>NC_052624.1:283328730-283994679 GCF_016161935.1 Mauremys reevesii | reverse complement strand
GAGCACTTCAGGGGACAAAGGGGGTAGAAAGCTTTGCTGGCATTCACCTCTGAGACGCCTGTAGATAACAGCACATGCTGTTATCTCAGTTAACAGGAGTCAAATGGGACTGGAAGGCTAGTGAGAAAGAGGCTGTGGGGTTGGGATGAGGGGTCTGCCTGCCATTGATATGAAGGGACGGCAAGATCGCAGGGAGAGGTTCACCACGGTGGGACTGAATCAGTCCTCCAGCTGAGTTCCATTGGGTACGTGAATCCCAAGGCCTGAAGGAGGGACCATTGAGTACTCTGCATCTGGTATGACACTCCTGCACAGCACAGGCCAGAAGACACCTCAGCTGGTGATTCTGCATCTGGTGGTTTAATTCTCCCAGGTTAGCCCCAGAGGACAACGTGATCAGCAAGCATAACATCTCATGTTTCCAGGGCACCGGAAGGACCCAGAACGATTCTCACCAAGAATTGCTGTAGCCACATCTGGGGTGAGACGTGGGCAGCTCAGGTTTGACTCCGAAGTGTAAGACAGAAAAAGTGGGGCAATTTAAAGGAACTACCCCTCACAGGATGCGGCCGAGGCCCTGAAATCAGACCCACACATTTGTCCTAAGTGCCGAGGAGTTTTGGGAGTGGTCAGGAACTTGGTTTTAGAGATTCCTCAAAGGATGCTGGGAGTGCAATGGTAACTTGTGGGGGAGGGTGGCACCAGTGCCATTTCCTCAAAGCTGCCCTTTGGCAGCCCCCTCCCAGTCACTGAGCGCTACTCATGGCATGCTACTCAGCTCATGCAGTCGTGGACCAGCTCACAGCCGCGCGACAGCAGCTCGCTCCCGACAAGGTTCAGCTCACTCACGCTCTGTCAGCGGCAGCCATCCGGGAGGCAGCGGCGTAGGCTTCAGCGCAGGGACTCACTGAAGAACTCAAAGTCCCCAGTCAGATACCTGCAAAGAGCAGAGAGGCCTCCTGGATCACCAGCAGCGCGCCTGGAGTGGGGCCAGACTGCAGGGCCTGGGGGTGCGACCGGGGAGGAGCTGGGAGGAAGTGGTGCATTGCAAATCATGTGGCTCCTCAGTCCATCTCAGGGAGCAGCCACTGCAGTTGGTGCCAGCCAGAGGGCGGCGTGGGGAGCTGCCTGGTTTGCTTGCCATGCGCTGGGAGCTTAGTGCAGGCAGGGCCTTGCTGTTGCTCTAAGGGCACCTCGCTCTGAAACTCCAAGGCCTGGAGCCCATCAGATGCTCAGTGTCTGCCGTCCCGTGGAACCCCTGCTCTGCCAGTGCCGCCTGGGCTCGTGGAGACACATCTCGAGGCCCAAAGCCACAGTGGGCCAGGCCACAGCTGGTGTAAATCCCAGCAGAGCTCATTGGAGCCAATGGGCCAGATCCCAGTTGGTGTGTAAATGGGCAGAGCTCCATTGGAGTCAATGGACTGAATCCCAACGCTGGTGTAAGTATCAGCAGAGCCCGTTTAGTCACGCTGGGCCAGATCCCCGGCTGGTGTAAATGGCCAGCAGAGCTCTGTTGGAAGTCACGCTGGGCCAGATCCCTGGCTGGTCGTAAATCAAAAAGCTCCGTTGGAGCTCAATGGGACAGATCCCCAGCTGGTGTAAAATGGGCAGAGCTCCATTAGGTCAATGGGACAATGATCCCTATTTGAAGTGTAAATACGACATGAGCTCGTGACCCATTGGAGCCAATGGGCCGATCCCCAGCTAGTGTAAATGGGCAGAGCTCCATTTTGGAGTCAATGGGCCAGATCCCTGGCACGGTGTAAATGAAGCTCGGCCCAGACCAATGGGCGAATCCATTGGATGCTAAATGGGCGAGCCAGATCTCCCGGGTTAGTGTAAATGGGCAGAGCTCCACAGGTCAATGAGCCAGATCTCTGGCTGGTGTAACTGGGCAGAGCTGCATTGCTGGCAAATGGGCAGAGCTCAAGTTGGTGTCAATGGGCCAGGCCACATGCTGGTGTAATGTCGGGGCAGAGCTCCATCGCTGGAGCCAATGGGCCAAGATCCACGGCTGGTGTAAATGGGCAGAAACTCCGTTTGGAGTCACAATGCAGGCCAGATCCTCAGCTGGTGTAAATCAGCAGAGCACCATTGGGCCAATGGGCCAGATCCCCGGCTGGTGTGTAAATGGGCGAAGAGCTCCATTAATGGTCCGCTGGGCCAGATCCTGGCTGGTGTAAATGGGCGGGAAGCTCCATTGGAGTCAATGGGCCAGATCCCTGGCTGGTGTCAAATCAGCAGAGAGCTCCACTGGAGTCAATGGGACAGATCCCTGGCTGAAGTGTAAATGGTGCAGCGCTCCATTGGAGTCAATGGGACAATTCCCGGCTGTGTAAATCAGCAGAGTTCCACTGGAGTCAATGGGCCAGATGCCCAGCTGATGCTGTAAATCAGCAGAGCTCCGTTGGAGTCAATGGAGCAACCAGATCCCCGGGTTGGTGTAAATCAGAAGAGCTCGTTGATCCATGATGCCAGATCCCCGCTGGTTGTAAATCAGAAGAGCTCCCATTGGCATCAATGGGCCAGATCCCTCGGCTGGTGTAAATGGGGCAGAGCTGCATTGGGTCAATGGGGCCAGATCCTCGGCTGGTGTAAATGGGCAGAGCTCTTTTTTTTTATTGGTCAATACGGGCCAGATCCCCGGCTGGTGACAAATGAGCAGAGCTCCATTGAAGCCAATGGAGTTGCTGCAGTTTAGCCCAGCCTGAACACTTGGCCCATGTTTTCCAGTCCTCAAGCTTACAAGGAAATGTCCAGGAATCCCATGTCCTAAGATGGACAGAGAAGTGGGACCCAATCCTGCAGAACTCCCAGGGGAGGCTAAAGGGAAATCCTCTCTCCCCAGGTCACTATTGCATCGCAGGCCAGAGCCCTTCACGGAGCTCAAACACCAGACTAGTGGCTCCCCCAAGTCTGCAGAATGGCTCCACCTAGGAGCTGCAGTGGGGAGGCACCTGCTCCGCTCAGCCCCATGATACCCCAGCCCCCAGCCGCTTTATCTTCGCCCACCATGCTGGGGGCCCTTTGTCGGTGGGCTGACCCCAAGCTCTTCGGGATTGACAGGGAGGAGAGATCCAGTAGTGGGGACAGCCGGGTAGTTCATCTCCTCTGGGACCACCCATTTCGTACTTAAGGCGTCCATGACCATGTTTTCCCTGGAGAACAGGTACGCCAGAAACTGAGGACAGAAGGAAAGCTGGTTAGAGCAACACAAGGCGTGTCAGGCTCCAGGACACCGAGGGTCACCAGGCAAAGGGGAGAGATGGGTGTGGGGCCAAAGCACTAACAGGAGTTGGGAAAGGAGAGAAGTTGGTGGAGAAGACCTGCCAGCAGCAGAGGACGAGCTGAGGAACACAGTCCAGTGAGTACAGCTAGAGATGGGCTTCAGACACAGGGTCTGGAATGTGACTTTTCCAAAATGTGAGGGGAGGGTTCTCTCTTTCAATACAACTGGCCTGTCTAAATAAGTTAACATGTAGTGCAATCACCTGTGGAATTCACTGCTGCACCTGCACACAGTCACCTGATGGAGGTGGATTTTGGAGCCAATCTGTAGCTGTGCCTTAAACAAGGATAATTCAAACTCTGATGCTTCAGGGCACAGAAATCACCTGGAAGGGTCAGGAAGGAATATCAATCCTCAAATGTGCAGCACTGTCCACTAGCCAGATGGGTGGTTTATTGCGCCCTTTAAGCCTCAGGCATTGGTCATCAATGGAGGCTGGGACAGCAGTCTATAAGCCCTGGTCTGATCTGGCATGGCCCATCCTAACCTCCAGTCTGAAGTGTACATTGTTATAAATATACCTACATCCGTGTGCACCAATTCAACAAACCCTAACTAATCTAGAGACTTTATCGCCCCAGGTGGGAGTCTGAGCTCCGCTGGTGGGCAGAGCTCATGGAGTTGCTAAGGAGATGGCTGAGGCAGGAGGATGGGCTGATCCAGGGTACATATTCCCTACCTCATCCAGCTGGAAGAAGGGTTCTGCCATGTCACTGAAGGGGTCCCTGAGGTAGCCACACATGTACTCCCACTGCCGATGTCATGGCCCAGGGCTCCTAGGCAGAGAGCGCAGGTGCAGCTTTAGGGGAACTGCACCGGGTTTGGAGGTGAAACCATGATGGGAATCTCATATCTGCAAGATCAAGAGCCTTCAGACAGATGGAAGCTGACTGGACTCAGGGCCCAGGAGACTCACGACCTCTAGCTATGCACAGGGAGCATATACTCCCCACCCCCACCCATCACTGTACCTCCAGACTGACCAGGCCTGTGATGGATTCTCCTTCGCAGCTCAGCATGAGCTGTTCTGATGGTTAATCACCCTGCTGTTAAAAACAGGCACCTTCTTTCTGGTCTGAATTTGTCAGGCTTCAGCTTCCCACCATCGTAGCTTTCTCTCTGCCACAGCTGGGCACACGCTGCCCTTCCCGGGAGACCACCATGGCCCCTTTATCCCATGGCCTCTCTGCTGAGACTGCCAGCAGAGGATGCCAGCTTCCGTGGTGTTGGGTCTCATGGTCTATCGGGAAGAGGAGAGAGATCCACCGGCTGGACAGCCATTGGATGAGCATGACTTTAGGTTACTAGCAGCCTGGGCTGGCTTTGAGGTAGCCAGACGCTCTCTCAGACCAGCGGCAGTCATGAGAATTTCTGCTATCATCCACTGCATGCCAAGCGGTGCCTGGCAGAAGGGCTCGCAGTCCCTCAGCTATGACAGGGTATTGGACGTGCGCCTTAGCGGATACCTTCTGGTCGTGCTGCAGGAACTTCTGGAAGTCGTACAGTGTAATCTGGCACAGCTCCGCCCGGTCAACGTTCCTGGGGAGGGGCAGGGAGCCGGTCAATGGGAGGGTGTGCAAGCCGGATATGCCAGTCTCCCCCCACCAAACGAGTCAGGCACTGAGTGTATCTCCCCCATACAGATACCTAGTCCCCTTAGTCCCTCCACTATTCCAGCTCTTCCCCCACATCCTCACAGCTTTTCCAATGAACCTGACTTGCACTCGCCTGCCCCTATTACTCCAGCTCAGGGCTCCCCTGACTCAGATCTGCTGATGCCCCTCAATCTCGACCTGCAGCCCCCCTGCTACCCCAGCTCTGGGCTCCCCACACACCTCTGCCAGTGCCCCTCAGTTCTAACCCGCAGCCCCCCCCACTACCCCAGCCCTGGGCTCCCCACACACAGCTCTGCCAGTGCCCCTCAGTTCTAACCTGCAGCCCCCCTGTTACCCCAGCCCTGGGCTCCCCACACACAGCTCTGCCAGTGCCCCTCAGTTCTAACCCGCAGCCCCCCCGCTACCCCAGCCCTGGGCTCCCCACACACAGCTCTGCCAGTGCCCCTCAGTTCTAACCCGCAGCCCCCCTGCTACCCCAGCCCTGGGCTCCCCACACAGCTCTGCCAGTGCCCCTCAGTACTAACCCGCAGCCCCGCTACCCCAGCCCTGGGCCCCCACACACAGCTCTGCCAGTGCCCCTCAGTTCTAACCCGCAGCCCCCCTGCTACCCCAGCCCTGGGCTTCCCACACACAGCTCTGCCAGTGCCCCTCAGTTCTAACCCGCAGCCCCCCCGGTATCCCAGCCCTGGGCTCCCCACACACAGCTCTGCCAGTGCCCCTCAGTTATAACCCGCAGCCCCCCCGGACCCCCGCCCTGGGCTACCCACACAGCTCTGCCAGTGCCCCTCAGTTCTAACCCAGCCCCGGTATCCCAGCCCTGGGCTCCCCACACACAGCTCTGCCAGTGCCCCTCAGTTCTAACCCGCAGCCCCCCGGTACCCCAGCCCTGGGCTCCCCACACACAGTGCTGGTGACATGCCCGAGTCTTGACCCACAGCTACCTCCCCAGACGCTGATCTCAGTGACAGCATTAACCCGAGCACCCCAGTCATTGCCCTGGAGTCATTCTGGTTTAATCACTGTGTCCGAGAGTAGAGTCCTGCCCGTTCTTTGGGGATCTAATAGGGTCAGAGTCATGTACCAGCCCATTGTGTCCCGGGCTCAGCTTCACTGTCCCCATCTCTGGGAGCAGGGACAAGCAGAGTGTGGTGCCCAGTGGTCCCCTCTGTGTGCGCGGTGGGAGCAGACTTGTGAAGAGACCTCTTGGCTCTGAGTCTCGTTCTCACACACACACAGTGAGCCAGGCTGACCAGCAGGCCGGTGCCCCACCCGCTCGGGCTGATCTGGGGGATCTTTGGTACTCACCGCAAGGGGAAGGAGAGCTCCAGCTGCTCGATGACCTGGAATGCAAAGGGGGGACACGGGCAGGTTAGCCAGCGGAGAAGGTGCCACCTGCAGGCTGGATGGGGACTGGAGGAGGCCCAGGGGGCCTTTGTCTAGAGTCTTGGAAAGCATCAGGCACAAGGCATCTCAGGGCCTGTGGCAGGAATCTGAGCTGCCCCTGGGACCTGCTGCACTGGCAGCAGCCTCCCCTCACTGACTCACTCTAGATGGTCTTCCCCATCTCCTGTCCCTACAACAAAGCCCCCCACTCAGCCAGTTCTGGGGCTCTCCTGTGGCATGCCAAGTACATTTAGAGTGCTGGAGAAATGTCCATTAATAGTGACGTGGCAGCACCATGACCCCACTCTGGCCTTCCTTTCCCATCCCGGGGCTGGGCCCAGCTGCAGGGTCACCCCAGGCTAGGCAGAGTCACCGAGGGCCCCAACTTCTACCGATTTCTGAGCATCGAACATTAGATTTTTGTAGAAGTGAGTGAAGTGGGTGAAGGCCATGTCGCTCCTGGCTTCCACTTCCTGTCGGGAGGAAGGAGAGAGACAGAACCTGGTGAGAATGGAACGGGAGGCAGCAGACCCCAGGGCTGAAGGATCTAGGAAGACTTCAAGCCCTGGTGCAGAAGATGGGGAACAAAGGCCTCTGGCTGGAAAGCATTGGCTCCAGCGGGATTCCCATGCTGTACCGCTCCAGCTGGGGGCAGCTTGAGTCAAGTCCGTGGGCCATGCGGAGCCCAGGAGATCTACAATGTGGCCTGCAGCAACTGGCCGGGCAGTCCTGGGGATTCCAGGTCCCAGGATGCAGTGCTACATTCTGAGCCAATATTGTAATCCTGCCTCATGTCTAGAGATGGGCTGGCCGGATTATTTGGAGGAGGTTGGAATCGTTGGATGGGAATGAGCAGCAAATGTGATTGGCCAGCTCTAGGAATGGACTACGATCCTGTGTTTTCCTGTAACTGTCCCTTAGTAACAGGGAGTGCAGGAGGAAGGTACAGATAATCCAGTACAGGCCAGGAGCAGAGGGGCTTCCAGAGAGACCACTTGCCCAGGCGGCATCAGCTGCCTGTTAATGTTAATTGACTGAAGACACCCCTCAAACACATAGCAAAGGAAAGGGAACATAAGAGAACATAAGAATGGCCACACTGGGTCAGACCAAAGGTCCATCTAGCCCAGTGTCCTGTCTCTGACAGTGGCCAATGCCAGGTGCCCCAGAGGGAATGAACAGAACAGGGAATCATCAAGTGATCCATCCCCTGTCGCCCATTCCCAGCTTCTGGCAAACAGAGACTCGGGAATGGGCAGGAGATAACCCTTAGAGGAAAAGCCAATGGGACTGAATGGAGCAGGAGACCCTTTCTCTTGGCTTCACTGCCCATCCTATAGAATTCTATAGCTGGGGGAAGTCCCTGTTCAATTCTATAGGGCAGCTCAACACCTCCCTCCCCACAGGAAGGGTCGATTCTATAGGACTTCAGAGTTGGTTCTGGTTGGTTCTACAAATCTCTACTGGCTTCCCCCCCATCCCATTCTAGAGGCCTTGTCTATAAAGGATGGGTCAGAAAAGGAGAGATAAAGGGGGGGAGGAGGAGACCGCGGGAGTGTTCTTACCACAAGCTTGTCCCGCAGGAACCTCATATTGGGCACCCGGTAGTTCACCTGGGGCAGCATGGCCTTCAGATCCTTCACCGTGATACTGCAAGACACACAAAGCAGGAGCCAGGCCTCAGAGCGGGACATGTGGGAGCCCTGCCTCTCATGCAGGCTCAGGGCCTCCAGCTGGCCCCATGGGCTTGGGGCCTTGAGCAATTTCACTCTCGCCCTTCTCCCAGATGAATCTTCAGGAGAGCAAGGGCCTGTTTCCATGAGAAAGAAGAGGTCAGGGGCAGGCACTCCAGCCCCCATGGCTCCAGAGCTGCCAGGCATTCGCTGGAGCCCCATAGGTGGTTCATTCAACCTGTGTCTCCCCCAGGGAACTGAACTCTCAGTTCACTGAACAGGGGCTGGCCTCCAGACTGAGCTCGCCCTCAGGAGGTTCCAAAATCGAATCACTTCTGTCTGTGCAACTCCCTAGTGTGGACACACGGAAATGGTGTGGTTTGAGTGGCTGCAGCTCGTGTCACTTAGCCTGGCTGGTACGGAACAGGGTTTGTTCCTGAGCTAGCTGAACACGTGCAGAGCAGATATTGCGTTCAGGGATAGTTCGTTTATTCCAAATAAACAAAGGTGAGCCACTGTAAGAGGTGAAGTTCTAGGCACTGGGAACGCCCAGGTCAGACAGACTGGTCTGAGCAAACCTAGGATCTCCCATTGCTCATTTTAAAATCTGAGTTACTTAATCTCCTCCTACGAAGGCGGGACTAAGAGGTATTTGTACTAGAATGACACCATCTACTGGGGACGGAGAGGAGAGCAGTTCAGAAACCTGAGAACTAAGACTGATACCTGGAAAGCAGGTCTGGCGGACGGACCAGTTGGGAAGACATTCAACCTCTGTCTGATTTTTGGGCCACACAGTTATTTTGCATAGTCCTCTTAAAAATACCAGCAGCCAGAGGGGTCCTTGCTGCGTACTTGCCGTGAGGACTGTAGCCACAGAATCATAGAAGATTAGGGTTGGAAGAGACCTCAGGGGGATCTAGTCTAACCCCCTGCTCAAAGCAGGACCAACCCCAACTAAATCATCCCAGCCAGGACTTTGTCAAGTCGGGCCTTAAAAACCTCTAAGAATGGAGATTCCACCACCACCCTAGGTAACCCATTCCAGTGTTTCACCACCCTCCTAGTGAAACAGTTTTTCTTAATATCCAGCCTAGACCTCCCCCACTGCAAGCTGAGACCATTACTCCTTGTTCTGTCATCTCCCACTACTGAGAACAGCCGAGCACCATCCTCTTTGGAACGCCTTCAGGTAGTTGAAGGCTGCTATCAAAACCCCGCTCACTCTTCTCTTCTGCAGACTAAATAACCCCAGTGCCCTCAGCCTCTCGTCGTAAGTCATGTGCCCCAGCCCCCGATCATTTTTGTTGCCCTCCGCTGGACTCTCTCCAATTTGTCCTCATCCCTTCTGTAGTGGGGGGACCAAAACTGGACACAGTACTCCAGATGTGGCCTCACCAGTGCCGAATAGAGGGGAATAATCACTTCCTCGATCTGCTGGCAATGCTCCTACTAATGCAGCCCAATATGCTGTTAGCTTTCTTGGCAACAAGGGCACACTGCTGACTCATATCCAGCTTCTCATCCACTGTAATCTTCAGGTCCTTTGCTGCAGAACTGCTGCTTAGCCAGTTGGTCCCCAGCCTGTAGCAGTGCATGGGATTCTTCAGTCCTAAGTGCAGGACTCAGCACTTGTTCTTGTTGAACCTAATCAGATTTCTTTTGGCCCAATCCTCCAATTTGTCTAGGTTACTCTGTATCCTATCCCTACCCTCCAGCATATCTACCTCTCCCCACAGCTTAGTGTCATCTGTGAACTTGCTGAGGGTGCAATCTATCCCATTGTCCAGATCATTAATAAAGATGTTGAACAAAATATAGGGGGGAGGGATAGCTCAGTAGTTTAAGCATTGGCCTGCTAAACCCAGGGTTGTGAGTTCAGTCCTTGAGGGGCCACTTAGGGATCTGGGGCAAAATGAGTACTTAGTCCTGCTAGTGAAGGCAGGGGCTGGACTCAATGACCTTCAAGGTCCCTTCAAGCTCTATGAGATAGGTATATCTCAATGTATCTAGGACCAACCACAGGGGCACTCCACTTGATACCAGCTGCCAACTAGACATGGAGCCATTGATCACTACCCAATGATCTAGCCAGCTTTCTGTCCATTCATCCAATCCATACCTTTTTTACTTGCTGGCAAGAATACTGTGGGAGGCCATATCAAAAGCTTTGCTAAAGTCAAGATATATCACATCCACCACTTTCCCATAGCCACAGAGCCAGTTATCTCATCATAGAAGGCAATCAGGTTGGTCAGGCATGACTTGCCCTTGGTGAATCCATGTTGACTGTTCCTCATCACCTTCCTCTACTCCAAGTGCTTCAAAATGGATTCCTTGAGGACCTGCTCCATGATTTTTTCCAGGGACTGCAGTGAGGCTGACCAGTCTGTAGTTCCCTGGGTTCTCCTTCTTCCCTTTTTTAAAGATGGGCACTATATTTGCCTTTTTCCAATTGTCTGGGACCTCCCAATCGCCACGAGTTTTCAAAGATAATGGCCAAGGGCTCTGCAATCACATCAGTCAACTCCTCAGCACCCTCGGACGCAGTGCATCCAGTTCCATGGATTTGTGTATGTCCAGCATTTCTAAATAGTCCTTAACCTGTTCTTTCTCCACAGAGAGCTGCTCACCACCTCCCAATACTGTGCTGCTCAGCCAGCTCTCCTGGACTCCTTTCCCCCTCATATTAGCCTCCCAAGGGATCCTGCCCATCAGTTCCCTGAGGGAGTCAAAGTCTACTTTTCTGAAGTGCAGAGTCCATATTCTGCTGCTCTCCTTTATTCCTTTTCTCAGGAGCTGGAACTCAACCATCTCATGGTCACTGCTGCCCAGGTTGCCACTCACTTCTACTTCCCCTACCAATTCTCCCCTGTTTGTGAGCAGCAGGTCAAGAGGAGCATGGCCCCTAGTTGGTCCCTCCAGCACTTGCACCAGGAAGTTGTCCCCAACACTCTCCAAAAACTTCCTGGATTGTCTGTTCACTGCTGTATTGCTCTCCCAGCAGTTGTCAGGGTAATTGAAGTCCCCCAGGAGAACCAGGGCCTGTGATCTGAAAGCCTCGTCCACCTCATCCTCCTGGTCTGGTGGTCTATAGCAGACGCCCACCATGACATCATGCCATGAGAGTGCCCTTCTCTGAAAGATTAACCTGTATGTGACTTCAGCAAAAGAACCCCACGTCAGCAAACCTTTGGTGATGGTGGGGCCAGATCCCCAGCCGGTGTAAATCAAGGCAGCTCCACTGACTTCATACAGTCCCACCCTCATGGTTACGTGTGCGGTGTGTATTTGTTTGCAGAACACGAAGGGAAGTCGGCCCGCCAGTCCTTCCAATCCCAGACCTTGCTGGGGATTCGGCTTGGAAGAGGTGTGCAGAATCTAGCATGCTATTGTGTTTGTTCTTCACTGGCATTCGGTCGTGCCTCTGGGGTCTAGTTAGGGGCTGAATGATTGCAAGAGCTGATGTTTACGCCTGATTCCCATCCCTAAATGTTGGAAATCCAGTGAACAGACCAGGCCCTGGGTTAATCTGGCCCAGTAAACAGTCCTCGGGGCGTTAAACTCACTAAATATCATCATCAACACTCGGGCAGCCACCAAGCTATTTGGGTTTCAGCAGAACCCAAATGCCCAGCCCTAGGGTTTGGCTTGAATCTAGTTACCCAAATCAGACAGCAGGTGGCAGCATGTTCTATTCCACTCCTGCTCCCCTCTCCCCGTCTGCACTTGCTAACCTAGTCTACAGCTGCTCAGTGTGTTCTCTGGGATTTGAGGGAAGGCCCTGGGTGCAGTTTAGTAGCATGTGCTCTGATCTACACCAGAAAGGGTTTCCTGGTATAGCTACACCAGCAAACCATCCTAGTGCAGACGCAACTTATAACAGCAAAGACTTCTTCCCAGTAGAGATTATCCCAGATCCCTGAACAAAATAACCTGTCCCAGCAAAGGGATTCTTTTTTGTGGATATAATTGTGTCTACACTGGGGCTGTTGTTGCTGCAGCTGTGGCAGTTAGGGGTGTGATTTTTTCACACTTCTCATTAAGAGAGCTAGGCCAGCCAAACTTTTCCAAGTAGACCGGGCCTGAGATGCCAAGAACCACGTCACTTGATTCCGTGCTGGATGGGCCACGAGCCGTGACTTGGAGCGGCCCCTGGAAGGCTGGTACTGGTATGCGACATCAGCGAAGGAAGGCAGGCAGGAAAAGCTCAGCCGAGTTGCAGAGATGTGGGTCCTGAACCTGAGACGTGCCGAGTGCCATCCCCGCACGGGGACTCCGATCGGAGGTGTGGGTGCTCTGAGAGTTCAGAGACCAATCACTGACCGGGATACGGGTGCTCAGCACCGCTCAGGATCAGACCGTTAGCATTGCTTTGCTTTCCTTCAGCTGGCCTCACTGAATTTAACGTGATCAGCTTCAACTGCCTTCAGCTCCACGGCCAGGCTCTGCAGCTGCGCCAGAGCGCTGTGCTTGGGAAAGCAACGTCGAGCGGTGTAGGGTGGGGCTAGCACAGGGGGACTCCTGCTGCGTCTCAGAGACTCAGCGGCGCACCATCCCGGCAGGCCTCCCAGGATCCCTGCCGTGTTATTAATACAGCTCTCATCTGGCACTTTGATCACGCTGTGCAATCCGCAATGGTGTACAAATTCCACCCCGTCAAGCTGGGTTGCGGTGTAAGCCCATCGCTGGAGTACCAGAGTGCTTTGTAGGACAATCGCAGCGGGATAACAAAACATGCCTAATCAAATCATCTCAGTGGGATTCTGCCCAGTGCCTGGTGCAGAGAGGCGTCCCTGGAGACTCCCGCAGGGCCGTCCCTTGGGGATAGTCCAGAAGGCCTTTCTCCCTCACTGTGCTTCTGTTTCAGACTTGAATATAGCACTCAGGGCCCCAGGGGACACACCCATGTTTTTGTAAAGCCGATTGCTCCTTCCACACTAGCCCCACTTCCTGTCCCATCTCCCATCATTTCCTGCCCAGGCCCCCTCCTCTTCCTGGATGGAACCCCTCAGTTCCTGTCCGATGTCCTGTTTACACAGAGCTGGCATACGGCAGGGCCAAGAGCTCATCCTTGGCGGCTGCTGGGCCCCACCCCAGCAGCCGTGCCTCATTAGCTAGCTGGACAGAAAGGAACCAAAATGCTGATTAAACAAAAAATGTTAAATCCAGTTTTCTTTCCTCCTCCCCCCCCAACTCCGCACAGCTTCTCAAAGAGACACTGTCTGATTTCCACCTTCTCCGTTCAGTCCTGTTTGGCTCCAGATTCCTTGAGAGCCTGTTGCAGTGGGATCCTGGCCCTAGCCGCGGCTCTGACAATGGGATCAAATTTTCCCCCTGCTTAAAGCCACAATATCTTAGAACCTGAGCCTGCCTAACAACCAGCCCTCATCCCGCTGCCTTCACATGCTCCAAGCTCCCAGTCAAGCCCGTGGGAGGTCGGACAGCACAAGGGCTGCAGGATCAGGGCTGTCGCTGCTTTATCTGCCAGTCTGCGGGGACAGGGTGATGGGGAAGGAGCGGCAGGGCTGTGTGGTGGCAGACAGCTGGAAGGCTGGGCAAGGTCTCATTTCCCCAGCCACCATGAAATGTTTGTCTCCTCTTCCCATCCTCTGAACAGCTCAAGCATTTCTCAGCGCCCAAAGGGGGTTTACCAGCCTCAGGCTCTATCAGGCCAGTTCCCCACATCCTGTGCAGACCGCCTCCAGTGGCTGCCACAGGAAGTGTGGCAAAGCTGAGCGAGGGCAGATAGTCTCTGCAGTGACACCTGCTAGGATGAAAACGCCGAGGGTCATCAACCCTCCTTTCGTCTCTGCCTGCCCGCCTCACTCACCTGCCTTCTCTCGTCCTGTCCATCAAGTCAAACTGTTTCCGCAGCCACCTAGTGAGAGGATTGAGAAGTGGATCAGCCTGGAGCCGAGGGGTCCCAGCAGCGACATAGCTAGGAGCGCGGTGCAGTTATCACACATGCTGGGGTGATGGGGTCCAGCCTCTTCAGGAGGAGATTACACCTCAGGAAGGCATTTCATCCCCTCATCAGCACCCCAGCCAGCTCTGGGGCCCGCAATCAATCGGTGCTCTCCAGGATTACTGGCCACCCCAAAATGGGGACGAAGGAAAACCAAACTAGCGATCCTGTCTGCCCTTCACTTCTCCTGGTCCCACCTCACTCTGCAGTGCCCAGGGGTGGCTCGGCTCTCCTGGCCCACCCAGCCCTGCTCTGGAGTGATGGGGCAGAGGGGTCCCCAGCCCCCGAACAGCCCAGCTCCCTGCCCATACCTTTCAACCTGCAGCGGCGTCTGGGCTTTCTGAGTGTCCGTCACCAGCCAGTTCAGGCCCGTCATCCACACGTTGACGTCTTCCTCACAGAAGGCTGAGGAGGGAGGAGAGCAGAGTCCAGCCGTGGGAAGAGCGGGGCTAAGGGACGTTCCCTCTCCGCACTTACATGAGAAACGTAGCTGGGCTGCAATGGTCTGCTCCGGGGCTGACCTCTCCCCACAGCTCAGGGCTACTGAGACTGAGGGATCTGGCTGCTCCTCATCTCTAGCTGAGGTTAGACGATGCACCGAGATGATGCCCTTCTTCGTACAGATAAGAGCACCCTTAGCCAACTGGCTAACCCCTACAGGTGCCGACTTTTATTTTTCATGGTGGGTGCTCCACCCCCATGCTGCCCCGAGGCCCCACCCCCTCTCTGCCCTCTCCCCGAGGCCCCACCCTCACTCCGCCTCGTCCTGCCCCCACTCCGCCCCCTCCCCCAGGTCCCTCGCCCACCGGCCTCTTGCTGCTTTCCGCCCTCCCCCTAGCGCCTCCCAAACAGTTGGGGCTGGTGGGTGCTGAGCACCCATTATTTTTTTCCCATGGGTGTTTAGAGTCCCAGAGCACCCCCCAGAGTTGGCGCCTGTGCCAATGGGCCAAATTCACCCAGACTGTGGCATTCCATCAGGGATGGCCATCACGTCTGGGTGGGGGTGCTTGTCAGGGAGGAGGGATGCTGGGAGAAGGGACTATTGGGGGGAGATGGTGACAACCTGACCTGTCATGTCCCTGCTAAGAGGTTCCATGGCCCTCTTCTCCAGCTCGTGTGTCCACGTCCTGTTTTCCACCACAGCTGATTCCCACCCTCTCCCTTAAACCAGGACATAGCTAGGGTGGGTGGGAAAGTTAGTGAGGCCACCTCATCCATGAAACCCTAATGGCCCTAGGAAGAAGTGGAGGAGGGAAAGAATCAAGATTAGACCCTCCCCGCCTGTCGTCACCCTCTGTCACCCAGTACTGACCAGCAACACTGAGTGTCCGGAGCCTGAAATCCTGTCCATACAGGATGATGAAACACATGGTGGAGTCCAGTTTCCGAGCATCTTCTGGATATCGTTCAAAATCCCGGGAATTCTTCCCTGGGCGGATCTCTTTTATCTCCCGAATGTCAACTAGAGAAGAAAGAGAGGGACACGTGACCCTTTCCCAGAAGCCAGTCCTCATTTTAACTCTTCCATGCCCAGAGCCTTGGCTGCTGTCATGCAGTGTAGTAATTAATAATGACATATTCCGACAGTACCTTTTAGCTGGATTGTGTGCATGAAAATAACTTCAGGCCTCACTGAAATGCAGTCACCTCTGGGGTGGAACACAGCTGCTTAACTGCATGCAGCAGCTTCAGACAGGAAGTGAGGAAGAATCATGTTTCCAACCAAACGCTTGGGAGGAATTTGGGGAGGCAGAATGCATCCAGTCAGGGATACCATTTCTACTCTTGTGAAAAGTGCCATGTGATCGGTTATAACCCCAAGCAGCCAGGACTGCAAGTTTATCTGCACAGTGCCCCCTAGCATGTCACTGGGACTTTGGGGTCTATGCCATCCCAGAGGGAAGCCTGTCGGAGCATGACCACTTTCTGTAAGATAGAGGTTTTCCTTGTGGGTCAGCTGTGCAAGTAGGTCTGCAGTGGAGCTCTGCAGCATCGCTTATGTATTGTGAGCCTTGGAAGGATTCTGGTTTTACTGGTGAATGTTGATTTCCCTGCACACAAACAAACCAACAACAAATCTTTCCACTGATAATAGCTGAAATTGACAGCTAGGCAAAGTAGGAAAAATGCTGCTTGAGAACTTATTAAGAGTTTGCTTTTAGGGGATTTGCTTGGTATGCTTTGACGTAACGCAGCCAGTTTGTGTGTGAACGATTGTACAACTTTAACTTTTTGAATCTCAGTCATGAACTAATTATTGTCTGACCTCCGCTATTGTCTGACCCATCCCGATAATTTCCCCCACTGTGAAAAGGTATATCGATACACCTAAAACAATGCTTAAAAACCCTTCCTTTTTGTCGTTGTAAAAAATTAAATTGATAAACATTTTTTAAATGCTTAAAAATGAATATTATCCATCAAAAGTACATATTAAAACATCGAATTCTGCCAAGCCTAGGCATCGTAACTGTGAATGTAAACTAACGAGAGAGCAGAGGGCACGGCCCAGCACTCAGATGCAACCTTACAACAAACCAGCAGTAAAATGGCTTCATGTTTGCAACGGGGCTGCAATTCAAAGACTAGAAAGTTATTTTAAAGCGTGCTGGGCAAAGGCCTGGTAACTTTATTTCGGCAAAGCTCTCTCTGAGGGCTGTGGGAGTTTTGCCTGAGTAAAGACTGAGGGGGAATTTCACCCTTGGGCGGGGGCCCAGAACAAAGCCTAGTTAAGTCTTGCTTAAGTCCATACCCCGTTAGGGCTGGAGAAGGAGTTAAGCGGTGCCCTGCTGCACGAGGCTGCCTTTCATTCGGCGAGAGAGGACATGTCACTGTCCTCCAGATGTGTATTTTTAACAGCTAAGCCACTGTGTATGACCGGCCTCTCCTGCATGGTGGGATTCTCGAATGGCGGAAGCCACAAGAATGGAGCTTGCAGATCAACCAGCGTCATTGCTGGTGAAGCTGCATGGCAGGCAGACTTGTCTCTGCCATGGAGGAGCCCATGGGTGTGTGACAGAGCCCTGCCCATCTCGATATTGCACTCAAAGGGTCCTGTCACTGTGGGGTCTCTGCCAAAGCTAAGCACTAGCTGGTTCTCATGGGTATTGTGGGGTGTTTGTACAGGAAACCATTTTAGAGTCATGTAACATGTAGACCAGAGGTGGGCAAACTATGGCCCATGGGCCACATCCGGCCCGGGGGATCATCCTGCCCAGCCCCTGAGCCCCTGGCTCCTCCCCCGCAGCTACGCCGCTCAGGGCTGCCCAGAGGATTCAGGGGGCCTGTGGTCTTCGGCGGTGGGGGGCCCCCGCTTTGGTGGTAATTCAGCGGTGGGGGGTCCTTCTGCTCCGGGACCCGCCACCGAAGTGCCCCAAAGACCCGCGGCGGGGACCCCCCACCGCCGAATTGCCGACGGAGACCTGGAGCAGAAGAAGCTCCAGGGGCCTCGAAAAACTCTCATGGGGGCCCCTGCAGGGCCCGGGGCAAATTGCCCCACTTGCTTTGCCCCCCCCCCCCCCCCGGCGGCCCTGACGCCGCTGCGTGGGCAGCGCTCTGGGCGGCGGGATTGCGCACTCCTGCCGAGCAGAGCGGCAGCGTGTCTGGCTCCGGCCGGGTGGTGCGGCTGCCAGACATGCTGCTCTGAGTGGCATGGTAAGGGGGCCAGGGCCGGGCCCAGGGCGTTGGATAAGGGGCAGGGTGTCCTGGGGGGCAGTCAGGGGACAGAGAACGGTTGAATGGGGTGGAGGTTCGGGGGGGGGTGTCAAGGGACAGGGAGCAGGGGGCGGTTGGATAGGCGAGGGGTCCCAGGGGCCTGTCAGGGGCGGGGTGTGGATAGGGTCAGGGACAGGAACAGGGGTGGGATAGGCGTGGGGTCCCAGGGGCCTGTCAGGGGGCAGGAGTGTGGATGGGGTCGGGGCAGTCAGGGGACTGAGAGCAGGGAGGTTGGCTAGGGGGTGTGGTCCCGGGGGGCAGTTAGCAGCAGGGGTCCCAGGAGGGGGCAGTTAGGGGACTGGGAGCAGGGAGGTTGGGTAGGGGTGTGGTCCCAGGGGCAGTTAGCAGCGGGGGTCCTGGGAGAGGGCAGTTAGGGGACAAGGAGCGGGGGTGGATGGGTCGGCGGTTCTGAGGGGGCAGTCAGGGGTGGGAAGTGGGAGGGGTCGGATAGGGGGTGGGGACCAGGCTGTTTGTGGAGGCACAGCATTCCCTACCCGGCCCTCCATACAGTTTTGTAACCCCCATGTGGCCCTTGGGCCAAAAAGTTTGCCCGCCCCTGATGTAGACTATCGTGCTCCAAAACTGCTGGAGGTAAAACACGCCGTCCCAGGCGGGACGAGTCTCAGAGCTGAGTCAGTGAACACAGCATAATCCACCAGCCCTGGGTCAGGTGCAGGCTGGAGCATTCAGCCGGACTCTGAATCGGGGACTTCAGGGGTGAACCGAAGTTAACAATCGCCCTGATTATGAAACGAGACAAAAGTCTGGGGCTGCGTCAGAGGAGAAAGGGCACAAGATGTTCTCCATTACGGAAGCGGCTCTGCCCGCAGGAAAGGCGGAGCCCAGAGCGCAGGACTGGGCAAACGCTGCAGGGACTGACCATTGCGTGAGAATCCCCTTATCAGATGGGAAAGGAACCGGTTAATAAGTACGGGCTCTAGACTGTTTTATATTTTTATCTGTCACCATATGTTGCCAAATTCTTATCAGGGGCAACAGAAGCTCCCTAAAAGTGTGGGGGGGCACCAGTGTCTGAACCATGGCCCCACCCCACGCTGCCCCTTCCCCCAAGGCCCCTCCTGCTGCTCCTTCCCTCCAAGGCCCCTAACGCCACCTCTTCCCCAAGACCCCACCTCCACTGGCTCCGCTCCGCCTCTCCCCTGTTGCTTGCTCTTATGCCCGGGAAAAGTGGGAGGGCATAGCCCCCTGGTCCCCCGGTCCAGCACCCCTGATCCTTATACCTGCTTTTATTTAAATCTTTATCTCAAGCTCGGGCAAACAAACTTCACTTTGGTTTTACTACAGACACGTCTAAGTGCCTTATGCTAAGGAGCATGTTGAACTGAGGTGACCCCAGGAACGAGGGGGGCGGGTGCTGCTTCCCCAGAGGCAGCAGCTCATTGGGCAGTGTGGGTGTCCAGAAGCCACGGGACTGGGCACTCGAGTGTAACCAAGCGGGGTGTGTACATTGCTAGGCTGTACTGGGGAAGAGTGGGGCTTGTGTTGCCAGCAGCCGGCTCCTTCCCCTGGTGGGCGTCGACCGGGCTCCCTCCCGCGGTAAGCGGGTGGTGGCGATTCACCCCGGACACCTCGATTCACCCCCATAAATGTCACAGGCATCTCGGATGGAGGGGAAAGCGAGCTAGTGCTTTACCAACCTCCTCACAGGGAACGAGAGGGAGGCCGCCCTGCTCCACTCCCAGGCCCACTCTGGAGCATGGACAAGATCACCAGACCCCTGCCCATCTTTCCATCTCTTTCCCGGGGTGGGGTCCCCAATGCAAGGGCAGGTCTCCAGCCACTCCGAGCCCGTCAGCCGCTGAGCTGCGGCCGCTGGGTGCCTTCCACAGGGACCGACTGGCATGGCCAGAAGACAGGAGGAGGCAGGGCTGAGAGCAGGGGCTGGGAAATAAATTCAAAGCCTGATCCAGGGCAGGGTGCAGCCAGCTGGGAAGTCAGAAGTGAATCCTGGGCTCCCTGGGAGTGGGGTGGGAGCCTTTCTGCCATGGCTTTACCACACGCCTCCTGGCCATACCATGGAGAAGGGCTCTGATCGGCTGGGCAGAGCGCCAGGCAGGGGTTACGGAAACCCGCGGCCAGTCTCCACCATACGCACATGCACCTGCTCACCCCCCGCCAGGCAAAACAGCCTGGGAGTGGGGGAGGGGCACCGGGCGAGGGGCAGGAGCCAGAATGGGTGAGACACTGCACAGGGGACTGGGCTGAGGTGGGGTCACACTGGGAACAGGGGTAGGAGTCCCGGAGAGCTGATTGCTTCCTGCCCTGCACCTCTGGTCCCCATTCACACCTGGGCTGAGGGGGGTGAAAAACTACAGATCTGACTGGCACTCACGCTGCCCAGTGTGAATGAGACCCAGGGCGCGAGACAGACAGGACTGAAGCCCAGGACCATGGGTAGAGGGCAGAGGAGTTTTGGGCCCCGTGCAGGGAACTGGGTCCTGTGGTACTGGACAGATGTGATCCTATTTCTGTTAGTCTAATCCCTGACAAACGAATCACTGCTGAGAGAGCTCTGTGAGGCTGATATGGGCATCCCGTGTTGGGGGATGTGATGGGGCAGGCTGACAGGGGGTGCAGGTTCCCCTGTGCTGGGGGATGGGACGGAGAATGCTGGCAGGAGTGTGGGCACTGGGCACCCCTGTGCCGGGGGATGGGACGGAGGACGCTGGCAGGGGTGTTGGCACTGGGCGCCCCTGTGCTAGGGGGATGGGACGGAGGAGGCTGATGGCGGTGCGGGCATTGGGCACCCCCGCTGCAGGTACCAGGAAGGAAGATGCCAGCCTCGGAGCGAGGGCAGCTCCTCCCAGCTCCATTGGCACTGGTGTCTTTCTCTGGCTGGTAAACAGCTCCCAGAGGTCAGGCCTCCTTTGCTAGCAGTCGGGTTACCCTGGTAACACCAGAATGCTGTCAGGAAACTGACAACGTCACCCGCGTCGGCTGCCAAGTCTGATGCTGGCAGCACAGCCGAGGCGAGGAAATCTCCCAGCAGGTCTGGAGGGGCACGGGGTCCGCGGGGGCTGCACAGAGAGGGGAACCGGGCATCTCAGGCTGGGCTGGACAGAGCAGCTCCCTAGGCCCCCCATGGAGATGCAGAGGTTTTCCCTGCGCAGAATGCATGGGGCTCTGTCTGGGCTGGGTAACCTGTGCCCACAGGTTAGACCCCTGCTTAGCTCTCCTGAAGGCATGCCAGGGTGTCAGCAGGGCTTACAGGGCTGGGGTGAGCTGTAGAAGCCGTTCTCTCTGACAAGGCCAACATCCCCTTCCCTGCGATCCAGTCTGCTTCCCTCTCCCTGGATTGAGTGTCTGATCCCTGTCGCCAACCGCCTGTGAAATAACTTCCTCCGGTGCCCCCACTCTGCTTTCCCACGCTCCTGGCAGCGACACCTTGCCATGACGTCCCACTCCTGTCAGGCAGGTGCCCCACAAGCAGTGTCTGAGTGGGGACTGCAGGAATCCAGAGGCTCAGGCAGTGGCTAAGAGAGCGGGGCGTGTGTATGTGGGGGACATCCCCCCAACCTCCTGCCCTCTGCAGCCTCCATTCCTAGCTCTCTAGATGGCCCCTCCCTACAGACCTCAGAAGATCCCTCAGGGAGGTGGGGATGGGGTGAAATCAGGGAGCTCTGGGAGGGAAGGATATCCTGGGGAATCCCCCTCCCCTTGGCATTCTGACATCTGCGGGAACGGAGAGCCCCCTTGTGAGGTCTCGAATGGAAAATCGGTTTTCCACTGACACTGTTGATCAGCACCGGCAGAGGATCCAGCCATGCCTCTGCAAGGAAACAGGTTAGAAGCTTCTTTCACAAAGGGAAAGTGCGGGTCTCCAGCAGCCCTGTGACAGGCTTCATCACGCAATCTAATTCTAGTAGCTCCTGAAACTGGACTTTGACCCACTGACTGTTGGCTGTGGGCACTAAATCCCACCAACAGTAGGGACTGGATCTCTCTCCTGCCATCTGAGTTTGTGCTACACGCTGGCAAAATGAATTGGGAGAATCTGGGAATTGCGTTTACTGCCTTCGTGCTCAGAGACTCGTAATTCAGGAAGCCCTGGTCTCAGTCGCTTCAAATTGTGCACAACAACTCTACTGTGAGCCCAGCCCTCACCTGTCAGCTTTGAGGTCAATAGATTTTTTCCGTAGATTTTAGAGGTGGGAAGGCAAAACTGTCTTTATATCATGGAAACTCAGTTGCAGCCTTAATCATGGAGTGACTGTTGTTGCTCCCTAGTACACAGGGATCTCTTCGCCCACTGCTGAAATGCAGCCAGCTCTGGAGTGGAGACCAGCAATTACCGAGCAACGCACAGGAACACAACGCAACGGTTTAGGACACGAAGGGAAGGAGAATCCCATACGCAATAGGAACTGCACCGAAGTCGGCGGAATGTTGTTACCTGAGTTGGTTTGTGCCCAGGACACCCAGCTTAGCACTTCCAGCTGCTGGCAGAAAGTGCCAGGGGATCTTTAATGGCCACCTTTCCTCTGAAAGGCACCACCTGACACCGGGGTCATCACTGACTCGAAGAAGAGAGCGCCCCCTACTGAGTCACCCACCCCAATCCCTGCAGCACAGCACTCCTAGTACTGACTGATGGGGGAGAGAGCCCCCTCGTGCATCACCCTCACCCCTTCCTGCAATGCAGCACCCCCTGACACTGCGCTATCTTCACTGTTTACTGAGTCACCGACACCACTTCCTGCACATATAGGAATTTCACAGGGTGCAGCCTTCCCTTCCCTCTGCCTCCACCCGCCCCCTTATCTCCACATAGGTCACCTTTGAACAGGAAGTCACTCTCTCTCTCTCTCTGCTAATCAGTTTCACTTAGGATGACAACAGATGAGGTAAGCAGCAGTGTGGGAGCAGATAGCCCTGCGTAATTTGTCCATGCCGTGGCCTGTCCTGTGGTGGGACTGGGGGGGATTCTCAACTTCCCCATCGGCATGTGACGTTCATCTCGATATCTCTGATTTACCCCATCTGTTTCCTCTCCTCTGCCTTATCCAGCCCTCTCCGTCTTTCCCTGTCCCCCTTGTTCTCACTCCTTTCCTCTCTCTTTGCATATTTCTCATGGTTATTTGTCCACGTCTAGCCAGGGCAGGGGAAAAGTGCTGCATTCACACACTTGAGGCATGAAGTCTCGTGCTTATCTGCAGAGCAGGTACAGCGCACCCAGTGGCAAAGCCAGGTCACCCCCCCGCCCCCCGCTCTGCATCCCCGCCCTGCCTCAATGGACCAACTCAAGGGCTGAGGGGGAAGTTCAAGTCTCCATGCTCCAGTCAAGTCTTGGCCCGTGGATGAGGTTGCTAAGAAAGGAGCTGACGAGTGCCAGCGGAGGTAGTGGGTTTTGCAATGTGTGTGCTTAGAATGGACCGAGACCAGCCAAACTCAGTTCATACAGGACAGGAAACAGCCAACACTGCTGGCAACAACTTTCACCATGGGTTGACTCCAAACTGGTGACCTAGAGGTAGAAGGCTCCATGTCCCTTTACAGCCCACAGGATATTCAGATCCACCCTAGCTTTCCCTGCTTTGTTTTTCAGATCTACCCCCCACGTACCCAAGGAATCCATCCCATAACCCTCTTCACACTGTTGTCCCACATACCAGCCATCCCCTTCCAGCGCAGGAGGAGCGGGTAGGACTTCCTATGGAGCTCCTCAAAGTTGCTCGTTAATTGGCCAGAGGAGTCAACATCTTTCTGAGATCCCCAGACTGGGAGTGGTATCCCGGCTAGGCCACATCCTTCCCCTCGATATTATGACAGTCTGGCTACATGGACACTGGAGCTGGCATTTCCAGCGTGGCTAGACACAAAAGTAGGCACTTGGGTAGACACTAAAATTAGCCACGGCTGCATGGGCAGCGGGACAGGCTAGCTGCTGCGAGTATACAAGGTTTCAGACGGGGCGGGGCCCATGCAGCTGCAGTGACGTTGATAATTTTTAGCAACTTCTACCTGAGCTGGAAATGCCACCTCCAGCTTCGACGGAACCATATTCCAGGCCATTCCAGGCCCCGTCACTGGCTCAGAGCTATAGAGGGAGTTAGTGACAGAGCTGGGATCAGAACTGCAGTTCCTGGCTGGTGGGATAACAGGGCAGCACACAGAAATGCAAGGCAGCACCCGTCCCCCTGTTCTGTGGAATAGGAGCTGACAGCAGAGTCAGAAATGAATTCTGCAGCTTTTCCTCTCCGAGGAGACACCCAGACAGCCCATTTCCCCAACTCTATTCTGGGATGGTTCAGGAAACAAGTGAACACAAACAAAGAGCAAGGCTTAGGGGAAAGGACTGGCTTGGCGAAGGAGGGTGTAGAAACACACAGCACAGCACATATGGAATCTGGTCAGTTATTAAAAGAACTGAAACCAACCCTTCCTCCCCCGTGATTTCTCCTGGGGGAGGGAGAGACAAAAGACCCCCAGGGGACAGATATTAGTCATGTTGTGCAATGCACTTCTGGAAGGCCCTCAAAGGCTCTGTAATGTAAGAACCGGAACAGACTAGGCCGGAATAGAGTAGGATTGATCGATGAACTCAGGACTGGGAGAAAGGAAGGCCTTCGATGCTGAGGGGGAAAGATCCCTCACTGCCCTTCCGGCTGTATGGACTAGGAAAGAAACACCCCTCAACCTCAAGTGACCCTGGCCCAGAAAGAACAATGAAGAAAATACAGAAAATGTGCTGCCTCTGAGGAATGATCAGGTCTAACTAGAATGTGGTCCGGAGTTACTCTATGGTAGATCGGTGGCTCTGTAAATCACCTCGCACACCCCTCAGCATGCCCAAAGGAGGACTTCATAGTCTTTAGGGCCCGAGGCCTGCCCCCAAATCCCCTGGCACTCCCCATTCAGAGCTCTCTTTCTCCCCAGTGCTGTAACGGCACCTTGGCCATGTGACTCTCTGATTCTTTTCTGGGTCTTGCAGAGCGACATGCCCTCACATGAGGCAGGGAGTTCCACGGTGGCTTGAGAACGTGCCTCCTTTCATCCTAGCTGCCGAGTTCTTGTAATGCTGGGACGGGGAAAATAGAGGCCTCCAACTGGCCTTCTCGGCACTGTGCACTTTCATAACAGCACAACTCATAGCTCGTCTTCTTTGCCTGCTCTTGCTAAAGAGGAGTGCTCCTCTGGGCCAATCTGAGCTCATCTTTTAATTGAAGACGTCTGCCCAAAGGTGGCAATTTAAAACCCCCGAGCCCTAACCACAGGGTGTTTCTCTCTCAGTGCACTCTTATTATCCTCTCTATATAAAGACACAGACCGTGGGTCAGTAGGGTGGGGTTTCCGTGCTGGGTTCTTTCTCAGCGTTTCAGAGACAGCATTTCCAGCTGTTACTTACGCAGAACTGGTTCAATGGGCACCTCGTGGTGTGCCAGCCCAGGGTGGGTGCAGCCAGTAAGGGGCACTGATCGGTGCCGTAGTGGTTGCACAAAGGCACGCGTTGGAAATCCTGCGCTCTAGGGACCCCTGTGTGCATGAAGCCCAGGCGCTGTTCTACCCTTCATTGTGTCTGGGGCCAGTGGTTACGAAAGATTGGTCTTTCGTGATTATACGTTCTATTCTATTTGCCACAGGCCATGTCCAGGCACTCTAAACAGAGCAGGAATACTAGAGACGGGGTCAGAGCCCAGCACTGTCCCCAGCGGATTGCCAGCATTACAGACCAGGGCTGGCCTTATGGGTGGGCAATTGCCCAGGGCGCTGTGGTCGGGGGGGTGTCAGTGCTTAATTTGTGCTGGGCCTGCCAGGGCTCTAGGCTTGGCAGTTCATAGCCCCTGCACTTCTAGGATGCCGGCCGCCCAGCTCTGAAGGCAGCAGCGCAGAAGTGAGGGTGTCACGGTATAGTATTGCCACCCTCACTTCTGCACTGCTGCTGGCAGCGGCGCTGCCTTCAGAGCTGGGCTCCTGACCAGCAACCGCCAGTCTCCAGCCGCCATGGTCAAGAGGGGCGGGCCTGGGTACAAGTCTGTGGAAGGGAGCTCAGGGAAAAGTGTGGGGAGGCAGCAGGGCCTGGGGGCAGTGGGGAGCCCGGGGAGGCAGAAGGGGCTGGGGTAATGGAGGGTGGATGGGGAGGCGGCGGGGTCCGGGGCACCAAAATACAAGTTTGCCCAGGATGCCATTTTCCCTAAGGCCAGCCCTGTTACAGACACCGTGACTTTCACTGACCTTACGGGCATGGCAGTGCTAATAATCTCCTGAAAACCTACTCCTCGAGGCCAGCCATTGGCTACAGCAGATCGACCACAGCTCCCCTGGCTGTAAATCACCCTTCTTCCATTGAAAGGAGATCAGAAGCTCTTCGGGGCTGAGGCCACGTCTAACGATGGGTTTGTAAAGCGCTGTCCAACCTGGTGGCTGGCTACGAGAGTGAGGACAGAGAAGGACAGGCTTGTGGATCAGGCACTGGAACTCCAGCAATCTAGGTTCAACTCCCTGCCTTGCCACAGACTCGCTGTGTGACCATAAGAGTGTCACTTAATCTCCCAGTGCCTCAGTTCCCCATCTGACATCCCACAGATGCTGTTGGGCCAGCAGCATGACTGCATGTGGATTTGGCCACCGGGGAGGGGATTTACATGGGAAGGCTGAAGAATTAAATCTTTTTGGCTTGGCCAAATGAACACAAAGGGGATGGTGCTAACCACCTAGGAGAACAAGGTCCTGGACATGAAGCGAGCAAGTGTTCCAGATGGCCCAAGTGAGAGAACTGAATTAACCACAGTAAAATTTCACTTGGGTAGCAGGGAATGTTTTCTAGCAGTGAGATCTATTAAGCCAGTGGATCTCAAACTGTGGGCCTCAGAGCATTTGCTGATGGCCTGTAGAAAGCTGGCTGGTCCCCTGATGCTGGTTCCTCCTGCTTGTTTCCAGCTGCTACATCATAGTCCAGAAAGCTAAAAATGTTACTTTCCCATCAGCGTTTGCTGCGGTTGCCACAGGGATGGTGGGCGACTGAGAGTGGGAGGAGAGGTGGTTTCCAGGATCATGAATGGGAGATGAAATGTCCTCATAATTGTGAATGGAAGGGGGGCTGCCCAGGAGGGAATCTCTCTATTAAGCTGTGGCCCACCTGCTGGAAAGGTTCGCGAACCCCTGTGGTAGACACGGGACGAGGCTGCCAAGGAAGGGGCAAAAGTCCCGCTGTTTGAGGAACTGAAGACTAGACTGGACAGGCAGCCGACTGGACCAAATGGGTCTTCGCTCTCTCACGTCTATGAATCTGGGCTATTGCTGGCGTAGGGGCTGGTGTGGCTTACGGCTGCTGCCCTGAATGGCAAAATCTTGTAACTTCCACTCTCCTCCTCCAGTGTCTCTTCACAGTTCTCCCGCTGCCCTGCTCGGGGCCTTGCCTTCTAGCAGGGGAGAAGGTGCAGCCCTGGGGCACAGGAAGAGAGGTCAGCGGCGGTGGGTGACATTCTGACAAGGGAGGGCGAGAGACCATAGGGGAAGAAAGCCCCCTCTCCTGGACACTGACTGCATCTCAGGGTGCTTCCCAGAGGGGCCAGCCGGCATGGTGATGAACCTCGGAAGAGCTCTCAGGATGTGTGATAACTGCCACAGGAGGAAAACAACTTGGGGGCCCTTTGTCCGGCAAAGCCTGCTATTAACGAGAAACAATCAGCGCTACGTGGAAAGAGACAGCCAGCGCGGGGTTATTGTGCTGCAGGAGCGAGCAGGAAATGGGTCATTTCCCGGGGAATTTCCAGCAATGTTCCAGCTGGGTTTGTGACACAGTGGCAGGGATGGGGTTGGGGGTAGCTGGAGTGGGCAGGGGGCCAGGCCTGGGAGGGGTCCAGAATGGACTTCTCTACGTGCCACTGTGTTAGTTATCCAGACCCACAGCTTCCCAGCATCACGTGGGGGTATTCCTGTGTCCGCAGGGGTGTTTGTGTGTGGGTCTGACTGGGTCCGTGCCTTTGTGTGTGTGTACCTCCCTAACTGGGAGCGTGCCTGTGTGCATCTGCGGGTTTATATGTATGTGTCTGGAGAGAGAAGAGAAAATCCTGAGCCCTGTAGTGCCCACGGGCAGCACCTGTATATGAGAGTGGACGTAGAGACCAAGCAGGCTTCCCACAAGTCGTCAGTCCAGCCCCTTCAGCCTCCCCAAACAGCCAGGCATGGCCCTGCCCACACTCCGCCCCCACGGCCCTGCTTTGGCGGTGCCACTGGGCGCCAGGGGCTGGGGCCACGCCGCCCGCCTTCCCAGGACTGAGAAGGCTGCAGCGGCACCGCACACTCTCCCTCCCGGCACTCTGTGGCTGGGGGGCCTGCGGGCAATAGCCAGCCAGCCTAGAGGGGCTGTGGGTTCCAGTACACGTGGAAGGGGCGGGGCCTTGGGCAGAAGGGGCGAGGCTGGGGGCTAGCCTCCCCCAGCCAGAGGTTTCAAACACCGCCCATGCCCTTCAGCTGAGCCATTCAGAGGTCCTTGCTCTAGATCTGAGGTGGCCAAGCTGCATCTTGTGAGCCACATGCGGATCTTTTACAGTTAAAGTGCGGCTTGTGGATCCCTCCATGCTCCCTGCATTCTCCATCTACCAGACCGGGGTGGGGGAAAGCTCCGGACTTCTGTCCTGCGATGGGGTGGTGCCAGAGACAACTGGTGCCTGCTGAGAGTGGGGGGCACAATTCAAAGGTTTGCCCCCCACAGCAGCTTGAGTCACACACACCCAGGCACACACACCCCCTCTTGCCCTCAGAGGCCCCTCCCTGCAGCTCCCAGGTGTTAGTTCTGCCTGGAGAAGGAGTGGCAAACAGCTGGGAGCTGCAGGGATCCGCGGGGAGAGGCAGCAGCAAAAGCAGCGGCTCTCCCTGCAATTCCCAGTTGTCTGCTGCTGCCTCTCCCCAGGGCCACAGCTTCCAGCTTGACAGCTCCGGCAGCTGCTATACAGAGAGGGGGCCTGGCAGCATCATGTGAGAGCGCGGGGCCAGCAAACCCTGGCAAAAAATTGGGGGGGGCACATGAGATGTCACCTCCAGCTTCTTCCCAGCAGGGAGAGGGGGCTAGGGGCTTTTGCAGGAGCGGGGCTAAAACCCTGAGCCCTGGCAGGTACCTCCCACAGGGCTGAAGCCCCAAGCCCCGGCAGGTGCGCCCTGGTTCTCGAACGTCTGAAGATTGTCAGATGCCGTTCGGACGATCAGTACGTTTGGCCACCCCTGCTCTATATAGTCACGTTGGGTCATTCTGGGCTGTCCCAGCTTGTCTGTTCTACGGAGGAATGGGTCACTGGGAAGAAGGACAACTCTTAAGCTGGTTCTTCCGACATCTGGAGACCAGCACAAATAAACACAAGGTGGGAGGGGGAATTGGAACCTCCTCTAAGGGAGAGGAGACAGTGGCCCATCCAGCAGTTTAGTCATCATGCGCCTGGTCTGGTGGGGAGAGGATCAGTGAATCACACATGGCAGATGTTAGTCATGTTGCTTAATGCATGACTGGAAAGCATCAGATCCGAGACAACCTCTGCAAAGGGAGGAGAAGGAGCGTCTCAGTGAAAATAGTAACAGATGGCAGATAATCAAAGGAGGGAGAGAATCAGAACGGGAGAGCTAGAGAAGGGTGAAAGAAAGCAGGATACAAAGTACAAGCACCATTCTGGGACCTAACCCTGGCTCCGCTGCTCACACCTCTCCACCCACTGATGCAGAACTCCTACGGAACGAAAGCCACACATGAGCCATTTCAAAGCACCGTTTGTTCACGTTCAGGCCCCTTACAAGCGCATGGCACTGAACGTCAGGGTACCTGCTGAGCATGGTTCCAGTGGGGCCATTGCTCACGCCCAGAGCAAGCAGCAAAATCCCTGACACTAAACACAGCCGTTTGTACTTGACCGAGACTGGCAGCAAAACAAGACATGCTGTTCAGGACATGTGAAACTTCACCACCCCCTCCCGCCCTCCGCCGACAATGGGGCCATTCATGCTGCAGGTTCCTCTCTTGTGATCCTATTCTGCACGCCTGCAAACCCAGCGTGCATCCCAGAGACCACCTGGGAAGTGGGGATCCTCCCACACATAGGCCAGGCAAGGCCAGTTCCCAGTGCAGGACAGCGACTTCCCACATTCCCTTTCAGCGCAGATCCAAGGCAGAAATAACGTGTGGCAGCTCTGGGTGAGGATCATTTCAGGGACAGCCGGGACAGGCGTCTGGGGCGCCTGCCGAAGGTGGGGGCCCCCGAGCTCTGAAAGCCCCCCGCTCATCACCCAGGCATGGGCTGCTGGCTGGTCAGAAGACAAGTCCCTGCTTTAGAGAAGGGAAGAGGAAGGTGGAGATAGGAGAGATTGAGTGAACTAGGAAAGGGAAAGACTATGCTGTTTTAGCAGTTTAAACCAAACTCCATTTTCCCCAAGGAAAAGTCCTATGGGATTTGATAGGCATGAAACCAAGAGGGTTCTAAAGAAATGTAACTGGATTCTGTTGATATTACTCTAAAATGCTACAGAACAGATGATTGCCACCTTCTGGAGCCATCCTATGAGATTCCACAGAAGGAGTAGTATTTTCTGTTAAATTCATCAGGAGATTCCAAAACCCTGCCGAAAGGTTATGTGTCCATCCCCTTCCACAGGACCTTTCAATAAGGGTGGTGATCAATTTACCTATATTCTCATAGTGGGCCCATCACCACCTGCGTGCCTCCCACACAGACAGCTCATGGACACTCCTTCCCCCGCCCCACAAAGCCATCGGGACAGTCCCAAATCACCCTCAATTATTATTAATTTCATCACGATTCCAGGAGAGTCATGGTAATAAAAGTGACTGTAAAACAGTGTTGACTGGGTTCCATATTCTCCAGCAGGGATTGCCAGATCAAACAGAACTGAGGAACCAAACCAAGATTAGGAGGCTTCAGGATGGATGAGTAGGGACATATCGAAAGAGCTGGGGATGGTCACTCTTACAGTAGATTTAAATAAAAGTAGACCTGTCAAGCAATTAAAAATGAATCGTGATTAATTGCGATTAATCGCACTGTTAAACAATAATAGAATACCATTTATTTAAATATTTGTGGATGTTTTCTACATTTTCAAATATATCGATTTCAATTACAACACAGAATACAAAGTGTACAGTGCTCACTTTATATTTATTTTTGATTAAAAGTATTTGCACTGTAAAATAGCAAAAGAAATAGTATTTTCAATTTACCTAATATAAGTACTGTAGTGTAATCTCTTTACTGTGAAAATTGAACTTACAAATGTAGAATTATGTACAAAAAAAATCCATTCAAAAACAAAACAATGTAAAATTGTAGAGCCTGCAAGTCCACTCAGTCCTACTTCTTATTCAGCCAATCGCTCAGACAAACAAGTTTGTTTACATTTGCAGGAGATAATGCTGCCTTCTTCTTATTTACAGTGTCAACTGAAAGTGAGAACAGGTGTTCGCATGGCACTTTTGTAGCTGGCATCGCAAGATACTTACGTGCTAGATGTGCTAAAAATTCATATGGCCCTTCATGCTTCAACCAACATTCCAGTGGACATGCGTCCATGCTGATGACAGGTTCTGCTCAATAACAATCCAAAGCAGTGCAGACCAATGCATGTCATTTTCACCATCTGAATCAGATCCCACCAGCAGAAGATTGATTTTTGTTTGATGGTTTGGGTTCTGTAGTTTCCACATTGGAGTGTTGCTCTTTTAAGACTTCTGAAAGCATGCTCCACACCTTGTCCCTTTAAGATTTTGGAAGGCACTTCAGATTCTTAAACCTTGGGTTGGTTAGAAATCTCACATTGGTACCTTCTTTGCATTTTGTGAAATCTACAGTGAAAGTGTTCTTAAAATTAACATGTGCTGGGTCATCATCCGAGACTGCTATAACATGAAATATATGTAAAAGCAGCAAAGAATCCTTATAGACTAACAGACGCTTTTGGAGCATGAGCTTGTGGGTGAATACCCACTTCGTCGGATGCAAGAGTGGGTATTCACCCACGAAAGCTCATGCTCCAAAACGTCTGTTAGTCTATAAGGATTCTTTGCTGCTTTTACAGATCCAGACTAACATGGCTACCCCTCTGATACATGAAATATATGGCAGAATGCAGGTAAAACAGAGCAGGAGACATACAATTCTCCCCCAAGGAGTTCAGTCACAAATTTAATAAACACATTATTTTTTTTAACAAGCGTCATCAGCATGGAAACACGTTCTCTGGAATGGTGGCCGAAGCATGAAGGGGCATACAATTGTTTAGCATATCTGTCACATAAACACCTTGCAATGCCAGCTACAAAAGTGCCATGCAAATGCCTGTTCTCACTTTCTAGTGACATTGTAAATAAGAAGAGGGCAGCAATATCTCCTGTAATTGTAAACAAACTTGTTTGTCTTAGTGATTGGCTGAACAAGAAGTAGGACTGAGTGGACTTGTAGGCTCTGAAATTTTACATTGTTTTATTTTTGCATGCAATTATGTAACAAAAAAAATCTACGACAAAGAGGTTGCATTACAGTACTTGTATGAGGTGTATTGAAAAATACTATTTCTTTTGTTTATTGTTTTTACAGTGCAAATATTTGTTATACAAAAATATACACTTTGATTTCAATTACAACACAGAATACAATGTATACGAACATGTAGAAAAACATCCAAAATATTTAATAAATTTCAATTGCTATTCTATTGTTTAACAGTGCAATTAAAACTGCGCTTAATCGATTAATTTTTTTAATCATGATACATTTTTTTGAGTGAATCCGTGAGTTATCTGTGATTAATCAACAGCCCTAATAATAAGCTCTTTTGAGCAAGGTAGGGTGCAAGCTTCTATTGTGGTATCTTTGTTTTTCATCCTGTCCAGAACCCAAAAGTTCAGCGAGCCACAAGAATGCGTGTTCTACCTCTTCCCCGACCCTGTGTCTGTCTTGTCTATTTACAGTATAGGCTTTTTGGGGCACGGACTGTCTCACGTGGACTCTGCGTTTGCACAGTACTTAGCACAATTAGGTCCCATTCTTGGCTGGCACTTAGGCACCACGGTAATAAACATGGTCAATTAATAGTGACTGAAAAACAATGAGATTGGGAGAGGCAGGTGGGGAAGTACGCCACAAACCTCCAAAATGTGTCAGTTCCAGTTTTGTGAGGAAGGTTTGGAGTGTGTGTGTGTGTGTTATTTTCGCTGCCTGTGCCTACTCCATAAAATGGCACTCTTTGAGCATATGGTAGATCAAATTTGTATTCTGCCCCCCACACACGCTGGAAGTGACAACATGTGGCCAATGCCAATGCTGAGGTTTACTATTCTAGTTTAGCTGGAATCTGGCATTTGAATTTCCACTCGGCCTGCTCAATCTAAGCTCTGTGCAGCACACTTTCTGGTTTGCTATGGCATCTGCATCGGTGGTTTGTCCATTCCCGCCTCGATGAAGCACTGATGCTATTATTCGTAATCTGTCAAAATCCTGATTTCTAGTTTTAAATCCCAGGAAATTAGGAAAGAGCATCAAATTTCTAAGGACAAGAAAGACTTGGAAACGTAGAGCCTTTTAAGTTGCATTGTTACAAAGACGGTCTTGAAGACGTGGAAAATTAGCATGTTGAATTATTGACATTCACTAAGAGTATCAAATTGGGAGGAACTGCACAGACCTGTGAGGACTAGTATATAATAAAAGGGGACATGGGCCCTGATTCTGCACCATTCAAGTCAATGGGAGCTTTGCCATTGACTTCAGTGAGTACAGGATCAAGCCCACAGAGAAGGTTTTTCACTCTCCACTGTCTAAGATTTTATGACTCACAAACCTGGGGGGAGTCTGAGATTTTTCCTTTAAAATGTGTTCAGTTTTAGTGCCCATGAACTTGGAACCTGACCTACAACTTCTCCTGCTATTTCGGCTGGGGCCCTCCCCTCACACACAGCCCTGCCAATGCACCTCTCTCCTGACCTACAGCCCCCCCCCGCTATTAGAACTTAACTTAAGAGGTAATTCAAACCACAGACCTAGTCCCTGAATAGCCCAACATCAGGAGTCGTCAAGCTCACAACACACCATTGCTGAGAGCCAGCAGTTTATTTGTTTAGCCCCATATGAAGATCTTTGTGCTGCTAACACGGAGCCACCAAGTCTCGGTGTTATGGAGCCAATGCACCAGGGAGAATGGAGAGGACATAAAACAGTGGCTTGTTTGCCTTTTGGATGGGATGAGCTATCAATATGTGGTGTGTCCAAGAGAGAGGCAGCCTAATGAATACCCCATGTCAGCTTTGAGTTACAGTCAGGGAAATTTGGAGATGTTCAAGATTATTTTTCCTGCAAGAGACTCTCCAAAGGACACTGGTGATTTAGTGCAGTATTTGCAGCTCAAACTTTACTTGAAGCAATAAATAAAAATGGCTTTAGCCTGAATCAAATGATTATTTCGTTAATTTGTAAAAAAACTCAATGAACACAGGGTTTGCTCTCCTTTTTATTTTTTTTACCTTAAACATTTGTTACTGGGAACCCAAAATCTACCAGCCTTGTGCTACCAACATTGTCCGGGTGTTGTACATCCCCCTCAGTGTCTAATCCACAGAGGTTATGATTCCACTACAATTCCTACCTAGGGGATTTAGTTTAGCAGCTCAGGTTGGAGAGGGTCATGCTTTAGGTCTGGAGGCACCAGATTCAATTCCCGAAGATGCTCAAAATGGCGGTTGTTATATTAGGGCATGATAGCCGGGAACTGAAGGTACCTCCTGGATTTGTGTGGGAGAACCTCAGTGTTCACATGGATCTGATTGCAGGATTGGGGCTTAAAAGGGAAGCAGATCAGCATTGCTTTCTAAGCTGAATGATGGGGGCGAAATCTACAAACATCAAGAATGATGGAACGTCAACTGGCTTTGTTTTTACACTCATTGGGATTTAATAATCTGAGGTGATATTAGGATCCCAGGGAATTAACTGAAAAATGAAAAATCTATCACTTCCCCATCTTAGGTACTTATCCGAGCCCCATCTTTGGAGCATACAGTCATTAATGTATTTATCCTTACACACCCTTGTACGGTGGGAAGGTAGAGACTAAGACCCAGATGCTCAAAGATATGTCAGTGCCTAAAACCCACTGAAATCAATGGGAGTTAGATGCTCAAAAACCATTGAGGAGCTGCCCCTAAGTGATTTGCCCAAGGTCACACAGGAAGTCTGTGGTGAAGCAGGGACCAAATCCAGGCCTCAGAAGTATCAGGCTAACACCTTAACCACTGGACCATCCTTACTCATGGCAGAGTCTCCTGCAGATCATAGAACAGAATTGTAGGACTGGAAGGGACCTCAAGAGGTGAGCTAGTTCAGCCACCTGCACTCAAGGAGGACTAAGTATTATCTAGACCACTTGTTCTCAACCTCGTTACCATTGTGGGCCACATCCAATACTACCTGTATGGCCCCGAGGATGTCAGCTGGGCTGCAGCTGTGTGCTGATTGGGCCGCAAGCAGCCCACGGGCTGCGAGTTTAGAACCACTGATCTAGACCATCCCTGACAGGTATCTAACCTGTTCTTAAAAATCTCCAGTGACAGAGATTCCACAACCTCCCTAGGCAATTTATTCCAGTGCTTAACCACCCTGACAGGCAGTTTTTCCTACCTAAACCGCCCTTGCTGCAATTTCAGCCCATTACTTCTTGTCCTATCCTCAAAGGTTAACAAGAACAAATTTTCTCTCTCCTCCTTGTACCAACCTTTTAAATATTTGAAAACTGTTCTCATGTCCCCCCTCAGTCTTCTCTTCTCCCGACTAAACAAACCCAGTTTTTCCAATCTTCCTTCATAGGTCATGTTTTCTAGATCTTTACTAATTTTTGTTGCTCTTCTCTGGACTTTCTCCAATTTGTACCCATCTTTCCTAAAATGTGGCACCCAGAACTGGACACAACACTCCAGTTGAGGCCTAATCAGCACTGAGTAGAGCAGAAGAATTATTTCTTGTATCTTGCTTACAACACTCCTGCTAATACATCCCAGAATGATGCTTGCTTTTTTTTGCGAACTGTTACACTGCTGATGTTGTCTAGTACAACATTTCACGAAAATGATCAGGGAGTGAGGTGTTGGCTTATGAAGAAAGAGTAAGAGAAACAATATGATAACTGAAGGGAAGAGAATTACAGTCCAGAAACATGAGGGATGTAAATGCCAAGCAGAGGAAATATTCAGCATAATTAAAAGGGGTGTATCTAGGACCAACAGGATGGAATCTAGAAAGGGAAATTGAGCTCGACCGAACATAATAAGAACATAACTTAAGAACATAAGAACGGCCGTACTGGGTCAGACCAAAGGTCCATCTAGCCCAGTATCCTGTCTTCCAACAGTGGCCAATGCCAGGTGGTTCAGAGGGAATGAACAGAACAGGTAATCATCAACTGATCCATCCCCTGTCACCCATTCCCAGCTTCTGGCAAACAAGAGGCTAGGGACACCATCCCTGCCCATCCTGGCTAATAGCCATTGATGGACCTATCCTCCATGTATTTATCTAGTTCTTTTTTGAACCCTGTTATAGTCTTAGCCTTCACAACATCCTCTGGCAAGGAGTTCCACAGGTTGACTGTGCGTGTGAAGAAATACTGCCTTTTGTTTGTTTTAAACCTTCTGCCTATTAATTTCATTTGGTGACCCCCTAGTTCTTGTGTTATGAGAAGGAGTAAATAACACTTCCTTATTTACTTTATCCACACCTGTCATGATTTTATAGACCTCAATCATATCCCCCCTTAGTCATCTTTTTTCCAAGCTGAAAAGTCCCAGTCTTATTAATCTCTCCTCATATGGAAGCTGTTCTGGGACTGGGACATATTGTTTGCACTATTGCCAACTCTCATGATATTCTCACAATATTTGGCAGTTTTCTTAAAGCTCCAGCTTCTGGTGGCATGTGATGACGTGAGACTCCCAGCTTTCACTTTTTAAAATAAGCATGTTTCTAGCCCTCTTGGTTGTGTGAAAGGCTTGAAACTGTGACCCAGAAGGTTCAAATCCCAGAGAACAAATACAAAGAACAGTACTTTTTTTTTAAATGTTATGATTTTTAAGCCAATCTCATGATTTTTTGGAGCCTGACTCAGCTTGGGGCTGACAACACTGTGATAGCTTTAGGAAAACTCCCCAATGCCAGATCAAACCTTCTCACAGAGCCAATGTTTGGCTGTGGAACAGTCTCTCCAGCCCCAGCCCCTGCGTCCTTTAAAACTGGACAAAATCCTTGGGATCAGACTGTAGGGAATGATCCTGCTAAGAACAAGGGGGATGAACTCAAACAAATCACGGCACTATGGATCGGTTAAGGCTGGTCTGCACACAACACACCTACCACAGAACCACCAAGGCAAAGAAATGAAAACCTAAGCAACCTAACAGACATACATATCCTCTTCTCGTCCACTCAGGGACACAGACTTCACAAATGGCACAACCATCACACACTACAGACCGCAAACTGGACCCTTAACTCTGCCCATTCATGGCCATGGGAGGAGGGACATTTGGGAAAGGAAGTGCTGGAAACCCTATGGGGGCACAGTTAAGGATGTGCTGTCTGTCATTAAGTGTTTGTACAGTGTCCAGCACGATCAGGCTCCAATCTCAGATGGGGCCTCTACATCCTATTGTAATAATAAATACACCTCTACCCTGATATAACGCGACCCGATATAACACGAATTTGGCTATAACGTGGTAAAGCAGCGCTCTGGGGGGGCAGGGCTGTGCACTCCGGCGGATCACAGCAAGTTCGATATAACGCGGTTTCACCTATAACACGGTAAGATTTTCTGGCTCCCGAGGACAGCGTTATATCGGGGTAGAGGTGTAACTAATAATAAATAATGAGACAAGCTAGGCGTGAATGAACAGAGCTAGATGCATCTCTTTTTCTGTACCCAGAGCTGCATATCCCCACAGTACGATACCATTCTCAATTTCCTGGAAACCAACATCTGCATTGGATTTTCAGAGATCATGTCAGAAATATGTCTCCAGCTTCCCCCTACATTGTCTCAAGGGTCCCAGCTATTAAAACATCCAGGAATCCAATTCCAGCTGTACTCATCCCTTTCTCTTCTAATGGGATCCAGTACATTACAAAGAGTGCTTTAAATATATACACAACATGGCTTACATATGGGTGTAATGCTGGACCAGCCATTGTAAAAGGCCTGACCTGCTGCTTTTATCAACACTAAAAGAATCAGAGAGCTTCCTTTATCCATTAGGAGAAAACCCCAATGCCAAGTGGCCAGAAGTAATTGCTCTGACCGGAATCCTCTTCTCCCTGGGCACAGCTGTGGCTGGGACTCTATGGATGATATGAAAAATCTTGCAGCCTGAGACCTCCCCACTTGCAGAAGTTGGGTGAAAATGAGGATGCTGCTGAGAAGGTAGCTGCACCTCCATTCTGCATGGGAGGGGTATGAGCCATCTCCTTTCTATGCTCAGGGAGTCCTTACTGAAAATAAAATTAAAAATTTCCTCCTGGTTCAGTGAAGTTAAAACACAGCTCTATTTTTCCTTCCCAGATGTCCCCATTTACAGATATCAAAAGATAGCAGGCATGTGCTAGTAATAATCAGCAATCCAATCCTAATTGCTAACATGAATAATTATTATTAAATGCTTTCTGAAAATTTAAACCCACTGACTTTCCCTTTTCTATCTTAGCCGTAACGTTCTCAGCAAATCCTAGCAGGCCTGTTACATGTGGCCTTCTGTGCCTGAATTGAAACTGGCTGCTCTTAGAGACTGTCAGCTGGTGTAAGCCCAGCATTCTGGGTCTGTGTAAAAACAGTGGCTCACAAATCCATCTGACTAGGAGTGGTCTGTGCCTTTAAATAATTAATTGAAATACAGATTTTGGTTTTGTGTTTTTCTGCATTTAAGCATTGCACTAGAAAGAGCACTGGGCTATTGCAGGGGAACCAGAAAGTAAAACTGACTAGAAATAAAAGTGAAAGGGACTAGTGGAGTTTCACTGTCCTAACTGACTGAAACAAACAACCAGCAGCAATAGGGAGAAAGCAGTCTAGGTTTGAAAAACCCTTCCTAGCTGAACAGTCTAACCTGCTGGTTCTCCAGCTTTTCATTCTGTGGGCTGTTGTGTAAGACAAGCAGATCCTGTAATGAGAGATCCTCTTGCACAGTCAGATTCCTTCCCAATACCCCAATCCTGCACTGCTTGCTTCTCAACATGCTTCATCTTGTGACCTGCTGGGGTGGGCTCCACAGACCACAGTTTGAGAACAACTGCTCTAAAATGTTATTAGTTGGGGGTGGAAGGAGAATTACGGTACTTTAAATACATGATTTTAATCTTCCCAGTGTCCTGTTCACCAAACCAGCCTTTTTGAGACATTCTCCCACCACATCCTGCAAGACTGTTTCCAAGCAGAGATTCTAACCTGCCCTATTTTTAGCCAGGATTTTACTCTCCCGCTCCTCCACCCCCAGTCTACCTCATCAAAACGAGAAGGAAGAAAATTCTCTTGTTCCAATGTATTTCAGAAGAGTCAAAAGCTGCTTCCCTCTGCCCCACTCCAAATGTCCCTGTTCATAGCCTTCATGGGTTGGTAACGATGCCTAGCTGATGTTAACTCATGGATCTATAGTCCTCTGGCTTGTCTGTCATGACCCATTCTTTCTCTAATATAGGAGATTGCTTTTGCCACTTCCCAACCCTCAGGAAAGTTCCTCCAAATCTTTTAAAAATGCTAGTGTGGCAGACCTGCTCCTGGGTCAGTGGATTGAGGGTCATGTGACTGCATGCTGGAAGTAGAGCCTGCTATAAAAAGGGGCTCCCCCCCATTCCTCCGCCTTAGCCTAAGAAAGATCAGAACCTAATTCTCCATAGAGAGGAGTAGAAGGACAGCTGCCCTGGGGAAGAGCAGCTGGAACAGGACTAGTCGAGCTCCCTGTGCAGAGGAAGTTGGGCCAAGAGCCCAAGAGGGGCTCACTGAAGCAAGACCAGTGAGATGCCTTGATAGATAGAAGCTGGGAGTTGTGGACTGTGTTGTGCTTGGGGAGACCTAACCAGTAGCAGCAATAGGCCGTACTTAATTTGTAATGAAGGAGGTGCCAGGGCTCAACCAATTTTTGTACAGCAAGCACAGAGGTGCCGGGGCTATGAACTGCCAAGCCTAGAGGTGCTGGGCCTCAGCCCTGACACAAGTTAATCACTAGGGATAGGGAAGGAACCTGTGAACCCAACAAGCTGGGTAGGCAGTCCTGGGCTGGAGTGGGGTTTAGGGCCTGAATAGATGGCTGCTCCTCTGTATGAGGCACAGGGCAGAGGATGGGACCGGGCTAACTCCAGTGTCACTGGGGGGGAGGGGGGTGGCATAAACCCCAGTAACCAAGGGAAGAAGGAGGCTGAGTACTGAGAGGAGCACTGAGCCCAAAGGGAACAGTGGAAAAGGCCAGCAAAGCCCTGTAGTAGGGATGGGGCTCTTGGATCAGCAATCTCCATCCCTGGTGGGATCAATTCTGTGACTAAGAATTTGGCCCATAATTCTGTGCAATACAGAACTCATTGTTTGTATAAAAAGAGCCAGTATTCTCGTTGTGTAACAACTGAACTCCTGGGTTCCTGGCAGTGGTGGAGGGGTGCTCACTTGCGCGCAGCAGAGGTCCTGCTGGGAAATCCTCCAAGCTAACAGCAAGAGGTTAATTTCAGGGGTAACTGCTTTGCAGTTAATTTCCTTGGAGGTAGTGCCCCACCACTGACGGCTGCTGCCCAGGAACGTGTTTTTTATGGTGTCTTCTCGTGGTTTATTGGGTCTCTTCTGTTTAAAAGGACATCATCAACCTGACGCTCTATTTTTTTTAAACAGGCTAACTGGAAATGGCAGAGATGCTTAATGAGTTCTTTGTTTCGGTCTTCCCCAAGAAGTCTGAAGGAATGCCTAACATAGTGAATGCTAATGGGAAGGGGGTAGGTTTAGAAGAGAAAATAAAAAAAAAACAAGTTAAAAATCACTTTGAAAAGTTAGATGCCTGCAAGTCACCAGGGCCTGATGAAATGCATCCTAGAATACTCAAGGAGCTAATAGAGGAGGTATCTGAGCCTCAAGCTATTATCTTTGGAAAATCATGGGAGACGGGAGAGATTCCAGAAGACTGGAAAAGGGCAAATATAGCACCCATCTATAAAAAGGGAAATAAAAACAACCCAGGAAACTACAGACCAGTTAGTTTAACTTCTGTGCCAGGGAAGATAATGGAGCAAGTAATTAAGGAAATCATCTGCAAACACTTGGAAGGTGGTAAGGTGATAGGGAATAGCCAGCATGGATTTGTAAAGAACAAATCATGTCAAACCAATCTGATAGCTTTCTTTGATAGGATAACGAGTCTTGTGGATGAGGGAGAAGCAGTGGATGTGGTATACCTAGACTTTAGTAAGGCATTTAATACGGTCTCGCATGATATTCTTATCAATAAACTAGGCAAATACAACTTAGATGGGGCTATTATAAGGTGGGTGCATAACTGTCTGGATAACCATACTCAGAGAGTAGTTATTAATGGTTCCCAATCCTGCTGGAAAGGTATAACGAGTGGTTTTCCGCAGGTGTCTGTTTTGGGACCGGCTCTGTTCAATATCTTCATCAACGACTTAGCTATTGGCATAGAAAGTACGCTTATTAAGTTTGCAGATGATACCAAACTGGGAGGCATTGCAACTGCTTTGGAGGACAGGGTCATAATTCAAAATGATCTGGACAAATTGGAGAAATGGTCTGAAGTAAACAGGATGAAGTTTAATAAAGACAAATTCAAGGTGCTCCATTAGAAAGGAACAATCAGTTTCACACATACAGAATGGGAAGAGACTGTCTAGGAAGGAGTACAGCAGAAAGGGATCTAGGGGTTATAGTGGACCACAAGTTAAATATGAGTCAACAGTGTGATGCTGTTGCAAAAAAAACCCAACATGATTCTGGGCTGCATTAACAGGTGTGTTGTGAGCAAGACACGAGAAGTCATTCTTCCGCTCTACTCTGCGCTGGTCAGGCCTCAACTGGAGTATTGTGTCCAGTTCTGGGCACGCATTTCAAGAAAGATGTGGAGAAATTGGAGAGGGTCCAGAAAAGAGCAACAAGAATTATTAGGGGTCTAGAGAACATGACCTATGAAGGAAGGCTGAAAGAATTGGGGTTGTTTAGTTTGGAAAAGAGAAGACTGAGAGGGGACATGATAGCAGTTTTCAGGTATCTAAAAGGGTGTCATAAGGAGGTGAGAGAAAACTTGTTCACCTTAGCCTCTAAGGATAGAACAGGAAGCAAAAGTCTTAAACTGCAGCAAGCAAGGTTTAGGTTGGACATTAGGAAAAAGTTCCTAACTGTCAGGGTGGTTAAACACTGGAATAAACTGCCTAGGGAGGTTGTGGAATCTCCATCTCTGGAGATATTTAAGAGTAGGTTAGATAAATGTCTATCAGGGATGGTATCTTGACAGTATTTGGTCCTGCCATGAGGGCAGGGGACTGGACTCAATGACCTCGCAAGATCCCTTCCAGTCCTAGAATCTATGCATTTATATATGTAGCTGGAGGCTACAGCGGCAAGGCATCGTAAAGGGCAAGGGTGACACAGCTACTTAATCTGGATTGTAGCCTGATACACATGCTTAGCCAAATTAACGCTAGAGTCCCAACACCACTTTCTGCTGCACTCTGGATCTATGTAGGTCTCTTATCCAAGTGCCCACCAGACCTAGTCTTGCTTAGCTTGCAAAAGCAGGGATACCCTAGGACTTGGTGGCAGCTCCACTACTCTTGCTGAGCTTCTTATTCTCCAGGTTTCCTGGTGGTTGATGGCTGGCTGCTTTGGGACAACTTAGGCACAGCTGAGGCTTGAAGCCCCAGACATGTGGAAGCATACGGACACATTTATATTATAAGAAACAGCATGAGTTCCATCTGGGTTAACTGACCGTGTAATTAGTCTCCAATAGCAAAGCGTCTTCTTCTTTAAAACATGCCTTTTTTCCCATACATAGCAGCACTGCTTTGCCTGCTTACCCAGTTAATTAATTCATCAGGTGGTGTACAAGATGCCTCATTCACTCCTTTACAAGTTGATCACCATATTGATGGCAGATTTAAAAGTGCGGGGATGGGACTGAAAGGGGAGGGAACAAGATCTTGGCAACATAGATAAGAAAGAAAACTATTTAAATAGCCCCGGCTGTGAAAGCAGGAAGCCATCTTGACAGCTAGAGAATTGAACTTTCCAACAATTAAATATACTCTGCACCCAGCAGCAAGTCAGAGGAACCGTTGTGAAATAAGCATGATGGGGAGATGTGGCGCCCTAATCCCTTTCTCTGTAGCAGTGGGCTGAGGACAGCCCTGCTTTATTTGATGGCTCTAAGGCATGGAGCTGGGACTAAACGCAAAGGGGAGATAGCAAGTTCTCTGCCCAGTTGTTCCTATTCCCTTTTGATAAACTAAAAATGATCTGGATTATACAGATTCACTTGGCTGAAGATTTACAACTGTTTCACCTGCTTTGGAATGGGAGACCTAAGCACTCGGCTCAGTGGCCTGACAAGGGGTGTGCTTAGATAGATAAATCATGTTGGTTCCCTGAGATCCTCTGCCAAAACTTGATGCTGTAACTTCCTCATAACAGCAGACACTCTCTATGTCTCTCAACATCAGGGCGGGACTATTTTTCCGCTGTTGATGGTGAGGAAAGCACATCAAGATCTTAAAAAACAGTACCAAATCAGAAAAGGCACTGCCTCTCTACACTGATGTCACCGTCTGTGGCCCCACAAAGTCATGAAACCTCCTTGTTAGCCTCCTCCAAGTCGGCTGTCCATCATACCAGGAGAAGGAAGCTGGATGGGGGGGGGGGGGGGGATGATTATCGGTGACTGTGTGGCCTATTTCCAGGCCCTTGTTAGGGTGACCAGATGTCCCGATTTTATAGGGACAGTCCTGATATTTGGGGCTTTGTCTTATGTAGGCATCTATTACCCCCCACTCCCTGTCCTGATTTTTCACACTTACTGTCTGGTCGCCCTATCCCTTGTACAGCCACGCATCAGAGCAGAATTCCTCTGGGTGGCGTCTGCTGACTCTCTAGATGCCTCTGAAGATCAGTGGGTGCTGTCTGGGGTTCTCTGATTGGTGTCCCCCTCCGGATCCCTCATTATTACCCTCTGATCCCACTGCTGCCCCTGTTTTTTTCATCTGTTGTCCCCTGCCATTACTTAAGGCCTGGCTAAGGAGGAGGGCCGTTAGCTATAGGTAGGCTTTAGGCCCGCCATCCCCCTGGTTTCCACAATAACACTGATAGCAATAATTCCTGTAAAATAGGACCTGAGCCATAAGCAAAATCAGTAGAAGTTCCACTGCCCATAGGGCAATTACCTATTGTGTATGCAGGAAATAACATGCAGCTTCTTTCATCTCAAGATCAAGTGCTCTGCAAACGTTCCTTAAGCTGAGCAGCTGTCCTGGGACTGCAATCTCTTTTAAAACTGGTGAGATCATCCCTTTTCTCCTGGGGTCACTGATTTCCCTACACCCCCCTTGAATTTCCCCAAACCCCACTCTCCCCCAGTTTTGTGAACTAGTTACATGCCAATTTAGTGACTGTTCGGAAATTTGAATTGAAATTGAAACATTAATACATACTTTAAAAGCATATACAGTGTATGATAAAATACGTGTATCTGAAAAAGTATCATCGATTTGAAAAGTATGAACATAGACTAGCTTCCTTATACAGCTGTTGTTTTTTATGACAATGCCAGTGCATTCATTTCAGTGATGTTGGCCAACCTAATAATTTCAAATGATGATTTGTAAGCAAAGTCTCAATGAGCTCTCCCTGACAGCTAGTGATGAGCTGGGGCTGGGGGGAAAGGCTTCAGGACCAGAACGTATTTACATTCACACCTAATCCACCTAGGAATCCAGCACACAGAGCTGTGTTGCCCAAGTGATAGATTTTGGCTGGGGTTGGGTTACAAACCACTTGAATGCTGTGTGGGGGGGTTAATGTTGTTGTTCTTATTGTATGAGTAAAGGGCAGTAGAACTGTACTTAGCCTGTGCTGATTGAGGGCATCAAAAGAGAGGGTGGGGACCTGTCCCTCTTCAGTGTTTAAAGACAGAGCTGATTAGGCTCCATAGATGATCTTTTGTTCTGTTAAGTGACCACTGCAGCTGAAATCACTGACAATCAGGTCTAAGTGCTTAGTCCTGCTGTGGGGACAGTGTTTCTGTGGAAGAGATGGCCCAGACTGCACTAGCAGAGAGATTCCCCCACTGAGAGCTCAGCTGAAATCACTGAGAGCGGGTGGAACCTCAAGAGACCAACTCGCAGCGGTCACAGTGGCAGGTGGCAGCAGAAGGTGACTGCGCAGGGCCATTGGCAACAGAGCGGTGGAGTGAACGGTGGCACAATGAACAGCCGTGGCCAGAGCGAACAGTGAGCAGCTGGAGGAACGAGCAAGGTGCCTTCTTGACCCCCACCTGGGAAGTGTACTCACATGAAAGCACCTCTGAACTCTGAGTCTCCACTGACCAAGGACAAGTGGGGTGCAGTGGAGGGAAAAGTGAGGGGCACATTAAATAAACATTTGTTTGTTGCACTATATTTTAGTGATTTTGCTCCAGAATGCTAGATTTGTGACTGGGAATGGAAACTTATATAAATATGTTTCCTAGTGGGCCAAGATTTTTAAAATGCAGTATTTGCCAAGGTTGTTATCTCACATCGTTGCTATCTTGAGACGTCATTATGTTGGGGAGTTTCTGTACTAAACATTTTTATTATAATAATTAATTTTTACATAAGAATGGTCATACTGGGTCAGACCAGTGGTCCATATAGCCCAGTGTCCTGTCTTCTGACAGTGGTCAAGGCCAGGTGCTTCAGAGGGAATAAACAGAACAGGTAATCATCAAGTAATTATTCCATTCCCACCTTCTGGCAAACAGGCTAGGGACACTCAGGCTAGGGACACTTATGGTGTTGCATCCCTCCTCACCCTGGCTAACAGCCACTGATGAACCTATTCTCCAAGAATTTATCTAGTTTTTTTTTAATCCTGTTATAATTTTGGTCTTCACAGCATCCCCTGGCAAAAAGTTCCACGGGTTGAATTTATGTTGTGTGAAGAAGTATTTCCTTTTGTTTTTTTAAAACCTGCTTCCTATTAATTTCATTGGGTAACTGCTAGTTCTTGTGTTATGTGAAGGATTAAATAATATTTCCTTATTCACTTTCTTCAGACCAGTCAAGATTTTATAGACCACTATCATAGCCGCTCTTAGTCGTCTCTTTTCTAAGGTGAAAATTCCCAGTCATTTTAATTTCTCCTCCTGTTTCATACCCCTAATCATTTTAGTTGCCCATCTCTGTACCTTTTCCAATTCCAATATATCTTTTTTGGGATGGGGTGACCAGATCTGCACACAGTATTCAAGGTGTGCACATACCATGGATTTATATAGAAGCAATATGATATTTTCTGTCTTATTATCTATCCTTTTCTTAATGATTCCCAACATTGTTCGCTTTTTTTTTTTACTGCCGCTGCACACTGAGTGGATGTTTTCAGAGAACTATCCACAATGACTCCAAGATCTCTTTCTTGAGTGTTAACAGCTAATTCAGACTCTATCATTTTGTATGTATAGTTGAGATTGTTTTCCAATGTGCATTACTTTGCATTTATCAACAATGAAGATCATCTGCCTTTTTGTTGCCCAGTCACCCAGTTTTGTGAGATCCATTTTTAAATCTTCGCAGTCTGCCTGGGACTTAACTATCTTGAATGGTTTTGTATCATTTGAAAATTTTGCCACCTCACTGTTTACCCATGTTGAACAGGGCTGGTCCCAGTACCGACACCTCAGGGATACCACTATTTATCTCTCTCCATACTGATAATTTATTCCTACCCTTTGTTTCCCATCTTTTAACCAGTTACTGATCCATGAGAGGACTTTCCTCTTATCCCATCATGGCTTACTTTTCAAAAGTCAATTTAAATTAAATACATTTTTAAACGTATTTTTTTAGAAATCTAGACCAGTTATGTTTTTTGGTTTAAAACTTGAATTATCCTTATGTTAAATTTGCATTATCCTAACAAAAAATTTACTTTATTCATATCTCTTTTATATATCTCATTGGCCCGGACACCCCCCCCCCCCCCGTAAATTTGAACACCCCGCCTAATTTCAATTCCTGGGGAAACCACTGCCTGGGGTCATCTCATGGGAAGTTCACATCTCTCAGCATCACTTTAGGGGCCAATGACAGGTCATCGTGTAAGAGGAATTTGTTACTATGATCAAGATGCCAGCTGTCCCTGTGAGGCGGGTTTTACTGGCCCCATTGTATAGATGGGGACATCGAGGCACGGAAAGCATAAGTGACTTGCCCATCAGTCACATGTGAGTCACTGGCAATGCTGGGAATTGAATCTGGGAAGCCTGACTCTGTCCTTTCCTCTAATCACTAGACAACACTGCCCACATACAAGCAAGCAAACAGGGAAGGGGATCTTTACTGTGCACAAACAGACAGTAATCCCATTCTCCGTGTGGTAAGGGGACGCATATGTTTGTTTGAACAGGAGCGATAGGAGGAGGTTACCAGCTACCAATTCAGAGAAGGGTACTGGAGATTTAATTTTCACCCGCGTTTTCGAAGTCAAGTTGCCTAGGTCTGGTGCTTGCTCGTGGTCCAGGTCACAGCCGTGGGATATTGGAAGTTTGTGGTTAATCAGTTCCACGTGGTGAAACCTGTGCTATGAAGGGACTTTCCAAATGCTTGTCAGAACAGCAAAGGGTCACTTACGACACTGATGCTATTGCTTCAGTTGCCAAAAACAGGGGCTCGAGAGCAATCTACTGCTGCCCACGCTACATATCACCACTTCGGTGCTAGAATATAGCCATGCTACCACCAGCAGGCCAAGCAGACGCAAGAGTCTCTCTTCTTTCCTGAAATCTCACCTGCATGGCAATCGAGAGAAGGCTGTTCGGAAGCCTGTGTGATCAAGTGACTAGTGTGGAGGGCTGGGATTCCGGGGGAGCTGGGTTTGATTCTGGACTCTGCCACTGACTTGCTGTGTGACCTTGGCTGAGTCTCTCATGCTCTGTGTGTAGTGGGGCTAACGCTAATGACTCACCTCCCAGGAGGGCCACAAGGATCAGTTGCAAAGTGCTTTGAGACCCTAAAAGGGAAGACACTCTTAGGCAATGTCTACACTTATGGCAGCATGCAGAGTACCTACACTGCATGCCCCCAAAGTACGGGTGTCAATAGCTGTGTAGACAGCGAGGCACCATTCAGACAAGTAAAGACATGCCACAACCTTAGCGTATATACCCTACATGGCTCTCTACGTCCCCAAACAGTGCCTCCATTGTCTATGCTGTTATTTTTAGCAGTGGAGTGTCCAGCTGCCTCCCTGCTGATGGAGCCTTTCCCCACTGCAGGGAAAGGCTCTGGCAGCAGGGAAAGGCTCTGGTGGGGGAAGACAGTGGGGAAAAGCTCCAGCATATGCTACACACTGCAACAAGTGTAGACAAGGTTTTAATGACAGGCCAAGAATTATTCTGGAAAATCAAATGGCGCAGGCCGTGGTTCTTTCATGGCCTTGGAAGTCCTCAACTCACCCTCCTGCTCCCCATTTCAAAAGTTAGGGACTCATTGGTTTTAGTGATGCCAATTCCTTCCACATCTCCCAGCTGGAGGTAGGGAATCGATTTGTATCAGACACTGAGGGCGCCATTCTGTGGGATAAAACCCATGAACAAAGCGGGGTTCACAGACTGACTGGAAACAAGGAGGGACAGATTCAAAAAGCGAGACTGACCCATTCCCTGTAGTCCACTTCCAACTTCTGGCAAACAAAATCTAGAAGTTCCCATTGACTTTATTTAGGATTGTAGGTTTTCAGCATCTCTGAAAGTGAGACTCTTGGTAGGAAATTTTGGCTCCACTGAAGTCAAGAGCATAACCCCCCCTTGATTTCAGTGGGGCCAGAATTTCACTGTACATATCTCAAGTTGGACACCCAAAATTACTGAACACTTTGGAAAGTTAAGGCCCAAGTCTTTCTGTACCTGTTTCGCCATTAATAAACTTGGGTTATTATTATTTACATACCACCTATGGCTGCTTTATGGGTAGATTAATTAGTGTTTGCACAGCACTTTGATCTGTTGAATGTTGCAGCATTTTGCAAATATCCAATTTGACCATTAGAGCACATCTCTGCGCTCAAAAATCACCATAAAAAGCAATCCATATTTATCATCTCTCAGCGAGTCCAGAACAAATTCTATACATTTCCAAGTAAAAAGATATTTTTCTATCTACTGCCCTGGGATCTGAGAGTCAAGCTGGGTTCTTTTTGGTTCATTCATCATCAGCCATGATAATGACTCTTCAGGCTAAATTTTGTCCTCACACCTGTGCAATTTCACTGTTTTCAAATTATCCCTTAAGTTCTACCTGTGCAACCCCATTGAGGGCAATAGGGTTGTAAAGATATAACTAAAGCAGGACATGAAAGCAATGAAGATGCACAGTTGACCCTGCAAGTGGAACTTAAACAATCCTGTTGACGATGCATGACTCCAGCCCCCTCTCCCAGAGCTGTGTTGGGTCTAAGGACTGAAAGGAGTAAAAGTAGTAAACACTTATTTTTGTCACTAAAGCAAGTAGCTCTGACTTTGATATACCCAGGGGGAGCAGATCTGCTGAGTAAGAAGGGATCATTCCTTCACAGCCACTTTTCAGAGGATAACTGCACTTTAAAGGGACTCCATACCCAGTGGGGCTTTCCAGGTGGAGGGTTAGTGTTATCTCCATAACCATGTGCTGGTTTCCTGGGTAAAATCATGGCTGGCTGCAACCACTTCTCAAGAATAAGGGATGGGATTGGCCATTTAAAGCATGACAGAGGGAAAATACCTGCCTCTTCTGCTGCTGATGAATTAGACCCTAAGTAAGCAACACACAGGAGGCAGATGAGCAAGTACTATCTTCTGAACTCTGCACGACCCACACAATTCCCCCTAGTAGTAACATGCGCTACGAGAGTGAATCTGCCATGCTGAGCTGAGAGTACCCTCCCCCCCCCCAAAGATGAGAGGGCAAGCAGAGTGGAAGGGACTAGAAAGAAGAAGGGTGGGTTAAAGCACAGGGAAGGGCATAAATGAGGCAAAGCAGGAAAACACCACCCGCTCACCCGTCAATTCCATTATCTTCAGTGGAACTGCGGCAGTGACGCCAAGGGCAATCAGAAAGGAGGAGATGACAGAGTGGCTGCATGTGCTCTACAGGCTGTAAGTATGCAGCTGCCAAGGGAGAGGATGGGGATTGTGGTGGTTGAGTGAGACAAGGGAACTTATTGAAAATTAAATGGCAGGCAGGTGAAAAGAGGAGCCCAGACCCTTCACGCAGTCATCTGCTCAGGCACAATGTGCTAAACATGGCCGGGCTAGGTCACGGCTTGAGTGGAGAACCTCCAAGGAGAAAACTCGGGGCCACTGCAGGCAGTGGCGTGTTGCTAGTGAAGTAAGTGGCGCTCTTCCCCGGCGCAGAGCCAGTGCCCTGGGGTGGTGCTAGGAGACGGAGTGCTGCTGCAGGAGCCCTCTTTAGGATGCTATGTAAACAAAGGTCATGGCCATTCGTGATTATTAATGATCTCCTGGTGCTTTTTGTCAGGGAGGGAGTGTTAACCCTGGTGTCCTGGCCACCTCCCTACTCAAGTAACTACATGCTCCTGACCTAAATCCCCCTGCACTTACATGCTGCATTCTTCTTCAGTGACTGTTGCAGCGGAACAGATGCCACATTCCGCTCCAGAGGTTGCTGCTTCTCTGTGGCTAGCGAAACAATCCCTGGGCAAATGGTTGGTACCGCCAGTAAAGTTCGTACCATTGCTTAGAATAAAGGTGCTATGACCGATCATTAAGCCGCCATCACCACAGCGATTGATAAAACATAACATGTAAATAGCACTTTTCAAAGAGCTTTACAAATGTTAACCAGTGAACCCTCACAAAAGCCACCATCCCCATTTTACAGGCTAAGATCTAGAGACTTGCCCATGGCCATGCAGCAAGTCACTGGCAGAGCCCAGCCAGAGCTAGAATAGGGGAGTTCCTAGGTTCTCAATCCACTAGGCCAGGCTGCCTCCCCACAGAGATTTACAAGCCAGTGCATTCAGCTTGGATTTTCGTGGGATCTTGGACGAGCTGCACCAAGCCCAGCTCCCCTAGTGAGAGGCATTTGACAGTTAGCTTTAGAGACAGACATTTTCTTGGTTCACGCCACGATGCGGAATATACTCACTGTCTCCTTCCACTTTCTCAGGCGTCCGGCTCCAAATGATCTGCCTGGTCTCCAGCTTCACCTGAAACGTCCTCCTCTCTGGCCTCTGGGACTTTTTTTGGTAGAACAAGGTCAGCACGGTCCCAATTTCCAAACTCCTGAGGGTCCTCCCCATGTCCCCAACCTCCATCCTGGAGTCCTCCAAAAACCCATTGACACTGTTCAGCCTGGACACTGACATCTTTACTGCATGGCCATCGCCTGAAGGAATCACAGAGCAGGATCTGTGTCATTCATGAAAGGAACGAGCCTTTGGGAAATGAAGCCAAGACCCTCAGAAACAAAATCTACCCTCTTATTTTCAATTCCTTTCCCCCAAATCACCCGAGACACGTGCTTCCTTTGCTGCAGTGGCTACTGGTGCTGGCTTCCACTCCGATGCACCACATATGCTGCAAAGAGCCAGGACTCTCCTCGGAGCTGTGGAAAGAGGAAGGGGGTGGGATTGAAGGATCCTGCAACCTTCTCTCTGCAACCCAGGAATGAGGCTTCCCTGCTATAATACAGCTGCAGCTGCAGCAGTGAAAGATCAGGCAGGCAGGAAGGCTTGGTGGCTGCTTTTCAAATCAGAGCTATAAAAAATAATCCAACCAGGGCAGGTCGAGGAGGCTGAAATTACAGCAGCCCCTTTACACACACAAAATCCATACAATCCATGCATGGGAGCTGGAGCTGTTGGCGCTGCAGGGAGGCATGGAGGGACAGCCCCTTGCAGAGCTCTGCGAGGCTGGGTTTTACTGTCAGTGGTGGAAGAGATGCAGGAAAGAAGCCCAGAGGGTGCAAAGTAAAAAAACTGTCCAGCCAGATTCAGAGAATTCCCCCTCAGCAAGCAAAGAGCAACCTCCTCCAAACTGGGGGTGGGGAGGGCAGGAGTGGAGGAGGGACGGGCGATCTCCTGATGGCTTTTCCTGCGGATCCTGGGGAGGAATGAAGAGGAGTTGGTCCAGTAGATTTCTGGCAGGGAATCTGGAGGATGTGGGGTTCCCCCTGCTCCAGCAGATCACAGTCAGGGAGCCTGCCTGCAGATCCTGGCGAGGGAGTATTGGTGTGAATTCCTGTGGGCTGCTGCTCTGCTTCTGCTTGGGGATCAAGATGACATGGGGTGTTTCTCAACCCTTTTCTCTCTCTCCCTCTTGTTGCTGATTAATTTCAGGCTGGTGAAATGGACGCCCAGAGGAAACTGCAATCACACATGGCCGGAAAGAGATCAGAAAGGAATTTAAAAAAAAATTGCAGGATCTTGGAGAAAGAAAAATAGAAAGAGAGAAAGAAAAGATGGAGGAGAGTGACATCTAGAGGCAGAAAGCACCTGCTTCCTCTGGAGGATAGGGAAGGAAGGCTAGGTTGGGAAGCCGCATGGGACATGCTGCTGTTCACATGGTTCGTACATCTGGAGAGGCTGACTTTTGCTTTTGCAGATGAGTGCTTTTGAAGCGGGGGGGACTCTGCCAGTTTTGGGGAAGGCTATTTTCAACATATTTTTACACTTCTTCCATATCCTAGTTATTGAATATGAGTCTATCATTGGTATCTTAACTATTTAAACATTATTAAAATAGTAATGAACTATACAATTACATGATCATGAATTACAGTATATTAAAATCATTGCACTCACCCACAAGCCGTCTTCACTAACATCCCAGTTTAAAGACATTACGTCTCTCGTAGCTTTCTGGATGAAACTGTCAGAAATCGTATTTACATCTAGTTCCCTGGTATGGTCTTGAGGCACGTTAAGGACAGCTACATTCTTCAGTCGCATCTGTCCCATTGATGACCGGAGATCATTTTTAAGTCTTCTGAGGCTGGAGAATGAGCATTCCATAGTGCAGGATGGTACAGGTACAGTGAGAAGGATTCTTATACATTTGCAGTACTCTTGAAGCACAGTGCGCAAATGTTCATGCCCCTCAGTTTTTAAAAACGACACTGGAGACTGTTACATTTTTCTATACAGCTATGTCCAAGAACATGTCACGCTGTAGTTTCCTTTGCCTCGTTTTTCTTTTGTGTTTTGTTTGCTCTCGCTGGTATCAGAACTAATGGGAGCAGTTTCAGCGGTTGGCTCGCCCACTGTTGCAGCAGATGATCCTGTATTTGCTGAAGCATGCTGGGTTCCTGAAGGTTTACCATGGTTGATTTTGAACACAAATGTATCCATTTCAACCTGGCCCTACCCACTTCCATTCCCTAACTGTGAATTGCGATATACTAGTTAGGAGGAACCGCACGTCCCGTTTTGGCTGGGACAGTCCCTTTTGTAAGCCCTCTCCCAGCCGTCCCAGTAGGGTGCTACCCCTAACGGGGCATGGAGGAACGTGCAGGGGCGGGGGACAACTCCAGCCCTGCGTGGGAGGGAGGGTTCTGGAGAGCGGCTCAGGCCAGGCCAGGCCAGGCCAGCCCCGCATGGGTGGGAGGCAGGGGGTCTTGGGCCGGTCCTGTGTGCAAGGGGTTGAGGGGGGCCTCGGGCTGGCCCTGCGCACGGCGGGGGAAAGGGAAGGTCTTGGGCTGGTCCCACATGATGGGGGTAATAGGTAATAATTGGAGATATACCAATCTCCTAGAACTGGAAGGGACCTTGAAGGGTCATTGAGTCCAGCCCCCTGCCTTCACTAGCAGGACCAATTTTTGCCCCAGATCCCTAAGTGGCCTCCTCAAGGATTAAACTCACAACCCTGGGTTTAGCAGGCCCATGCTCAAACCACTGAGCTATCCCTACCCCTGAGGGGGAAGGGAGGGTCTCAGGCTGGTCACACACAGGACGGGAGAAAGGAGGTCTCGGGCCGGTCCTGTGCCAGGGGGAGCTTTCAGGTCGGCCTCATGCAAGGGCAGGTGGCAGAGGACCTCAGGCTGGCCCTGTGCATGGGAGGGGAGAGGGGAGCCTCGGGCCGGCCCCACACAGGTGGGGTGGGAGGGCTCCTGCCAGTCTCATGGCAGGAGGCAGGGCTGGGGCGGGAGCATGGGGGGACAGGGGTCTCGGGCTGGCCTCATGCAGCGTCCCATTTTCCTTTGGGAAAATATGGTTGCCCTAATACGAGTCTAATAATTCTGCCTTCCAGTTTCACTGTAAGTGCTCCTGCCACCTACTGGGGCCATCGTAAAATGTCGGCTTACGGCAAAGTAACTCCCAGCCGACATCTTTAATAACATTTATTACGTAAAAAAACCCATTGTGGCTTGTGGATGCTGAGCCCCCCCTATTTTTTTTCAGCAGGTGCTTGAGCCCTGGAGCACCCGGGGGGTCAGTGCCTATGAGATGGAGGATGACGTTTGTGGGGCATTATAGGGGGAACCTGATGGACTTTGACTACAAAGACACAATGAATTTGCAATAGTGTTTGCACCAGTAGCATGGAAATACAGGCAAGGCCTTTCAATGGTGCTGGCTGTGTTACACACGGTGTAGTAAGATTAATCAAGGCTCAGGGTATGTAATCTCCTGTAGAAGTGTATTTTTATTAGTATTTCAGTCTAAAGAAAAAAATAGTAAAACTGGGGCTGCACGGAGAGGCAGGGAAGTGAGGTGGGGGTGAGAGACAGGGAGGAGATGGCATCCAGACTGGAGGAACCCTGGAACAAGGCTTATCCTGGAGGGAGCTGTCAAGTGTTGCCCTCACAGGTGACTGTTCTCACCTGACTCCCCTCACCTCAGCACACTGAGAGCAGCGGTGGCTGAGAAGGTGTGGTAGGAGGTTCTCTCCCACAACCCCTCAGAGTTGGAAGGGGCCAGAGGCATCTGGAGGTTTTGGGGGGCTGAGATGGAAGGAGGTGAAAGGGATACAGAGGAGAACAAGGTGTTGATAGGATCTGATGGGTGTGGGGGTTAGAGAGGGAAAAGGGAGCATGGGGAGGGCTGGTGGGGGTGAATCTGGATGGTAGTGCTGGGGAATGACACAGCCCAGAGCAGCCTCCCACATTCTCTCCTCCAAGTGTAAGGAGGAGAAGAAGAGGCACCATTGGCTGCATGTGCTCCATGTGCTGCAGCTGGGAGCTGACTCTGCCCGGGAAACCCTGCAGCCCTTGGATGTGCATCGTGAAACCTGCAGTCTGTGCAGGCCGGGCCTCCATATTACAGATCAGGGTTTGCCAAGATAAATGGTAGAACTCTCGGCTTTAACGATCACTGGCTCTTTAATTACCTAAATGGTCAGAGCCATAGATTTACCTCTCAGCCAAAAGATGGCCCTTCCTGGAGCACAGCACTCTCTGGGAGGTGGTCATTCGGTACTGACTCACGGCGAGGATTTCTACCAACCTCACTTCTCCGTGCAGCACCTTGGGTTTTCTGTGGCGACCCCTCCTCCAAGTACTGACTGGGTTTTTCCAGATTAACGTGCACAGCAACACTGAGAAGTGAGGGAGGAAGCAGAGAGAAGAAGGCAGGAATGAATCTAGGAAACCTGGAAAGCTTCTTACCCCTAATTAAAGGGCACTTAGGCTATGTTGCTGTAAGGTCTCCCGTGTAGCCGCTCTTTGCCAGCGGGAGAGAGCTCTCCTGCTGGCATAATTAAAGCACCCCCAATGAGCGGCGTTAGCTATGTCGGCAGGAGAGGCTCTCCGGCCGACATAGTGCTGTCCACACCAGGAGTGTGTGTTTTTTTCACACCCCGACCGACAAAAGTTTTACCGAGAAAAATGCTAGTGTAGACATAGCCTTAATGTCAAGCAGCTCAGTAGAAAAGACCCCTCTGTGCAAAGCAGCTGATTGGTCTGAACATAGCAGGTGTGGTCCTGGGAGATAAAACACTTCACAAGAATTGTTCTCTGTCCCAGGTTGAATGCTGCATTGTGGTTGCTGCTATCACCCATCACTCATATTTAACATCTACATTAATGAGCTGGAAGAAAAAGTCAAAAGCATGTTAATGAAATTCTTGGATGATACCAAATGAGGAGGAGTTGCAAACGTCAGTGAGGACAGAAGCTGGGACTGAAGGACAGTCATAACCTTTGGGACACCCAGAGCATGGGATTGCATCCCTGACCATCTTGGCTAATAGCCAATGATGGACTTGTCCTCCATGAACTTATCTAATTGTTTTTTGAACCCACTTATACTTTTGGCCTTCACAACATCCCCTGGCAATGAGCTCTACAGGTTGTCTGTGCATTGTGTGAAGAAGTACTTCCTTTTGTTTGTTTGAAACCTGCTTCCTATTAATTTAATTGGGTGACCCCTAGTTCTTGTGTTATGTGAAAGGGTAAACAATGCTTCTTTATTCACTTTCTCCACACCATTTATGATTATATAGCCCTCTGTCATATCCCCCCTTAGTCATCTCTTTTCCAAGCTGAACAGTCCCAGTCTTTTTAATCTCTCTTCATATGGATACTGTTTCATACCCTTAATTATTTTTGTTGCCTTTCAATGTTCCTTTTCCCTTTCTAATATATCTTTTTTGTGATGGGGCAACCAGAACTGCATGCGGTATTCAAGGTGTAGATGTACCATGGATTTATATAGTGACATTATGATATTTTATGTCTTATTACCTATCGCTTTCTTAATGGTTCCTAATTTTCTTAGCTTTTTTGACTGCCCCTGCACATTGATCAGATGTTTTCAGAGAACTATCAACAATTATTCCATTTAGACCTCATTATTTTGTATGTCTAGTTGGGATTATGTTTTCCAGTGTGCATTACTTTGCATTTATCATCATTGGATTGCATTTGCAATTTTGTTGACCACTCAGTTTTGTGAGATCCCTTTGCAACTCTTCGCAGTCTGCTTGAGACTAAACTATCTTGAGTAATTTTGTATCATTTACAAACTTTGTCAGCTCACTGTTTATCCCTTTCTCCAAATCCTTTACGAATATGTTGAACAGCACTGGTTCCAGTACAGGACACTGGGGGACACTGCTATTTACTTCTGTCCATTCTGAAAACTGACCATTTATCCTACCCTTTGTTTTGTCTTTTAACCAGTTACTGATCCGAGAGAGGACCTTCCCTCTGACCCCATGACTGCTTACTTTGCGTAATAGCCTTTGGTGAGGGCCTTGACAAAGGTTTTCTAAAAGTCCAAGTACACTATACTCACTGGATCACCCTTGTCCATGTTTGTTGACTCCCTCAAAGAATTCTAATAGATGGGAAATCATGCCTTACCATTTATAAAAGCCATGTTGACACTTCCCCCAACAAATCATGTTCATCTATGTGTCTGATAATTCTGTTCTTTACTATTTGCCTGGTATGGAGGTTAGCCTTACCAGCCTGTAGTTACCAGGATTGCCTCCGGAACCTGTTTTAAAAATTGCCGTCACATTAGCCATCCTCCAGTCATTTGATATAGAAGCTGATTTAAGTGGTAGGTTACAAACCACAATTAGTAGTTCTGCAATTTCATATCTGAGTTCCTTCAGAACTCTTGGAGGAATACAATCTCGTCCTGGTGACTTATTACAGTTTAATTTGTTCCAATATCTCCTCTAATGACACCTCAATCTGGAACGGTTTCTCAGATTTATTACCTAAAAAGAATGGTGAAGACGTGGGAATCATCCTCTGCAGTGAAGACTGATATAAAGAATTCATTTAGGTTCGCCACAATGACCTTTTCATCACTGAGTGCTCCTTTAGCATCTTGATCATCCAGTGGCCCCGTGGATTGTTTTGGCAGCCTTCCTGCTTCTGATGTACTTAAGAAAAAAATGCTGTTAGTTTTTGTGTCTTTTACTAGTTGCTCTTCAAATACTTTTTTGGTCTGCTTAATTATACTTTTACATTTGACTTGCCAGAGTTTATGATCTTTTCTATTTTCCTCAGTAGGATTTGATTTCCAATTTTTAAAAGATCTCTTTTTGTCTCCAACTGCCTCTTTTAATCTGTTGTTTAGCCATGGTGTCATTTTTTGGTCCTTTTACAGTTTTTTCTTTTAAATTTGGGGTATACAAGTAATCTGAGCCTCTACTATGGTGTTTTACAGAAGTTTCCATATAGAATGCAGGCATTTCACTCCTATGACTGTTCCTTTTAATTTCTGCTTAACTAGCCTCCTCATTTTTGTGTAGATTCCCCTTTTGAAGTTAAATGCTATGGTGACTGGTTCCTTTGGTATTTCCCTCCTGTAGTGAGGCGGCCTGGCTCCCGACCGGCCCAGAGAGAGAGGAACCAGAACAGCCACCTCAGTGGGCGGAGCCGCCTCAGTGGGCGGAGCCACCGCCACCTGTTCCCGCCCCCCGGAAGTCAAGGGGCGGGACAGGAAGTATAAAAGCCCGGCCTCAACCCTCAGTTAGAGCCCAGCGGCCGGAGAGGACGGACGCTCCTGTTCAGGCTCCTGACCGGCCGAGCCTGCCCAGAGCCAGGTACCCGGACGCGGACGGACCAAGCCTCCCTCGAGCAAGGTACCCGGACGCGGACGGACCAAGCCTCCCTCGAGCCAGGTACCCCGAGGTGGACTGGCCGAGCCTGCCCCGAGCCCGGTACCCCGAGGAGCTGCCCGAGCGTTCCTGTGACCCGAGTCCAGAGGAGCAGCCCGACTTAGACCGCTTCCAGCTCACCGAGGAGCCCATGATATGGGACCCCGCTGCCGAGCCCAGCGACGAGCAGGTACCCGAGGAGGGGGAGATGGAATGCAGCCCGGGGGTAGCCGAACCCTGTCCGGCTGAGGGCACGGACGTGCCCATGTCAGTGTGTTGCGGCCAGGATCCCCACTGACTGCAGCGGATCCACGCCGCTGTTAGGGCCCCGGGCTGGGACACAGTGGAGTGGGTGGGCCTGTGTCCCCCCTGCCACCCCACTCATGGGTGGCAGCCTCCCCCTCCTACTAGCGTTCAGGCAGAGAAGCCTGCACTTACCTGGGCTTCTTGAACTGCTGCCATAGCTCAGTTCCCGTTACAAGGCCCTGAGCCTTGAGCTATTGTTTGTTGCCCTGCCCTGACTGAGGGCCTGGGCCTCCTGAGACTGATGCCGCTGCTTAGCTCCTGCTACAAGGACCTGAGCCTTGAACTATAGTTTATTGCCCCACCTTGGGGCTTACTGACTCTTGTGGCTCAGCTCCTGAGACAAGGACCTGAGCCCCTGGGACTATTGTTTGGTGCCCCACCCTGACCTAGGGCTGGGGATTACTGAACTATTGTTATTACTCAGCTCCTGATGCAAGGACCTGAGCCCTGAACTACTTTGTATTGCCCTGCCCTGATTAAGGGCCTGGGCTTCCTAAGACTATTATCGTTGCTCAGTTCCTGAGACAAGGACCTGAGCCCCTGGGACTATTGTTGCTCAGCCCTGTGAGGAGCTGAGCTAGAACTGCTGTGTTGCTGCCCGCCTGACTGAGGGCTTGGGTTTAAACTAGTGACTTTGTGTGCTCAGCCCTGCTGTGAGGAGCTGAGCTAGAACTGCTGTGTTGCTGCCCCGCCCTGACTGAGGGCTTGGGCTTAAACTAGTGACTTTGTGTGCTCAGCCCTACCCTACCTGAGGGTCTGAGCTAGAACTGCTGTGTTGCTGCCCCGCCTGAGCTAGGGCTTGGGCTTTACAGACGTAGACTGCTGCTCAGCCCTGTAGTGGGATCTGAGCCCTGGATTCTGGTGTGCTGCCCCGCCCTAGGGCTTGGGGCTTACTGACTCTATAACTGCTCAGCTCGGCCAGGACCGGAGCCTAGACCTAGTGTCTGCTGTCCCGCCCTGACTGAGGGCTGGGACTCCTAGCAGGAACTGTGTGCCTTCTGTTCTGCCCTGCTTGAGGGCAGAACCCCAAAACCCAGAACCCGGAGACTGATAGGGCCGCAGTGAAGCCTGGCTATGGCCTGACTGGCCCCTTTCCGCGGACTATTACACCTCCCTACAAGTATGTTAACTTGAATTACATTATAGTCACTATTACTGAGCTGTTCAGCTATATTCACCTCTTGGACCAGATCCTGGGCACTACTTAGGACTAAATCAAGAATTGCCTCCTCCCTTATGGTTTCCAGGACTAGCTGCTGCAAGAAGCAGCTGTCATGCTGCCTGGTATGGGACACAGCACAGAGCGCAGTCTCAGGTCAGACTGCCAGGAAACAGGGCATGTTCCCCAAACTGGTGGTATATTCTCTCATAAAATTTCATCAAGCCAATAACAAATAAGTACTTCCAAAATACTATTTTAGTTATTATGAAGCCACAGACAGTCCCCTTCAAGCCCTCTAGCCCCTCATGTACCACCCAGACAAACCAGATTTCTGTGATAAATTATTTTTAAAACCAATAATCACATATATTAGGTTCTTCTAGTAACAAAGAACCAGACACATACTCCAGGTCAAAATATACTTCAGTTCTTACCCAAAAACCATACTGGTAACCAACCCTTTAGTAACTAAAACTAAAGGTTTATTAATATTAAAAAGGAAGAGCATTAGCAAGAGGTTAAAATGAATCACATCCATTACAGTTGATGTCAGTCTGTAGATCAGGATGATAGCAGTGTGGTTAAATCTGCCAGTTTGTAATAAATCTCTCTGGTTCATCCAAAAGATTGGAGTCCAGATGGTAGCTTAGATGGGGAGTCTGTTGGAGTCCTTCCATGAATTTTTCAGGGCATCCCAAGTAATTACTTGGGGCTCGCTGTCCAATGGCTCAAACTTTCCCTGTTAAAGTTCAGCAGATCAGAGATGGCAGGATCCTGCCCCAGGTTTTTCTTTTATAGCTGAAACAGGCTGCCAAGTGTTTTGAGCACAACCCACCCTTTGAAGTTAACATTCGATTTCCTCTTGACCTATGCATAATCCAACTACACTGATTTACATAAGGCAATTGCTGGCCATTCATTATAACAGGGATAGATAAGCTGAAGACAATATAGGTAATATTCATTAGATTCATGCAGTATATACACATCTTTGATCTTAAGGTTAATTAGAGTTACAGGATATAGACAGACATAAACATACACACAGTTCTTATTTCTTATCAACGCAAATGAAAGGGCCAGCAGCCTATTAACCCCTTTTAGCATCTCTTTGATGCCCACTCACAAGTGAATTGGCCAGATTACAATTGCAGTGCCTCTTGTCAAGCCTTTAAGGTTCATACACAGGTTACTTGCCCGCTGATCCTAACTTGACTGCTGGTTTGCCAGCATCACAGCCGCCATTCATGGTGTCTAGAAATTTTATCTCTGCATACCATCCCAAGGTGACATGTTCCCAGTAAATATGGGGATTGTTGAAATCACCCCATTATTATTGGGTTTTCTGTTTTGTAGCCTATCTAATCTCCCTGAGCATTTCACAGTGTGTATTATTGTCCTACTGCTATACTCTTATTATTCCAGCACAGAATTTCTATCCATAGAGATTCTATTGTATCATTTGATTCATTTAAGATTTTTACCATATTTGACTCTATGCTTTGTTTCACATATAGTGCTACCCCCCGCCCTCAGCTAAACCTACTCTGTCACTCCTGTATATTTTGTACCCTGGTATTACTGCGTCCCATTGATGATCATCATTCCACCAAGTTTCTGTGATGCCTATTATATCAATATTTAATACAAGGCACTCAAGCTCACCCATCTAACTATTTAGACTTCTTGCATTTGTATACAAGCACTTATAACATTTGTCAATATTTAGCTGTCTGTCTTCATGTGATGTAATTGCATGGGACTCTCTTTTGTGTGACTGTTTCTCTTCAGTTCCTACCTGTTGTTTGGGTATGTCCAGACTACCCGCCGTATCGGCGGGTAGCGATCGATTTATCGGGGATCGATATATCGTGTCTCATCTAGACGCAATATATCGATCCCTGAACGCGCTCCCTGTCGACTCCGGAATCCACCGGAGCGAGCAGCGGTAGTGGAGTCGGCGGGGGAGCCGCAGCCGTCGATCCCGCGCTGTAAGGATGGGAGGTAAGTCGGAATACGATACTTTGACTTCAGCTATGGTATTCCCATAGCTGAAGTTGCATATCTTACATCGACACCCCCCCAGTGTAGACCAGGCCTTTATCAATTTCTATTCTCTCCTCTTTACTAGGATATAGAGTATCCTCTTTTATAAATCCTCCCCTAAGGGATGTGTCTGTCTGAACCATGTGCTCCTCAGCACCAGTCAGCTTTCTCCCAGCCCTTAGTTTAAAATCTCCACTACTACCTTTTTCATTTTACATGCCAGCAATCTGGTTCTGTTTTGGTTTCGGTGGAGCCCATCCTTCCTGTATAGCAGGGGTCGGCAACCGGCAGCAGGCAAGCCGATTTTTACTGCTGCCAGCCGGGGTCCCGGCCGCTGGCCCCACTCAGCCCCCTGCCACCATTTATTGATATTTCTAATAATTGAATCCCTCATTACTATTACTTGTCTCTTTCTACTAACAGGGGTTCCCTCCCCCCCACGGAGAGGTATCCTCAGTGCGAGAGGATACCATCCATCATGAAATGAAGCAGTAAGACAAGTTCCTCTCTAAACAGTTCAGCTGATACCACAACTGGATTATAGCTTTAGTTTCTGGCTACCTTGTTGCTGGAAAGCTATTGACAAAATGCAGTGAATATGGAAGAAAACAAAAATGATCAGAGGTCAGGGGAGATGGATTTATAAGGACGGACTAAAGACCTGATCTTGCAAGGCACTGTGCACAGTCCTGCAAGGTTCTGATTAGTAGCATGCACTAGATGTAAGTAACATACCCAGCCTCAGCACCACTAACTAAACAATAGCACAGAGTGCTCTTCCACAATGGCTAACAGGACTTGCACCTAGTGAGAATGTCATCCCCACACACTTTCTCCTGTCTGATGGGGATGTATCCACTATGTAACAATAATCCATTGGCAAGCCAGGTTCATGGGGGATAATGTCTTAATTGTGAGCAAGCATCATCATCGCTTTTTAAGTGACTTTGCTGACAGTGGAAGGTACTAGACCAGTGGTCCCCAACGCAGTGCCCGCGGGCGCCATGGCGCCCGCCGGGGCATTTATGTGCACCCGCCTAGTGCCCAGCAGGGGAGAGAAGCCGCGGCCCCACGCCTGCCGGGGACAGAGAACTCCAGGGCTGCAGGCTGCGGATGCCAGTGTTCTCTGTCCCTGGCAGGCGCGGGGATGCGGCTTCTCTCTGGCTTCTCTGGAGCTGCAGGCTGTGGACGCTGGAGTTCTCTGTCCCTGGCAGGCGCGGGGCTGCGGCTTCTCTCCAGCTTCTCCGGGGCTGCAGGCGCCAGTGTTCTCTGTCCCCAGCAGGCCGGAGAGAAACCGCAGCCCCGCGCCTGCCGGGGACAGATAACTCTGGGGCTGCAGGCTTCATTCTATGTTAAAGTAAGAATAATAAATATATTTGGACCAGCAGTTCAACAATGTTTTACTTTTTTAAAATAAATAAGATGAAAACTGTTTGATATTTATTTTGTAAAAACTCCTTAACTTTTCTTACAGGTAGATAAAAAAGAGCAAATTCACATGGTAAGATGAAAGAGTAATTGCCGAATAATTTAATTAATACCTTTTACATGTAAAATTACCCTTTTTATCTTATGGAGTCATATATTATATAATATTAAATATGATTTGTTTGTATTATTTAATGTACAAATACAAAATAAGCCTTGAAAAATTGTTGGCGCCCACCACACTCTTCTGAAAACAGGAATGTGCTACTGGCCACAAAAAGGTTGGGGACCACTGTACTAGACTGAATGCCCTGGAGTCTGACATTCTCTGTTTGTTACCCCAAGAGCTTTGTCACAGGTAATGGAGAAAGAAGGGAGACTTCAATAGGCACTAGTGTGGTCTTTCTGTTCTGACTCCAAGATACAGAAACCTTCACCACCGCCCCTCAAATCTTCCCCATATACTACCCCTTGCAACAAATAGGCCTCTGAGGTGCTCAGCAGAGGTGTGAATGTGTGTGGGTTTCAATTCCTCCCCTCTACTTTACCTCTTTTTGGGCCCCATTTTCAAAGGAGTCTCCAGTCTCCCATCAGCCTAGGACAGACATTCCCTGGCTCCTTTCCCCTGGCACCTCTCCTTGTGACTTTGCAGGAGTTGGCTATCCCAGGCGTCCCTGCACGTTCTTCACACTTGCAATGCCCACTTTAAGAGAACATTAGGCCACATTTGGCCTCTGGTTTGGGGTACCTTGGGTTTTGGGAGTCCCCTTGAGACACCCCGCACCTCACCTGGAGATGTATTGAGCACCCAGAGGTGCACTTGAAGTCAGTGGGAGCTTTGGGTGTTCAGCACTTCTACAAATCAGGGTCCAGGTGTCTCAAGTTGCTCATCCCAAAACTGAGACACCCAAAGTCAGTGACCACCTTTGAAAATTGAGGCTCTGGACCTCTCCTTGCAGTCATTAACAAAGAAACCTGTTGTGGTGGTCTGACCCTCAGATAATCAGTGGTCCTTGAGAACATATCCCTGGGCGTTGTCATGGTAACCCTGTTCACTGTGACCTGCTCCTGGCTCTAGAACCCTGGCATGACTCCATCCCATCCCACTTGATTCCTGCAGCTGCTTTACTGCAAAGGGGCCAATGAGCTGGCTGAGGCTTCCCCTGGTGGGATTCATATTTCAGAGGGACGATCCAGCACACGTTCAGCATTGGACGCTCCTATTCACAGATAGACAAGGTTTGTCATTTAATTTTTAATGGCAATGAGCCTCTTCCGAGCCACAGGGTGCCCCAAAGTAGCCGTTGATGGTCTTATGGATGTGACCTCCCCTCCGGAGAACATACTGAAGAGGTTAGGGAAGAATATTATCATGAGTAACTTTGGGTAAGAGCACGGAGTCCTGGCCCATGACGGGTTCACTGTGGGAACATGACCTAGAAATTGCCTCTATTGACTTTATGAGGAATTGAGGGAAATAATTATATTTTAAAAACTCCAAAAGGGTGGCACTGAAAAAAAAGGCCAGAAATCCAGATAATAAAGTACATCTCAGCCCCCTCCCTCCATCTCCCCAGCTCAGGCCAGTTAACATTAGACAGGACAATATGCCATAGAATGTCTAGGATGGAGAACCCCTTGAGGGTGGGAAGGACCCAGTGGTATCCAGTAAGTCTTTTCCATCTCAGATTTAGACATTATTGGTACAAGGAGCAGAGATCCTATATGAGCTCATCTCCTTGCTCACCTTTCTTAGAGGTGTAAGTAGTGGGATAACAAGGGCTGGGAACATGTCAGGGAAAGTCAGGGAACATGACAAGGACAGTTCCCTGGTATTCAGGAGGGAAAGAGAGAGGCTGAATTCTCCAACCAGTAGCTGAAGGGCTGGGCTGTTTCATCAGCTCATCCCATGTCCTTTTCAATGGTTGGTTTGGTTTTAACCTGGGAGCCCTCACACCTGAGGAAAAAGCCTGGTGAATAAAACTCGTAGTGAACTCTTGTTATTGGACCTACTGGCCCACTGGCTTACAGCCATCTAAGCAACTGTTTGGGTGTGTGGACAGTGAGGGAAATAAGATGTTAGAATTGAGATATTAGTTGGGCCTAGTGGGAAAGTGGGAGGTAGAATTAAGACATTAGCTCATACGTGTGTGTGTGTGTGAGAGAGAGAGAGAGACCCCTGATGTCAACTAGATGGAACCACACTACTCACATGTGTGTCATAGGCCTTATTCTCTGCTAACAGCTAATGGGGGTTCTCCTTTAGCTCCAGTGGGAAGGCGCTGTGCCCTTGAAGCAGGAGGGTCTGAATGGTAGCACTGCTGTTGCAGTGAAGTTGTGAATGGCCACCGGATGCAACAGAGTGACAGCCAGGATGTCCTAGATTGCCAGGTTGTTACAGGATATTCTGTCCAATGGATGCATTGGCTAGCAGCAGCCAGCCATCCGAACACAGGGAGGAGGAGCATTGGTCTGGGTGCTGTGGGTGGCTGTCAGGTCATTTTGGTGGGCAACAGGGCTACTTCTTAGGTACTCTAGATAGAAAAGGAAAGTTATTATTAATTATTATTATTATATTTAAATGTACTGGGTTCTTTCCAAGGATCTAGAAAGACAGTTCCTGCCCCAAAGAACTCATACATTTTTTTAAGATAGACAGATGGGGAGCTGCAGTACCATGGAGCACTCATTATTTATTGTCTGTATTGTAGTAGTGTTTACAGGCTTCAGTCAGGATCAGGGGCCCATTTTGTCAAGTGCTGTACAAACACAAGATAAGAGAGAGTCCTTGCTACAAATTTAAACAGAGAGCTTAAGAGCCATGAGGGGCAGCAGGCAGAAAAAACACAAACCCTGACACTCTCTCCTCCAGGGGATCATTTATTTGGTGGGGAACTTTCTATTTATTTTAAAGGTATAGTGGCCTGATTGATCAGGCACTGGACTGGCACTCAGGAGACCTAGTCTTGTCTGGGCCCTCGAGATGCTACGGCAATACAAACAGTAACAGTATTTATTTATTTTGGATGGTCCAGTGGTAGAAACTGTGACTGTTCATAGGGATTCTGTTACAAACCCCAAGTGAAAGTGGTATTTGCACACCCTGGAAGTGATAGGATCCTGCCCTGGGTTTTTTTATTTGGAGTGTGATTTTACTCTGAAAAGTGACCGTAAAAATGGAGAGTTTAATCTGGTTCCTGCCTTTAACTCTCTCCTCTCCATGGTGCCCAATTGTCACATCTTGAGAAGAAGAGAACGTCTCATCATACTTCTCAAATGTCCCTCATAGGAGGCGCGTTACTTATTTTAGTCCCAAAGCTACCCACTTTCCCGACAAATTTGCCACCCCTCTCCCTTATACTGTTGAAAATTATTTACCTAAGAAACAAAGAACCATTAAGATGCAGTTTACAGTCAGTTATTTACACTAAAGGAACGGATTGACCAGCATTTTCAATTTCCTGCATGAACCATTTTTAGTGTCCTTGATTTTGGGTCTTGGTCACACATTGTGTCTCACAATTCAGCCGTGGCAAGTTGAGATGTATGGGTCTCTGCCATTTGTTCTGCAATTCCTAAGCATGAATGGAAAATAATTAATTGCTCTTCCTGATTTAATTACAGTATGACTTCAGTTGCACGGCAAGACCCTCAAAAGAAGAGCAAACAGAAGTCTGGTAGTGTCTCTGGGATCATTATTGCTGGTGAGGGCATAAGCTCCTCTCCAAAGGTTGAGAAGAACCTAACCTTGCAGCAGGAGAAATCTCAAACAGTCCAGCTGGTTGCTGCCAGGAAGGGAACACCGCCTAGTCTGAAGAGAGAACTAAGCTCCTTGTGGGTTCAGGAGAAGTTTCAGGCTGTAAAAAGGCTAAAATCCTCTCTCTCTTCTCCTGAAATAGCCACTGTCCCTCCCTCAGTGAGAGATCTCTCAGCTGTGTTTGAAGAAATCCAGGTTATCAAGGGGACATTGCAGGTACTTTCAGACTCATCGATGGAAATTAAAGCCAAGCTCTCCAAAGTACACAGTGAAATCTCACAGATCAACATGTTGATGGAGAAAAATGAATCAGGAATCAGCCAAGTTGGAGACCAAGTAAAGATTCAAGTCACTAAACCGGAGGCCAACTCTCCAGATATGAAGACACGGCTCTGTCTTGCAGACAAACAGGACCTTACCCTACAGCAGGAGCAGCAGAGGTCTGTAACGCAGGAGTCCGGTGCTGCTTCAGGAAAAGTGGTGGAGCAACACAGTGTCAAGAATCAATGGGACCTCACTCTTTGGCAAGGGAAGACGAAATCTGAAACAGCAGAGCCCCTGATAACAGGAGACTGGACAAGCTTGCAAACTCAACAGAACTCCTTCCCACTACCGCAGGAGGAAGGCAATGGTCATGTATGAATGTTCTCCATTTATTACAGCTTCCTTCCCACTTACCCCATCTGGGCCATACCACAAGCTAATCCCAGGCAACCCAGGCCTCTCTGCCTATTTATGCCACCCAATCCAGGTCTCTGCATATTTAACCTACAGAATCTGGGCTTCTTTGTACACTTATCCTACACAATCTGGCTCTCTCCACATATTTTTTCTACCTGATCTGGGCTTCTCTGAAGCACCACGCACCCAGACCGGGCCTCTGGGCAGACTCATCCCACTTGACCTATGCCATATGAAACAAGCTAGCAAAGGTTTAGGCTAATGCTTTCAAATGTTGACGCCTAATGCTAGGCCCATAAATCCATATGTAGACACCTACTTAAAAGGCTATAATCTCAGACAGGCTGAAAACCCAGCAGTCCTCACTGAACTCAATAGAGGCTGGGTTCTGTGCATCTCTGAAAACCAAACCAATTAGGTGTTTAAATATGATCTGAAATGCCTAACTTTATTATTACTAGTATGTGTATTACTGTAGCACCTAGGAGCCTTTTCTGTCATGGACCCCATTGTGCTAGGCGCAGTATAAACAGAGAATAAAGACAGTCCCTGCCATCAAAGAGCTCCTACCATCTAAGGAATCCACGTTTGAAAATTCTGTCCTGAGGAAACCTTGCAATCTGCTGGGTGATTCAAGTGACTTAACCTCTAAGGAGCCCTAGTGAGGGACTGGTCTTTGGCCAGATTCCTCTTGCTTTTAGTCTCCCCAGTGCGGGTGGCATCTAGAGCTGTGCCATCAATGAAAGGGTTTATCTTGTTTATTTCAGAGCGGCAAAGAGCATATTAGTCTGGTCTCACTTACCGACCTGGTGCTGACAAATGTAGCCAGTCTGAAGGACTCTGACAATGCCAATGAAGCAGCCACGACAACACTGGCTGCAATTCTGGAGCACCATAGGGCTGAGATGAAGGAAAAGGTAAGAGGGCAGAAGCTGTGAGTGGTGGAAATTGGAGTTTTCTATGCTGGGGGCAGTGAATGGACCTTCTTTGTGGGTTTGTATAGTGACTTTGCCATAATGTAACAGGTGTACCAAAACTGCTCATGTTCTTAATCGTATCCACGTCTGTATTATTGCAGTAGCCCTCTACTAGGCATTAAACTAATCATCTGTGTCTTCATTGCAACAGTGGGCTATGTGCTGCTATATGAATGAGCTGCCAGTATGAACTTGTGAATCAAGTCTTCTTCAGGAAAGATGCTCTCTGTCACAGTTCCTCCCAATCCAGGGCTCCTTCAGACGCGTCTTGTCCTTCTTACTCTTCTCTGGGGCTTCATGCTCACTCCATGGGTTCTAAGTCTGTCAAATTTGTTATTGTGGTCTCTGTACCTTTTTTGCCCTGTGTATCACATCTGTCTGAGTTAACAGTATAAGCTCCACAGAGCAGGAACCATGTCTCTCCATGTATTTCATAAAGACCCAAATACACATGCCCAGAAATAACTACAGATATGATTAACAAGAATTCAGTTCCCACCACCATGAAGAAGTGAATCTTTGAGTGTCTTTTCTTTTGCTCCAGGTGTCAGACATTGTGGATGGCATCTATTTCCAGATAAACAACGTCCCAGAGGGCAGTGCCAGGCGGGCAGCTCTCAGGGTGGTGTGTTCATTGGCTGAGGAGTACCCAGAGGAAGTGGTCTCAAGCCTTCTGAGACACTCGCTCCCATGCGACAGGTAATTGCATTAATGCATAGCCCCTTTCCAGCGCCTTTCACGTGAGGCTCTCAAAGCACTCGATACATTGCAATGACTTGAGCCTCACAACCCCTCTGTGAGGTACGTCAGTACTGTCCCCATTTTACAGACTGGGAAATTGAAGAGAGGTGAATTGACTTGCCTAAGCTCAGGCGCTGGGAATAAGACCTAGGAATCCTGACTCTCATTCCCAGTCTCCATGGCCGATGGTGGGTGCTTGTTTGTGCTGGTGCCAGAGAAGAGAAAGGAAGGAAGCTCCTTTCATTTTATAGTTGAACCCTGGGTCAACAAGACATAAACCGTGGCTCTAGGGGCACATGTTGGTCTTTGGGGCCCTACACATGCCTCTCATGAACCTGGTAGGTCTGATCAGAGCGCTGTCTCAGTTTGATGGTGCAAAACTTCCACTGCATTTTGATTTTACAGAACCAAACCCAGCCTGGTTCAGATCCAGCTCCTATCAATCCAAATGTGGAGTGATGGTTCTGTTTTTGTCTCATCCTGTCATCCCTGCATTTCTTCCTGTTTCCTGATGGAACACATTCCGAGCAGATTCCCTCTGTGCTGTGGGCCTCCCCTGGAACCGTGTTTAGGGGCCTGGCTCCATTTTAGGCCTCACAAGTGCAGTCAGACCCTGGAAAGGGAGTTCAGGAGAAACTTCTCCATGCAGAGGGTGATTAATGAACACAATGGAGCACAGATACCATGGTGATGGGGGCTATATAAGTACCTAAATAGGGGAGAGTGGTGAAGGTCTGATCAGTGTGCCTACATTTCTGAATTTTCAGCAACGCTGCTGAGCTGTGGAAGGGCCTGTGCAGAAACCTAGAAATCAATGCCAAAGTTATGTGGCAGCTGCTCAGAGAGCTGAAACAGAGACCCCGACTCCAGGAGAGCAGCAGCAGCTCTGGTGATGGAGCCTCCCTCACTCCACTGGCTGTGAGTAATTAAACCAACAGGCCTTCCCATTTCAGAGAAAGGGAGCAGCTCTGTATCCTCCTTCATGTTGACCAGCAGCATGTCGGAGTACTGAGGGATGATGCTGGTGACACATCTGGGGGGAATAGTGTGTATGGGTTCCACATCTGCCTGATGACACTCTGAAAGTCTCCGTCTTTTGTACGTTACCTTCCACCATGACTTTTTACCATGACCACCCCTTCTGACCAGGGGTGGCTCTATGTTTTTTGCCGCCCCAAGCACGGCAGTCAGGCGGCCTTCGGCGGCACGCCTGCGGATAGTCTGCTGGTCACGTGGCTTCGGCGGCATTTCTGCGGGTGATCTGCCGTTCCCGCGCCTTTGGCGTACCTGCCGCCGAATTGCTGCTGAAGCCGCGGGACCAGCAGACCTCCCGCAGGCATGCCGCCGAACGCTGCCTGACTGCCGCCCTCACACTGACCGGCACACCACTCCCCATGGCTTGCCGCCCCAGGCACGCGCTTGCTGCACTGGTGCCTGGAGCCACCCCTGCTTCGGACAGAAGACTGGATGGACTCATTTGGAGGAAAAGCAAGTTCTTAACCCACAGAGGGGTCAGCATCATCATCTGTTTGTCAGGGCAAAGCACTCTGCCTCCTCACAGCCCCTTCTATAGTAGGCTAAATTTCCCGCTTGAACACATGTCTAGGTGAGCTTAATGATAATCCTTCTTACTGGCAGGGCCCTACTGCAGTGATTCCATTTTGCCTTTGCAATTGGGACACCGTTTAACGAGCCTGTTAGTAACTTGGGAAATGTGGTTGAAATGAAACTACTATAAGGTGGATGCACAACTGGTTGAAAGACTGTACCCACAAAGTATTTACCAAGCGGGGAGGATGTATCTAGTGGGGTCCATAGGGGTCAGTCCTTGGTCCAGTACTAGTCAATATTTTTATTAATGGCTTGGATAATGGAGTGAAGAGTATGCTTATTACATTTGCAGATGACACCAAGTTGGGAGGGGTTGCAAGCACTTTGGAGGACAGGATTAGAATTCAAAATGAGATTGACAAATTGGTCTGAAATCAACAAGATGAAATTTAATAAAGACAAAAGCAAAAAGTAGTACACTTAGGAAGGGAAAATCAAGTGCACAACTACAAAATGGGAAATAATCGTTTAGGTAGTAATACTGCTGAAAAGGATCTGGGAATTATAGTGGATCACAAATCGAATGAGTCAACTGTGTGATGCAGTTGAGAAAAAGGCTAATGTTCTGGGGTGTTGTGATCCTAAGCACCCCTGTATTCACACCCTACACACTATTGTAATAATCTTTGTACAAAATATGGTTGGTGAGGTATCATTTGAAAACTAATAAGTCATTGATCATTAATATTCTTGCGTGATGTATGCACATGGTGTGTATTAAGAGTTTTGAATGTATGCTGCAATTATTACTAATGTGTGTTTAAACCAGGCATGTCAGGGGGAGTTGGTAAAGAGGTCTGCTTTAGACAAAGGAATGTGTATTTGCTTCTCTGACCAGCCCGGTCATCTGATTGAGACAATGAAGGTCCATTTTTACATACCAGGTAAACAAGACTATCAAGCAAAGAAGATGGGGAGGAGACAGTATGGCATCTACACTCAGCCAGAAAGAGAAGCTTGGTTTGGGTTTTACTTTTCAAAAAATACATTGCAAAGGTTTATTGGTCTATAAAGACAGGTGCTGAACCTAAAATGATAAGTAATTGAATCAACTCATGTTCTACAATATTACCGTATTATAATGTAGGGTGAGGTATTTTCTGGAACTTAATGGCACATGAGTGATGAATATCACTGTGAAATGTCTGTATTATACTGTATGAAGAAATATGGATACTCAATGATATTATGAAGTAAAGTCTGTGGCCAAACAGGGAGAAATGGGTTCCCTCCCAGAAAGGAGAGAAGGTAGCTATCTATATAAATTAAGCATGGTGGAATCAAATCAATGGAAGCCCCATTTACATCCAGAGGGATGGGAAACCCACAGGAAGGGAAAAACAGCATGAGGGCATCCGGCCTCTGCAAACAAAGTCACTGAACTTTGGAAGATATGAGCAAAGACAGAAGCCATCTTTGGCACCCATCGCTAAACAGACACAAGGGAATAGAGTTCTTGCAAGTTGAGAAAGATGGGTCTTCAGTCCAGAGGTGGTTGAAATCTCTGAAAACTGAATAAAAGTGAGAAACCATCTTGAACAAAGCTTGCACCTTGCTAGATTAAGTTTTAGACTTTTAGATACGTGTTTTCACTTTGATTTGCTTGTAACCCTTTCTAAATTTATTCCTTTTACCTGGCATCACCTAACCTCTGTCCTCTTGTTAATAAAAAAATTTTTTTTTTTACTATAAACCAACTCAGTGCTGTGTTTACAGGGAAGGGTGTATTCACCTCTGTAAAGTTAATAAGCTGTGACGTGATTTTGTGTCTTTAGAAGAACAAACTAACTTTTTCATGTCTGGACTGTCCAGGATGGGGCTGGGCATTGCAGCGCACACAGTTTTTGCCTTCCCTTTTGATTCTTTCTTCTTGGGCAGACAGCCCATGAAGAGGAGGAGTCCTGTTTGCCTTCCTCCCCACCTTCAATAGGATTTACATAAGGTGGGAATGCTTTGTTTCCCAAACTTGACCCCCCTTCCCTTACAGTGGAAAGTTACAAGAAGTCCCATGTAATGTTTTAGTATCAGGGGACAAGACCACTTGACTCTGTAAGATCACAGTATCCATGAGTCAGCGGCAGTATGGAGAGTCCCCAGGAAGGCCAAGACTTTCACAGTCTATTGTCCTTGCTAATGGGTCATCCGCCCTGTCTGGCTTTTCCATTGTTGTACCTGAAGTGTTAGCAGTGGGCGTCACCCAAAGTACCATAGTTGAAATACAGATACATAGTCAATATTCCTAACTTCAGATACAGAAATGATACAGGCATACACATTGGATAATCACATTCAGTAAATCATAACCTTTCCAATGATATCTCACATGAGCCATCTTGCATAAAGTATATCTCAGTTATGTCATACTCATATCATAAGCATATTTTCATAAAGAATATGGAAGAACACATCACACGGGGATGAACAGTTCTCCATGTCCACGGAAGGTAGGACAAGAAATAATGGGCTTAAGCTGCAGCAAAGTGAGCTATTAGCTTTCTAACTCTAAACTCTGGAATAGAGTTCCCAGGGAGGCTATGGAATCCCCATCACTGGAGGTTTTTAAGAACGGGTTGGACAAGCACCTATCAGAGGTGAGCTAGGTTTACTTGGTCCTGCCTCAGAAAGGGGGACTGGACTTGATGGCCTCTCCAGTTGCCTTCCAGCCCAAAATTTCTATGATTCTATGTAGGGGAGACAGAGGATTTTAGAGTTAGATTTGTTTCTTTTACCTTCTTCAGGCAACCAGAGCCTTGTCTGAGATGCTTACTATCTATGTGTGCATTGGAGCAATGCGGGGCTTCTACCCCCAGCTATTCCTAGCCCTGCTGACTCAAGTTCACTACCTGGTGAGCCTGCCGGGCTACACTGAGGTCACCAGAAGGGAGTGCGGCCAGCAGAACAGGCTCACGACAGCCAACCATGTGAGGTAATTATGGAAAAAAGCAGATGCTAATGAGGCAAGTAACCACATGGGTGGTTCCTCGTGGCAGGGCTTGGGCAGAACCTACTGAAGGCTCGGATGTGAACACAAATCACTCTCTGGAGGAGAGGTCCTGTTGAAGGTGCTCTGGCTTAACTCAGATGGACACAAACCTAGTAAAAGTCTCTAGCTGCTTCCCTTCCATGTTGCCTTACAAGCAGTAAACTCCAAAATTCAACAAACCATGAAGGGTAGTTCCTATGCTTCCTCCAAGCATCCTTTCTTGGCTTCTGATCAATAACAAACCTGTTTTTAAAGACGATGAGCTTAAACAGCCTCAGCTGCATCTGAATGGCTCCCAGCTTGTCAGGCTTCCCTGAGCTGCGTCTGAACCCGGGCTGGGACTAACCCCCTTGTCACTCTCTGGCTCAGCAGGGCCTCATCTGATGGACACCACTGGGATGGCTACCGCAGGGCTTTTGGATCCCCTACAGGGTGGCACCAATAGACCCATAAGCCTGATGTGAGGTTGAGTCATCCCTGAACCAGAGACCGACTAAGCCACATGCGGTGATGAGTCATTCCCATGCTTGGCTCCAGCCAACCCACAAGCCAGGAGCTGGGCTGATGAGTCTCAGGGCAGGTATATAAGCCTCACGGGAGAGATGGCAGCTCAGTCTGCTCAACGTCACTTCATGGCTTGGAACTCTCCCCTGCCTGCTAATTGTGACAGACTCCTCAGGCCTTAGCCTGCTCCAGCCCTGCGCCAATTCCAGGCGTGTTCCCACTTCTGCTCCAGCCCCATCCTTGCTCTGGCCTAGCTCCCAGTCCTACGCTTGCCTTGTTCGGACTGTGCTTTTGACTCCTGATTTCAGCTCTGGCTCCAGCTCCTGGCCCAACTGTCACCATGCTGACCACTAGACCCAACTGCCACTACTCCAACCACTAGGTCTGATCATCCAGGTCTCAGTTTCTGACACCCTATAGGGGTTATATCACTGTACACTGTTCCTCTCCACCCACCAGGCAAGGCCCAGTTACAAAGGGAGTGGGGGGATAGCTCAGTGGTTTGAGCATTGGCCTGCTAAATCCAGGATTGTGAGTTGAGGGGGCCATTTAGGGAACTGGAGTAAAATATATATATATATATTTATATATAATAAAATAAACTGTCTGGGGATTTGTCCTGCTTTGAGCAGGGGGTTGGACTAGATGACCTCCTGAGGTCCATTCCAACCCTGATAGTCTATGATTCTATGGCTGTGTTTCTACCCTCATGACAACACTATAGGAAAATAAAGAGGCAGTGTTGCCTTGTACATCAAAGATGTATACCCTTGTACTGAGGATGAGATAGAAGTGGGAAGCACACCTGTTGAAAGTCTCTAAGTAAGGATAAAAGGGGTAAAGACAAGGGTAATGTCATGGTAGGGGTCCATTATTGACCACCTCACCAGGAAGAAGAGACAGGTGAGGCTTTTTTTAAACAACTAACAAAATCATCCAAAGCCAGGACTTCAACTACCCAGACATCTATGGGGAAAATAACACAGCAGCGCACAGATTATCCAACAAGTTCTTGGAATGCATTGGAGATAACTTTTTTGTACAGAAGGTGGATAAAGCTACTAGGGGAGAGGCTGTTCTAGATTTGATTTGGACAAATAGAGAGGAACTGGTTGAGAATTTGAAGGTGGAAGGCAGCTTGGGTGAAAGTAAGATCATGACAGAGTTCATGATTCTAAGGAATGGTAGGAGGAAAAACACTAGAATAAAGACAGTGGACTTCAAGAAGGCGACTTTAGCAAACTCAGAGAACTGGCAGGTAAGATCCTGTGGGAAGCATGTCTAAGGGCTTGTCTTCACTACGGGGTAAGTCGACCTAAGTTATGCTACTCCAGCTGTGTGAATAATGTAGCTGAAGTTGACGTAGCATAGGTTGACTTACCCCGGTGTCTTCACTGCACTGAGTCAACAGGAGACGCTTTCCAGTCGACTTCCCTTTCTCTTCTTGGAGAGCTGGAGTACCGGGGTCGATAAGAGAGCGCTCTGCCGTTGATTTAGCGGGTCTTCACTAGACCTGCTAAATTGATCCCTGCTGCATCGATTGCAGCAGTGCCAATCTCCCCATAGTGGAGACCAGCCCTAAGGGGAAAAAGGAGTTCAGGAGAGTTGGCAATTTTTTAAAGAAACATTATTAAGGGCACAAGAGGGAACTCTCCCAGTGCACAGGAAAAATAGTAAGTATGGTAAGAGACAACCCTGGCTTATCCAGGAAATCTTCAGTGGCCTGAAACTCAAAAAAGAGTCATACAAAAAGTGGAAACTAGGTCAAAGTTCAAAGGATGAATGTAAAAAACCAACACAAGCATGTAGGGACAAAATTAGAAAGGCCAAGGCACAAAATGAGATTAAACTAGCGAGGGACATAAAGGGTAACAAGAAAACATTTTACAAATAAGTTAGAAGCAAGAGGAAGACTGGGAAAGACAACAACAGAAAACAAAGCAATGGCCAATGCATTAAATGCCTTTTTTGCTTCAGTTTTCACCAAAAACTGCAGTGATCGGATTACTAACATAGTGAACATAAGTGTAAATGGGGTAGGATCTGCGGCTAAAATAGGGAAAGAACAAGTTAAAAATTACTTAGACAAGTTAGATGTCTTCAAGTTGGCAGGGCCTGATGAAATACATCCTAGACTACTTCAGGAACTGTCTGCGAGATCTCTGAGCCATTAGCAATTATTTTTGAGAAACTATGGAGGATGGGAGAGATCTCAGAGGACTGGAAAAGGGAAAATATAGTACTTCTCTATAAAAAGGGGAATAAGGACAAGTCAGGGAATTATAGACCAGTCAGCTTAATTTCAGTACCCAGAAAGATAATGGAGCAAATAATAAAGCAATCAGTTTGTAAGCACCTAGAAGATAATAAGATGATAAGTAACAGTCAACATGGATTTGTCAAGGACAAATCGTGTCAAACTGATCTAATATTCTTCTTTGACAAGGTAACAAGTCTTGTGTATAAGGGGAAAGCAGTAGATGTGACATATCTCGACTTTAGTAAGGCTTTTGATACTCACATGACCTTCTCATAAGCAAACTAGGGAAATATAGCCTAGACAAACTTACTATAAGGTGGGTGCACAAATGGTTGGAAAAACATACTCAGAGTAGTGATCAATGGTTCACTGTCAAACTGGAAGGGTATACTGAGTGGGGTCCCACAGGCATTTGTCCTGGGTTCAGTTCTATTCAATATCTTCATAAATGATTTGGACAATGGTAGAGAGTGTACGCTTTAAAGTTTGTGAACGATACCAAGCTGGGAGGGGTTGCAACCACTTTGGAGGACAGGACTTGTATTTGAAATTATTTTGGCAAACTAGAGAAATAGGATGGAATTCAATAAGGACAAATGTGAAGTATTATGTTTAGGAAGAAATAATCAATTGCACAAGTACAAAATGGGAAATGACTGCCTAGGAAGGAGTACTACAGAAAAGGATCTGCGGATTATAGTTGATCACAAACCAGATATGACTCAATAATGTAATACTCTTGCAAAAAAGCAAACATTATTCTGGGATATATTAGCAGGAGTGTTTAAGCAAGACATGAGAAGTAATTCTTCCACTCAGCACTGATAAGGCCTCAGCTGGAATATTGTGTCCAGTTCTGGCCACCACACTTTGGGAAAGATATGGACACCCTGGAGAAAGTCCAGAAGAGAGCAACCAAAATTATTAAAGGTCTAGAAAACATGACCTATGCAGAAAAATTGGTTTGTTTAATCTGGAAAAAGAGAAGACAGAGGGGGGACATGATAACAGTCTTCAGGTATGTAAAGTTGTTATAAAGAGGAGAGTAATTGTTTTCCTTATCCACAGAGGACAGGAAAAGAAGTTATGATCTTAAATTTCAGCAAAGGAGATTTAGGTTAGACATTAGGAAAAGCTTCTTAACTGTCAGGGTGGTTAAGCACTAGAACGAATTACCTAGGGAGGTTGAGGAATCTCCATCATTGGCGGTTTTTAAGAACAGGTTGGACAAACACCTGTGAGGGGTGGTCTAGCAAACACTTAGTCTTGCCTAAGTGCAAGGGACTGGACTAGATGATCTACCAGTGTGTGGTGCCCAAGTCACTGAAAACTCTTGGAAACCACACCCAATAAAGGTGTAGCAGTCAGAGGAGTCTGTTACCCAGCTATGCAAAGGGGATGTTGATAACTTAGATCAGTTATCCACTGTGGGGCTCCTTTACCATTTCCTGACCTTACCAAAGCTCCTAAATACTCCAACATCTACACATTTTAGCTAGATGGAAAGAGGCCACTGGGCCCCATTCAGGGCCAAACCCCCTTCTGTCTATAGTATTTGTCCCCTGAGCACTGAAATATCCTTCTTTCTTCCAGGTAGTTCCTGAGATCTTCTCAATGCAGGTTCCCTAACTCCTTATGGGAGACATTAATCTCTCTCTGCACAGAGAAATTTGTCCTGCAATCCCACACCACCCTTACTCTTCTTTCAGCTCTCATCTACACCCTCTTGTTTTATAGCCAGTTACCAGCTATGTTATTAGCTACCTTCTGATTTCCCATCCCATCACCATATTTGATTGTCAGGCCCTAGTGGAGATCAGAACCAAGTACTGGAGCAGAGAGTCCAGTAAAACCAGCTCAGGGACTATTACTAAGATAATAATCGTGCCAGGGAAAGTTCCCAGGGATTATAGGGAGGGACTCAGACAGAGAGGAGGCATTTAATAGCCATATGTTTCATCCACCCACCCATGTGAACAGAAATTAGATGGATAGGAGCTATTGTGTCACATCTAATCTACCCACTGTAGGTCAGTGCAGGATTATTCCCTGCAGTTGATTCTGCAGGCTAATTTTAGATGTCTCAAACTAGGAAGCAATCCCACATTCCCCAGTGTGCCCCTGTGATATCTGATTCAAACTTATTCTGTGATCTCCCTTCCCAGGGAAAGCAGTGTCCTTTCTTTGCGATACACGCCATGCCTGCAGAGTGTTGATGTCTCAGGTCTAGCCTGTCAGACTGCCCCTGAGGTGATGGGCGTGTCTGTGCAGTGGGGTGCAGGTGGGATTGGGATTTCACTTATATCCCAGTATGCTGAATGGATCAAAATAATCCCTCGTGTAACTCTATAGAAGTTGGCCCTATGTATCTTGGTGCTTATAAACAGGAACTGAAAGGGGATCTTTTAATTCCATAATCCTGGTCTTTTTTCCAATGTAGCTGTGCAGTGGAATCTCTGAAGACCCTGTTGATCCGAGACAGAAAAGAAATTGTGTTGCCATGGATGGAGAAAGTGGGAGGCTGGGACCTTCTCTCAAGTGCTGAGGGTTACCTGGAAGGGGTCCTTCTGCTAGCTAGGTAGGCAATGAGAGCTTCAATGTGGGGAGGGATAGCTCAGCGGTTTGAGCATTGGCCTGCTAAACCCAGGATTGTGAGTTCAATCCTCAAAGGGGCCATTATAGGGATATGGGACAAAAATTTGTCTGGGGATTGGTCCTTTGAGCACGGGGTTGGACTAGATGACTCCTGAGGTCCCTTCCAACCCTGATATTCTATAAAGTTCCTCTGGCTACCCTGGGCAGCGCTGATTCATGCTCAGGCTGCCATCTGTTGCAAACTCATTTGTTACTGTATATTCCGCCAATAATTATGAGTATATGATTTATATCACAGAGCCATGGTTACACATTCAAGCTACCATCTCTCTGGGCTTCTTGCCAGTACCATCCCAAATCTCCACACTGAGGATGAAGAGAGAAAACTGACAGCCATTGCCTTCTTCACTGGGGTAAGATGAGTTAGTTGACATGTGTGGCTAGGCTTCTAGGAGCAGTTTAGCTCCAGACTTCAGTAGCTCACTGTTGAATGGGGAATTTGCATCGGCAACTTGGCCATCCTCTTATCTGTTCCTTGTCGCTGATTCTGGTGGGAGAGACATGATGAGAGATCCTATCTTTGGTTGCAGAAGTACTAGTTTTGGATAGGCTAAACCATCAGGTGACACAGGGAAAGAATGAGAGATCACCAAGGATATTTCTCTCCAGGTTTCCTCACTAATTAGATGGCTTGTCTTCTCCCAGTTCTTTGGGGCTGTCTGCACAGAATGGTCCTTCATCTAAAGCCATGAGATCTAGAGATACTCACTTTATGGGACTTTTATTTTTAATTTACAGACCAATCCTACTTCTGAGTCCCTTGCCTGGGGACAGCTGTGAGAAAAGCCTATTCACACCTCATATAATGTGGGTGAGGAGTGAACTGCATTCACACAGGAGTGGGCTGTGAGCTGTAATACTTTGGTCTAGTGTTTTAGTGCGTGAGTGCTGGTGGTTTGTGATATACATGTCAAATTAGATGATCTGGTGGTCCCTTCTGGCCTTAAACTCTATGACTCTAGGAGATTTTATAGCAGAATGCAGGGAATTTTGCCTCTGATATCCATCCAAAGAACACACCTGGAGAGAGAATTCTGTTTTCCGCTTGTAATGGACTCACTGTTTTGATTTTAGCTTCTCCGTAGCAAATCTGTGACCAAGCTATTGCCAAAACGAACTATTCTGGGTAGGCTGGAAGAGTGGCGGATAGATCCGAGACCCACTGTTCGCTGGCTAAGTCTGCACGGGCTTGGAAACATGGCACTTCACCGGCAGAAGGTAATAGCAATAAGAGGGACTTCCGTGGGAGCTGGAGATACTCAGCTCCTCTGAATACCAGGGCTTACATTTCTGCAACAAGGTCCCAAAATTAGAGGCTACTTTTGAAAGCATGTGTGTAAGTAACTTGCCCAAGCAAGTCATTTGTGAAGCTCAGACTAGAATCCAGGAGTCCTGACTTGTTCCAGGCCGATTTCTAGACCAGGCTGCCTTAGGTATAGCAGTGACAACTGTCACTGAATGGTGAATTATCATTATTTTCAGTTATAAAACCAACTCCAGTAATACCAAAACACGCCTGTAGTGAACACAACAGAACTGTGTAGCTGGTGTTGATGGCGCAAATCCTAGGTCCGTGGAAGTAGAATCAGAACTGCTGGATGGTTCGTGGCTGAGTGAATTACAGCTGGGAGTGCTTCATCAGGGGTCAATAATGTTCCAGGAAGGTGACAAAGAGCTGTCAATACCCTGCATCCAGCTAAAAGAAAGCGAGTCTCTGAATCCTGGGAGGGACCATGCTCTGAGCACCCTCTATCTTCAGTCTGCTGGTTACACTGTGCAGTGACTGGAGAGCATGAGTCAGTATTCATCTCTTCTGATGAGCTTCTTTTCCACAGGTGAAACAGCTCCAGGCTCTCCTTCCCGCCATCCTGGTGGGTTTGAATGAGACACATGAGAGGCTTGTTAGGGAGGCCATCACCGCTCTGGGAAGTATTCTCAGACACCACAGGGACAGGATGAACATCAGCTCCATCTGTGTTCGGATTGTGAAGACGCTTCGGCCCTTCCTGGATGACGTAAGGCAATGGGAAGAGGGAGGTTCCTATGTGCATGGAGGAGGAGCTGGTTACTGCTGCCAGGAAAAAGCAGTAACCTTTGTGAGGAGAGAACCTCCTTTTTTAATCCCTTCGATTCTTGGTTCCTCCTGCTTTCCCCGATCCCGAGCTAAGTTTTTGTTCAGTGGATCCTGCTGGGCCTTTATTAAGCAGCAGAACAGATCCACTTATAGCCATGCTTATTAGGGTTGGCTTTGGGATGCTCTGTCAGAAGTAAAGTTAACGTCCTATCACAGTCAAACTCAATAGGGCAATATCTAGTCTGTTACCCATCTGCAAAATGGGGTTACTGATATTTCCTGACCTCCCAGGGTACTGTGAGGTCATATTCTATATTGCTTGTGAAGTGCTCAAAAACTAGTGACGAACACCATAGAAAAGCCTGTAAACAAGTGATCAGTAGGGCAGATTCTGATGTCCTCTATTAGTCAGAGGTATACTCTCTGCTATAGCCATGATCTGCAGCTCACAATACTACAGAACCAACATTGGCCTTCCTCATTACAGGAGGAAATGAATGCTCGGGGTACAGCAAACCGAGACATTTGAAACTCAACCAGTCTATAGACTGCATTCTCCATTAGGCATATGGCTCCCCATATAGGGTCTCCCATGAGAATGGGGACTTCTGTCGCTGGTTGATTGGGTGACTGAGAGTGAATATCTTTATTGATTCTGATCTAGAAGGGCAGCTTGATTTCCCCCCAACAATCTTTGGTGAGCGAATGGACCCTGAGACCAGAAAGATAATATGGCAACACTATCTGGAGGTTTAAATTTTATCTGATACTCAAGCAGTATGCTGCAGAATATGGAAGATGTAATCCACTGGAAGATGCAGGATTATGATGTTCTATGTGTTATGCAGCAGAATGTGCTGCTGATTTAATAACACCCTCCCCACAATGAATTGTCAACAAAGTTTGGCCCCAGGACCTTCTGTGCCACAGCACAAGTCTCTACCACTTGAGCAAATGGAATAATTTAACTAGCTGGTAGCAGTAGTGAGTTGTTATCCTCTAGTGATCCACCCGCTAGAGAAGGACATGGCACAAACTCTGCCACTATGTTACAATGACATGGTGTTAGCAGGGTGTGCACCTCTTGTATAGAGATGCCTGAAATGTAGAGCAGAGAACTTCCAGCACCTACATATGAAACTGTAGTGGGAAGGAACTGCCATTTCCTCAATCCACCTCATTGTATAAAGAGCCATTCTTTCTCCATAGGCAGGCTATCCACAGTTATAAAGCCGCAGTCTGAGTCTATAGTTTCCATTACACAGACACTGCTCTGTGCTGAAACAGCTTTCAGTGAGAGCTCCCTCTTTGTGTATTACTCACAGCCCAGAGACAAGGTGCGCTCTTCTGCCATTGGCCTGTTTGGGAACCTCTTAAGCGGTTTGAACCTAAAGTCTAAATCCATCATGCAGGAGCAAGTCCTCAGCAGCTTGGTGCCGTTGCTCCTCCATCTGCACGACCAGGACCGGGAGGTGGTTGAGGTAAGACTTAGTGTCATTTCTCCAGCCCTAAGGAATGACAATTGTCAGGCGCTTCTGCCAGATTCCTCTCTAGATCCATTTCCCAAGGCACAATCTTTTCTGCTTTTTACCCTAACGTGTTTCCTATACACATGTACCCAAAGGTAAAAAAACAATGAACCTCATGGACCCTTCCCGTACCCTTTTAGCCCATGCGAAGAATCAACGCCAGATGCCATTAACAGGAAGGCAGGGACATTAAGCCCACATTGCTAGGTGGCATCTACAAATGCACCTCTCAAAACTTGCATGCTCATCTGTCTGCAAGTGCAAAACTCTATAAATGAGGTAACTGCAGCCTAAACACCTCATTTGCATGAATGCATCTGCAAACATCTGCCCACCAAAAATGTGGGAGGAGACCGTAGGACCCCAGGGACCTGGCTCTGACTCTCTCTGTGGGATAGGAACACAGAAACTACAAGGGCCAAGGAGGAGGCCGTTAACCCTTTCCTTCCCTCTCCTACTTAGGGTAAGTTTTCTTTATTGGCTTTCAGTGGCTATTGGACAGGATCAACAGCATCTGTCCTTCTGACCTCCCTCTCTCTCCTTTGCCATGCAGAGCTGTGAGTGGACTTTAGCACGATGTAATGACTTCATGGGATGGAAATTGCTGGAGGAGATATTCACCATGGCCCATTATGACAATCAGCAGGCCTTGTGCAAAGTCTGCAAGCACCTGGTAAGGGAACAGTGGGCTTCTCTGTGGAATGGGATGATTTGGTGGTGGGGGGAACATGAGTTAGCTAATAAATGGCACCATATTTAAAATGACTTGCATCTCCCCCAAGATCTCGCTTTGCAGGCTTAGTGACCCTCCTGTCCACACCGGGCTGGTGCTGTCTTAGATCACGTTGGTGAACTGGAAAGCTTTAAAATCCTTGGTGTTTGTCTAAAGGTGATACCTTGAGCAATGCGCATAGGCACAGGCAGTGGGAAGGGCACTTGGGGACAATGCAGTGGGAATAGGTAGGTGGCATCAGTGCTGGGGACGAGGCCATGAAGCACTCAGAGGATGGTAGTGATGCTTCTTCCTGTTCAAAAGCTCACTGGCAGGAATTGTCTGCAGCAGAATCACAGACATTAGAAACGGAACGGCGGTATTGGGTGACCCAGCCCCTTCTCCTGACAATGGAGGAATGTCTGTGCTCCATCCAGTCTAGTTTTAAATATTTCAGGTGATGGGTCTTCCACTGCTGCCTTTGGGAGAGTCATCTACTACCAGCAGGCTCCCATCTTCACTGAGGTCCCATAGGACCTCTTTTCCCTCCCCCAATGCTGTTCTCTGGTGACTCCAGCACCATTCCAAGGGCTTGTCTACACTTGAAACACTACAGTGGCACAGCCATGCTGCTGTAGCACTTCCATGTAGACACTACCTATGCCGACGGGAGGGGTTCTCCTGTTGGAATAAGTAATCCACCTCCCTGAGACAGGGCCGGCTCTAGGCACCAGCGCGCCAAGCGCGCGCTTGGGGCGGCATCCTGGGGAGGGCGGCAGATGGCCCCGGTGGACCTCCCGCAGGCATGCCTGCGGGAGGTCCACCGGAGCCACCGACCCGCAACCGCCAAAGCGCTGCCTAGAGTCGCCCTGCCGCCAGCCCCGGCTGGGAATCAGAGAGCTCCGGGCTGCCCGCCGCGGCGGCCAGCGCAGAGCCTTTTAAATCCCAGCCGCGGCGGGCAGCTCAGAGCCTTCTGATTCCCGGCCACGGCTGGGATTTAAAAGGCTCTGGGCTGCCCGCTGCGATGGGCAGCTCAGAGCCTTCTGACTCCCAGCCGCGGCTGGGATTTAAAAGGCTCTGGGCTCCCCGCCGCGGCGGGCAGCTCAGAGCCCTCTGACTCCCGGCCACGGCTGGGATTTAAAAGGCTCTGGGCTGCCCGCCGCGGCGGGCAGCTCAGAGCCTTCTAACTCCTGGCCACAGCTGGGATTTAAAGGGCTCTGGGTTCCCCACCGCAGCGGGGAGCCCAGAGCCCTTTAGACGTGCCTGCCGCCCTAAGGGCACACGGACTGCCCCCCCAGCCCAGGGCGGCAATTCAGCGGGCTGCTTGGGGTGGCAAAAACTGTAGAGCCGGCCCTGCCCTGAGAGGCAGTAGTTAGGTGGGAAGAATTCTTCCATCAACCTAGCATTCTCCATACCGGGGATTAGGTTGGTTTACCTATGTCGCTCATGGGTGTGGATTTTTCAGATTCTTGAGCAACGTGGCTGGGTCAACCCAACTTTTTAGCGCAGACCAGGCCTGAGAAGAGCTTGCTCAGAAGGTGAAAGCTCTGGATTTGAAAGAATGAGCTGCTGGCACCACAGTTTGACTAGTCTGTTAGCCCACTAGGATCCAGCCTGTGTCTCCTCTTATACCTGTCTCCACTTATACCCTCCTCCCCTTGTTGACCTAGATACAGTATTTCCCTTTCTTCTACTCCCCAGCCAAGCTATTCAGAGAGGTCTCCTCATTCCTCCCTAGGTTCAGCGATACTCAGGGAGAGTCCATGAATTCCTGTCCCAGAGCCAGCACTATCTGAAGAGCGGCCAGGCTCCTGTGAGGAGGGTAGCCAGTATGTTCACAGGTAAACAAAACCAAACCACACACTTGACCTTTGTAAGCAACTTCTATTAAAGCCTTTTTCTGAGCTTCCCCCTCCTCTCTCTTGGGGTTTATGCAGAACTATAGGAAGCAAGTTACAGCCCTTTCATGCCCCATGCTCTCATCAGAATTCCTCTAACCCCCACACTATGCTATTCCTGGAACAACTGCTATAGAACAATGCAAATAATAGAGCTGAGTTAATAATTCACAGCTAATTATTTATTAGGCACATTTTGCTTTTTTGATCTTTGACCACATTGTGAAATTCTCCAGTGTATTTATGATTCAAAAGGATTTGGAAAAAGCTTTAACGACCAATTCTTGGGCAGCTGATTATGCAAACTGCAAGTGTTACAATTGACTATATATACTTGTTCACACTGTAACTCAGCAAACTAACGTAACGGTCACTTTGGGCTTCTCTACACTTAAAATGCTACAGGAGTGAAGCTACCTCGCTGTAGCGCTTCAGTGTAAACACTGTCTGTGCTGATGGGAGGGATTTCCCATTGGCGTAGTTAACCCATCTGCCTGGGAGGCGGTAGGTTAACGGAAGAATTCAAGAAGAAGTTATAATCAAGCATACAACTGGAAAATAGTTTGTGGCCATTATCTGAGATACATTTTGCTTTCTGCTAGTATTTGCCCTAGCTAAGCTTGAGTGATCACAGATCCTCTGACATTCACCAATGCTACTGAAGGAAAATTCATTTTTGCATTTGACCAAATCTTTGCCAGGGTGTCCCCATTTGCCCACTTTTAGTAGCTATCCCCTCCTTTTCAATATAGCCCTTCTGGCATGCTCCATATTTGCGCTCCTAGGAGCTTGTGAACTCCTCTGATGACCTGATAAGATGTTGTGAAAACACCTCAATTTGGGGATAGGCCTAAGCAGTAGAAGCTCCCACTGAAGGTTGTGAAAAATGAGAGGCTAATTATTTTAACCATCTCTCTAGGGTTCATTGTCCATCACATGGATGCCAGCTGCATGAGTGTAGGAGATATGTCCTCACTGCTCAGTGGTAAGAGAGGATCCTGGCCTTTGAACCAAACAAATTAATATACCTGGGTGTGTGCATCTAACTGATCATGTGTCTGTGCACGACTGTTTCAGGGTGTGTGTTTAACCTGAGTGTGTGCCTGTCTCTTTCTGGATGTTTAGGTAACAAATTTGCACATTTAAGGTATTTCTCTAGGCACAGCTGTTTCTGATCACATGGGTAGCAAATTTGTGTATCTAAGTTCATAGTTTCTGACTGCGTATTTGCATATCTCTGTGGGTGATCATGGTTTAGTACCTGACCTGCTCCTTGTTTCAGCTCTCAGCAATTCGCTGCTTGACCCTGAGCCCTCAGTCTGCAGTGTTGCTTCTGTTTCTATCCAGCAAGTGAAGCAAGTCTCTGAGAATCTGGCTGTGACAAGTGTCCTGATCTCACTGAGGAGGCTATTCTGCTGCGTGACGAGCCAGAACAGAGAGAAACCTTTGTATGAGGACAGCCCCTTTAAAAGAAAGAGATGGCTGGAACTCCAAGATTCAAAGATTGCGTGAGAATTAATTCAAAAAGAGTAAGAATAAAACAAAGAGACTCCTTACTGGAGGCTTCCGTGCCTCTGGGCCTGCATTGGAAAGTACAAAAGAGGAAAAAAATCCCACGGTCTCTGTAGAAGAACTTGTTCTTCCAGCATTAAAAAAACTGGCAGAGCTCCTGAGAGGTGAACACAGATCTTACCTCCAGGCAGAAAATTGGACTTATAACTTCTTTCTCAACAAAGAAAAATAAATTTTGATGCAGTGTGTCGTTAACCTGTGGAATTCTCTGCCCCGGTAGGTCAGTGAGAAATACTATGGGGAGAGGGTGGGAAGGAGACTGTGCCAATATGCTCTTCAACCAGGGTGTGCTTTAGCTGGAGTTCAGATGTTACCGCATATACAAGCTCCTGGTTTTGCTCAGCTTGGAATCATCTTCCTTTAAAGCAGCATTGTGAAATGGAGTGAGGCCGTGTACAGCATAAACAAGGAAGTATCTTGGTTCAGTTTTAAAAAGGATCTTGTTGGGCCTAGACTAATAGGAAGGCTTAGTCCAGCTCTGGGCTGTTTGGGTCCCATTTGCTTCACAAGCTCAAGGAGAGAGGTTTTGGCTACAGAGGCATTCCCATAAGCATTCCCACTTGCAGACATACTCTTTAATGAAAGATTCCCTGGAGGCTTTTTCCCCTTAGCAGACCACTGTAGTCTATTAATTTCTGGATTAATATATTGATTATTGATAGATTGGTTTTATATTAGATCACAGTCACCTGGGTTAAAAATTCAGCTTCCTACACAACTTGTTATGGACTGGGATGTAGGCGGCCTCGCCTAGTAGTCAGAGCAGCAGTCAGGTCTAGTGGGTGGAGCAGGCATCCCAGTTGCAGAACAAAGCCGAGGGTCAGCACCAGAGTGAACTGCCAGTTACCAGAGCCAGGGTCAAGCCAGAGTCAGAACCAGGAATTGAAGCTGTGGGTCAGAGCTGAGATCAGATGCCAAATGCCAAAGACAAGGGTCAAGCCAGAGTCAGAAGTTGGAGGCTGGGGTTGGAGTCAGGACTGGTCACTGAGGATTGGAAGCGAGGTGTAAGGGCAAGAGGATAGACAAAGATGAAGCATAAAGCAGGAGGATGGTGGGAACAGGGGCAAAGGCAGGGGTGAGGCAGGAGGCAAGCAGGAATCATGAACACAGTTGGGTGCAAATACAGGCACAAGCAGAGTCCAATGCAGCCACAGCAGAAAACCACCTTGTTGCACAGACAAAATTCCTATTCCTCTTTCTTTTTAAATAGCATAGTTAGACCAACCAGCAGAGCTGTGTGATCTTCCAATCAGAGTTCACGTGGGTGGTGCCTTGGCTGGGGCAATAATCCTAGTAGCTTCTCAGCCCATCAAGTTTCAGCAGACGCTGGGTGGAGGCCAGGATGCAGCAGCTGTCTAGGGACTCCCAAGCCTGGCTTCAAGATCCAGGACATCACACAACTACAGTGGCAGGATTAGTCACATGAGCATCACCAGCTTCAGAGACTCCAGAAGCACATGAGGGACCATGACCACAACTGATGTACTTACAAGTTCTCAAGTGTCCTTTTATTAACAATTTTACTGAACAGATAAACTATATCACAAATACTATAACACAGCAGGAAAGAAAGGGGTAACACAGCATGTGTAATCCTAATCCTGGCATCACTTACACTTATGGGTAGTGATCAATGGCTCAATGTCTAGTTGGCAGCCGGTATCAAGCGGAGTGTCCCAGGGGTCGGTCCTGGGGCCCGTTTTGTTTAACGTCTTTATCAATGATCCGCATGATGGGATGAATTTCACCCTCAGCAAGTTCGCGGGTGACACTAAGATGTAGGGAGAGGTAGATATGCGGGAGGGTGGGGATAGGGTCCAGAGTGACCTAGACAAATTGGAGGATTGGGCCAAAAGAAATCTGATGAGGTTCAACAAGGACAAGTGCAGAGTCCGGCACTTAGGAAGGAAGAATCCCATGCACCGCTACAGGCTGAGTACCTACCGGCTAAGCAGCAATTCTGCAGAAAAGGACCTTGGGATTAGAGTGGACAAGAAGCTGGATATGAGTCAGCAGTGTGCCCTCGTTGCCAAGAAGGCCAACGGCATATTGGGCTGTATTAGTAGGAGCATTGCCAGCAGATCGAGGGACGTGATTATTCCCCTCTATTCGGCACTGGTGAGGCCATATCTGGAGTATTGTGTTCAGTTTTGGGGCCCCCACTACAGAAGGTATGTGGACAAATTGGAGAGAGTCCAGCGGAGGGCAATGAAAATGATTAGGGGGCTGGGGCACATGACCTACAAGGAGAAGCTGAGGGAACTGGAGTTATTTAGTAAACAAAAGACAAGAGTGAAGGGGGACTTGATAGCAGCCTTCAACTACCTGAAGGGGGTTTCCAAAGAGGATGGAGCGAGGCTGTTCTCAGTGGTGGCAGATGACAGAAAAAGAAGCAATGGTCTCAAGCTGCAGTGGGGGAGGTCTAGGTTGGATATTAGGAAACACTATCTCACTAGGAGAGTGGTGAAGCACTAGAATGGGTTACCTAGGGAGGTGGTGGAATCTCCATTCTTAGAGGTTTTTAAGCCCAGCTTGACAAAGCCCTGGCTGGGATGATTTATTTGGGGTTGGTCCTGCTTTGAGCAGGGGGTTGGACTAGATGACCTCCTGAGGTCTCTTCCAACCCTAATATGATTCTATGACCCTGAGGTGTCAATCATTGTCATCATCACCACCAGTGGCTGTCATCCTGGCTTCTCCTTCCCACAAGACACATAGGCCAGGACTCAACTTTTATAGACTATTACTTACTCTGACATCCCCTGTACTTTATGCTTATGCAGAATGGTTTCAGCCCCTTTTCCTTATCTGTACATCCAAACCCCACTAATTTCAGGGTGTCATGTTTTACACAGGCTAACTCCTTCGTTCCTCTTACATTCATTAGCACTTATGTCAGTGAGTTACTATGTGACAGACAAGGTGGAAAATACCAGCTTTCAAGCTACACACAGCTCTTCTTTCTGTGTGGAGAAGGAAGCAGAGTGTCTGAGCTAAACACAGGTTGGGACAGATTGTTAAGCAGAAGGGGTAACGTGGGCGGTGGTCACTTGAAATGAAGTGGGCCATTTGGGGTTAGGCTTTTATGCATAAAGAGTTTGAAGTGAGCCATTAAGGGCAGCAGGCAGTGTGGCGTGTTACAAGTTGGTGCAATGAGCCATAAAATCTGTGTCCCTGTGAAGTCCATGTTTTTTGTTGACTTTATGTTCCCACTATTTCCTGAAGTCCCTCTTTGGATACCTGCCATCTCAGTACTGACCTAGACCAACCTCACTTAGCTGATGAGAACTGAAGAGCTCTCAAAGGCATTGTCTTTTAGATCCCTTTCTCCTTTAAGAACTTCTAAAAAATAATCATTGTCACTGTGAATTACAAGAAGGTCACTAAAATAGTTTTGAACTAGCTCTCCCATTCCCTCCTAGTGTTTCCCTCCCAAACTCATTTGTACACAGGTACGATGCTGTTCCCAGAAGAGTGATGGCACTAAACCCAGGCAAGAATGAGGCCAAGCAGCAGGAATTATAATAGAAAAGTGATGCTCATTTGATAAATGAAAGTGGCTCTTCCTTTAGGATTATGCTGCAGCCTCTTTTCCTGTAACTGACATTTTTCTCTCCATTTTCTATATAACCCAAGAGACATCTCCCTCCCTCAGGCAGGTACTCCTGAGTCTTGCTGTTATCAGCAAAAATACAATTCTAAAGTTTATTTGCCTTTGGGAGTCATATTTTTTTAAAGTAAGAATAGCAAAAGTTTTCAGAACAGATGCAACTTTTTTTCAGTAGTAAATAAATGTCAGGCTCTTCGGGGCTCCTTTCTCAGTCTGGGGACCAAGTATATTATTGAGTTATTGCAATGCTAATAAATAACAGTCACATGAGCATCCCCAGTCGAGCTCGGGGCCCCAGTGTGGTACAAGGCAAAGACAGTCCCAGTGTATAGACAGAGACAAAGGAGGAAGATGAGAACTGAAATGTGAAGTGACTTGCCAAATGACACAAAGCAAGTTAGTGGTAGAATTGGAACTAGAATTCTAGTCTCCTGATTCCCGCTCTAGTGCTCTATCCACTGGAACATGCTGCCTCCCAAGAGCTTGCTCAGTGGCCTGATAGCACTGTCAGGGTTAGACACCTCTAACTAGTATTAATTTGTTCCTACAGGGAGGAAGGCTATTTGAGATCCAGCACTAGGAGACTTAAGAGCTGGGTTCTATTCCAGGATCTACCACTGACTTGCTGCATGACCATAAGCAAGTCACTTCATCTGTGTATGTCTCTGTCCATACCCAAACACTTCTTGCCTTGCCTACTTCAACCTCCTCCTTTTCGTTGCCCTCCCAGTTCTCACATCATATCTAACATCATATCCCCATATCAAGCATGTTGCTATCCTCCTTTCCTGTTGGCCATTTCTCACCTCCTGAAGCTCTGAATTGGCTTCTGTCTCTTTCCTTATCATACCTCGATGCCTCATCCTCGCTTTCATGGTCTTGCACAACTCCACCCCAGCCCAGCCTATGTCTTGTCTCATCTCTTACAGTACCACTCTCACATTGCACTCAACGTTCTGCCAACATGTTGCAGTTTGGCCCTCCCTTCATTTCCCCCCCCCGACAGCTCTCTGCCAACACTGACACTGGTTCTTTTCCTTGGAATCTACTTCCTCGTCCCATGTACCATGCAGCCTCACTCTCCGCCTTCAAATCCATCCTCGACACCTTCCTTATCTTACTAGTGTTTTATATTGAGCCAGCCGTTGTAGTTCTGAGCACTCCGAGTATTTAAAATATGTTCTTATCCTACTTCTTCTTAGCATATGCACAACGTGCCTCAGGTGACATGTGACCAGGATTCATCACCGAATTTGATCTTCTGGTTGGATCATTACTAGCGACAGCTATTATAAATACCTTCTTCCATCTCTAGCTGGACAGGAGACTGCATCCCATCCAGATAAGTGCAGGTTTGGCTGCAGTGACTCATGTATTCATATCTTCCAGGCTTGATTACTGCAACACACTGTACCTGGGAATGAAAACACAGGCCTTGAAAAACCTCTGTCTCATTCTGCATGCTGCAGTTCATTTCCTAGTCAATACAGGTCAACATGAGCTCCATTAGCCCCGCATTGCTCCAGTAGCTACCCTGGCCCCCATTGGATTGCAGATCAAATTCAAGGTGGTTTTAATAATCAGAACACTCAGTAGATTGGGCCCACATAGTGCAGGGAACTGCCTTTCTCTCCATGACTCGGACCTTTCACCATAGGTGCGTTCTTCACAGACTATGGATCTATGAATGAAAATTGAGACTGGTCAGAGTGGGAGGCAGAGCCTTCTTAGTGGCCAAAGATCTCCCTTTTACAGGAAATTAGAATGACCACAGACTCCACTGCTCCCTTCAATCCCAATGCAAAACACTTCTCTTAAGTAAGTCTTTCCCATGACATAAAGAAAACCTTTCTACCCTTCCAACTGCAAAAAGAAGTGCAACAACTAAAGACTTAGACACCTGCTGGATTTTGCAAATATATATGGTGCACAGACACTATAGTGATGCACATGGTATAAATACCTAGATAAATCTGGTCATTAATTGGTATTTGCTACGTAGTGAAACAATTATGCTCTTATTGCTATTAATAGTAGGGCTCTAGGTTGGTGCAAAACAACTGTGAGGGTGATGCTTATTATAGGTAATATTGAAAGGTAAAAGGTTCATAGAAGATCCCTGTGCATTCTCCTTTGGAAGCCAAATTCTGTGAGCAGCCAGCAGGAAATGCTAGCTACTCCCACTCACGCTATCATCAGTTCTCTGCAATCTGCTGGTTCAGCGCTTAACTAAGTTGAACATTTTAGCTCTTCTCAGCAAGTTTCCCGTAAGCCACCAAGAGACTCCTGACTAAACCAAAGCTGATAAAGCTATGATTTCAAATGTGTGAGTAATTTAATTGGGTCCTACTGCATGCATGTCACAAGATACACAGTTCTAGTGACGTTTAAACCCATTAGAGGGATTAGCACAAGGTTTGTTCTAGGCAGAATGAGACAATTTAATTTCTCTTACGCGTGCCATCCTCCCTGGGGCATGTTCTCATGTACAGACGCCCTGCCAACCCAGCATCAAAAGCTTGTATTTGCTTTTTACTGTTTCTTTAATTAAATTAGACTCACAAACAAGTGTCATGCAACTGCAGTGTAATTATCAAAGAACAAGTGTCAGGAATACTTTGTGGTTTTCCGAATGTGTTTTTTTAACACACATCTAGCAAGACTGCTGAATGTTTGGCATTTGGCATTAACCCAGCAAAGGGAAAAAGGAGTTTATTTTAATGGTGCAGCATCCCTTGGGTCTGTACTTTGCCCCCAACAATAGGAGACATCTGTAAGGTATACGCTATCTATCTCAGATACTTACATAGTTCACTCACTGCTAGGCACTCCCTCATGACCATATGTGGCATCACACCTCTCTTGCTGGGCTAATGCCCCTGGCACTGTGGAGGTTTCTCTGCCTGGTTATTTGGTCCACCAGCTGGTTCACTGTCTTTAGCCCACCCGTTTTGGGGTCCCAGTTGTCCTAACCAAGAAATTGTCCCTTTCAACTTCAAAAAGGGGAACTACCCAAAAATTAGAAGTCTAGTTAAACAGAAATTAAAAAGAACAATCACAAGAGTGAAATACCTGCACACTTCATGGAAACTTTTTAAAAATACCAGAATAGAGAATCATACTAAACATATACTCCAAATAATGAAAGCCGGTGAGAGGACCAAAAAATTGCCCCCTGGCCAAGCAACAGAGTAAAGGAGGTAGTTAGAAACAAAAAGACATCTTTTAAAAATTGGAAGTCAAATCCTGCTGGGGAAAATAGAAAGGAAGATAAATTCTGGCAAGTCAAGTGTAAGGCAGGCAAAAAATCTGAAAAGCAACTAGCAAAAGACAAACATTCTAACAGCAATTTTTTTAAGGGCTTGGCTACACTTACAAATTTGCAGCGCTGCAGCAGGGTGTGAAAACACACCCTCTCCAGCGCTGCAAATTGTGGCGCTGCAAAGCGCCAGTGTGGTCAAAGCCCCAGCGCTGGGAGCGCGGCTCCCAGCACTGTCCGTTATTCCCCACAGGGAGGTGGAGTACGGACAGCGCTGGGAGAGCTCTCTCCCAGCGCTGGCGCCAGGGCCGCCCAGAGGATTCCGTGGGCCCGGGGTCTTCGGCGGCGGGGGGCCCTTCCGTTCCGGGACCCGCCGCCGAAGTGCCCCGAAGACCCGCGGCGGGGCCCCCCCCGCCGCCGAATTACCGCCGAAGCCGGACCCGCCGCCGAAGTGCAGCCCGGTCTTCGGCGGTAATTCGGCGGAGGGGGGCCCCCGCCGCGGGTCTTCGGGGCACTTCAGTGGCGGGTCCCGGAAGGGAACGGCCCCCCGCCGCCGAATTACTGCCGAAGACCAGGCTGCACTTTGGCAGCGGGTCCCGCTCCGTCTTCGGCGGTAATTCGCCAGCGGGGGGTCCTTCTGCCCCGGAGCGGAAGGACCCCCCGCCGGCGAAGACCGGGAGCAGAAGAAGCTCCTGCGCCCAGCCCCGCAAGAGTTTTCCGGGCCCCCTGGAGTGAGTGAAGGACCCCACTCCAGGGCCCCCGAAAAACTCTGGTGGGGGCCCCTGTGGGGCTCGGGGCCTGGGGCAAATTGCCCCTCTTGCCCCCCCCTTTGGGCGGCCCTGGCTGGCGCTTTGACTACACTTAGTGCTTCAAAGCGCTGCCGTGGCAGCGCTTTGAACTGCTAAGTGTAGCCACAGCCTAAATTACATCAGAAGCAGGAAGCCTACCAATCAATCAGTGGGGTCACTGGGCAATGGAGGTGCTAAAAGAGCATTCAAGGAAAACAAGACCGTTATGGGAAAGCTAAATGAATTCTTTGCATCACTCTTCACTGCAGAGGATGAGAGGGAGATTCCCACACGTAAGCCATTCTTTTTAGGTGACAAATCGGAGGAACTGTCCCAGATTGAAGTGTCATTAGAGGAGGTTTTGAAACAAAGGGCTTGGCTACACTTGCAGGTGTGCAGCGCTGGGAGTTACAGCTGTCTTCGTACAGCTGTGTAGGGAAAGCGCTGGAGTGTGGCCACACTGACAGCTACCAGCGCTGCAGTGTAGCCACATTTGCAGCATTTGGAGCGGTGTTGGGAGTGGTGCATTATGGGCAGCTATCCCAGCGTTCAAGTGGCTGCAACGTGCTTTTCAAAAGAGGGGGGTGGGGTGGAGTGTGACAGAGAGCGTGGGGGAGAGAGAGAGTGGATTTTTGGAGCTGACACTGTGTGTCAGCTCCCGGCCTTGCAAGTTCCGATCCCTTCCTTTCTTTTAAGTTTGCCCAAGGCGATATCAGTGCAACCCTCAGCTCCTCTCACCTCCTCGTTCAGGCTCCCTGCCTTGGAAATTCTGACCACTTCCCCGACCCCTCATTCACTCTTAAATGCAAATAGCCTGCAGACCAGATAAGCAGCTGCTCCGATGGACTCACTTTCCCCCCCGCCCCCGCCGTGCTGTTTCTCTCCTCAAGCAAACACTAGGCTGTGGACATTCATCCCCCTGCCTGCCTCATTCACAGCAAACAGGAGCTGTGTTTGTTTTTTAGATAAGCAGCTGTGGGAGCCCCGAGTTCACAACAAAACAAAGAGAGGCATCATAACAAAACAAAGAGAGTTATTTAGTTAAAAGCATTATGGGAAAATTCCGGAGGTCAGTTACAGCATAGTAAGATTAATCACTGTTTACACTGGCACTCCAGCGCTGCAGCACCAGCGCTGCAGTCGTTATTCCCCAGGCTGAGGTGGAGTACAGCCAGCGTTGTAGCCAGGGAGATACAGCGCTGTATGTGCCTTGCAAGTGTGGACAGTGAGTGAGTTGCAGCGCTGTAAAGCCACCACCAGCCCTGCAACTCTCCAGTGTAGCCAAGCCCAAACTGATAAATTAAACCGTAGTAAGTCACCAGGACCAGATGGTATTCATAAGAATATAAGAATGGCCATACTGGGTCAGACCAAAGGTTCATCTAGCCCAGTGTCCTGTTTTCCGACAGTGGCCAATGCCAGGTGCCCCAGAAGGAATGAACAGAGCAGGTAATCATTGAATGATCCATCCTCTATTGTCATTCCCAGCATCTGGCAAATAGAGGCTAGAGACACCATCCCTGCCCATCCTGGCTAATAGCCATGGATGGACCTATCTTCCATGAATTTATCTAGTTCTTTTTTTAACGCTGTTATAGTCTTGGCCTTCACAACATCCTCTAGCAAAGAGTTCCACAGGTTGACTGTGCATTGTGTGAAGAAATACTTAATTTTTTTTTTAATCCTGTTGCCTATTAATTTCATTTGGTGATGCCTAGGTCAGTCATCCAGGAGTTCTGAAGGATGAAATTGCAGAACTACTAACTGTGATATGTAACCTCTCACTTAAATCAGCTTCCATATCAAATGACAGGAGGATGGCTAATGTGATGCCAATTTTTAAAAAAGGCTCCGGAGATGATCCGGCAATTACAGGCTGGTAAGGCTAACCTCCATACCAGGCAAATTGGTTGAAACTATAGTAAAGAACAGAATTATCAGACACATAGATGAACATAATATGTTGGGAAAGAGTCAACATAGCTTTTGTAAAGGGGAATCATGCCTCACTAATCTATTAGAATTCTGTGAGGGTGCCAGCAAGCATGTGGACAAGGGTGATCTAGTGGATATGGTACACTTGGACTTTCAGAAAGTCTTTGACAAGGTTCCTCACCAAAGGCTCTTAAGCAAAGTAAAGTGTGCTGGGATAAGAGGGAAGGTCCTATCATGGATCAGTAACTGATTAAAGGATAGGAAACAAAGGGTAGGAATAATCAGTCAGTTTTCAAAGTGGAGACAAGTAAATAACAGTGTCCCCCAGGGATCTGTACTGGCACCTATGCTGTTCAAGATATTCATAAATGATCCGAGAAAAAGGGGTAAGCAGTTTGGCAGCAAAGTTTGCAGACAATACTAAATTACTCAAGATAGTTAAATCCAAAACTGACAGCGAAGAGTTACAAAGGGATCTCACTGTTCCGGGGCAGTGCTTGGGACTAGTTGCCTGAGGCCACCCGAGCAGCGGCCGGTGTGGCTGGCCCCGGAGCTGCCCCAGCTGCTTCGTTGGTCCTGGAGTCAGCAGTACTGGCCAGTGCAGAAATCATGGAAATCCCGGAAAGTCACGGAATCTGTGACTTCCGTGACCTCTATGAAAGACTCGCAGCCTTAGTGACTGGGCAGTAAAAAAGCAGATGAAATTCAATGTTGATAAATGCAAAGTAATGCACATTGCAGAACATAATCTCAACTATACATACAAAATGATGGCATCTAAATTAGCTGTTACCCCTCAAGAAAGAGATCTTGGAGTAATGTGGATAGTTCTCTGAAAACATCCACTCAATGTGCAGCGGCCGTCAAAAAAGCGAACAGAATGTTAGAAACCATTAGGAAAGGGATTGAAAATAAGACAGAAAAATATCATAATGCCTCTCTATATATCCATGGTATGCCCACACCTTGAATACTGCATGCAGTTCTGGTCACCACCTCTCAGAAACGATATATTAGAATTGGAAAATGTACTGATAAGGGCAACAAAAATGATATGGGGTATGGAATAACTTCCATATGAAGAGAGATCAAAAAGAGACATACTAAATTGATATGATAGAGGTCTATAAAATCGTGAATGGTGTGGAGAAAGTGAATAAGGCAATGTTATTTATTCACATAACTCAAGAACCAGGGGTCACCCAATGTAATTAATGGGCAGCAGGTTTAAAACAAACAAGGAGGTACTTCTTCACACAACGCACAGTCAATCTGTGGAACTCCTTGCCAGAGTATGTTGTGAAGGGCAAAAGTACAAGTGGGTACAAAAAAGAGTTAGACAAGTTAATGGAGAATAGGGTCCATCAATGGCTAGTGCCCAAGATGGTCAGGGATGTAACCCCTTGCTCAGGGTGTCTCAAAGCCTCTGACTGCCAGAAGCTGGGACTGGACAACAGGGGATGGATCACTCGATAATTACCCTGTTCTGTTCAGTCTCTCTGAAGCACCTGGCATTGGCCACTGTTGGAAGACAGGATACTGGGCTGGACGGACCATTGGTCTGCCCTGGTATCATAGGTGCTGACTTCTTCTGGCGCTGGTGGGTGCTTGACCCCCCTCTGCCCTGACTCCACCCCTGCCCTGCCCCCTCTCACCCCCATTCCAACCCCTTCACCAAAGTCCCTGCCCCAACTCCACCCCCCCGCCCCTATTCGACTCCATCCCCAAATTCCCGCCCCAGCCCCGCCTCGTCCCCTGAGCGCGCCATGTTCCCACTCCTCCCCCTCCCTCCCAGAGCTTGCTACAGCTGTTTGGTGGCGGCAAGTGCTCGGAGGGAGGGAGGAGCGGAGACATGGTGCGCTGGTCGGAGGCGGACACGGAGGTGAGGTGGGGGGGGCGCAGCGGGCAGCTCAGCTGTTGGTGGGTGCAGAGCAGAGTTGGCACCTATGCCTGGTATGGCCATATTTATGTTCTTAAGAGTCTCAAACTCTCTTTAATGAAAACCAAAAGCCATCTCCCTTCTCTGACGCTCTTCTTCAGCCAGTCCTCAGTTCAGCCTGCTGCTCCTTGCTAAGCTCAACAACCTTTGTGCAGGGCTTGTAGGGGGACCCCAGTCCCACCCTTGCAGCCCAGGGCCCTGCACTGCACAGCTGGATCAGCCCCCTTACCCGTAATGCGGTCTTCCTGGGGCCACTTCCTACTTTGTCTCTTTACTTCCCCTCTGGATCTCCCAGTCACTTCCCTGGTTAGTCAGGGGCTCTCCCAGGCCTCCCTGCCTGGAGAGCTTTTCTTTTTCAGTCCTTTCCCTGCAGCTTCCTTTTCCTGCTCGGAGCTATCCCACTGCTCACTCAGGGCCCTGCAGGAGCCTTCTTGTGCCCTACAGTCTCCTCCCACCAGCTCTTGCCCCAGAGAGGCCCTACCAACACGGAAACCCAGCTCCTTTCATACAGGAAGCCTCGGATTCCTCACAGGTGGGGCTTGTCCTGTAATCAGGGCTGGCTTAGTCCCAGGCTCACCAGCCCACAGGCAAGCCACCCTGTTACATGCCCCCCTTGCGGTAGTATCTGTACCCCTCACATTCTAACGTATTTATCCTCACAACACCCCTGGGAGGTAGGATGCTGCTATTATCCCTATTTTGCTGGTGGGAAATTGAGACACAGAGGGATTGTTTCATACAACTTCATAGATGTAAAGGCCAGAGGTACCATTAGATCATCTAGTCCAGTGGCTCCCAAACTTTAACAACCTATGAACCCCTTTCACTAAAATATCAAGTCTCACAAACCCCCTCCTAACAATGAATATTTCCAGGGATTTTCTCCTTTACCTGAGTATAAACTATAAAAGCAGTGATCTTGGAAATATAAAATTTGTTTTTATGACATGCTGATTACACACTATTTATTATTATCATTTATCATTACAGTATTTTTATTATATTATGAAAATAGCAACACTCTTCCAAGATCTCACTTTCGTAGCTTGTATCACTTTGAATAAGCCTGTGTGGAAGTAGAGCAAGAGTCAGGCTAGCTGTAACCCTAATAACGGGAGATTTGAGGAAGCGAGGATTGTGTGAGGCGAGTGGGAAAGAACTGTGTGAGAAGTTGTTGCGACCTTGTGTTGACAATGAGGAATGTAGACTAGCGTCTAAATAGAAGTGAGAAAAATAAGATATCAAGATGACCTATCTTGATATCTTATCAAATATCAAAATGCAGCTGTTGCTTATTATTGTATGTAACAAAAGGTATAAATGCTTGCTGTAATTGTTTACCTGTGGAGAGACCTGCCTAGGACTGGGGCAACCCTGTGTCCTAGGGCACTCCCTCCCTCTATACAATTGTAAAGAGAAAATAAAGTATCTGACTCTGCTGCACCCAACCAAACAGTGAGAACTAAGTTTTTCTCTGACACCTGTTATAAGACAAGGCTCCTATGTTTCATCAAGGAGTATCAGATGTGAAACAGCAGGAAGGTATTTAAGAAGCCAACTCAAAGAGTTCCTCCTACACAAGCATTCAGGTCTTGAGCAGTCCAGGCAAACAACACACGTTACAACAAAGCTTAAACTTGTTCTTCATCATAATTTTAAAAACAAGACTAGCTGCCTATTTAATTTTAAAAACAGCAAAAAATATCCACCTCCCTTTCTGTTTCTTATAAGGAGTCTTGAAGTTTAAATCTCCTCAGTGTGATAGACATGCTTGCTTTGATCTTCTTAGCTCTTGGAAGTCCAGGGGCTCCAGGCTGCTGGCCCCGTGCTGCCAAGGGTCTCTAGGGACAGCTCTGTCTGCCATTAGGGATTTTTTTCTGAGAACCCCCTGTAACATTTTGCGAACTCCACTTTGGGAACCACTGATCTAGTCTGACCTCCTGTATAACACAGGTCAGAGAATTTCATCCAGTTACTCCTGTACTGAGCTCAGTACCTTGTGTTTCACTAAAGCATCTTCCAGAAAGCGTGATATGTGATATGAAACACACATTTACTGCGCAAAGCTATATCTGAGATGGAGAAGGGACTCCCAACAGAAGGGATTCACAACCAGTGCAAACCCAGCCAACTCACTAACGCTTTGGGCTCACAGCACAGTGAATAAAGTTACTCAAGTGCTAATAAGGGGCTTTTTCAAATCTGATGGGCTGTTAACAGCAGACATTTTCTTTGGAGAAAATCCACATTCAACAACACACCAACACTGAGCGGGATGTTCACATACCACAGGCTCTTCTACCTCTTCAAATCAGGTTTTTTTTTAACCTAGTTGACAAAGCCTATCCTATACACTGTTCCTACCTTTCAGGGGAGGGCTCTAAAAATCTTCCCACTTGCCCCATTTGTTAAGCTGCAGAAATGTCTTTATTTAGTGACATTTGAATGCATTACAATTAAAAGGTTAACATTTTCCACTGTGGCTACCATCAGTGGTAGCAACATAAGGAGCTCTTGTATAGACTGGCTTCCTGTAGTTCAACTGCCATGTTAGGCAACCTTGCTCAAAGCAGGTCTAATCTGGACAACTTCAGCCATAGCTTCAGCCATCTGAAGTACTGCTCCTTCAGTGTGTCCTTCAGAGGATCCTCCACATTCTGCCCTCCAACTTTCTGTAGAGGAATTCTACAGGGCTCTGTCCTCGGTCCCTCTCTCTTCTCCCTCTACACCTCATCTCTGGGTAGTCTCATCCATAAACAGAAATTAAACTACCATCTTTATGCTGATGACTCCTAGATCTAGATCTCTTCATCAGACCTGCCTTCTTCTATCCAAATTAAAAGGTCAGCCGGACTCTCTGGCATCTCCTCATGAATGTCTAGCCATCACCTCATGTTTAACATGGTTAAAAACAAAGCTCTTATTCCCAGCTCACCCCACTACTTCCCTTCTCAATCACTGAAAACACCACCACCATCCTGCCTGTCACTCAGGCCTGTAACCCGGGCATTATCTTCAACCTGAACATCTCTCCAGGTTTTCATATCCAGGCTATGGCTAATACTTGATGATTCTTCTTTCATAACATCTCTAAGATGAGGCCTTTCCCAGCCATCCACACAGCTAAAACTCTCATAATCTTGTACCTTCATTACTGAAACATCCTTAAGAACATAAGAACGGCCATACTGGCTCAGACCAAAGGTCCATCCAGCCCAGTATTCTGTCTTCCGACAGTGGCCAATGCCAGGTGCCCCAGAAGGAGTGAACCTAACAGGTAATGATCAAGTGATCTCTCTCCTGCCATCCATCTTCATCCTCTGACAAACAGAGGCTAGGGACACCATTCCTTACCCATTCCTTCTTTTTGGCCTTGACAAATGCACCCTTGCCTCACTTATAGCCATTCAGGGCGCAGCTGCAATGATCATTTCCCTAGCCTGTTGCTTTGACCACGTCACTCCCCTCTGTACATCCTTCCACTGGCTCCCCTTTCTCTATTGTATCAAACATAAGCTTCTTGTCTTTACTTCAAGGGCCTTTGTGGCCTTTACGCAACTTCATTTCTCTGTCAGTATTGAAAGGTTTATTTCAGCTTATGATCAGCCCAGGATACCAGCCTCCATCTTCACTTTTCTGAAAATCTAACAAGCCCCTTCATTCTTTGACTTCTGTTGCCCCTCATGCTTGGGAGGAACTCCCCATCAACACAGGTGCTAGCTTTTAATTTTCCCTGGGGGTACTCAACGCCCACTCAACCCCAGACCCTACCTCTTCTCTCAAATCTCCACCCCTTCCCACCCCCACTCCACCCCCATCCCCAAGGCCCTACCCCTGCCCGCCTATTCCTGCCCCCGTTCCTCCTCTTCCCCTTCTGTCCCTTACCCGAGTGCACCCCCTCCCTTCCAGCACCTCCCGTACACCGCTGAACAGCTGTTTTGCAGCATTCAGGAGGCGCCAGGAGGAGGAGTTGATCGGCGGAAGCCATAGGTGGATGGGAATGGGCGGGAGGGATGGGAGCTTGGCTGCTGGTGGGTGCTAAGCACCATGGATTTGCTGCCTATGCCTGTAAACCTCCATCAAGCTATCTCATTATCCATTTTTAAAACCCCCTTAAAACTCTCCTTTGTTGCAATGCCTGCAAAAAAATAACTAAACGTGTTGACCAATATTAGTCCATTGTTTCCTTGTACTCCCCTATCTGTCTGTCTCCATCTATTGTCTCTTGTTTTATATGAAGATTGTAAGCTCTTTGGGGCAGGGATCATCTTTGTACAGTGTCTAGCGCAGTGGGGCTCTTGTCCATGACTAGGGTTCCTGGGCACTATGGTAATAAAAATATTAATAAGGGATTAGTTTATAGGAACCAATAGTCAAATTGAGAAATAAAAATGTGGTAATACTATCTATGTCCCAATTACCATAGTAATTGAGTGCTTCACAATCTTTAATGTATTTGTGTTCATAATGTCTGGATGATGTAGGGCAGGGCCATTATTCCATTCATTTTTCTGAGTTAATCGCGTGAGTTAACTGCGATTAATCAACAGCCCTGATACTTATCTAATCCATCATTTAGGGTCTGACCCAAAACCCACTGAAATTAACAAAACTCTCTACTGACCTCAATGGACTTTGAATCAGGCTACTAGTACTGCGGTTGTCAAACTGTAGTCCACAGTGCACCTGCTGTTGGTCTGTGGAAAGTTGTATGTTCATATGGTGCCAGATCTTCCTTATTTCTAGTTACTCAATTGCATTAAAAGACAGCTACAAATACATTAGACATTATCCTATATTACTTTTCCATGTTAGCAATTGCCACTTGGCCAGTTTTTCTACTGCCTTGGCTTTTTTATTGCAGCGTGCTGGGTTGTTTTCACTTTAAGTGTGCCAATCTTCTAACTACCAGGAGCAGGTGCCTGTCACATGGCTGCAAGCGCTGCTGGCACAACAGATGGTGGTGATGGTTGTGGGTGCCTGAGAGGAGGCGAGGAGGCGGAGGGATGCCTGGTAGGGCAAGAGGGGGGCAGGGTGGTGGGGTGCCCGGGATGAGTGGGGGATGGTCGGGGGTATGAAGACACTTGGAAGGGGAAGAGGAGAGTCAGGGCGGGGGTGTGGGCTGCCTGGGAGGAGAAGGAGGGTCAGGGCCATGGGGATGGGGGGATACCTGGGAAGAGAAAAGGAGAGTCAGGCTGGTGGTGGGGACACCTGGGAGGTGCGGGCTGGTGAGGGTGCCTGGGAGGGGAAGAGGAGGGTCAAGGCCGTGGGAGAGTCAGGGTGGTGGTGGGGACACCACGGAGGTGCCTCGAAGAGGAGCGTCAGGGTGGGGACGGGGTGCTAGGAGGGTCAGGGCCGTGGCGGAGCGGGGAGGGGAGGGAGGGTCATGCCGCTGCGGGTGACAGCGATGCGGGGCCGGGGATGGTCAGGCGGGTGGGGAGGATCAGGCCGCTGTGGGGCCGGGGCCGGTTTTTCCGTCTCTCGGGGACGGGGAGCTGGGTTGCGCTCGTGGGGCCGTTGGGGCCGGCGCGGTCCCTGGTCCCGCTCCCGGGGCCGTAGGCGGGGTAAACTCTCCTCCCTATTCCAGTTGCCAAGGGAACGGAACGCAGCAGCCTCCGGCGTCACGTGACCAGGCTCCCTCACGTGACCGGTTAACAGGCGTCGCGGGCTGGTGACGTTTCCAGAGGGCGGCTCTCCGGTGCCGGGCGATGACGTAGCAGGGGGCGGCCAGCGGCGGGGATGGAGGAGAAGGAGCAACTGCGGCGTCAGATCCGCCTGCTGCAGGGTGAGGGGCGCTCGGCCGCGAGGGAACGGGTCCGAGTCGCTGTGCGCAGCCTCCTTCCCCGGGCTGTTGGGCCTGAGGGCGGCCCTTGTACCCCCCGCTGCGCCGCCCTCCCTCGCGGGCCCGTTACCCCCCCTCCGCCCCTCCCCGGCCCCTTTACCCACCCCCGCCCCGTCGCAGCACCGCCCCTCCCCTCCCCTCCGGTGGGCCCGTAACCCAGCACCGCCCCCCCCCCCGCGGGCCTGCTATTCACTCCCGGTAGGGCCGCCGCCGGGTCCCGTGACCGCCCCTACGCCACGTCCACCCCCCCCGCCCCGGGTTCGTCACTGTCGGTGTCTGCTGTCGCGCCGCCCCCGTTGTTGTGAGCTCCCCGTGCGGTTCCCCCCCCGCCCCCGTCTGCCAGTGTTCCGCCCCCTGGTGCGGTTACTACCTCCCCAGTCTGCTGCCGCGCCGCACCTCAGTCCTGTCCCCCCCCCCCTCCGCTGCGGTGAGGGGGGCCCAGCTACCCCCGCTAGCTGCGGTAAGGGGAGGGAGCTGACCTGCTGCGACACTCGTTTTCCCCGAGCTTCTTGTCCCTGGTGCTGGGATTGGGTCGTGTGGCCCCTCAGTCTGAGCTGCGGTGCAAAGACTGGGCACCTTCCTTGGCTCCCCCAGTCTCTCAGGGCCTTTGCAGAGAGGCTGGGACCTGTTTGTGTGGCCTTGTCTAGTTCCTGGTGAAAGACACCAGCTGAGCTCCCGTGCCTGCGCTGAGGGGTGCCTTGCTTTGCGGGTTGCAAGGTTGATTTTTCTAATTTGCAGTGCTAGAAACCCCACCTTGGGTCCTGCAAATCCACTTGTGCTCTCCCCTCTGTCAGGGCTCTTATCTTTGACCGAGGGTACCTCTAGACAGCAAAAAAAAACCCAGACCCATGGCAGTGAGTCTTAGAGCCCAGGCCAGCTTGGGCACATACCACAGGACTAAAAATAGCAGTGTCAGTGTTCCCGCCTGGGCTCTGAGGAGGGTAGGTCTCAGGGCCTGGGCTCCAGCCCGAGCCTGAACATATACACTGTTGTTTTTAGCCCCAGGCTCTGAGATGCTGCAACACACATTTTTCTTTGCAGTGTAGACAGACCAACACTGTCTGAGTTGGACACAACCTGATACACCTGATCTCATATGACTAAATTTACACCACCACAGGCATGCATGGAGCTGTACACACAAGTAAGATGACTCGGTCCTTGCTCTGAGGAGCTCATAATTTTATTAAATGTAATACAGACTAAGTGTGGTTCTGGGGGGTGGAATGGAGAGCAGCAGAAAAAGTCATGAGATTTTATTCGTGTTTTGATGTGTGTCTTGTTGCTGCTGGATTTTGAAATACATTTCAACATCAATCCAGCAGTTTGTAGGCAGGGAGTTTAGCTGGCAGGTCAGCTTATGTTGCCTTTCTGCAGCTATATGGTCTAGTTTTTGACAGCAGGAAAAACATGTTTTCTTCATTAAAGCACACAGAGATCCCTCGTAATAACACAGGGCTCAGATATAGTCCTTTGTTAACCCCTTTCATCTGAAGATCCCAGAGTGCTTTATAAGTATTGATATTTTGCAAGTCTCGCAATCCCTCTACCCCTGGAAGCATATTCATCCATATTATTGTTAATAGGGAAATTGAGGCACAGAGACATGAAGTGATTTGCCCAAGTGACTCTCATGCACTGTTAATCAGTGGTGGAGATGGGATTAGATCCCAAGCCCTCCTGACTCTTAGACTCTTGCTTTAATAATAAGTCTACCCTTCCTTTCCTAGACCAAATTATAAGCACCTCTATAGGGGACTGTATTGTGCTGTATATGAGCAGGATCAGATTAGGGTTGCTAGGCAATCTCCACTATAAAGGGGCTCAGAGATGCAATGGTGAGAGCTAAAAAGATACCTATAAAATAAATAAGCAGTAAGTTTTCTCCCCTTCTTGTCTGTGCCCCCTCCTACCGCCATCCTCACCACGAGTGATCTACAGGAACAATGATCAGAGTAGTGGATTCAAGACTGGTGCATATAAGAGGAACTAAACATGGCCAAAAGGTGGGATGATGCAGTATTTGATTGCTATGTAAAGATCCACAATAAGAAATCTGTGATCATTACATAGCTCAGCTTTTCTTCCAGCATTAGTGATGATGTCTGAAACCTACTGAGCATGAGAGCTCATGTACAACAAGTGGGTATTCACCCACGAAAGCTCATGCTGCAAAACGTCTGTTAGTCTATAAGGTGCCACAGGATTCTTTGCTGCTTATGTAGAACGGGTGTTTTCAGTGCAATGTGAAGACAATCAGTTTGCATAACTTGCTGTTGCAAGACTGTTGTGGAAGATGCAACTAACAGAGGTTGTTTTGCTTTCTTCAGGTCTCATAAATGACCATAAAAACATCCATGGAAATGCACCAGTGCCCCCGCCCTCCAGGACTCCAAGGTGGAGAAATCCCAGGCAGACTGCCTTCAACAGTCAGGGAGTATTCTCTGCAAGATATTCTCAGCAAGCTCCAAGGGATTTCCAATCACATCAAGGTAACTCCTGGAGGAAAAAATACTCCCTTGTAAACAGACCGCCTGCACCAACACATCATCCTGGAAGCAGTGCATCTGCTAACGCACTTCAGGCTTTTGTGAGCCAAAGGAATAGCCAGCCTCCGGGGCCACAAGGAACAGGCTCGGAAAGGCAAGTGGGCTTAGCAACAGGTGATATAGTCATAGGAGTCAAACTGCCACAGAAGACTAGCTCAGCCTTGGACAGTAGAAATGTTAGTGAGTTGGGATCCCAGCAAGGTTCCTCTGGGATGAAAGCAGCCATAGCTGCTCCAAAGGGAAATGAAAAGGTTCATGAAAGTTCTAGCTTTCAAAGTGTTGCTCAAAAAGAGGACAAAGAATCGTCTCTCTCTGTCTCCCAGAGTTCATTGCACCAGCCTGCTGTTGCTGGAGGCAGAGATGACGCAAGCCCAGCATATGTGAAGGAACCGGGCAAACTTCGGACTGTGAAACTGGCTAAAAGTGCTCCTGAGTTACGTGACGTTATCAGTGAAAGTGCCATAGCATTAAAATCGAAGCCTCAACAGCCTTCAGCTCTTCCTGATCGAGAATCAGGCTGGCTGGTAGCCTGGAAGAAGCCAGTAGCACAGGTTCCAGCTCACTGTAGTTCAGAGCAAGTCACGGCAGGAAGAGGTACTTTGAAGGAGCCAAAGACCCTTGGAAAATCTGAGGCACGCACAAACTCAGTTCAGGCTGTGACTTCAGACTTTGGGATAAACCCAGTGAAGAACCAGTTTGCAATACCACACAAGCTATCCAGTTTCCAAAGAGCTGCCTCAACGCCAGTCTCCAGTAAAGCTTCTAAATTCAGGAAAGCCAACTATACATGGGTAGCAAATCCTAGTAAATGCTCTTGTGCTGTAAAGAGATGGACCAGCCCTAGAGCTTCTGAAAGCACTAGGAAGCTTTCTGTGGGAGCAGAGAGAACTGCTAAGCCACTGCCAAAGGGGGACTTGGGAGCAAAGCAGAAGAAATCTGGAGTGCATTTGAAGCTGGATGCCTCTCCTAGTAAATACAAATGGAAAGCATCCAGCCTACAGCCACCTTCTTCAACTTCCAAGTCAGTGTTCAGGTGGCAGTCTGAGGGACGAAAAGAGGCTGGAGTCTCCCAGGCTTCCAGAGCCAACTTTGGCCTTCAGACTCTAAGCAACGCATCCATCGGTCATGATGGGTTGAAGTCATCTTTCAACGATGCTGCACTTTCCACTTACAAAGTGAAGAGCCGGACCAAAATCATCAGGAGAAAGGGGAGTTGCTGGTAAGTTACTAGTTGTCTGAAGTTCTGTAGCTGGTACTAACCTTCTTCGCACTTCTCCCGGGGCCAGTTCCTACTTTCATTGAAGTCCCTAGGAGTCTTGCCATTGACTTCAATGGGAGCAAATACTCAATTATTTACATTGTAAGCTCTTTGGAACAGGGACCCTCTTTGTGGTCTGTGTTCAGTGCGTAGCCCAGTGGGGTCCTGCTCCATGACTGGGATTGCTAGGTGCTATCGCAGTACAAAGAAATGCTGCTTCCTTTCCAAACACGGGACTTTCAGATAAGCGTGAAATATGCTGTTTTTGAGAGGTGAGAGTCCTTAAACTTCAGCTGCTTTATTTCCCACAAACAACTGCTATTTCCTTTCCTTTTTCCCCAACTGTAGCCCCCTCCAAATATATATTGCCGACAGCTCTTATTAGAGACCTACAATAATAAGCCAGTATTCAGTGGGGGAAAAGAAGTCAGTAAGGAAACAGGTTTCAGAGGGGTAGCCATGTTAGTCCAGGGGTGGGCAAACTACGGCCCGGGGGCCACGTTCTGTCCTTCAGACGTTTTAATCCGGCCCTTGAGCTCCTCCTGGGGAGCGGGGTCCGGGGCTTGCCCCGCTCTGCGCGGCTCCTGGAAGCAGCAGCCTGTCTCTCCCCCCCCCCCCCCCCTGGCTCCTATGCATAGGCTCAGCCAGGGGCTCCACACGCTGCCCCTACCCCAAGCACCGCCCCCGCAGCTCCTATTGGGTAGGAACCACGGTCAATGGGAGCTACAGGGGCGGTGCCTGCCGACGGGGCAGCACGCAGAGCAGCCTGGCCACGCCTCCGTGTAGGAGCCGGAGGGAGGATATGCTCCTGTTTCTGGGAGCTGCTTGAGGTAAGTGACGCCTGGAACCTGCACCCCGACCCCATCCTGCACTCCAACCCCCTGGCCTCCAAACCCCTCTGTCCCAGCCAGCACCCTTCTGCACCTCCAACCCCTCATCCCCAGCCCTACCCCAGAGCCTGCACCTCCACCTGAAGCCCTCACCCCCTCCCGCACCCCAACCCCCAATTTCATGAGCATTCATGGCCTGCCATACAATTTCCATATCCAGAGGTACCTTACTAAGTTGGGGGTCAGTGCTAATGAGGCCAATTCAATCAGGGTAGATGTGGCCCATTCCCAACAGTTGACACAAAGGTGTTAGTATCAACAGAGGATTAGTTTTTGTACTCGAACCTTCATGTCAACTGTTGAGAATGGGCCACGTCCACCCTAATTGAAATGGCCTTGTTAGCACTGACCCCCCACTTGGCAAGGCAACTCCCATCTTTTCATGTGTTGTATTTATGCCTGCCTGTATTTTCCACTCCACGCAGCTGATGAAGTGGGTTCTAGCCCACGAAATCTTATGCCCAAATAAATTTTAGTCTCTAAGGTGCCACAAGGACTCCTGGTTGTTTTAGTAAGAGGTTTCAGTTTCAGGCTATGACTTTGTTAGATGTAGGGGATGAGGAGGGGAGAAGGAATGATTTCAGTTAATTGTTTTATCATGCCTCTCACCCCAGGGTGTTTTACGCGTTTTATATGCAGATGCCTCTGGAGAAGGAGGCAGCAGCTGATCTGTGTACAACACTCCACATTACAGTGGGGAGAAGGGATACCCGGGCAAAAGTCTATTTGTACCAAAAGTACCATGGGCTTGTTGTTAATCCCATGCCATGTCTAGCATGATACCATCCCTTGGGCCTAGGCGTGCCTTGTCTCTCTTGTTAAGAATTTTTGCAGGTGCTTTTAGAATTTCCCATAGATTGAAATTGACAAGGATCCATGTCCCCTTGGTGGTCATGCAGTTTTCCTGGATGCCACTAGGAGAGTACTATGTGCAGGAGCAGCAGAACTATCCAGCACAATTCATATGCAGTGAAACCTCTGCTGTGGGCACATCTGATAAATGTAATGTACAATAGGAGTGGAAGTAAACAGAAGTGAAGAGAAAAGGCATGTGGGCTAAGTCACACATCCAGGGAAGTGGCACAGGTTGGACTGATGGTCTAATGCAGTGCTTCTTAAAGTCAGGCCGCCGCTTGTTCACGGAAAGCCCCTGGCGGGCCAGGCCGGTTTGTTTACCTGCCGCGTCCGCAAGTTCGGCCGATTGTGGCTCCCACTGGCTGCGATTCGCCGCTCCGGGCCAATGGGGGCTGCGGGAAGCGGCACGGGCTGAGGGATGTGCTGGCCACTGCTCCCTAAGTGGTCCCCTCAAGGATTGAACTCTCAACCCTGGGTTTAGCAGGCCAATGCTCAAACCACTGAGCTGCATCAATAAACTAGAGATGCCCACAATGAACTTGAAAATTTTGGTTTCACTGATTTGTCCAGGGCCACGCAATAAGCCAGCGACAGAGCTTAGGTTAGAATTTGGGGGCATCTGGCCCTTACTCTCATGTCCAAGCTGTTCTTTTCGTCCATCTTCTACTAATCTCCCCACCGTGCCTTGGCATTGTCTCCTGGAGAGAGGTGAGGGTGTCTCCACATGAGTGGTGCTGAAGAGATGGGGTCCGTGGGGTGAGGTGAGGAGAGTTTGGGGTCTGCTTGCTTATTTCTTTTGCCTGGCTTGGCCTGATCTTCTCAGCCCTCTTAAGAACATCCTCCTCCTCCAACAGCTATAGTAGGGGAGAGACTGGGAGTGATGGGGGATACCTAGATGTGAGTTGAGTTGTCAAAGAGCGCTGTCTCTCTTCATGCTTTCCCAGCAATTGGTCAGATTTGCCCTTTCACCTGGCATTACCCATCAGCATATTTCCATTGCTCTTACTAGAGAAGCACCGTAGTTCGATGGATAAGGTATCAGACCGGGAGTCTAATCCCAGCTGTGCTACTGTCTCACTGCGTTAGTGGAGAAAGGAGAGAACAGATAGCTAGGGACGGGGAGCTACTGTTTGATACCTTTGTGGTCCCTTTTAAAACTCCCTGTGTTGCATTCTTTGCAGTTCCCCAACAGATAAGAAGAGCAACTCCTTCCCCACAATGCCACTGAAAAGTCACTACTCTCTCAGGAAAAGAAACTCCCTGCGGGGAAGACCTGCACCACTGAAGAGAACCCTGCCCAAGGAGCTGGTGCAGATCACCAAGCACAGGCTATGCCGACTGCCAGCCTCTAGAATGCACATCCCAGCCAAAGAAGGTAAGAGCTTGGACGTGTGATGCTAGTGCTGGAATACGGCATGAGGAGGGACAGTTTTAGGAGTAGGTTTTTGGAAGTAGGAAATGAGCTGCTCATTCCTCAGTGAAGTAAACCTGCTGATCACTGTTGTAGGGTCAGTGTTGAGAAGAGAAGACAGCATGGGATGGGGCCTTCACTCCATCTCAGGACTTTCTCACCAGGTCCCACTTCTCTAGAGCCTTGCGTTCCCCCACCTTGCCTCCACGTGCACCGTGAAACCTCCCCTCAGGACCACCTCTAATTGACAGCTACTCTAAAGCGTCCCCTTGCTCCTAGGATGGGTTGGCTGTACCGTCAGTTAAGGACCAGCTTTTACTGGGCAAATGATTGTTTTCAATAGTGTTGTGAGTGGTAGCATAAAGTAACTTTCACTGTGTATAGATCTGTACTCAGCACTGAGTCATCTTCTGCACGTGTAGGATCAATTCCCTGTCTCTGAACGTATATGAACTGTTGATGGGCCCCCATTCCCCATGGTTAAGAAACCTTATTGGTGTGAACAGAACCTGAATGGTGACTGGTCAATGTCTGTTAATTTCGGTTGTGTCCTTCTTTCTCCTTCACCACTGTCACCGTGTCACTCTCTAGATCAGGAAAGGGCAAGGACTGTTCCATGGAAGATCTTGCAATCTAAACAGACACTCAGTACACAGAGAACTCGCTGAGTGGTCAGGAAAGTTCAGATATCGTTGGTCAGTATAGAGATAGTTTAAAGGTTAAGCCAATCGTATCTTTGAGTGGGCTAGAGTCTATAGGCTTCACAGAGAGAGTGTGTTTGAAGGAGGACTCAAAGGAGGAGGTGGCAGAAGCGTTGTTTGTAAGGTACAGCTGTAAGATTGTATAATCGCTCTTTTTCCAGTAGGGAAAAAACGGTGTGTCTCTCATGAGATGCTCATCTCAGCAAGGAAAAATCTACCTGATAACTGCATCATGGTTAGGAACTGTGAGCATAACAGCTGCATCTCTGCAGGGGTAAAGCATGTATGTGTGAGTTGGTTGAAATTAATAGGTTAATTTAAACATTCTCAAAGGATTATTAAAAAAAATAATGTTTGTTTGTGGAATGGAGTACTGCCCCCTAGGTAGAGCAGCATTTATCCGTAAAGCACCTCTTACCCTAGATCTAGCTGCTAGAGGATTTGACCTCATGCACATGTGCACATCTCTATGTTTTGTAAGTTGGTGCGTCTCTGGTTTGATTACCTGCTGTGTATGGTGAGATTTGGCAGTTAGTGGGACAGGCTTTCTGTGTCATTTCTGGCCCATTAACTTGTGTTTATATGATTCTCTTGTGTGGTCTGGGTTGACAGGAAGCTGTCTCCATAACCCTCCTTGCAGAGCAGGAGCTTTCAAATAACCCAGCCCATTGCTGCACTGGCAACTTGCCGGGAGTCTGAGGGCTGCACCTAATTGGCATGAACATGGAACAGATGAGATCTAGTGGTTCCAGTACAGGACTGGGAGTTGGGAGGCCTGGTTCTGCTACTGACTTGCTGTGTGGCCTTGGGCAAATCGTTTATCATTTCTTTCAATTTTCTCCTCTGTAAAATCGGTTTAATGTCTGCCACAGGGGTGGGGAGGGTGGTAGTGTGAGTATTGTTTATAAAGCACTTGAGAGCCTCACATGGAAAGTACTAGAGAGGGGTAAGCCTTGAAGACTCTTGCTTTCAGCAAGTGTGGGTGGGAGGAGATGGAGTATTGGGGAGTGTGTGCACTTAGCCAGTTGGGGTACAACAGCGTGGCTATTGCTCTACTGTTACTGATGCCGCTGCTTATTTGAGTTGGAAGGGACTGTTCTATGCTCTGGCTACAGGAATTGGTCTCAAAATGGCTTAGGCATGAATTTTCTGGAAAATGCATGGGCAATTGCCTAATTTGCATGTGGAATTACTAGGCTTACATGCACAATTGCAGTCACTGCACGTGCAGAAGAGCAGCTGCATGTCTAACTTGTCATTTGTGTGCACAAATGCTGCTGTTCTTAGACAAACAAAAGACAGTAAACGGCAACACTTCAGGCGAGACTAGAGGATCAGGGGTTGTTGGTGAGGAGCAGGGAAGAGTGATTTTCTGCAGAAAGTGGGTGTTTTTATATAGTGTGTGTGTGTATTTTATGGAGGGATTTGGGGATGTGAGGAGAGGTTGCTTTGCAGCCGTGGTCAGGAAGAGTGTGCCAGGTATAGGGGGAGAGGTTCCAGGGGTAGTGAGCCAACGTGATAAAAGGCACAACACAGTGTGTGGGAGAGGAAGGTGAAGAGAGACGAGATGTGCATTTAGGTGTTTGATTGCATGTGTTGACCACCTGAGCATTTGTGATTGTCAGACCCCTGGAAACCAAACCAGTCACTGTGCAGTGGAGTCGAGGCTCAGTTTCTCCCAATTCTCTCTCTAAATTCTATTGCACCTGGAGAGGCTTTTAGGTTGCTGGAGACAGGGCACCACTGAAAGGCCCTACATGAAAGGCTTGGGTAGAAAAGAATGTCATGGTACATGGACACTGCAAATAGAACCAAAGGTCTCTCTCAGCTCACATTGCACCTAGGAAATCAACTTACCAAAGACAGTTCAGCCACAAGGCCTCTTCAGAGCTCATCTCCCGAGGGAGAAGGGAAAAGAGATCAGGAGAGTGCCCAGGGCTTTACTGCATGTCAGTGAGAGTGTTTCTGTGAGGGCACAATATTTGGTGAAGGCTAAGGGGAGACTAAGGCTATGTCTACGCTACAACCTGTATTGGCAAAACGTATGTCACTCAGGGGTGTGAATATTCCACCCCTCTGAGCAATATAAGTTACACTGACATATGCGCTCGTGTGCACGGTGCTATGTTGGCGGAGAGCTTTTCCTGCCGACACCATTTCTGCCGCTCGCAGAGGTGTTTGTTTTTTTATGCCAATGGGAGAGCTCTCTCCTGCCGGCATAGGATGACTTCACCCAATGCGCTGCAGCGGCGCAGCTGCAGCGGTACAGCTGCACTGCTGCAGTGCTGTACGTATAGATATCCCTTCAAGCTGTCGAGCACAAAGCAGCAAGGATCTAGGAAAAAATTAATGCTAAACCTGGTAGCTGGAAAGAGCAATGTAATGACAGCTGCTTAGTTCAAGTAGTGGGGTCTGCGTGGAAGCCTCAGCCAGGGAGGCAGCTTGCTTGTGCTGTACCTGCTCTAGGGGTATATACAGCATTGAGTCTCCTGAGTTGTTGTTCTGGCACCTTTCACCAGCGTGATGTTCTCGGTGTCACAAATTTAAAAATTCTTTACAATTCACCTCTTTTAAAAAGAACATTCTGATGCATCTGCTGAGGTGCTGGAATAAGTTGCTCTGCTGTGGAAGCTTTGAGGGGCGCAGCAAGTGCAGTCTGTAGTAATTCTTTGCACTTTAAGTGCTCTTTATCCACGGATCTCAAAGCACTTAGGAGGCGGGTACATGAGAAAACTGAGCCACCGAGAAGGGATGTGGGTTCATCGAGCTGAGTCAGTGGCAGAACTGGGACTAGAACCTCGCTTTCTTGACTCCTAGTTCTTTTGTTGTAAGTGCCGGACATGAAGTTTTATTGAACCTTTCGTTTCTGGAAACCTGGCTTCAAATTCCGCAGTGGCTGAGCTGCAAATGAAAATGAGTGTGGGGATCTCTCAGGACCTAGTAGTTACTTGTCCATGTTGCAGAAGTACCACGAGAGGTGTCCATATTGGCATTTTCTGCTTTGGAGAGGTCTATGGCTCCACTCTCGAAGCTTGCACGTCACCTACAAAGATGGTACCTGGTTCTAGCTGGTGGTATTGGTCCCCCCATGTAAATCCTATGTTCTTTGGCTTGTAGCATTTGCCTTTCAGATAGACCAGCACTGTGGCATTATCTTCTCATTAGCATGGCAAAATGGGGCTGTTTGTGTGTATCAGTTTTGCTCATGTCTGCCAGCTATGGAGGGTAGCTATGGAGCCCTTCTTTGTAGCACATCTCCCTGTTTTTAGCGTCACTTTTCAGGGCAGAACTTCACTATAAGTAGATGCTCATGATAGGCTGTTTAGCATAAATTATACCCGTACAAATGTACCACTATTTATTCCAAAAGCTGTCAGTCAAAGCCCATATAAGGATTTCGTAGTTAGAAATGAAACCTTGTGTAAATTCAGAATATAAAGACCAAGTGGACTAAACCCTCCCAGTGCCCTAATGTCTCCCGGGGACCTGTACAGCAGTGATTGAATGTCTAACAGTGAATGCCAGTGAAAATGAGGTAGGATCAGAGGCTAAAATATGAATAGAGCAAGTTAAAAATTACTTAAGACAAGTTAGATGTCTTCAAGTCACCAGGGCCTGATGAAATGCATCCTAGAATATTCAAGGAGCTCACTGAGGAGATATCTGAGCCATTAGCTATTATCTGTGAAAAGTCATGGAAGATGGGAGACATTCCAGATGACTGGAAAAGGGCAAATCTAGTGCCCATCTGTAAAAAGGGAAATAAGGACAATCTCGGGGAATTACAGGCCAGTCAGTGTAACTTCTATACCCAGAAAGATAATGGAGCAAATAATTAAGCAATCAATTAGCAAACATCTAGAAGATAATAAGTAACAGTCAGCATGGATTTGTCAAGAACAAATAGTGTCAAACCAACCTGATAACTTTCTTTGACAGAGTAACAAGCCTTGTGGATGGGGGAAGCAGTAAATGTGGTACATCTCGACATTAATAAAGCTTTTGATACTGTCTCATGTAACCTTTTCATGAACAAACTAGGGAAATGCAAGCTAGATGGTGCTACTATACGGTGGGTGCAAAACTGGTTTGAAAACCGTTCCCAGAGAGTAATCATCAGTGGTTCAGTGTCATGCTGGAAGGGCATGATGCGTGGGGTCCCACAGGGATCAGTTCTGGGTACGGTTCTGTTCAATATCTTCATCAGTGATTTAGGTAATGGTATAAAGAGTACACATACAGAGTTTGCAAGTGATACCAAGCTGAGAGAGGTTGCAAGTGCTTCGGAGGATAGGATTAACATTCAAAATGATCTAGATAAACTGGAGAAATGGTCTGAAGTAAATAGGATGAAATTCAATACGGACAAATGCAAAGTACTCCATTTAGGAAGGTACACATACAAAATGGGAAATGACTGCCTAGGAAGGAGTACTGCGGAAAGGGATCTGGGGGTCATAGTGGACCATAAGCTAAATATGAGTCAACAGTGTAACATTGGTGCAAAAAAAAAAAGCAAACATCATTCTGGACTGTATTAGCAGGAGTGTTGTAAATAAGACAGGAAAAGTAATTATTCCGCTCTACTCTGCATTGATTAGGTCTCAACTGGAATATTGTGTCCAGTTCTGGGCGCCACATTTCAGGAAGGATGTGGACAAATTGGAGAAAGTCCAGAGAAGAGCAGCAAAAATGATTAAAGGTCTAGAAAACATGACCTATGAGGGAAGATTGAAAAAACTAGGTTTGTTTAGTCTGGAAAAGAGAAGACGGATAGGAAACATAAATTTTCAAGTACATAAAAGGTTGTTACAAGGAGGAGGAAGAAAAATTGTTCTTCTTAACCTCTGAGGATAGGACAAGAAGCAATGGGCTCAAATTGCAGCAAGGGAGGTTTAGGTTGGACATTAGGAAAAAATTCCTAACTGTCAAGGTGGTTAAGCACTGGAATAAATTGCCCAGGGAGGTTATGGAATCTCCATCATTGGAGATTAAGAGCAGGTTAGACAAACACCTGTCAGGGATGGTCTAGATAATGTAGTCTTGCCATGAGTGGTCCCTTCCCTTCCCTCTCGAGGTCCGTTCCAGTCCTGTGATTCTATACCTGCTGCTTTACAGGATGAAGGAGAGACAGTTCCCCGCCTAGTTCATGAAGCTGCTCCCTAACTTTCTTTCTGCCTTCTTCACCAGGGAAGAATTACCATCCAGTAAAACACCAATCATCTGTCCTTGAAACAGGGTTGCTAACAGGTAATAGAATCCGTTCATTTTAGAGACTGAAAAGACTCATTGGGTCGTGTTACCCTGGGGCAAGTGCAGGGTTGCTCCCTGCAAGTACGTTTTCTAATGCTTTGCCCAGTCTTGGTTTAAATGTCCCACATGACAGGAGGTCATACTAGATGATCATAGTGCTCCCTTCTGGCCTTGGAATCTATCATATAACTTCCACCATTTCCCTTGGGAGGCATTTCTGCAGTTCTTCTCATTAGGAAGATCTTGCTCATTTCAGGCTAGTATATCTTCTTGGGAGCATCTTTTACTGAAAAGGATAGTTCTAGGAGAGCTTGACTGTGTATTTTACTCCCTGGGAATATTCTCCAGGCAGTCAACATAGCAATATATTCTGTAGAAGGACCCTTGTCCTCTCTTCTCCCTCACACCTACAGGCTTTCCCAACTAATATTTCCAGCATAAGATATTAGCAGCATACCAGTGTCTAACCTGGGAAGTGTTACCAGAGACGATGTCCGCTTTTCATCTTTGTAATGTCTTTCATCCTGAAGGATCCCCAGTCACTTTACAGTCTCTCTAATCACCATAGCCACCTCTGAAGTGGAATGCAGCAGCTGTTCAGCAACATGCAGTAACTCGACCTAACTGTGTAGCACAGGAAGCGAGGAAGAATCCTGTAGCCAGGTGAAATTTCAAGTTTAATATTGGTAGAATGTAGTCACCTTAATTGGAATTTGGCTAGGACCCTAGGAGTAACACCCCTATCCTTATTAAAAGTGACATGAGATCTTTAATGGTCACAAGCAGTTAGGGCTCTGGTTTCGTGTCTCATCTGAAAATTGATGTCTCCAGTGACACACTGCCCCCTAGACCTCTGCTGGGATATCTTGGAAATGAATTTGATATGTTATGTCTATGTATCATAGAAATTTAATTATAGAAATGTAGGGCTGGAAGGGACCTCAAGAAGTGATCAAGTCCAACTCCCAGCACTGTGGCAGGACCAAATGAACTGCAACCATCTTTGGCAAGTGTTTGGAGTTTTGTAAAAACAGGCTGGACGGTGATGGGGATTCTACAGCCTCCCTTGGAAGCATATTCCAGAGCTTAACTATTGTTTTAGTTTTCTTCCTAATATCTAAGCTAAATCTTCCTTGCTGCAGATTAAGTCCATTACTATTTGTCCAATCTTCAGTGGGCATGGAGAACAATTGATCCCCATCCTCTTTTCAACAGCCTGTAACATATTTGAAGATTGTTATCAGGTCCCCCTCGGAGTGTCTGGTTTTGTATTGGCTAGTCGTGCCGCTTTGATGAGTTGTGGATCTGCATAATTGCCTAATTCTATTGGAGACCCTGTGAAGTGTGCAGTGTTCAGAAACATATACAAGCTGTAAATGTTCACCTTTTTGTACTTAAAAAATCAACAAAAAATGAATCATAAAAAATGCATCTACACCAGCACTTCCTTCAGCACTATAGAATTTCCTTTATAAGTATAACTGGGTCCAAAAAGTTCATGGAGAATAGGTCCATCAGTGACTGTTAGCCAGGATGGTCAGGGGCACAAGCCCATGCTCCAACAACCTGGGACTGGATGACAGAGGTTGGATAGCCTGAAATTGCCCTGTTCTGTTTCATTTACTCTGGAGCATCTGGCACTGGCCACTGCTGGAATACAGGATACAGAGCTAGATGGTCTATTGGTCTGACCCTATATGGCTGTTCTTGCATTCTTTATTGGGCTGGAGTAGGAAGATCTCCCATCAAGTTTGATTGATTAGTTTGTGAGATAACAGCCTGAGTTGCGGTAGTTGCAGGTGTTAGACATCAGACCTTTATTAAGCTTTTTTGGTTTCTAATACTCGTAAATTAGCATTAGATGAACAAACACTAATGTGGACATCTAATGCAGATAGCACCATTAGTGTTTCCCTAATGGGACAGTGGATACCATGTTGTTCCAGCAATAAAGGCTGTGTTGTGTCTGACTGGGTTTGTGTACAGCCAGGGCACAATCCCACATCCTGAAATGAGAGTAAAGAAAATACGGTACTACTACTACTACTATCAAAACAGTCTCTAACTTGACTAGAACAGCTCAGGTGCAGATATTGCCCAAATTATAGTGCCAGAATATATATTAAAAATTAAATGTATAATTGTTGGTATCTTCTAGTTTTTCTGTGGTCTAACGGTTATACAACAGGAGACTGGGAGTGAGGACTTCTGGGTTCTATACCTGACTGTGCCATAGACTTAGTGACTTTGGGCAAGTTATTTCACCTCTCTTGTGCATTAGCGACATAGGGATGATACTTGCCATGCAGAGTTTTATGAGGTTCTAAGAGATTATTGGGTGAGAGGTGCTAAATCATTACACTTTCATCCCAATACTCTCAGGCCACTGGGTGTTGATGACTCTTTTGGTCGGGAGAACCAGGCTTGGTTCTCTGTGGAGCTGTCCGTGATGATCCTGGACCACCCAGATGGGATTGCTATGTAGTGACATTAGGCAATTCCTTTCCTCCGACTTCCTTTCTCGTGAGGCTGACTACACAGCTCTGAACTGCAGTGTGAAACCCTGACTGAAGGCCAGGCAGGGAGACTGTTTGGGCTCCAGTTCCAAAGCTTGCACACCTGTGAGTTGAGCCAGAAACCTCCTAGGATGCTTGCATGATTTTCATGGAAAGCATGAGATCATGTGTCAAGCACTGGAGACATGGACTGCAAGGGTATTGAAATTTTGTGGAACAATATGTCTTGGGCCGGGTCTGACAGCGTGGTCAGGAATTCTGGGGAGAATGCTGTTGTCCATATACCACCAGGATTTCTAAATTCCCATTAGGAGCACAAGCTTAGATGCATATCTTTCGGGGGGGAGGGGGTCATGCACTTGGGTTCAGAGGCTGGAAGCATGGCCTGTCCCCCCTTCTCCTTTCTCAGATTCACAGAGACCCTGATGGACAGAGCAGTGTCAGAATTAGGCCCATGGAATTCTCCTGCCAGCTCTGTTACACAAGGAAGATTGGGTGCCTCCTCTTGGGGCTTGAGTAGCAGATCCTATGACTTGGTCAAAAAGCAACCATTATCCTCTCCCGTCTCCAGATGCAAGTTCCTCAATTAAATCTATCCAGTCACTCCTTTCCCAAACAAGTTACACAGCTGTTATCCTCATTTGACCCCCCTAATTCTCCCTCTTCCTAAATGGGACCACTACTGATCCCATCCAAAGGGACCCCAATTCAACCAGAACATCTGTCATGCACACGTCTAGAGATGAGGGAACTAATTCTGCCTAGCTCCCCTGCCACTGAGAGCAGGTAGTGAGTGTGGGTGAGCAGGGGCACACATGTTAGAGGGGAAACTTAGCCCATTTTATAGCACCTGGAAAGTCCACAATGAAACCCTGATACCTGATTCCTTCAGCAACTCATAAAATTGTAGGATTACAAAATTGAAGTGTAAATGTCCCTTTGCGTTAATATTAGTATCATGTGTCATGTCTAGGGCATGATCCAGCTCTCACTGAATTTGTCAGAAGTCTTTTGTGCTTACTGGGAGGTGGATCTGGTCCCTTAACAGCAATGCTCTATGGAGTGTCGTTAACACCAGTCTCATGTGTTGCAGGGAGGGGGCCGTAATAGTGTAGTGCAATTGGATGCATGGGCACAATAGACTCTTACAGAGTTCTGTATATGCAGAAATCTCATTTGAGAGGTTGTGTGATGGATTGTGGGATGCAGAGGTTAAAATTTGATCCTGGATTGGTGTTTCCTCTAAGCACTGAGTCAGTGGGACGCTGGTACAGTGCCTAGCGCAATGGGGGCCTGGTCCATGATTAGGGCTCCTAGGCTCTATAGTAATATAAATAATAATGATGCGTCTGTGGGATGAAGCAGTAATTGCCTTGCATCCAGCATTTTCAATTTACGAGCTAATGACGATGCAAGGGAGAAAATGGAACATTGTCACAGAATGATGGCGTCTGGCCATTAGATTATCCAAAATAGTCTTTAGCATAAATTCCACATCTGTTATAAATTAACTGTAATATATTAGTCTGAATGGAACATTTAACAAGTGCTCAGTAATTAAGAAAATTCCCAAAATTTAAGTTGCTCTGACAAGGTTAATACAGCCATGATGCCTCTGTGGTATAGTTTATGGCCTGTTTATCGTGGTTTTTATAATACCACACTCATCCCTGTGGTGGTGTGTATTCATAGATTCCAAGGCCAGAAAAGACCACTGTGATCATTTAGTCTGACCTCTATGGCACAGGCCATAGAACTTCCCCAAACTAATTCCTAGAGCAGATCTTTTAGAAAAACGTCCAGTCTTGATTTTAAAATTGCCAGTGATGGAGAATTCTTCACAACCCTTGGTAAATTGTTCCAGTGGTTAATTAATCACTGTTAAAAACGTATGCCTTATTTTTAGTCTAAATTTGTCTAGTTTCAATTTTCAGCCATTGGATTGTGTTCATAACAAAGGGTAAAACATACCTACCAAGGGAAATAGGAAGAGAGACTATTCCATTTATGAAGTGCGGCAAAATTAATGTTTCTAGAGCAGTCTTAATTTTCTGGATTTTTTTTTGACCCTTCAGTGCTCAGTCTTGCACTTGTTCCATTAATGTTAGTGTGGTTTTTTACATTTAATTTCCTAGGATTCATTATTTATTTATTTTTAGGATGGGGGTGAAAAAAGAGACTATTGATAATTGGCATGCCCTAATTACAAGCTTTTGTGGGGCTTGTAAATGCTTGCTTTTGACCTGGCTGGAAGCTTGATGAAGTTAATGGAAAGACTCCTACTGTGTTCATTGGGTCTTGTGTTGGTCCTTGATTGGCAGCGTATCTGTTTTAACTCTACAGCTGTTTTCTATAGATGGAAAGGGCTGTACAAGTGCAAAAATATTGTTAATACTGTCACTTCTGTGTTTTTAAAATTGTGTGTATATGGTTTGCCTTGATTTGAAATGCACTTTTAATTTGCGCTATAAATTCCCAACATTATTTGTCTGTGAATAACTATGGAAGAATGATCTTGATTCAGTTCTGGCATGTGAATCACTAAGCAAACTCTCAGCTTTGTTTCAAGTGCAGAATTTTTGTACAAAGCAGAGGAAGCCCAACTTGATTTCTGGATCCTGTGTGGAGTTTCCACCTGTCGTAAATTGAAAAAAAGCATCTTTTGTCATCTGAGCTAAACTCATTGCATGTAGACACCACAGAGAGAAAATCATAATAATTATTTGTATTAACATATTGCCTAGGAGCTCTGATCATGGGCCAGAACCCCATTGTGCTAAAGGCCTTATAAACATCGAACAAAATGACTGTCCTTGCCCCAAAGAATTTATAATCTAAGCATGAGACAACAGACAATGGATACAGACAGACGGGAGCACAAGGAAACAGTGAGGCAATACTGGTCAGCATGATGGGCAGGGGACTCCCACACTGGTTTTTAAAAGTAAATGTTCTGCCATTTAGGACACTTCGTAGCTATTACTGTTTCAGTTGCAGATGTTTATCCTGCATCTGTGTTCCATTGCAGTGACTTTTTACAACAAACAGTTAAAATAATAAAGTAGCAGACTGTAGGTTGGTGCAGTCTGATACCTGCAGCTCCTTGGAGTGCTGTTGACAAGCTGTATTCTGATTGGTGTAGATAAGACGTGTTTATTCTGAAGAGGACAAGATGGTGCAGACTGTAGTTTTATAACTATGCTGTTTTCAGACAGTCTTCACTTTTTCTTTTTTTTAAACAAAACTTTTTGGTAACATCTGACCGACAGAGACACAATAATACATCCCCGCTACTACTGTACAAAGGGTTATCAGCTGTACAATGCAGTTTCCGAAGTGTTCAGACACCCTAGGTCAAGCTAATGCCCTTCTACCAGGTAGTCTTAATTACGGGCACAGTCCTGCGAGGTGCTGAGCAATCCCAACTCTAGTTGGCATTGGTGGCATTTGAGGGTGCTCAGCACCTTGCAGGATCAGGTCCTTCATGAGCTCTGTCCTTTAATGAAAGGAGGGTAAAAACAGTCAAGTGGTTCGAGTTGTGAACCTTTTCTCACCCCTGTAAAATCAATGCTGCTGCTTTCGTTGGTCGCTCCAGCTCTGCTACCTTTTGTGTAATGCTCCTTTCCCAGTGGCATTCAGCTCTGCTTAGGCACGCAGTGCAATTGCACAGTCATCTTGTTTCTGTGGTTTAGTCTCTATTAATAAATAGAATTAATCTTGTCAAATTAACATTTTCTTTTCTGCTGGAGAAGTGGCAGCCATGTAAATGTCAAAGCAGGCTCCCATGTGTATATTATCCACGATTCTCAACACTTCCTTGCAGACCCACATATAGTGTGTGTGTGTGTGTGTGTATACACATCAAAACAGGATTATAAATTACAGGACGTGCTGGAAAGCAAGGTAGTGCTGCCTGTTTTTTTGGCAAAGGCTCACGTGATGTCTCCTCCCTCTGACCTGCAGAGGGCAGTCTTGCCCCTTGTATTCTCTGTAGTCCACCTTTTTCTGGTAATTGATTGCCTAATTTCCTCTTTATGTGAAAGAAAGCAGATATCCAGTAATTTGCAGCAATAACCTGCTAATGCTGGGCCAGTATCAAAACTCCCATGTTCATTTCAAGTGGCAGATAAAACACTAATATATAATTATCCTTGCAAATTGGATTGTTTTAAATAACCAAAAGGCTATGGCCAGGAGAAAACTATCCCATTTCCCTTGAGTTACTATTGCAGCGTAATTGCTGCGTTCAATCAATTTCCCTGGCATTAGAAATTCCATCACAATCAACATTAAGCTTTATTCATTGTGATGGCTAAGAGCCGGGCCATTTCTCCTCTTTTCCTTAACTGGCAAAATTAATCAGGGAAAAGATTTTAAACATTTACCCGTGTGAAAGAGGTCAGCTCTGCCACTATATTGCTCAGCAGATAAGGGGGCTAATAAAAAGAAAATTGAATTACTAATGATCGCCAGGAACAGAGTATATAAAACCTGGCAATCGCCTGGTTCAGGAAAAAGGAGAATCAATTTTCTTCAGACAAGGTGCGCTCATTTTTTATTTTTGGCGCATATTATCAGCAATTTAATTTGGAAGTGCATAAACAGGAGGAAACAGTTAGAAAATAATGAGCCTGAAGGTGTAAAATGCTGCAGGATATATGCTGTACACAATTTATTTGGCACAACAGATAATCACTTTAATTGAATTCAAAACTGCATTGTTCAGCAGCAGTGCAGTCTGCCTCTCTTGCCTGTGGGGATTGCAGAATATTACAGAGATTCCAGTGAGAGGCTCTTCTGCGTCTCTTTCCCCTTTATAATGGCTCCTCCTAGGCAGGATTCCTCGTTGCCTGGGTTCGTTCACACATGGCCACAGCCACTTGGAGGTGTAATGTTTAAAAGCTGTGAGAAAATCCCCCTTGGGAATGCTGCTTAGGTAGCATTGTGAGCGAGTTCTTAAATAATAATGTGCCTGTCTTTTGCCATGATTGATAACTTCATGCAAACTCAGCATATAAAAAAGTAGCCCATTGCTTCAACACAGTGCACACCTATCTTAGCAGGTTTTGTGTCAAGGAGCAACGGGCTGAACTGAGTTGGTTGTTTGGATGTTGCTTGTACGGCTGTCGCTGTACTTACTGTCTGCTTAGTGTGTGTGTGTGTGAGATTTACACCTCTTCCCATTGTACTTTACAGCCAGCATACGCACCTTGCTTCAGAATGGTTCATCTCTTCCCTTCCTTGGGCACCAAATGGTTATGATCCCAAATCTGCATGGTTAAGACAAATATTTATGCCTTGGGAAAAATGCATCTGATTGAGAATCTATTTTATCTATCTATCTGATCTAATTTGTGTATATTTACAGTGGTGACTTTATTGCTTAATTTTATCTCCACACAATTAGCAGGAGCATTGCAGAATTTCATTCTTTACAGACCATGATCTGTGGTAATGGGTTTATTCTGAGAAATTCGAGTTAAATCTATTACTCAAGAGTCAGACCAGTTAACTTTCCCCAGGACTGGTTCTCCCCATTCAGCTCTGCAAGTGCTGCTTGGTTCTGACCTGCAGCACCTCATGCTCTTCTAGTCCTGGCCTCTGAGCATAGAGGATCAGTTATGGCAAAGCATTAAGGGATTTGCAGATGGCGAGAAATATCCTCAAAGGGATGAGGCTGAGATAATCAAGCTCATTTTGGTAGTGACCTAATCCAAATCTCCTGAATTCAATAGCTGATGTAACTCATCTGTCCATAGTGAACGACAATCCAACCTACATATTAAACTAGTTTTTATTTAGCAGCTTAGGGGTGACACATGGGAAAGTGTAGCAAATATGGGTGTTGAGGAGATAATTTTGTTTAAAAGGGTTATTAATGGGTTTCCTCCAGCTAGATTGCAGGTCCTTGTGATTGCAAAAGCCTGTATTGTGAAAGGTGTCTCTTCAGCTGTGTCTAGGAGAATCATCATTTACTTCACTGTGTTCCTTTAATTTGGAGAGCAGCATGGAATTGTACTGGTGTGTGAATAATACTGTTACTCAGCACTTTGTATGTTCAGAGCGCTTTACAGACATAAACTAAAGGATGGTATGATGGGATAGCCTAATTTTGGCAATTAATTGATCTTTGACTATTAGTGGTAAATATGCCCAATGGTCTGTGATGGGATGTTAGATGGGGTGGGATCTGAGTTACTACAGAGAATTCTTTCCTGGGTGTCTGGCTGGTGAGTCTTGCCCACATGCTCAGGGTTTAGCTGATCGCCATATTTGGGGTAGGGAAGGAATTTTCCTCCAGGGCAGATTGGCAGAGGCCCTGGGGTTTTTTTGCCTTCCTCTGCAGCGTGGGACACGGGTCACTTGCTGGAGGATTCTCTGCACCTTGAAGTCTTTAAACCATGATTTGAGGACTTCAATAACTCAGACACAGGTTAGGGGTTTGTTCCAGGAGTGGGTGGGTGAGATTCTGCGGCCTGCGTTGTACAGGAGGTCAGACTAGACGATCATAATGGTCCCTTCTGACCTTAAAGTCTGAGTCTAATCCTTACAAGATTCCTTTGAGATGGATATAGTAGGGGGAAATATTAACATTCCTGTTTTCCAAGTGGCAAGATAAGGAAGCCTTAAACATACCTAAGATAGATGGAGGACTAAAAAAGTGACTTGCCCAAGGCAAAGAAGTCAGTGGCAAACCTGGGGTTAGAATATGGGACTATCCTGTGCTCAGTCCACTAGCTGCACTGCCTCGTTGTACTGCCAAGATCCCAGGATTTCAGGCCTCTCCCATTCGAAAAATGCTCTGCTTCCTGCATAGAGCCCTCTAAACTTCACAAACTGCGGAACTAGCTTGGCTGTCTGTGCGAACAAACCCATTCCCGTTACCAGCTTGTTCTCAATGCTCTGTCAGCTATTACAAAAATTAAAACTGAGCTCTCTGAGTCATTAACCAAAAGAGAAAACATCTGTTTTTTAAAGGGACACTGCCAAGTTTTTGGTTTTTTTTTAAGGTTTTGTTTTGACCTGATATCCATCAGAGTGGTTCTACCCGTCTATTTAATTTTAATGGAACTTAAATGTATTAGGAAAACAAATTCCTCTGCACTCTTTATCAACCCAACAGTGTAGCACTGAGCTAGTGCATTAGAACAAGGGAGTGGGACTCCTAGAAACTGACTGTGGACAAAAGTGAAACTGATGAGTGTTCATTATCCAAGCACAGTGAAGTGCAAAATGTCAACCAGGTGTGAAGAGTGACTAGTCAGTTTAAGGGTGGGATTTGGACATGCACTCAATTGCCATTAATTATATTGGGAATTAGGTATACATTTCTCTTTGGCAGCTTTGAAAACCTCAGCCTAGGTTTTTAAAATCTTCACACTGTACTGGAAGGTGGAATTAGTAACATGTAGCTCTAACAGAGGATTTCTAACTCCTGTCCCTTTAACACTTTATATTTCTTTATATAACACCTTTTTTTTTTTTTGCTTGCTCTAATTTTTCTCCCCATCAGTCTATTCTACAGATTTATTTGTGTATGTTTTTCTTGTGAGATGACATCCCTGATCACGTTACCAATGAGCGAGGCTGGTGCGGTGTCTCAGTAATTAAGTCCAAGGTTATGATCTTTGCCCTCAAATGAGACCCTGGCAACGTGTGTAAAACTAGCTGGGACCCCTGTGAGTTCCTGACGTCTTTATTTGGTGTGTTCCATCATGAGTCCTTGTCTAAGGGACTAGATGCTTCCTGGAGCTGCTCTGAAGAGTTAACAGGTTTGCTGTTTGAAGCCAGCAGGGTTAATGTCATTACCAGCTATGCTGTCAGATACTATGTAGATTGACCTTACTCATAAATCATTATGTTCTCAAATCTCTCCTCTGACTTTCACTGGCTTGTCCTTGGGTATGTCTACAGTGCAACCCCTCCCCCTGCAACGCCTGCGAGTCTCAGAGCCTGGGTCAGCTGACTTGGGTTGACGCGTGGGACTCACGCTATGGGGCTAAAAATAGCAATGTAGACGTTCTAGCTCGGGCTGGAGCCCAGGCTCTGGGACCTGATAAGGGGGGAGGAGCTGGCTAAGTGTTTGTCCCTTGCAGTAATTGGTAAAAGTTCACATACTTGGCTGTATCCCCAGCATCAGTTACGTCAGTATTAGTAACGGTTTTGGGTTTCTCTGGCATTTACAGGTGGCTATTCCTAAACTACAAACAGCCAGCAGTAGGGATGCTGTTTTCTGAGAACTCTCTGAAATAACAGGCTTTTGGTTTTCTATTACTGGAAGCCTGTGCTCCTAAATGGGTGGGTGTCACTGGGTCAACTGCATTTTCACCAGTGGTTAGATAACTTCAGGGAGTTAGGTGCCCAGTTCCCATTGAATTTATTGGAATTTAGGCGTCTGATTCCCTTGGGTTTCCTGGAAAATTCCAGCCTAAATCCTTTGAGCAGAAAAATTCACATAAGGTTGGGGAGAATGAGTGGGGATGGACTTCATGTGAATGGGGGTTGGGGGAGAGAAAGAGGAAGTGTAAAAAGGTAACTTGCCCTTTGTGGAGCGTTACTCCAGTTCATCCTTAATCCCCATGTATATTTTTCCTCCCCTTTGTTTTCTAGCTCAGTGACTTTCTTCTACCACAATTTCAATGTGGGATTGCTCCTCTTCCTGGTGTCAGATAATCCCCCGCCTCCTTCGCCACCCACAGAACTTTATACTTGGGATGAGTTTATATTCTATTAGTAGTAAGCAGGTCTTTGGTAAATGTGTATTTATAGGTTAATGGGAAAAATATTTGGCTTTGGAGATGTATGACGTCCTTTTGTTGGCTGTGACCTTTGATATTTTGAAGCCCCTGGGGTGGGGGTGGGGTAGGGGGAAGCTTTACTAAGATTTTGAACCTTGCCCAGTGTGGGACCAAAATAGAAACCCTCCCCCCAAATCAAAACAGAGCACAAGCCCTTATCACATCAATATGTGCTTCTCATTTGTCCTGCAGAGGCTTGCATTGCACCACTTCTTAGCTAATGCCTGTAGCTTGTAACTCTGCATAGCATAGCCACGTGTTGGAATTGCACAGTGTAATTCTGGTCATCAGTGGCAGACCAGACAAGCACAGAGTGTCTTGCAGTTCTGTTTTAAAATGAAGTTTTGCAAATGTAATCCTGACTGGTAAAGTACTAATAAAATTAATCTACGTTATAGCTTGTGCTGATAGCGAGAGAAGTCTACAAAGTCTGCTAGTGAAACTGTTATTAAAATAACTTTTACAAACACCCTGGAAGGTGAAATTTTCTCATCTGCACCATCCAGTACATAATTATGTTTAACAAATACATTTGCAGAAATCGGGAACTGTTCACAAACATGAACTGTGGCTGAATTGTTCATGCTGATTAATTCCTCTGGCTCTATTTCCCACACTACATTGTGCAGAGTGTCTGAGCCTCTTTGTCAATTAGACCCCTTATATAGTCTCTTCAGTTTGTGCATTTGTCTTTTAAAAGAGCACTGGTCTAGTTGCCTTTTAAAATGTTTTTATAACTGGGTATGTTTAAAAAACCAACAACAAAAAATCACACCGCTCCTTGGAGTTTGCAAACTAATCTCTCCCCTTCTTGTGTTTCCTGTACTATTTTCTTTCCCCTCTCCTTTTTGCTTCATCTTCCTGTTTCCCGTCAATTGAAAACCAACACCTATGTTAGTATAATAGGCAAGGTAACCCGTGATGTTGCAGCTGGGGTCCTGGTTACTGGCAGCCTCAGTAATGAGGTGCTTGACTGCACTTTACGGGTAATGTGTGTACTTCATGGATATTCTTCGCAGAACTTGCAAAATTCCCCAAGTCCCATCCCAACCGACAGTGGGCTTGTAAAACCTGGAAAGTTTTCCACGGGGCAGTCACTGTGTGCTCTGTGCCCTCCTCCTTCCTCTTGTTCTCCAAAACGCTTCCTAAAATCTGTTTCTTTTGTAAACTCCCCTCCTGTGTTCATTTCCTCAGTGACCTGAGCTCTCTTGAGTTTCTTGCTTATGAGTCGTTGGAGCATCAGCTCTTCTGGGAAGAACCTGCCCTTCATTTACTTGTACAGGGCCATGTAGAATCTATAGTGCTATATAAATAAGTAGTAAAATTCCTTGAATATATAACAGATGCACAAATGCACCTAGTATGTGCTTCCTAAATACAGTAGTTATTGCATGCAACCTCATACACCATGTTATCCCACCTGTTTTGTTGTTGTGAGGCTCTGTTTTATTTGAGGTGATAAGGACAACTGAAATACACTTATTTATGAATGGTGCTGCTACCTGTGAAAAGTCTGTTTTTAAGGGACTTTTTATCTGTTCTTATGCCAGTTAGTACAAACAGACCTTCAAGTTTGCATCTGTCTCAGTTTGCCCTACAACATTATATAGAGTTGAAGTGTCCTGTTGTAAGACTCTATTGTCTCTGTGTTCTTGGGTCCCTCCTGAAAATGGAGCTGTCTTGTGAGGCTATCTTAGTGAACGGATAACTCAAGCTAGCCAGGACCCATGTGTAGTATTTGTGGAAGTCTGTGCAAAAGACAGAAGTGTAGATAATTATTAGAAGATTCAAAGGGGGTGACCAGCATACTGCCATCCTTGGATTTAAAAGCTGCTGCTGTTTGTCGGAGAATATGCTCATGTTTTGTGGAGGTGCAGGGAAGCATCTGAGTTAGGAACCAGGTCAAGAATGGCCAGCAAAAACTGTGGAAATAACCCTCTCAGCAATTGGGCTGCTATTTGTTGATGGCTATCTCACCTGGGTTATCTGAATATATTGCACAGCTTAACTTATTGCAATATGCATCAGACAATCGCTTGCTATCTTCACCTCTGAGTTTTCCAGTTTGGTTGTTGGGCTGAAAGTGAGGCTCTCAGATCAAAGGGCCCAAATACTTTATGGCTGAGGTCCCCAAACTGTGGGGCACACCCCCTTAGGGGGATGTAGAGGAAAGTTTGGGGTGCTGCAGCTGGGGCCCCGGCTTGGGTTGCCAACCATCCCGGTTTCTTCAGGAGTCTCCTGGAATCAGGCCCTATCTCCTGGAGGCTACTGAAGCCAAACCAGGAGATTTTAGGTACTGAAAGTCTGGAGGTGCAGCAGGGCTAAGGCAGGATCCCTGCCTGCCTTGGTTCCATGCCGCTCCCGAAAGTGGCTGGCACGTCCCTATGGCACTGGAGGGAGGGTGGCGGAGGAGGGGGGAGAGGGAGTCTCCGTGCACTATCCCTGCCACAAGCGCTGACTCCACAGTCCTATTGGCCAGGAACTGTGGCCAATGGGAACTGCAGGGGCGGCACTTGTGGGTGTGGGCAGCGCACAGAGCCCCCTCTCCCTCCACTCCCCCAGTGGCTACAGGGATGTGCCAGCTGCTTTTGGGAGCTGCATGGAGCTAGGGAAGGCAAGGAGCCTGCCTTATCCCTGCTGCGCTGTCGACTGGGAGCTGCCCGAGGTAAGTGCCTCCTGTCCGGAACCTGCACCCCGCATCCCCCTCCTGCACCCTGGCCCAGCCTGGAGCCCCCTCCTGCACCCAAACTCCCTCCCAGAATTTGCAGCCCATACTCCCTTCTGCCCCAGGCTCACCCTGGAGCCCCCTCCCACACTCTGAACCCCTCGGCCCCAGCCCAGAGCATGTACCCCCCGCCACACACACACTCCAATCGCCTGCCCCAGCCTGGTGAGTGAGGGTGGGGGAGAGCGATTGATGGAGGGAGGGGGGGATTGAGTGAACAGGGTGGGGATCTTGGAGAAGGAGCGGGGCCTTGGGGAAGGGGGCGGGGCAAGGATGTTTGGGTTTGTGTGATTAGACTGTTGGCAACCCTAGCCCCAGCCAAGGCTCCGCTCCCACCCCCAGCTGTGGCCCCAGCATCAGCCCTCTTACCCCGTATGTCCCCACCTCTCGGAGCTGCAGCCCCATTTCCAGGGAAGGGGGTGCAGACAGAGGTAAGGTGGGGGCCTGAGGTAAAAAGTTTGGGGACCACTGCTCTATGGGATAATTCTGACTATCCCCCCCCCCACCCCAAGAACTGAGCAACTCCAAAAGTCAACCTCTCCCCAAATGATGTTTCTCTTGGCTGGGTCTCCCCATCCACTGGTGAGCTTAATCTAGTGACAATGATTTGACATGTTTCCATTGCCCTGCAGCTGTTTGCTGAACTATTGGAAAAGAATTGTGCTTTGTGTACCAGGTTCTGTGTTATCAATGAGAAAAACCAAAAGGGTATTTGACATGGCAAGGATAGTTCCCTCAGGAATATCAGTGTGTGTGAAATAGGTGAAGTGGGATTTACACCACCATCTGAACATGGTTTTACCATGCCTCCTCCGTTAGGCTGCTGCGATCCATCATTTCTTTGCTGCTGTACTGTACTGGCTGTTACATTTTACTACACCAAACACTGTAAAAGGGCATTAGAGCAGTTAAATCTAGAGTCTTGCTTTCATAAGGAGAAAAGAAAATGCTGAATTAGGCAGTGGAAAAGGCAACCACAGCGATACTTTAATCTTGCATAAATTATGAAAAGAGAGGCTAGCAATTTTATGTATTGTTAGAGCTGTCCTAATTAATTTTTTTTTAGAACAATCAATGGCGGAAAAAACCCAAAGTTTTGGGTTTTTTTGTATGAATGGAGTATACTATTTACTTCCAAAATGGCTGCTGTTTTTTCCCCTGACATGACTATATTTTAATTTTATCCTACATAAATTTGAGATTAATGCACTGGCTTTTCTAAGTACAGTACAGTAGAACCTCAGAGTTACGAACTGATTGGTCAGCCACACACCTCATTTGGAAGTACGCAATTAGGCAACAGCAGAGACCAAAAAAACAAAAAACAAATACAAAAAAACAAAAAAAAATACATTTAAACACACGCTGTGCTTAAATGTAAACTACACAAAAAAAAAAAAAGGGGGGAGGGAGTTTAAAAACAAAAAGAATTTGACAAGGTAAGGAAGCTCTGTGCTTGTTTCATTTAAACTAAGATGGTTAAAGGCAGCATTTTAATTCTGCATAGTGTTACCCGCACACTCCTGGGGCTCCCACCTTTATCCAGTTCCTAGGGCTCAAGGCGTAAGCCCGTTGATTTAGGCACCCCTGCCCTTACCTCGTTCCTAGGGCTCAGGGACACCCTTACCCCGTTCATAGGGCTCAGGGTGACTCTTCTACGGGTTTGCAGGATCTTTTTACCAGTGAAATAGCCTTACACAGAGTAATAGCTTTATCCTCTATTTATTAACAATTGCCAAGCAGAATACACACGCTAAGCCAGGGGTGGTCAGCCTGAGCCTGAGAAGGAGCCAGAATTTACCAATGTACGTTGCCCAAGAGCCTCAGCAATACGTCAGCCACCCCCCATCAGCTTTCTTCCCCACTCCCAGCACCTCCTGCCCACCGGTAGCCCCACCGATCAGCGCCTCCCTCTCTCTCCCCACACCTCCCGACCAGCTGTTTTGTGGCATGCAGGAGGCTCTGCGGGGATTGGGGAGGAGCGAGGGCACGGCAGGCTCAGGGGAGGGGGCGGGAATGGGTGGAGTGGGGGCAGGGCTTGTGGCAGAGCCAGGGGTTGAGCAGCGAGCACCCCCCAGCACATTGGAAAGTTGGCACCTGTAGCTCCAGCCCCGGAGTCGGTGCCTACACAAGGAGCCACATATTAACTTCTGAAGAGCCGCATGCGGCTCCGTAGCCACGGGCCGGCCACCCCTGCGCAAAGCATACAGTGCTGTACTTAGCAATCTGATCATGCAGGCGGACTTTCCCTGCTGATCAGGAAAGATCAGTCTTGTCTGGGTTCTGGTTGCTGTACGTCAGTTGTGCAGAGGATTCTTAGCAGCTCTGACTTTAGGCCAGGGGTCTCAAACATGCGGCCCGTGAAGTTATTTTCTGCGGCCCGTGAGCTCCTCACAGCCCCCCCATCTCCCAGCGTTTACCTAGAGCGGCTCTGGCCCGCTGTGCACCGGGGGCAGGGCAGGCTCCCTGCCTGCCTGCCTGCCCTGCCCCCGCGCTGCTCCGGGAAGCGGAAAGAACGTGGGGGAAGAGAGGCGCAGGGGCATGTGTTGATGTTGCTTCAGGCACCACCCCCAGCAGCTCCCATTGGCTACGGTTCCCCATTCCCGGCCAGTGGGAGCTGCTGGGGAAGGTGCCTGAAGCAACAGCAACACACGCCACTGTGCCTTTGCTCCCCACGTTTCAGCCGCTTCCCAGAGCAGCACGGGGGCAGGCAGGCAGGGAGCCTGCCCTGCCCCCAGTGCACGCCGGGCCAGAGCCCGCCCCCCGAGCCCCTCCTGCACCCCAACCCACTGTCCTGAGCCCCCTGCCGCACCCTGACCCCCTGCTCTGCACCCTGCCCTGCACCCACTGCCACACCCCGCACCTCTCCTGCACTCCAACCCACTGCCCTCAGCCTCCTGCCGCACTCCTCATCCCTCCTGCACCCCACACCCCAACTCCCTGCCACCTCCTGCACCCCTCCTGCACCCCCTGGGGGCAGGGGTGGGGCCTCATGGAAGGGATGGAGTGGGGGGGGGTGTCAGTAATGCGGCCCTCAGGCCAATGTACTAGTCCTCATGTGGCCCTCGTGGTCATTTGAGTTTGAGACCCCTGCTTTAGGCTGTCTTTGGGGGTGAGTTCTTCTTTCAGGTCTTTCCTTCTTATTCTTTTTCTTTTTCCTTCCCAGCTGGTCTCCTTCTTGGACTTCAGTTTATATCATGAAACTTGAGTCCTGTTTAGCTTTACCTTAACCAATCATTTTACTAAATTATTACAAAATAATTCTTTGACCAATCCTAACATATTGCAAAATAAGTCTTTACCCAGTCCTATCCCACCACCTTAGTTGATTAAATCTTGTAAAATTAATTATGCAACAAATAGAAACAAAGAACCAGACAGAAACCATACAGATAAACAATGGAGAAGTAGGTACCCATAAAAGCAAAACAGTAACAAAGTAGATATTTCACACCCACAACTAAGTGATTCCTTGCCAGACAGAATGCTGTCAAACAAAGTTTTCTTTAAACGTCTTAAGATCTGTTTCTTTATCTGGTGATGGTGGGTGCTAGTAGGACAGAATCTCCTTAACAGCCCAATATTACATTGTTTTATGTAATTTAGGCTTTATCTACACTGGAAACTGAACAACAAAACTACTGTCATTCAGGGGTATGACAAACACCCCCCTTCCCTGAACAACAAAAGTTTTGCAGATGAAAAGTGCCGATGCGAACAGTGCTTTGTCGGCAGGAGCATGCTCCGCTCCTGCCGACAGGCTACTGCTGCTCGTTGGGAATGGAAGTTTTTTGTCGGTGGCAGAGCTCTCTCTCGCCGACACACAGCAGCTACGCTGTGCGCCTTTTAGCAGCATGGCTGTAACAGCACAACCGTGTTGCTAAAAGCTGCCTGGTGTAGACAAAGCCTTAGATGGAATGTGAGGATGTGACTTTTTGCTTCTTGGCTCATGGCTGCTGCTCTGCTAATATGGCTGCGGGAAAAGGTCTCAGTCCTTACAGTAGTAAAGTTTCAAAGCTATATTAAGTCAGTGTTCAGTTATAAACTTTTGAAAGAACAACCGTAAGGTTTTGTTGAGTTACCAATATTTTCTTCGAGTGCTTACTCATGTCCATTCCAATATAGGTGTGCGTGCATTGCGTGCACAGTCGCTGGAGGACTTTTTTCCCCAAGTGGTACCCGTCGGGTCGGCTCTGGTGACCTCTGGAGTGGCGCCTCTATGGCGCAGTATATAGGCACCTGCCGGCCTGCCCCTTCCTCAGTTCCTTCTTTCCATCCATGGCAGTTGCTGGAATGCTCCAATCCCTTGCTCAGCAAGTGATTCCAGTGGTGGTCTTGCTGTAAATAAATTGTAGATAAGTGTAAATAGTTTGTTAGCATAAGTATTGTGATAAGTCGGTAAGCACCCGCCTTGCGGGGCTCTCCCACCCGGGCCCTGGGGCATGCCTCGGTCCCAGGGTTTCAAACAGTATGCGGTGTGCCGCAAACACATGCCAGTCAGAGACCCTCACGAGAGCTGTTTAAAGTGCTTGGAAGAGGGTCATTTTGACCCATGGCTAGAAAGGGTTAAACCTCCTGCAAAATAAATAACCCTCAAAAGATGTGGGGAAATAATGTTTGTGTGTTTGTGTATTTACATATATATGAGTAGGGTCCACAATGTAATCAACAGTCCCTGTCTATGCTGTATTCTGATAGTTCAGAGATCAAAAGAACATCCTAGCATTTAAATGAATTGTAAACATAGGATATCTCAGTATTCATCTCTGTTTGAAATGTACCGTGAATGGTGGAGGAACAATCAAATGGCCTTATGTTAATTCATGTATCTAAGTACTGGTAATGGACCTCCTTCAAAGTCATCCTAATTACCTTTTGTTCCCCGAGGAAATCCCAACTTGTCAAAAGGGACATGAAATTGTATAAGAGATCCTTGGGTCCTGATTCTGTCATCTCAGATCTGTTTAGGCTTCACTGGGGGAAGTTTGAGTCACAAGACTGAGGTCCCAGTGAATATGATATTTGGACATTGGACTATAACCTATGAACAATTTCTGAAAGAACTCTTTGCAACTACCATCTCTCTCAAAGCTCACCATCTCTGCTAAGAATCTCTTCACTCTCTTCTAAATAATTTCTTCTCATCTTGGATACATTTGCAGCATTGTCTGTGACCAAGCTGCGTACTAGACATTTGAATTTTTTTTTCACAGTTCGTTATAGCGTTTACTGCTACTTCTTGTAGGTATTCTGCTGTGTGCGCAATTCCTGATGTATCAATTGTTTCTGTAAGGAAGACATTCCCTTCTTCTGTTGTCACACAAGCACATACAACAGGATCATTGTGGACATTGCTCCACCCATCAAGACTCAGGTTAACAATTTTACCCTCTAGACCTTTTACATACTGCTTAATTTCTCTTTCTTACATTTTATCCAACAATTTGCCTGCGACATCTGCTCTGTTGGGTGGACTGTGCCCTGGTCTTAATGACTAAACCATGTTAATGAGGTGTGGGTTCTCAATCATACGGAAAGGAGAGTTTGTTGCATAAACAAACCGATTTAATTTTTTTCATCTATTACCTTTTTTTGTAATCTGCTGGATCTTATCACAAACGTATCTATGGTGGTTTCTGGATGATGGAGATTTTTTTTTTCTTTTTGCTAGAGGTGATATACTGTGGTGATGTGACTGAAACACTATCATTGGCAGATAACTCTGAAACTATAGAAAATGATGGTAATCTTGAAGGTGGATAGTCTTCAGAATCCTGCACGTTGAGGATGGATTCTCCTAAACAAAATAAGTCAATGCAGTTATTTAATTGTTGTTGTTATCATGCTGCTCATTTAGTATTACTCATTGCATTCACTGACACTCAGTACTACTTTAAAGGTGAAATTGTAAAAGGAAGATCTGCCTATTTCAGCTATTTATTTTTTATCTCAACTGCATCTAAAATGATAGTACCATAGAGTAACAACTATATTTTTTGCTCAAACATGTGAATTCAAGAAGAGTCCAGAAGGAAGATGAGCAGTCCTTAAGAAAGAAGTATGAAATAAAAAAGTTTACCAACCTGAAGATTCTGCATGTTCAGACATGTTCCTTTCATCATCTTCAAGCAACTTCCTCCTGAGAAGGAACACTTCTCATGATGTTGTTTCATTTGGGCAACCAGGCCTTGCATTTCTTTGTTGCACTGTTTTCATTTTGCACACATGCCTGTCTTATCCACAGGTAGAGGAACTTCATTAAAATATTCCCAGACTGGGTCTCTTTTATGGCCTGCTGCCATTGTAGGTTTTTCCTTCTAGTGAGAGAATGGTATGGTAGATCTCAAATCAATGAAGGCTACACTCAGAAAGACCTGAAGACTTCTGGAATATGCTGCTCAGACAGTTCACTTTTGTTTCTACTGCCTGCCCTTCCGTTCTCACATTTATCTCCAAAATTTGTCTCCTTGTCCAGATCTATTCTGCTCCCAACAATCTTCTATTCATTGAACTTTTTGAAACTTTACACTTTTAGAGAGAGGTAAGGGATTGACAATAGGGTTGAGGTCTATTGTGTCTCACCTCTATATGTTGCTTGTTAAATGTTTTTAAATAAACGTGTTCTTTCAGGAGACACAAATCCACAGTTTGAGAACTGCAAAACTAAGCATCTCTGATAGTATCCTCTAGACTGAGCACTGAGTCCCATTGGATAGATAGAAAGATTAACCTAAATAATCTATACAGAAGCCCTTGGAACCCCATAAAATTGGGTCCCTAATCGATGAGCTATTGGAACTCATTTACAAAACTTTTCTTAAACATTAGATGAATATATTGTCTCATACTACAGAATTAGAATTTATAATCCCTATTCCATGATGAGATAACTTTGAGCTATAATGTATCTTAATTAAAACTATCTTTAGATCGGTTATTTCCTCAAAAAGCATTTTATTAAAAAAATGAGATTTAAATAAAAACTATATATATGAACATAAGAACGGCCGTACCGGGTCAGACCAAAGGTCCATCTAGCCCAGTATCTGTCTACCGACAGTGGCCAATGCCAGGTGCCCCAGAGGGAGTGAAGCTAACAGGCAATGATCAAGTGATCTCTCTCCTGCCATCCATCTCCATCCTCTGACGAACAGAGGCTAGGGACACCATTCTTACCCATCCTGGCTAATAGCCATTTATGGACTTAGCCACCATGAATTTATCCAGTCCCCTTTTAAACATTGTTATAGTCCTAGCCTTCACAACCTCCTCAGGTAAGGAGTTCCACAAGTTGACTGTGCGCTGTGTGAAGAAGAACTTCCTTTTATTTGTTTTAAACCTGCTGCCTATTAATTTCATTTGGTGACCCCTAGTTCTTGTATTATGGGAATAAGTAAATAACTTTTCCTTATCCATTTTCTCAACATCACTCATGATTTTATATACCTCTATCATGTCCCCCCTTAGTCTTCTCTTTTCCAAGCTGAAGAGTCCTAGCCTCTTTAATCTTTCCTCATATGGGACCCTCTCTAAACCCCTAATCATTTTAGTTGCTCTTTTCTGAACCTTTTTTAGTGCTAGAATATCTTTTTTGAGGTGAGGAGACCACATCTGTACACAGTATTCGAGATGTGGGCGTTCCATGGATTTATATAAGGGCAATAATATATTCTCAGTCTTATTCTCTATCCCCTTTTTAATGATTCCTAACATCCTGTTTGCTTTTTTGACCGCCTCTGCACACTGCGTGGACATCTTCAGAGAACTATCCACGATGACGCCAAGATCTTTTTCCTGACTCGTTGTAGCTAAATTAGCCCCCATCATGTTGTATGTATAGTTGGGGTTATTTTTTCCAATGTGCATTACTTTACATTTATCCACATTAAATTTCATTTGCCATTTTGTTGCCCAATCACTTAGTTTTGTGAGATCTTTTTGAAGTTCTTCACAGTCTGCTTTGGTCTTAACTATCTTGAGCAGTTTAGTATCATCTGCAGACTTTGCCACCTCACTGTTTACTCCTTTCTCCAGATCATTTATGAATAAATTGAATAGGATTGGTCCGAGGACTGACCCTTGGGGAACACCACTAGTTACCCCTCTCCATTCTGAGAATTTACCATTAATTCCTACCCTTTGTTCCCTGTCCTTTAACCAGTTCTCAATCCATGAAAGGACCTTCCCTTTTATCCCATGACAGCTTAATTTACGTAAGAGCCTTTGGTGAGGGACCTTGTCAAAGGCTTTCTGGAAATCTAAGTACACTATGTCCACCGGATCCCCCTTGCCCACATGTTTGTTGACCCCTTCAAAGAACTCTAATAGATTAGTAAGACACGATTTCCCTTTACAGAAACCATGTTGACTATTGCTCAACAGTTTGTTTTTCTATGTGTCTGACAATTTTATTCTTTACTATTGTTTCAACTAATTTGCCCAGTACCGACGTTAGACTTACCAGTCTGTAATTGCCGGGATCACCCCTAGATCCCTTTTTAAATATTGGCGTTACATTAGCTAACTTCCAGTCATTGGGTACCGAAGCCGATTTAAAGGACAAGTTACAAACCTTGGTTAATAGTTCCGCAACTTCACATTTGAGTTCTTTCAGAACTCTTGGGTGAATGCCATCTGGTCCCGGTGACTTGTTAATGTTGAGTTTATCAATTAATTCCAAAACCTCCTCTAGTGACACTTCAATCTGTGACAGTTCCTCAGATTTGTCACCTACAAAAGCCAGCTCAGGTTTGGGAATCTCCCTAACATCCTCAGCCGTGAAGACTGAAGCAAAGAATCCATTCAGTTTCTCCGCAATGACTTTATCATCTTTAAGCGCTCCTTTTGTATTTTGATCATCAAGGGGCCCCACTGGTTGTTTAGCAGGCTTCCTGCTTCTGATGTACTTAAAAAACATTTTGTTATTACCTTTGGAGTTTTTGGCTAGCCGTTCTTCAAACTCCTCTTTGGCTTTTCTTATTACACTCTTGCACTTAAGTTGGCAGTGTTTGTGCTCCTTTCTATTTGCCTCACTAGGATTTGACTTCCACTTTTTAAAGGAAGTCTTTTTATCTCTCACTGCTTCTTTTACATGGTTGTTAAGCCATGGTGGCTCTTTTTTAGTTCTTTTACTGTTTTTCTTAATTTGGGGTATACATTGAAGTTGGGCCTCTATTATGGTGCCTTTAAAAAGGGCCCATGCAACTTGCAGGGATTTCACTTTAGTCACTGTACCTTTTAACTTTTGTCTAACTAACCCCCTCATTTTTGTATAGTTCCCCCTTTTGAAATTAAATGCCACAGTGTTGGGCAGTCAAGGTGTTCTTCCCACCACAGGGATGTTGAATGCTATTGTATTATGGTCACTATTTCCAAGCGGTCCTGCTATAGTTACCTCTTGGACCAGTTCCTGCGCTCCATTCAGGATTAAATCTAGAGTTGCCTCTCCCCTTGTGGGTTCCCGTACCAGCTGCCCCATGAAGCAGTCATTTAAAGTATCGAGAAATTTTATCTCTGCATTTCGTCCTGATATAATTTTTAAAACCATTGATTTTTATCCACCCTGCGCACACATCTATATTGCTATGGACATAAGCAACAGATCTTGAAGAACAACAGTTATGGAAAGGTTAATAACCATTTTTTTCAGAGTTACGAACAATCTCCGTTCCCGAGGTATCCGTAACTCTGAGGTTCTATGTATAGTCTAAGGTCCTATAGACTATACATAGAACCTATAGTTCTAGAGGGGGACATAGTAGCTCACAGATTAGAGATGCCCGGAATCACTGTGTTTGGTCTGGAGGTAAACTTTCCTGAAGTTCAGGGGTACTTTGTTGTTCTCAACCACACTGATTTGAAGGATGGAAAATTCCAAAGATGGAGGGGAATTGTTTAGTGTGTTGCAAGAGGATATGAGTAATGGGGTGAAATTAAGATAACCAGGAAGAATATCTGGAACGACTGTGAGATCTGAGAATAATCTTCCAAAGGAAATGATAGAAATCCCATCTAGGTGGGGTATCTCAACTGGATGGGGCAAAGCTCTGGAGTAGGTACTTTAGGGAATAATCCTGCATTGACTAGGGAAACATAGCCAAAAATGTCAATTTAATAGATTTTCTTTCTGTCACTCTCATTTCTGTGCTTTCTGAAGACCTTGGTTCAAATCTGACCTGGGTTAAAAATGAAAGAAATGTGGTATTTTTAAAACAGAGGGTGAAATCCCAGGCTTATTTAAATCAATGTGAGTCTTATCATTGACTTAGCGGGGCTGGGATTTCACCCCTACTCTCAAGAGGATATTCGTTCATGTTTCAAAACCCACTACTCAGTCTGGCACTCGTGCCAAAAGAGAGCCCCAGGATTGGAGTAACCAGAGGTTTTGCAGGTCAGACTGAGGTGTACTGGAAAAGCTGTGCAAGAGGCAGCTTGCAGAGCACCCTTCTGTATTCTGTCATTACTGTTAACCTGAAAAAAATTGTCAAACTAACTCTCATCTTCAGTAAAGAGAGAAGCACAAAGGACATATTACACCTGTGGAAAATGGGAATATAAATCTCTCTAAAATGAGACAGAAGGACTTATTGGTATGTAAATAACTTCTGGACAGCCATAGATGGTTTTTATTAACATCCCACAATGTAAATAATAAATAGACAATCACAAGACAGAAGAGATGTCTGCCAGCATATAAAATGTTGATTTTTTTTTTTAGCGTGCTTTTTTATGTGCTTAAATAGGAATTTGGTGTTTTGGGATGGAATGCTTTGTTCCACAGTGACCACTCCAGGTCATTCAAGAGTGCTGTTGATTGATTCAGAACGCTGTCTTGTCTTGTCATCCTTGCCAAGAAGGACAAGCATATGAGACAATCCAGGGATGGAGAGGAGAAACAAAAATGATCAGGGTTGTTATCGCTCAAGTGTCATGTACACACACAGTGCTATATACATAATGGCTAAAGTTTACCTAATAGTGAAGATTTTCTCTCCAGAGAGATGTGTGAAAAGGGGTGAATAATTTGATGCACCACAGTGCAAGGAGCCTGCAGCTCAGTCTGGTAGAATGTTCCAAAGTGGAAAAGTTGCGACGAGCTTTGCACTGAGTTCTGTAAAAAATACTCTTTATATCAAATATTTGAGCTCCCAAAAACCGTCTTCTAGTAGCTCATGGAACTAGGCTCTGCTATAAATTTGTTCACGGTTCAGCCTTAACTAAGGGAGACATGACCATCAAGTCCATAATCGCAAAGGAGTCTAGATTTAAAAAAGAATCCTCAACATACGGAAACTGAATCCTGGGGAAATCAATACAAACTGGAAACCAATTCAATCCGCAAAGGATGGGTGTAACGTGCGCCTCATATGGTACTCGGTTTGTAAGCAGGCTGCTGTGTCTTGCACTCCTGTAGTTTGTGTGGCCTAAGGGTATCCCTATAAGGATCCCACTGCAATAATACAATTTGGCAAAGACAGTGATGGAAATGTCTTGATCATGTAGCCAAATGCAGATGGAAATAAAAAGCTCTCCTGCTGGTTGCTATTACCTGAAAATCCAGAAGGAGGTGAGGATCCCACAAGAGTCCCAGAATGCTAACTATACTCAGAAGAGAGAGCGCATACTTCCTCTGCCATGTTCTTGAGTGTTTCCCTTTCAACCCCAGGATCCCTCCATTTTCTCTGGGATGAACTTCACTAGGTTCTGCAGGCAAGTCAGCAGTACTACATGGCTGGTTGGTATCCAAGCCAGCTAACATGGATATCCAACTTGTGTCCATGGCTGTGAAGAGGTCACTGACCAACAGGATAAGTGCAGATTCTTTACCATACCCAGTTCAGAACCATCTCCAAAAGGGGTCGAGGCAGTCTGAAAACACCAGAAATGCTTTACCAAAACCTCTTCAATAATCTTTTCCAAAGAATGAGAAGGCAATAATTGCAAAGATTCTCAGTAGCTAGAGTTGGTTTCTTGAGCAGTGTCAGAACAATTGCTCACTTGAGGGATGATGGCAGCTTGCCCTCAGAGGGTGTGTCTACACTGCATTGTAAGCCCAGGGTTAGTAGAACTTGGGTTTATAGATCCTGGGTTTGTTAACCGAGGGCTCGAGTGTCTACGTTTATCTGTAGCCCCAGGTTAGGAATTGTTGAACCCTAGGTCCCAACCTGGGCCTCTAGCATCTACACTGCATTATGCACACCCGAGTCCAACCACCCTTATCCCAGACTTCCTAGCACGCTCCCAAACGGTGGCCGCTCTAGCCCGTTGTTCATGGTGCAATGTGGGAAAACTGGACTGTCCAGAGGACAAAGAAAGTTGATTTGTGGAATACTTTTGGCAGACACCCAGAGAACGAGTGCAGTGGGGCTGCACCTATGCTGCAGAGCAGTAAGGCTTGAACCCTGGGTTCCCTCTTGACTCGGGCTTGGCCCCTCCACTCCCATGGGATCCTGGGACCCTGCTTCTAAACCCTGGCTTAGTGTGATTTGTGTGTAGATGGAAGGGGATTAGGCTTGAGCCTGAGTTCAAACCCTGGATTTACACTGTAGTGTAGACATACCCAGAGATGACTGTCTAAGGCCTAGTCTACACTAGAAAAGGTTTGTCAGTATAGTGATAACCCTCCTAGTGTGGATGCAGTGTATACTTACCAAAGAGTGCTTTTGCTGATATAGCTTCTACTGGTTCCCAAAGAAAAATAAGCTGTGAGGCAAAAACAATTTCATTCTGCTCTAACTGCATCACCGCAGGAGCTGTTGCTGATATAGAAGTATGCTTAAAAAAAAAATCACACCACTCACCGATATTGCTATACTGGTAAAAATGGCTACAGTAGACCTGGTCCAAAAGCACAGTGGACGCAAATCCACCTACAAAATATTACTAGCCTTGAGGATGGCTTGAGTCCAACCTGCTGGCCCAGGCTCACCTCACATTTCCACAATCAGTGTGAACAAGAGCGTTCTTACATCTTCAGGGACGTTATTGATTCAGGAGCCCAGTTCCTGATATCCCAAATTTTGCTTAACAGATCAGTATCTCACAGTGTGTTTCACTTAGCACAGTTGCCTGATGGTGGGACCACTGTGGTTAGGTTTTGCTATTTCGGATGATTTGTCATTCTGTGGCATTACTCATGCAGCGCCATAAATGTAAATTGCACGTTACAGTCAGTAGAATGGGCCAGGCAGTTAACAAAATCCTTGTCTTGACGAGTTGACATTCTAAAGAGTCTAGTGCAGGGATGATGTGGAACAAATACGGGTGGCCAACAATGAGAGTGGTAGTTGAATACAGATGGTTTTGTGTGTGGGGTGTGTTTTGGTTTAGCTTTGAGATGTAAAGATAAGAAGATTCCAAAGAGCCTTAATTCAGAGGAAACTGAAGCTTTTAAATGTAAGGAGTTCACATCATTTCTTTCTTGAAGTTTTTGCTTTTGGTGTTTTCGTGCAAACCCAGCTGGTGTTAAAGCACCTGAGTAGCCACACTGTGCAACACATGCAAATATTTGCAAAAAACAGTTTGCACTCGATAGCACAGCTTAGTGTAATCTCTACTTATTTTGATTTATAAAGAGCATGGCTCTGTTTACACAGATATTAGAAGTTGCAGTAAGGGGAAACATCCTTCATCCAAACAGACTTCACTGTCCAGAGCCACTTGGTGATATAGCAGTAATACAAACAGCTCAGTCATGATTCAGGATCACCTTATAAATATTAAAATGATTGACCATTGGCCACTCTTACTCCCTCAAATCACCCCTCCTAGGAAAACCAAACGAGATGGGAGGCGTGCAGTGTGCCCTGACTTTTTTTGGGGCGGCCCAAGTGGGGAGCCATATTTTCTTCAGGTCCAGTTTAAATGGATAAATCCTTTCCATGCCCTGGAACTTGGTTCTCCTCCTGAATCCCTATAAGAGCACTGAAAATCTGCCTATCCCTTTCCATTGCACATGCACAGAGTTTCTCCTTGTGGCAGCTTTCCTTCTGGGTGGAGATAACTGGATGGGATTGAAGCTTTTGGAATCCATCAGGTTTGCTGCTCCTTTGGCTGGAGAAGTTGAGTTTTGCCTGGTTCCTAGTGTCAGAGAGGTGAGCAAAACAGGCCACTGCCTGCTAGTAACACTGCACTGCCACCAATGTGGTTTCATAGTCTCTCTGGGAGCAGAGGATAAGGACCATTGTAGAGCCCCAAGGAGAATGTGGAACACTCATTATTGTGTGATCGAAGGACTCATGCTGATTGGTAGCTCCTGACATTACTCTTTCCAACAAGGCTGGTGGAAGTGACATGGGCATGAATTAGTATTGGGAGGTAATCATTAATCCTTCTTATCTTCCACATGTATCTCTCCATCCCCTCAATGTCCCCTGTGCACTTACTTCCTTGTGCCTGTTCCTTTACTCATCCCCCTCACCTTAATCATTTACTTTGTAAGGGCTGGAATATGCCGTGGCTCCTCTGCCTTTGTCTCTCTGGAGGGCAGGGATTGTCTCTTTTAGTATAACATCCAGCACAGTTGGGTCCCCTTCCTGATCAGGTCTTTGGGTGCTGCTGCGATTAGTGAGTCCTAGTACTGCTCAGTGTGAACAGCACAGACTTACTACATATTATCGGCGCTCAGGAAGCAACAGTGCTATGGATTTAACTTCCCTGTTTAGAAAACCCACCTCCTCACAAGTGAACTGCATGGCCCAGTAGGGGGAGTGCTGGAAAGAGACAGTCAATAGAGAGGAGGCAGGGATAGCTGTACCGTGCAGCAGTTGCTCTGCAGTAACATTTGGCTGAGGCATAGAGGGACAGGGAGTAGTTGCGGTCAACGCGTACAGTATTAGTAAAATGATCTGTGTTTGAATAATTCCTCCCCCTCTCTGTCTCCAGATTTTGAGGGCGGGGGGCAGTGACTGTGCCCTCTGTCACCACTTTTATTTCAGGACAGGGGAGGGCGTGTGTGACATGCCATCACTTGTGCATCACACTGGTGAAGAAGCTTTGTTGAAAAGTGGCTTAAACTAGATATCCTTGTTTATCACTTTACAGCCTCTGCCTGGCTGTCCTAGACAAACAGGTGTCACTGTATACAGTTCCCAGCAGTCCTTTTCTGCATAGATAACGTGGAGAGTAAAGCTTGTCTACACATGGAGCTATTCCTGATTAACTCCATGTGTGGATACGCTCATTCTGGAACAACAGTGTCAGCATATAGAGTTAGGAACACCCAAGCAAAGGGGAAGGAAGGCAAAGGCTGAAAGTTCAGAGCACTTGCCTTGCCTTCATTGCTGTTTGTTGTGGCAAGATGAACAATGGAAGAACTTTGTGTAGCACTTAATCTTGCAGTGACGAGCCGCAGGCTGTCAGGCCTGTCGCAGCTAGGGGAGCCAGTGTGTCAGTCTCTCGTAGTTTTGTAATAGGGATAAAAATCTCATCTTGTATATGTGGCTGGAAGCTCACTTTCCTGTTCTCTGTGTCTTTAGTGCTGCTGAATAATGCTTGATTGACAGCCCCAAAGATACAAGAGGTACAGCACAGGCAGGGACCGTGAAGGCTTCCCTCTGCTAATGTGTCTCAGTTCTATGCTAGAGGGGCCATTTCTAGTGGTCAGGGGGATTGTCATCCTGGCTCACTCAGGTCTTGGTTGTCTCTGTGCTTAATTTGTCAAAATTGTGCTATTTGTAATAGCATCTCTTCTGCTTTGGATGCTGGGGTTTATTTCACGCACAGGCCGCCAGGTATATGTCATTCCTAACTTTTCTATTACCTTGAAAAAGGAAAGATTATTCTGGTGTGTAGGAACAGTCCCTCCTCATGAGCCATACCCATGTGTGCTGCATTAGCCAGCCTATTTTCCATCCTCATAGCCTCTACAATAGGCAGGGCGCTAGGCAGGCTGACAAAAGTGCTAGTGTAGACAAAGCCTTGATATATTCTTAAGATATTTAGGTTTCAGAGTGGCAGCCGTGTTAGTCTGTATCAGCAAAAAGAACGAGGAGTCCTTGTGGCACCTTGGAGACCTTAACTGTTTGTTCTGGCTGAGTTATGTTTGAGCTGCTAAATATCCTAGGTAAACATTCCAAAAGTGATGTGGGGCTTGTCTACAGGAGCAAGTAGACCTTGGCAAACTGGGGTGTGAATCCATCCCGCACTAGCCTGCCATCCTCTACCTGTCTGTGTGCACCCTGCTGGTGTGCATTAATAGTTCCTTCGGGTGCTTTGATCTCGTCCTTTTTGAAACAGGACTAGCTCAAAGCACTATAATGAACTGGTAATGTGTGTCAGCAGGGTGCACCCAGACAATTAATCTGTGACAGGCTAGTGTGGGGTGAATTCACACCCCAGCTTGCCACAGTCTAATTGTTCACTTAGACAAGCCCTTAGGCTGATCATTGTGCTTAATTTGTAAAATGCCCTTTGGGGAGAACTTGAGATGAAAACCAGGCTATACAAAGAACCGTGTGGTACCTAAGGTGAAGGGGCGAGATAGGAGTTTATTAGTTTCAGAGGGGTAGCCGTGTTAGTCTGTATCAGCAAAAACAACAAGGAGTCCTTGTGGCACCTTAGAGACTAACAAATTTATTTGGGCATAAGTTTTTGTGGGCTAAAATCCACCTCATCAGATGCATGGAGTGAAAAATACAGTGAGCAGTGTGTATATATATAGCACAGCACGTGAAAAGATGGGAGTTGCCTTGCCAAGTGAGGGTCAGTGCTAACGAGGTCAATTCAAGTAAGGTGGAAGTGGCCTGTTCTCAACAGTTGACAAGAAGTGGTGAATATCAAGAGAGAGAAAATTACTTTTTGTAGTGACCCATCTACTCCCAGTCTTTATTCAGGCCTAATTTGATGGTGTCCAGTTTGCAAAGTAATTCCAGTTCTGCAGTTTCTCGTTGAAGTCTGTTTTTGAAGGTTTTTTTTAATTGAAGAATTGCCATTTTTAAGTCTGTTGTTGAATGTCCAGAGAGATTGAAGTGTTCTCCTACTGGGTTTTGAATGTTACAATTCTTGATGTCTGATTTGTGCCCATTTATTCTTTTGTGTAGAGACTGTCTGGGTTGGCCAGTGTACATGGTAGAGGGGCATTGCTGGCACATGATGGCATATATCACATTGGTAGAGGTGCAGGTGAACGAGCCCCTGATGGTGTGGCTGATGTGGTTAGGTCCTATGATGATGTCCCTAGAATAGATATGCGGACAGAGTTGGCAGCTGGGTTTGTTGCAAGGAATGGTTCCTGGGCTAGTGTTTTTGTTGTGTGGTGTGTAGTTGCTGGTGAGTGTTTGTTTCAGATTGGGAGGCTGTCTGTAAGTGATGACTGGCCTGTCTCCCAAGGTCTGTGAGAGTGAGGGATCATCCTTCAGGATAGGTTGTAGATCCTTCATGATGTGCTGGAGAGGTTTTAGCTAGGGGCTGAAGGTGACGGCTAGTGGCGTTCTGTTACTTTCTTTGTTGGGCCTGTCCTGTAGTAGGTGACTTCTGGGTACCCTTCTGGCTCTGTTTATGGAATCCACAGGCTTCTGGGATGATACTGTTTCCTTTCTCCACAATCTTGCTGGAATCTTGCCTTGCCTCTCCAGTAACCAGATTGTGGTGCTTTCTTGCCTTGGCTCAGGCCAGAGGTTTGGTGGCTAGCTCCCTTGTCTTGGTGCCAGTGATAAGTCATCAGACTTGGCAGTGTCCAGCTGTGGGGTCGTTTAATGCCTGTACTTCAAGACCTTTTTGAATGAATCCCTCTAATCCTCTCCTGAACACTGCAAGTGGCAACATAAACTGGCAAAACCCAGTAATAAAGTACAAATGAAATCAAGATGTTAACCCCCCACTAGTGACAAGCAGTAAATCTGAAGCCTGGGGCGTTCCTTTTTTTTAATACATGTTAAGGCGGGCAGCTTGTTTTGTGTCATCTCTTCTCATGAGCTCTAATAGAACAGGGGTGGCCAAACTGTGGCTCGTTTACAGTTAAAGTGCGGCTTGCAGAGCCCCCCCGGTACCTCCCCATTCTCTGCCTACCGGACTGAGCAGGGGAGAGCTCAGGGCTTCTGTCCTGCGGTGGAGTGGTGGGACGAGGGGCTTCTGCACTGCAGGGAGGGAAGTTTAAGGGCTTTAGCCCTGCAGAGGAGTGTCAGGGCAGAAGGCACCGTTCCACGGGGCAGATAGCGCATGTCTTGCAGCTCTTGAACTTCTGAAGTTTATTGTATGTGGCTCGGAGAGTCAGGTGGCTACACACTTACAGCGCTGCGCTGGCGCAGCGCTGAAGCTAAAGCCAGCAGCGCGCCAAGCGGGAGAAAGGCTCTCCAGCACTCCAGCACCACTCCTCCTCCCTGGGGGAAGCAGCGCAGCGAGCCGCGGGCGCCAGCCCGCTGGGGCTTTAACCACACTGGCACTTTGCAGCGCCGCAATTTGCAGCGCTGGAGAGGGTGTGTTTTCACACCCTGCTGCAGTGCTGCAAATTTGTAAGTGTAGCCAAGCCCACAGTAAGTTTTGCTACTCCTATTATAGAAGGTGGTTATCTCAGTACGAGGTGAAAGGGTAGATTTTTGTTTTATCACAATATTGTGCCTCCTTATGACATCAGTTGTTCCCAGTTATAGCTACTTCTGGCTTTCAGAACTGCTGATTCTAGGCTTCTACTTCTTGTCTTAAAGACTTCTGGGTGGAGGGTCTTGAGCACATGCCCTTTCTTGCCATTACATCCAAGAAAGTTGCAATGTTTTCTTTTCAGAACAGCGAGCATTGTGGGCAAACTTGCATCTGCTCAGGAGGCTGTTGGTATCCTGCCAGAGAGACGTTACCTGTAATGTTTTCAAGAGTACCTAAGAGATGTAGGAACCCTAAACCTCATTGATTTTCAGTGGGACTTAGATGCTTTTAAAAATTGTACCCTTCAACTTCAGTGGCAATTTCTTGCTTCCTCGTTCTGTCTTCAGTTGTGCAGGTTTCACATTCCCGGAGATCCTTGAAAAGACGTCCATCCCTGTTCGGGATGGGCAGCTGCAGATGTTGATCCTTGACTTTAGTAATATCCATCTCTTGGAGACACACACACATGTATTAAAAAAAACATATAAGACTTTTGTCTGGCGGCTTACAGGCAACAGTTGGTGTTGGTCTTGCTTTGAGCCGGGGGTCGGACTAGATACCTCCTGAGGTCTCTTCCAACCCTAATATTCTATGATTCTTTGGACAGTATGGCCTGTGCAAGGCACAGTCTGTCTGTGTTACTGAGTATGAACTCAAAGTCTCACTAGCAATATGCTAAGGAACAGGCTGTGTTCAGGAACATGTAGCACACAACATTGTTCCTTTGAGGAGTGCACTGCAGTGGTAACGTGTATGTGACCTCAGATTTTTTCAGGCATTGTGGTAGTGTTTGTTGGGGAAGCTTTTCTTAATTATATGTATTTATTGCATCTTGAGGACTCCAGGTCACTTTTTCTCAGTTTACAAGTAAAACTGTTTTCCTCCCCCTTAGCTACCAGCTTTGCAAACTCCCTCTGGGATCAGAAAGTCATGCTGGGTTCTTTCTGGCTCATGCATCACTAGTAATAAAGGCCAAGATTTAAAAAAATGGGTTCCAAAAATTAGACTCTCAAGGCCATATTTAAACACCTACCTAGATGTGGGCCTGATCGAAAGCCCATTGAAGGGAATGAGTCTTGCTGTAGACATCAGTGGGGTTTGGATCAAGCCGTTAATAACCTGGTTTTTCAAACATGCTGAGCATCTGGCAGCTCCCAGTGAAATCAATGGGAGCTGCTGAGTGTGCAGTTCTGAAAATCAGGCCACTTATTTAAGAGTCTAAATTCAAGCATCCGTTAAAAAAAACTTAGCCAGTGAGTCTACCGATCAAATTCTGTGCTTGTTTATGACTGTACAACCCTGTTGTCTTCAAGTGGGTTGCCCAAAATGTAATTAAGGGAAAATATGGACCTGCACTTAGAACTTGGCTAATATTTCTTTTGATATGTGAACCAGAATAAACTTCAGCTCGCTCTCCTGTAGCTGTGTTGTCTCTGCTGAGCCAAACAGGAGTAAAATGAAGTTTAAAAGAAGACTGAAGTTGTCACTCTGATACTTATGGGCCGGGCTAGTAAAGGAAGAAGGGGCCGTTTTTATCTGTAGTCTCTTTTCTGACCCCAGCTAAACCTTAAATCGGTGTGTATGCATGAATGGATGAGGATAGTTATTCTTCTGGATATTCTGGGCCACATTTCTCTCACATAGGAATGGGAACGGTCCATTAGGTCATCCAGTTCGTTCCTCTGTCAAACGCAAGATTTTACCCTCCAGTGATTTGTCCAATCTAATAATTAGATGCCTGGAGAGATTTGACTTTCCACATTTCCCTTAGAGATTTTTCTGTGGCATAATAGACCTCACAGTTGGGGAAATGTTTAATCCCATTATTCCTGGTCTTACACCCCTGCATGCCTCCCTCTTTCTTATTTGTGTTTGTTCCTTAAATACTTGAAAATTATATCTCCCTTAATTGTGATTCAATACGGCTATTGCCTTCCACGGCATGAGTAGTGCTGAGCATTGAACAGCCTGCTCAGTGAGACTGCTACTTTGTTCCATGCTAAAATGAGATGGTGTAGGAGAGGGCTATGCCTGTTGTGGTCTTATCCCAAAGGCAGCATGCTGATACTTCCTGCATACTTCTCTCCCATCTTCCTGAAGAGCTCAGTGTGCATCCTGGGCTGTTTGGATGCCTAATGCTGTCCTTTTTTGTTTTAAATATTCATGTGAGCAGAGTGGCTTGGTGACTTAATGAAGCCGTACGGTTTTCTGAGTCCAAAGCAAAAGTGGACTTGCCAGTAGCTTGTATAAAACTTCTCATTAACCCAGTCAGTGGCCTCTAATATTGACACATTGTCCCCCTTTTTAAACATTAAGAAATTAAAATGAATCCATGTGCAGTAACAGACATCAGTTGCAAGCAAAAAGTTGCTCTTATCATACTGGTAGGATAAAGAATGCTCTTCGTGCATGAGAGATAACTGATGATCACACAATACTGTTTACTTCATGTGTTCCTTAGTGCTTTTTGATGGGTTACTTAAGTGTGTACCTGAAGCTTATTTAAGAGTAATAAAAAGAAAGAGAGCCTCTCAGAGGAAGAGAGGAAAAATGAACAAGTTGGTATTCTGGATCTCTGGGGGGTTAGATGTGATGTAAACTACCCCTTGAAAGATGAGATTAATGGGCTGTATGCTATTATATCTTGTAAACTCCCTGGATAAAAATAATTCATCCACTTTGTTTCTTCAGAGGATAACCATCCTTCCAGCCATCCATCTACGTGTTGAGGAGAGCTCAGTATTGTGGGGTTCTCTCTTCATTGTTTGTCTGTGCAGTGCCTAGCCCAGTGGGGCTCGGACCCTTGATGGGGCTTCCTGGGTGCTACTGGAGTACAAATAACAATCCACTGCTTCACTTTAGATTCAGTCCTGCATGGCGCTGAGCACTTCTATGAGGTGCTTGCTGCCTTTCTGCTGAAGATGGTGGGAATTAAGGATGCTCAGCACCTTGCTCTTGAAGAGGGCGTGTCTTGATCGTTGCAAACTGCTTTGAAATCTCAGCTGCAAGGTGCTATAGAATTGCAGTGTGTTAATTAAGAGTAAAATAACATGCTGAAGGAATGTAACAATGTTGAAGAGCATGGCAACGCTGCAAGAAATGAACAATCTGGTCTCCTGCATTCAGGTCACTGGTGGGATGGGGGTTGGAAGTCCGACTCTCCTGCTATTAAAATAGACAGTAGATTCAGGAGATAGCACCTGACACATGGCCTGGAGAGCATAATTTGACATGGCGGCTGAGTGAAAAATGCTGGATGCAATTTTTATTTTCAGTGCACTCAGACACAGGAAGTTTTAAAAACTTTTCTAGTAAAATAGAACAGGGTCAAGTGGGGATTCGTACAAGCCCTCGGATGAGTCATGCTCCGGGACAATAGAGAAATGCAAGCATTCCACTCCCACCGTGCACTCCCAAATCTGGGATTTCTGATGGCTTGGAGAGATCCTCTATTTCACTTGGCAGTACTCTTCAATTTTAATACCCAGTATGCCTCGAAGACGCAAGGATTGTCATTCAAATACATCTCTAGCTGATTAAAACCAAACAGCCATAACTCCCGCTGGACCAAGTTTTATAGAAAATCCTGTGAATCACATCAGAGGAGTCTAGCACATTCTGACTGATGCAGTTACAGTTAAAGCTTCCTCCAACCTTATTTTAAAGGATGGTAGCAAGCATTTCAGTTACTTGAATAATAGAAAAAATACTTGTGTATGGAGCAGTGGGGCTGGGAGTCAGGAGACCTGGTTATTAACATTCCCAACTCTGGCACTGATTCAGTGTATGATATGGGGGCAAGTCAGTTTAACCACTCGGTGACTCAGTTTCCCCATCTGAAAAAGGAGAAGAATAAAGTGCTCTGAGATCTGTGGTTGAAAAAGCATATGTCAACAGCTTATGTTAGTATTAACCTAATTTTTAAGTACAATAGCAAGTCTCAGTTATCTAAATAATAGAAAGAATTGTTGCATATGTAGCTATTGGCATATTCAAAGCTTTTGCAGTCTTACACTTCAAATGAATGGGATGTTGGGGTGTGACTACTATGCTGGAAAAATGCTTGGATTGGATTTTTCTGGTAGGTGACCACCAGTTGATCTGGTTGTCAGTGCTGGTATGTAAGTAGTTATAATTGGGCTGTAAAGTTAGTATTCCATTAAGGTAAGTGGGAGCAATTCACACCTCTTAATGTTAATGCATCCTGGAGAATAGGGTGCTGATTAAATTGTTGAGACTTCACAACCAGGCAAAATAATTCCTTTGAAAGAAAGGAGGAAAATTTAAAATGGAAGCTCAAGGGCCTAACCAAAAGTTTAAAAACAAATATAAATTGTTGTACTGCTTAAACTATTTGTGGATAGTCAAAGCAATTTACCCCCACGTGGACTTAGTTATAGCCTTATAAAGGTGCTTTATACCAGCTCAGCTAGTCCTGTATTGGAGGAGGAATAAACTCTACTGGTGTAATGCACCAATATAACTGCGTCCACATTAAGAAGTGAGCTGATACCACTTCTGGTATTAAAAAAGACACTACACTTCTAATTGAAGTAGTTATACTGGTACAAAAACTGTGTGTAGACCAGACCTAGGTGTAAGTTTTGCCTACATAGGAAAGCTTTTTGGGTCTAACCTAAGGTGTGCCTTAACCAATATAATTCTACCATATTATCTCCCCACCCCACAATGTGCCCACTCATAAGTGGTTTAGCTTAAATCACATGGGAAAGGGTTTAAGCAAAACCCCAAAAGCCACTCTTGTATTGGTCTGAGTCCTCCCACAATGGGGTTACACCTGTGTAACTATATCAGGATGACTGGTAAAAACTTTCCCTTGTAGATAAGACCATAGAGCTTAGAGCAGGGGTTCATTGCACCGCATTCCCTTTCTGACAACAAAAATTACTGTACAACTCCAGGAGTGGGGACCGAAACCTGAGTCCACGCAAGCCCTGCCCCCCAAGCAAAGCCAAAGCCCTGGGCCCTAGCAAGTCTAATGCCAACCATGGCAACCCCATTAAAAAGGGGTATCGACCCGCTTTGGAGTCCTGACCCACAGTTTGAGAACCACTGGCTTAGAGGAAAAATGCCTCTGGTGGTTGTTTAACATGTAATTAGCTCTGTATTGGATGAAAACTATCTCCCAAGACCTTAATCTACAAGCTTTCTGGTTTTCTCTGCCTGTTTAATTGTACCGTAGTAGTGCTCAGATTGTGATAGGAACTTTCCAAACAGAAAAGAAGATGATGGGGAGGGGGGAGAAGAATACAATAGACAAGCCGATTGATCAAGCTGGTGATTGGGAGATACAATCATAGAATATCAGGGTTGGAAGCAGTGGCGTAGCCAGGTTTTCAGTGTAGGGGGAGTGTAACCGGGTCCTTTCCTCGGCCCCCCCCGCTGAGCTCTTTGCTGTTCCAATAAAGCACTGCGAGCCTTTTCTTGATGCAGCACCCGTGGCTTTTATTCACACCAAGTTCCCACCACCAGTGATACTATTTACAGAGCCTTACAGGTCTTACTGTCTCCTCTTTTACAGGGAGTCTCCCCCAGCCTGGAGACTGCCCTTTCCCTGGCCATTCCCCCCTTGCTCTGGCTGCCAGCCAGCCTTTATAGCTCTTCAGCCGGCAGGCCCACAGGTATTCCCCCTGATTGGGGCTGGCTGAGCAGGGGCTAATTAGGTGCCCTTGCAGCAGCACCAAGGGAGCAAACATAAAAAAGGCACCCTTCCTTGGCTCCTCCTCTGGCCACGCCCCCTTGGCTCCTCCCATTTCCCCCCCCAGATTAACCCTGGGACCAGCTCAGGACTCCTGCGGGCTTCCCGGGGGTGCGGATACCCCCTCGTTCCCCCGCGGTCCCGGCAGAGTCTCTCCTGCCCAGCGCGCTCAGCAGGTATCCCCCGCCGGGCTGTGCCGCCCGTCCCCCCTGCCCCAGACAGTCGGACCCCCCAGTGCAAGGCACCGGACCACCCCCCCCGCTCACCTTCTGTCCTGCGTCCCTGGCCTGCTTCCGGCGCTCCATGCGGGGCTCGCCAGCCAAGTGGCCTTAAAGGCGCAGGGGCCTTTTCGCCTCCCCGCACCCGCCGCATTAGCAAGGGGCTGGGGGGGGGTGGGCAGGGAGTGCTTGGCTGCTGAGCCCTGAGCCGAGGAGCTGGCCCCCTCGCTCCTCCGTGCCGGCCTGCCGCCCCATGGCTCCTCCGGCCGCGCTGCTGGCTGCGCCAGCCCGGCAGGCGCCACTTCCGCGCCTGCCGCCCTGAGGGGAAGCAGCAGCTTCCGCTGAACCTCGCTAGCTACGCTACTGGTTGGAAGGGACCTCAGGAGGTATCTAGTCCAACCCCCTGCTCAAAGCAGGACCAATTCTCAACTAAATCATCCTGATGATAACCTAGAGATGTCATCTAGGTTACACATTCTTTTTAAAAAAAAAAAAAAGGCACTAAAATTCATCTCCTCATCCTCCCTCCACCATTCAACCCACATATGTTTTCCCCAGAGCGATCCCCAGCTTTGTTACCAGTGTCCTTTTGCCCCTTTCTCCCAATGTTTGGCTGCTTACCTCTGCATATATAAGCAATTCGCTATACCCAGGAAGTCTTTTTTCTCTGTGGATAATTTTCTACAATGTTCAAACATGCCCGCCTGAAACTCTTTCCCAAAGATGGCGTACTTTGAGAATTCTACAAATATTTTTGGGAGAATTTGTAAGAAAACTGTCCAGTTCATCTAATCCATCCATGCCCCTGAATAAGTAAGCGTGTTTTGCTAGCACAATAGCACATGCATGCTGTGCCTCTGGGAACTGTTACAGTTCATCTGATGCAGCTTGTGGTGAGCTGTTAAATCACAGCCATGTCTGAGGCCACCAGCCTAACGTAGCTGTAGCCTGTCTTCAAAACTGCCACATGTAGTGCTTGATTCCTCAACACGGTTTAAATTGGTACTATGGAGTGATTTGTATTTCAGAATATACAGCAGGAAAGGTGGGGAGCCCCAAAAGTTCCTGGACTTCACAGGTTATTTTCCTATACTTGTGCATTGTTGATTCTCTGCCAGGTCAGTGAAGCCCTTGAGTTTTGCTCGAGGCCGGATGATTTTGAAGTGGCTTTCTTAGTCCACCTTTAAAATCTCTCTGCTTTCTTTTCTTTTTCCTTTCTCTGAGTTTGGGGAAACTTGCTTACCCGGCATACTGGAGCAGTCCTAACTCTACTCCGTGTTCACTGGTTATGGCGGGGGGCCAGAGGGCCATGATCCCATCACTTTTAAAAGTGGGTAGGCTATGCCCTTCCACTTTTTACTGGCCATAAGGGCAAGTGGTGGAGGGGGTGGAGATGAGCGACTGGGGGGCGGGGTCTTGGGAAGGGGAGGTTCAAGGGCGGGGATTCAGGGGGAAGGGGTGGTGTGCGACCTCAGGGAGCAGTACGGCATGGGGGGCATGGTTCAAGTGCCTGTGGTGTGTGCCCCCCCCACTTTTAGGGTGCTTCCACTGCTTGTGGGATATAGCTTGAAATACTTACTGGATGGGAGCATATCTATGTTTCTCTAGTATGATTATTTCACCCTATACACATGCCAGGGATGCAGGCGTTGACAGGAGATATTCTTGAGCAGCTAAGAGTCCTGGCAGTGCAGCCATGGGTCTATTTTAGAAGTGCTAAGTTTTGCTGTTGTTTAAAAAAAAAAAAAAAAAAGTCTAAATCATGTTTTCAGTCTTATTTTCTTGCAAATTTTGTACAATTTATTTCAGTTTTATGCGTTTTTTTTCATTTGAGTACTTTATTTACCATATAACGGGAAGTAATTTGATCGTAATAAAACCCTTCAAAACTTTCCTCCCAGTTTGTTCCCTGATCGTAATGTCGACTGATTCAAGGAACTTGGTCGGTCTCGTTCCCTTGTAGAAGAAGAAAAGGGAAACAACCCTTCTGTGGCTCTCATCACTGCAATATCTATGGATGTCACAAATGGTATTACGCCTACCCACATAAGGTAGGGTGTAACAGAGCCAGCTGTTTCCAGAGTGCCCCCTTGTGGCCAGAAGTGGTTTTGCAGCACCCTGCCTCTGTTTCCCCTCTTTAGGACCCTTTGAGATGTCCTGCTAACAAGCTTGCCCCCCCCGCGCACGCACGCACGCACGCACGCACACACACACACACACACACACACACTCTTCCTCAGTGACTTTCACACCAAAACAGGCTTTCAGGCCCTGCTGTCCAGGTTGTTATTTAGTTCTCTGTTTTCCAAGTAGCAAACCAAACCCTGAAAATAACACCAGAGCCATTACCCTGCTGGGTCTTAGGCTGTGCCCTCAGGGAGTCTCTTTTCTAAAACTTACTGCTGGGTTTCCTCTCCCTGACAGTCTCAGCGGCTCATTTTCTCTTTCTCCCAAAACAACCCCCCTCCATTGCAGCTTCCTGCTGCTTGTATAGTGGAATTGCCTAATCCAACCCAGGTGTGCCTATTCAGTAATCAGGGTTGGCCAGTCCCAGGCCCTCCAGACTTGTAAGTGGCAAGCTGCCCTGTTACACAGGAAAGTATTATTTATTAATCAGCTATGTATAATAATAAGGGATTATTTCCAATCTATACCTAAATACAAGAGGGCAATGCTTTGCAAACATTTCTACGCAGTAGCATGCACTTGATGCATATCCATATGCCAACACTTACAAACAGCTAAGAAGAACTGAGGGGCGGCTGTTAATTTCCCAAAGTGGTGAACCCTTGTCATGGCTGAATGTTGTCCATGCTTGCTTAATATGAATTAATTCACAGCCCTGCTCCCTAGAAATTGGAACCGTTTAAAGAATATGATAAAAGAAATGAATAGCCGTGCTGCTACATTGTGGTTGACAGTCTATTAGGATGTTATTGCTAAGAAGAAAATTGCTAAGATCCCATAATTATAGGTGGAGAAGTTGCAATAGTTATACTGAGGCTACCTTATGCTTTCCATTACAACCCCTTCTGCAGATAACTTTAATGATTCATGCTTGGTCTCTGCCTCGTGTTAATTGTTCATGGATTCATAGATTCCAGGGCCAGAAGGGAATATTGTGATCATCTAGTCTGAGGTCTTAGAGCTTCCCCAACATAATTCCTAGAGTAGATCTTTTAGAAAAACAGCCGATCTTGATGTAAAAATGGTCAGTGATGGAGAATCCACCACAACCCTTGGTAAACTGTCCCAGTGGTTGATTACCCTAACTCTCAAAAAATCCCACCTTTATTTCCTGTCTGAAAGCTATATTATTGTTAAAGCAACAAAGAATCCTGTGGCACCTTATAGACTAACAGACGTTCTGCAGCATGAGCTTTCGTGGGTGAATACCCACTTCTTCAGATGCAAGATATATTATTGTTGTTTAAGTTTGAGCTTTCTGCTTTGTAGCCTTAGATAACAGTCCATGCTCTGAGGAGCTTCTGGTTTTCATAGCTGTTGAGCACCTGCAGTGCCCCCTGAGGTCAATGGTATTGGAACCTAAATGAGACAGTTGACATAATGGGATGATGTGCCAAGGGTGGGGGGTAGCTATGCCACAGCCCTAGGCACCCGGCTGACGCAGTTGATGAGCACAGTTCAGATTGCATTGATATTCTGGGTCTGGCACTGTCCTGCCTGTGTGTATCAAATATACCTTATCGAAGGGGTGATGAAAGCAGAGGAAAGGCCAAGGGTTCCTTAATGCTGTCAGCCGCCATGGGTGCCATGTGACAACCATTTATTGCAAACCTCAGATACTGAGGGGGTTCTGTGTGCCATGTGGCCCAGTGCTGTTGTGATGCCGTGGTTGTTGAGCTGTCTTCCTTGCTGGGAAGCTCCCTCTGAACCAAGCACATTTCTCAGGAATGTGGGAATGTGGTAACTCCATTCCTTGAGAATACAATTTGAGCTATGACATAATCCCTGTAGCAAGTGAGGAGTCATTAGCAGGTTCTTTCTTACTGCAGTTGGTGGAGTGGAGCTGCATGTCTTTGGATTCTGCTCATTCCTTGGTATTTTCTCATGCTCTAAACACTAACAGGTGGCACCCTTCACCGAGGGGAATGGATGGGGGTAAATTATGTTTTAAATCATTCAGCACCTCAGAATGGCTTCCTATGTATATCTGAGCTATCAAGCCTACCTCCATAATTATGAATATATTCTTTATACATGACCAGTCCTGAGAGCTGAACCTTGCACACTGAAGGGGGCAGATGAACTGTGTTCTAGTGCTGGTCAGGTTACCAGAACCTCGGGTTTGATCAGCTATCAGGAACCGTATCCCATGAAAAAGAGCAGAACAGATAGAAAGTGAACCCCAAATGCCCCAGTTGGAATTACGCTAGGTTATTGGGTGATTTACAGATGTATCTGGATGTGCACACACAAGGGCTGTTTATAGCAGACTCTGGGAAGGGAAGGTTGGCAGACACTAGTTTAATTGAAATTGATTATAGTTAGGTTGGGCCCCAAAGTTCAAACTACTCAGAGTTCCAATGACGGACCAGGTCCTCTAGTCAGAGTCTATGGTCTGCTAGTGAGAGAAGGGAATGGAGGCCGACACACAGTGGGTCCATTGCCCTCTTCTCTCTGCCACTGACTTGCTCTGTCACCTAGAGCAAGTTACATGGGGGGAGGGATAGCTCAGTGGTTTGAGCATTGGCCTGCTAAACCCAGGGTTGTGAGTTCAATCCTTGAGGAGGCCACTTAGGGATCTGGGGCAAAAATCAGTACTTGGTCCTGCTAGTGAAGGCAGGGGGCTGGACTTGATGACCTTTCAAGGTCCCTTCCAGTTCTAGGAGATTGGTATATCTCCAATTATTACCTTTTTTTTTTTATTACTTCTTTGTGCCTCAGTTCATTCCTCTGAAAAATGGGGATAATTACCCTGATTGTTGGTGTGAGTTTAAGTGCTTTGGGATCCTCCCATGAGAGATAATACAGAAGGGCAAAGAATGATTAGTATGAAGAAGCATTGGGCACCGGGGATGCCATCATCGGAAGCAGACCCAAGCTTTTTAATTCCTTAATTTGGAATTGGGACGCAGTAGTCCTGCCATGGTGAATTCAGAGTTTTTTGTAGTTAAAATGTCTCTTTTCCAGGCCTCTCTGCTCTTTGTTTCAAGGGGCAAAGTGGCTCTCTTTCCAGAGATGGGATGTCTCTCCACGGAAGTGGCCATCTGCTCTTTAAGGATTCCCCTCCTGTTAATGGCAGCACTTCTGCTATGGAGTAAAGTATACACGTAAGCTACTAGGAACCTTGTGTGTTTATTCCCTGGTCCCATTGCCTCTTATACAGGAACAGAGAAGAGGAGCAGAATCGAAATCGCTCTTGTGAGGTTTATCAGTAAACCTCTAGGCATTATACTGGTTTTTACAACAGTGGCCATCTGAGAACATAGATGAGTTCTGTGGCAAAAGGTTTGTAGTTATGTGAGATCTTTGCTCTCACCCTCTCCGAGACCTGTGCAAGCATTTCCCTTAAAATCTGTGCACCGCTATTAGCAACAGCTGTAGCGCTCATGTCACCTATCCACTGGCATTGTAGCCCATGTTGCTGAACACTGCTTCGAACTGGTCTAGACAACACAGTGGTTGAAACATCAGTAGTGTCTCCACACTAGCACTCCCGCCTTTACTGTCACTGGTCGAGTTGCTTCAGTTGTGGCGTAACAGTGGAGTGGCAGACTTTCAGAATATGCTTTTGCGTAAGGCCCCACAGCACTGATCTAGACAAAACTGTGAATTAACTAGTCCACCATTATCCTTGCAGTTGTTGCATTATTAAGGAAGTGAGGGGATTACCTAGTTACAGTCTTTGTTCTATGGACAGTGCCTAGCACAATCATGTCCTGGTCTGTGACTGAGGCTCCAGACCCAGATGCTACAGTAATACAAATAATACATAATATTTCTAAATAACGAAATGCAAATTGTAACAAATGAGCTGAGATTTCTGAAGAGCTGCTTCTTCCAAGGAGCAGGGCACTTCATCCCAGGAACTGGCTAGATTCTCCATTCGCGTTCTTCCATTATAAAATATATCTATAAACCTCAGAGCCCATCTAGAGCTGAGGGACAGAACCAATATGAGATTTCACTTGTTGGACTTTGGCACTGTGTTTAAGGCTTGGAGTTTTGTTCACTTGGAGATCCAGTATCTTTTTGTTCATATTTGGATTGTGAGAATTTTTGGTTTATTATGGAATGAGGTTCCATGCCGGACCTGATAATTTATTAGTAAATGTCAGGCGATGTGTCCACACAGAAGACAGTCACCGCCCATTCCTCTTACCTTCCTCACCCCCCTCAAGGCATGAGAGTTGTTTCCAACCTGCAAAGTTTGGATCCAGATCTTTTCAGTCTTCTTCAGAGTTGGAGGGTGTTGAGAGCCAGGGTTTTGGTTCAGTTCTAACTCTGATTACAGTAGTTGGGCTCTACTTCCAGAGTGGCAGTTGTTCACACTTGGGTTTTTCCTGCTTTTGTCCCACTGAATAGCCAGGCACTTCGGGGTCCTTTTAATATAGTATGCTGCATTGAAAGTTTAATGAGCACAGAATTGTGTTCATTCCTTTCTGTCCCTTACCATAGCTGTATATGAGCATTTCCTTCCTGTGGATTAGGCCCCTCTGCTTGTGGGATTTGCTGCGAAGCAGCATTATGGGACAGAGTGTTATGTTTTGTGACAGTATTTACCCCTCTTTAGTGGAGGTCATTGGCTTCCTTTGTTCTAGGCTGCTTTTTGCCCTCATTCACCATTCTGTCCCTGGAAACGTTTTGCCCCTTGAAACAAATGGAACTGGCTGCTATACCATAGTTGTTAGGGGCTCTGTAAAACAACCACTGTCCTGTAAAACTCTTATTATTTTGTGCCTAAAAACGAAAGTGATAAATGTAACTTTCAAGGGTCTTATTTCTGCCTTGACTTCAAGTGACATTGACATGAACGAGGCCCTGCAGGTACTGCAGAGTGGAAAAAGCATCTTCTCTCGTGTACGGTGTAATGAGCTGCTGGTTAGTAACATGTAACTCCTGGCGCTATAGAGTGGACACTTCTTGGGCCAGGGCCCGTATGCACTTCTGCATTTGTTTGGTGCCTCATTGTGGACCGTGTCAGAAACAATATGAACGTCACAGTTTGCTTTGCACTGAACACAGTGGGTTGTCAATCCAGTTCTGCCACTTGCTCAGTGTGTAACTTGGTGTGTCACATTGCCCCTTGGCGCCTCAGTTACCCCAGCTGTAAATGATATAGGCAGTATTGCTTGAACTGTGCTAGGCGCTTCACAAAACTACATGCGGCCATGGTTCCTGCCCGGAAGAGCTCCGTCTAAATATGGAGATAATGAGCACCCGCCTTCGTTATGCTCTCGGAGGTCTTCTCTGAGTTGTTATTGCTATTTGCTTATTAATTAGATCAAATGATGTCGTGCTGCCAAAAGGTGCGGGGGTAGCAGTGCTGGAGATTAAAGTAGTCTGCTTATCCACAGAACAGGGAAGACAGGCAGCCACCGCAGGGAAAGGATGGATGTTCTAGTGATTAGGATGCCAGCCTGGCATTTGGGAGAGCCAGATTGAATTCTCTGCTCAGCCACAGAAGTCTGTGTGACCATGGGCACCTTTTTAAAGGTTGAAATCAGTGGGAGTTAAGCACCTAGGTGCTTTCATAAATCCTACTAGGCACCTATCTGCATCTTTAGGCACCTAAATCTCTTTACAAATCTGCCCCTTCGTGTCTGTGGGCCTCAGTTCTCCATCTCTAACATGGGGATAACAGCTCTTGCAAAGCTCCTACCAGTGTGAGGAAGATACTGACATTGATTATGAGGTGCTCAGGTACAACTGTAATAAGGGCCATACAAGTTCTGTAGCTAAAAGCTTTCCTCACCATAGGGTTGCTGCCTGGCTGGTTTTTAACTGGCCTGGCTGGGTTTTGTATTATCTTGCTGGTTAATAGACTTAATGTGCTGTTTGTTTTTTCACTTGGCACACATTAGAACGCTCTACATTCACACCTCTGCCGGGTGGGGAAAGAGAAATGACACAGTAACACATATTGCACTATTATTTTGGTGTAACATGGTTCTCTAAAATATTGTAGCAGTTAGAGTTGGTACTGGAACCACTTTTGTTGGGCTGGGGATGGCCAGTGCCTATTTTTTTGGGGTGGTGGTGGTGGTGTCGGCCAGTGTCCGCGTTTTCTGGGCCTTGGAGGTGGCAACGTGCCTCAGCTAACTTGTTCTGTGAAGTATTCCAGCATTTGGTTGGTTAATTCCAAAAATCTGTGGCTAAATCACAGACTGTCTCCTCAGAACAAACCAGCATACTAACTGTTGTCCCGTGCAGTTGGTGCTGTTGAATAGCTGCTGCTTTCCCCCCTCAGTAGTTTACAGAGTGTTTAGGGATCCTTTAGGGTAAAAAGCACTTTCACACTGAATCTCTCCAGGTATCGTCTACACACCTGCGGTATTGGGGGAATGTCATAGGTCTCACCCCCACTTGGAGCTGTTGGGTTCCAATATGGGGACCTGCATGGATTTATCTAAACTTAAATCCTAGTTTAGATCTGGTAAAAGCTGCCACCACCCAATAATGTACGTGTATTGGGACACAGTCCTTCCCCAAACTTCCCCTGGGGAACACAGATTCAATCTCCCTGAATCTCTACACACAGGGAAGCAGCCCACTTCCCCCCTCCCTCTCTCCTAGCCACTCTGGAGAGATTCACACCGATTCAACCCTGTGAATCAACCTCAGGAGGAACTCACTCTTCCCCCCTCCCCTTCCCTTGAATCTCCACAATAGAAGGAATTAACCAAGTCCAAAGAAAATAATTTATTAAAGAAAGAAAAAAGTACACTATCTCTGTATTACAAAGATGCAAAAATACAGGGTCTAAACTTATCAATCTCTGGAGAGAATCCCCCCTCCTTTCTTTCTCAGTAAAAGCAATAACAGTAGAGAATTAAAGAAATTCTATAGCAAAACACAGAATTGCAAATACAGAAATAAAAGTATAAGAATACTAGTTCCTTGCTAATACTCACTAGCTTGAATAGAAGAATTTATTGCAGAAACCTGGGAGGACTTGATTAAGATGTCTGGACTCCCTTAATTCCCAAGAGAGACTCTCTAAAAACAAAGAACAGAAAAAAAAAACTTCCCTCCACAGGGATTTGAAATTATCTTGTCCCTGATTGGTTCTCTGGTCAGGTGTCCGCAGGTACTGCTTGTTAACTCTTTACAGGTAGAAAAAAACCCTTAACCCTTAACTAACTGTTTATGACAGGGAACTTCCACTGTCATGTGTCTTTTCTGCACCTTTGCTGATGCCCCTGTGCAAATGAAAGTTTTCCCCCTTCTAAACTATAAGGGCATGAGTGAGAGCCTTAGCTGCAGCCTGAGCAGCAGCACCCATGCAGCTATTTTAGGCATGCTTGTTGAAGCCCTGATAGCATGGGTCTGTTACCCAAGCCGGGAAGCTTGCTCCCAGCTGCAGTGAACACCTAACCAATGACGCCACGGTTCCATGCATCCCACCCCGACCTATCATGCACTCAAGCACGTATGTATAATATAAACAACAACAAAAACTCACCCCCAAATTAGAATAAACGGGGGAAAAAAACCTTGTGGAGCTAAAAACATTTGCAGACTCACTCTGCTGGTACGTCTGATCCCTTCCCTTCTCTCCCCCTCCCCCCCCGTCTTTTTTTTCTCTCTACTTAGATTGTAAGTTTTTCAGAACAAGAAATGTCTCTTATGGGTTCAGTGTTTAGTACTATGGGGCCCCAGTTCTGGTCAGGGTCTCTGGCCACTATTATTATAAATGTCTTGTCACTTGTGGTCTCTTCCATGGGGCTGAATTGTAATGAGTCATATGCTTGATCTTGAAATCTCTGAATGAACCAAGCAACAGCAGCAGGATGGGTGTGAAGAAGACAGTCTGTTTGCACACAACCATCATATTATTCAGCAAAGATGATAAAGTGCATATAGAAATAACAGATGACACTTTCAATGGGGTTTTCATAAAATCTACATTGACTGACTTGCTTGTAAAATTCTGGGTACTTGAGAAAATCCCTTATTTAGGTGCCTAAGTGTGGATTTTTAGGAGCTTAACATTAAGTACCTGCAGTTAGGGTTGGACCCCCATTGTGTTGGTGCTGTATGAACACGAAGTAGGATACAGTCCTTGCCGTGAAGAGTTGGCAATCTAACATGGCAAATGAGATCTGAAGGGTAGCGGGTGAAGGAGACAATCACATTGATAAGCTTAATACCGTTTTTCGTATACATTTCATAGAATCATAGAATCTCAGGGTTGGAAGGGACCTCAGGAGGTCATCTAGTCCAACCCCCTGCTCAAAGCAGGACCAAACCCAACTAAATCATCCCAGCCAGGGCTTTTTCAAGCCTGACCTTAAAAACCTCTAAGGAAGGAGATTCCACCACCTCCTTAGGTAACCCATTCCAGTGCTTCACCACCCTATTAGTGAAAAAGTTTTTCCTAATGTCCAACCTAAACCTCCCCTTCTGCAACTTGAGACTATTACTCCTTGTTCTGTCATCTTCTACCACTGAGAACAGTCTAGATCCATCCTCTTTGGAACCCCCTTTCAGGTAGTTGAAAGCAGCTATCAAATCCCCCGTCATTCTTCTCTTCTGCAGGCTAAACAATCTCAGTTCCCTCAGCCTCTCCTCGTAAGTCATGTGCTCCAGCCCCCTAATCATTTTTGTTGCCCTCCGCTGGACTCTCTCCATTTTATCCACATCCTTCTTGTAGTGTGGGGCCCAAAACTGGACACAGTACTCCAAATGAGGCCTCACCAGTGCTGAATAGAGGGGAATGATCACATCCCTCGATCTGCTGGAAATGCCCCTACTTATACAACCCAAAATGCCATTAGCCTTCTTGGCAACAAGGGCACACTGTTGACTCATATTCAGCTTTTTGTCCACTGTAACCCCTAGGTCCCTTTCTGCAGAACTGCTGCCCAGGCATTCGGTCCCTAGTCTATAGCAGTGCATGGGATTCTTCCGTCCTAAATGCAGGACTCTACACTTGTCCTTGTTGAACCTCATCATATTTCTTTTGGCCCAATCCTCTAATTTGTCTAGGTCCCTCTGTATCCTATCCCTACCCTCCAGCGTATCAACCACTCCTCCCAGTTTAGTGTCATCTGCAAACTTGCTAAGGGTGCAGTCCACACCATCCTCCAGATCGTTAATGAAGATATTGAACAAAACCGGCCCCAGCACCGACCCTTGGGGCACTCCACTTGATACCGGCTGCCAACTAGACATGGAACCATTGATCACTACCCGTTGAGCCCAACCATCTAGCCAGTTTTCTATCCACCTTACCATCCATTCATCCAGCCCATACTTCTTTAACTTGCTGGCAAGAATACTGTGGGAGACTGTATCAAAAGCTTTGCTAAAGTCCAGAAATAGCACATCCACTGCTTTCCCCTCATCCACAGAGCCGGTTATCTCATCATAGAAGGCAATTAGGTTAGTCAGGCATGACTTGCCCTTGGTGAATCCATGCTGACTGTTCCTGATCACTTTCCCCTCCTTTAAGTGGTTCAGAATTGATTCCTTGAGGACCTGTTCCATGATTTTTCCAGGGACTGAGGTTAGACTGACTGGCCTGTAGTTCCCTGGATCTTCCTTCTTCCCTTTTTTAAAGATGGGCACTACATTAGCTACATTTATCAATTAAGAAACTACATTTGTGTTAAGGCACTGCTGTTTTTTTAAGCCTTCAATCAAGAGGTGTATTTTACCAATAGGTGAGTGTTTTCATCCTCGTTTTACAGGTGGGGGGAACCGAGGCAGAGAGGTTACTTGCGGTCAAGCATGGAGTCAGTGTAGAGCCAGAATTAGAACTTGAATTCCTGGCTCTCAATCCTGGGCTTTAAAACTCTGCTCTCTCTGGCTTTAATTTCACCTTTTGTTTAGGGTGAGGTTAGTTTCTTAAATGCTCAAACCAAAAAAATTTGCAGCCACGTAGATAATGAACACTGACTTTTGTGTATTTGCAGGTTGTGTTCAAAGAGTCGGGCGATTCCTACAGAGGATAGATATTGTGGACTCTCTTTGTCAGTTTTATTAAGTGGTAGAACTGTCTATAGAAAACCAACCATCCAGTCAAACAAAAAACTACTCTCCACAGTGGAGTAAAGAGCCCATTTCCCACTGAAATATACAGCTGAGTGGACGGTTGGGAATTTTGGGTTCACAAGAAATTCAGAACCAAACCTAGCATTACTTTGCCCCTCAGTGACTTCATTGTCCTTTGAAAGCACCATTCTCGCTGATTACTGCTAACCTGGACTCTTATTCAGCCTTTAATTCACAGTCATCAGAGAAATCACTGCAAGTTTCTTTGCTTTGCTTCCTGGAAGTGACTCCAGCCACTTCCTGAAGCGAAGTCCAAATATTGCGGTTTGACCCACTTGACTTAGGCAGTGTGATAGAACAGAGTGTGGATTGTTGTGAGTAATTGCAAGTACTTAGCTGGTGAGGTGTGTATCAAGCACCTGATCAGTTTGTTGGGAACTATTCAAGCCTGTCCAGCTGCGATCAATGAATTAGTTTGTTGAATGGGCTAGTGGAAAATAAATGAGGAATGTCCAGAACTCCTGGTTCTTAGGGAGGTGTTTTGGATGATGATGGGCTGTTAGATGTTACTTCTGGGAAGGTGACTTCTCTGAATCTTAAAAACATTTGAGCTAAAACCCTAAGTAAAGGCATCTGCGCAGGCTATCTGCTTTTCTGTCTCGTCCTTTTCCCGTTTCTTGTGTCCATTTAAAACAGCAAATGTTTACAGCAAGAGTGATGAAAATTACCAATTAACTGCCTGTGAGAAAGCTAGAGAATGGCAGCTGTGAGCAGGCCACTGCTCCCTCCCCGATCTCTGAGTAACCCTATCCCCTTTGCAATTTGCTTTTCAAACTTTCCATTTCTGTGCAACAAGCCAAAAAACCAAGGTGGGTTTATTTGGGGAGGAGAGAGAGGAGAAAGAGAGCGTTGAGAGCGAAACCTGAGCTGCAGGTTTATTCTGGTGTGCAAGAGCTATCTTTACCCCTTTTGGCTCAAAGAGAGTCAAAGCCCCTACAGAAGCATCCAGCTTGGCATCCCATTCATGACAGGCATGCTGGCACTGGCTTGGCCTCCTTGCCGCAGCCTCGGTGAGATTCTCCCTCTGTACACAGGTGCCTTTCCAATTTTAAGATTTGGTTTGAGTGCATAGAATTGATGGAATTTGCAAATGAAAATGTCTCATCAGATGCAATTACCATAAATTAGAAAGCACCCAATTGCATACAGGGTGGCTCTTTTGTGTCTTCAGGTTTGGGGCTCTTGAGAACAGCAGGGAATCATGTTGCATTAGAAATGAGTTTAATGTCTGCCAACTTCACCTGGTAATTTTGTTTTGTTTTAATAGCTGCATGTCCACTTTATTATTGACTAGTCCCTCTGCGTGTACCCTACTGTCCTGAACTGCCCTGCGTATCAATCCTGTATATGGTTTGAAGGACACTTAGCCATAGGAGTAACTGAGTGGCTGTGTTGTGTGAAATATGCCAGTGTTCTGCAGTGCCTTTCTTTTCCTTTCACTGTAAACTCCATGAAACATGGATGGGTAAAATCCTGTCTCAGGCTGGGCTCGCACTGTGCCTCACTTTTCTTCATGGATTCATAGGAATCAGAGATGGAGAAAGCCCTCTAATGTCCCATTCAGCCTTTGTCCATTACCGGTGCCAGGTTGTTCTCTGCTGTGCCCAGTGTAACAGATCTCCACGTCGCACAGCTTTCCCTGAGGTTCAGGCTGTGCATGTGCTTGACTTCTGACCTTAGGAGTTTTAAAAGTACCTGCCCTGAGAGAGAGACAAGGTGGGTGAGGTAGTGTCTTCTATTGGACCAGCTTCTGTTGGAGAGAGAGAGACAGGCTTTTGAGCATACACAGAGCTCTGGGAAAGATACTCAGGCCTGATGTACACTATGATTTTACTTTGGTATAGCTGTGTTGCTCCGGGGTGTGAAAAATCCACCCCCTGAGAGATGCAGCTATACTGACCTAATCCCTGGTGCAGAACAGCGCTAGGTTGAGAATTCTCCATCGGTGTCACTACTGCATCTTGGGGAAGTGGAGTATCTATGCTGAAAGGCGAAGCCCTCCTGGGCATGGGTAGTGTCTTCACTGAAGTGCTACAGCAGCCCAGCTGCAGCATTTGAAGTGTAGATGAGCCCTCAGCTGAACACAAGGTGGAACAGATAAGGAGTTAACATGCTGCAAGAGACTGTTCAAGGTGAAGTGGACTGTTAACATAGCTGGGATCATAGGACAGAGGAGGATTAATGGGTTACAGATTGTTATAATGAGCCATAAATCTAGTCTCTTAAATCCATAATTTTTGGTGTCTAGCAGAATTATGAATTTGCGTCCCCAGTCTCGTCTTCTGAAGGTGTTGTGCAGGTTTCCTGAGAGGTCAGATATAGAGTGATTGTTAGAGTAATGTCTCCTTTGGGGGAGTTAGCTGCCACTTAGTGTTAAAGCAGCCTTTTTTGGTGGTGTGGTGGATTTGTTTGGGGGATTGGGTTAAGGGTCACTGCTCGCTTCATTTGCTGCCACTTCATGGCTGACGTAGCATCTAGAGACCCATGTTAAGCCTTCCTTTTGAATCAGGCACGTACTTCCTCCATTGTATAGCTGTAGAAACTGAGGCACCATAAAGAAAAACTAAGTGACTTGCCTTCCATCATCCAGTAAGTCATAATGTGCAAGGTACCCAGATATCAGGATGATGAGTGAATATAAACACCTAGATCAATAGCTGGTGACAGAACTGGGAATAGAATCCAGGCATCTTGTTTCCCAGGCCTGGTCTACACTACGAGTTTATCTCGAATTTAGCAGCGTTAAACCGAATTAACCCTGCACCCATCCACATAACGAAGTCCTTTACTTTGATATAAAGGGCTCTTAATATCGATATCTGTACTCCTCCCTGACGAGGGGGAGTAGCACTGAAATCTCACTGCCATTTTGCATTAGGGTTAGTGTGGCCGCAATTCGACGGTATTGGCCTCCGGGAGCTATCCCACAGTGCACCGTTGTGACTGCTCTGGACAGCAATCTGAACTCGGATGCACTGGCCAGGTAGACAGGAAAAGCCCCGCGAACTTTTGAATTTTATTTCCTGTTTGCCTGCATGGAGCACTGATCAGCACAAGTGACCATGCAGTCCCAGAATCAAAAAAGAGCTGCAGTATGGACCGTACGGGAGATACTGAATCTGATCTCTGAATGGGAAGATGAATCTGTTCTATCAGAACTCTGTTCCAAAAGACGAAATGCCAAAACATTTGAAAAAATCTCCAAGGCCATGATGGACAGAGGCCACAACAGGGGCTCAACACAATGCTGCGTGAAACTTAAGGAGCTGAGACAAGCGTACCAGAAAGCCAAAGAATCAAATGGACGCTCACGGAGGGAGGGGCGACTGATGACTGTAGCTATCCTACAGTTCCCACACTCTCCGAAAACCATTTGAATTCTGGGCTGAGCTCCCAAAGCCTGAAGGATCAAAAACATTGTCACAGGTGGTTCAGGGTATATGTCTTCAGGATTGGGGAGTCATTCCCATTTTTGTCCAGGTGCCCCCGACCGACCTCACTGAGGCTGGCCAGGAGCACCCATGACAGCAGCAGACGGTACAGTATGACTGGTAACCATCATTGCCAACTTGCAAAGCAGCAGATGGTACAGTAGGGCTGGTAACCGTCTTTGCTAATTTGCAAAGGCAAGGGGATGTCGCTGTGTAGCACTGCAGTACTGCGTCTGTCAGCAGCATCCAGTACACATACTGTGACAGTAAAAAAGGCTGAACGGGCTCCATGGTTGTTGTGCTATGGCGTCTGCCCGGGCAATCCAGGGAAAAGGGCAAGAAATGATTGTCTGCCGTTGCTTTCATGGAGGGAGGATTGACTGACATTTACCCATAAGCACCCGTGACAAATTTTTGGTCACATCAGGCATTGGGATCTCAACCCAAAATTCCAATGGGCGGGGGAGACTGCGGGAACTATGGGATAGCTACCCACAGTGCAACGCTCCGGAAGTCGACGTTAGCCTCAGTACATGGACAAACACCGCCAAATTAATGTGCTTAGTGTGGCCGTGTGCACTTGACTTTATACAATCTGTTTCCAAAAATCGATTTCTGTAAAATCGGAATAATCCCGTAGTGTAGACATACCCCCAGTCTCTGACTCTTGCCACTAGATTCACTTCCCCCCCCCATGTTTTCCTCGGCACCACTTTTCAATCAGTCACTTACACTTAGGGCTGGAAGAGATGCACCAAAGAGATGCCTTTTCCTTCTACACACCCCCAATGCAAGGGCCTACTTGACAACTCTCTGCCAGGGTTTGTCTGCCGCAGGACATAACAGTTCTGACTTACAAAACGTCTGCTTAAAGCCACTGTCTTTGCAATGTAGATGGTGTAGACGTTTCCTAAATGTATATTTATCTAATATTAAAAAAACCGATATCCAAATACCACTAATACCTGTAAGTTTCAACTTCTCCCTTGGCCTGGTCCAGAGCACTTTGCAATTAATGAGGGACTTTCCATTGACTTCAGTGGATGTTGAATCAGGCCCTCTGGCTGCAGCGATCTGTAGTTTCCTACATGGAAACTACAGTAGCCATATTGCAGAAGAGCAGTACCATCATTACTGACACAGGTGGAGATGATTCTGACGTATTCAACAATGTGATTTCCATCTGCATTGGGGGTTTGAAGTGTCTTTCCTCCAAAACATAGGATTTCTCTGTGCTTCGATGTAGTACATGCGTCCAGGCTCAAAGGGACCTGAACCACATTGAGGCAATGAGGGGAAAGGGACGGGAGGCCTAAGGACTTGGATAGGTTACCGAACCAAAGAGGAGGGGGATTGGAGCAATCCTGGTGAACAGGTGCATCTGCTTGGCTTAAACATGCTCTCTCTATAACACTTCCAGCCTGGAGAGCTTGGGACCAGAATTCGGATTCTGTCCAGAGGTGCTGCTAGACTGTTGGCCTGGCCTGTAGCTCTGTTTCCTTTTGATCCTTCATCTGTGGAACATAGGAACTGCCAGACTAGATCAGACCTCCGTTTCATCTCTCTAGGATCCTGTCTCTGACAGTGGCCAGCACCACATGCTTGAGAGGAATGTGTAAGAACCGCCCCAATAGGCAGATGTGGGGTAATCTATTCCCCAACATTAGGTCTTTTCCTGGTCTCCAGTAGTTAGGTAGGTTGAAGCCCTGAAACATGACATTTAATATCCCTCCCACAATGTTTCTTGTCATAATTTATAACCGTTCTGGATTAACTTGGTTTTAGCAAAGCAAAGGGGATTTAAAAACATCACATCTTTTTGTGTCCTTTTTGCTGTTCTTTCCCAGCCTGTGGCTCCAGGAAATGCTCTGTATGGTTTGGGATTGAGGCACACGCTCTGCTAGCGTGACAGTCCATCTGTAAGTGATCTTGCTTCTTAGCATGGCAGCTTGTGACAGGCTGCAGCTTGTGGGGAAGCAAACATGTTTTTCTTTCTACTCCAGGGAATGCAAAGGGGCTGCAAAAATCCAGGTGTCCGATCAGCCACACTTGGTTAAGAAACCAATATTCTAGCAAGCATGTGATTAACTAAAGCCAATCTTATCTGTATGTACCTCACCCTAGCCTCCCCGAGCTAAGCACAAAGGACACATGACCTCTTGTCAGATGGGGCTTTGTGTGTAGGACTAAATGCACTAAGAAGCCCTCAGTCCATCCAGTCGTTTAGGAAGCTGAGTATTCCTAACCTTCCCCAAGTGGGAGCGTTTGAGACAGCCAGAAGGGAAAGGTAATTATTGCAACTTCTTTGTCTCTTCAGACTGCCCATGCAGAATGCTGCCCCTTACCGGCTGACATGCCCAAAGAGAAGCCACCATATCACCCCAGTCCTCCAGCACTCTCGCTGACTCCTATTCATTGCAGGATCCAAAATTATCATCCTTGTTTTTCATGGCCCTCTGTGGTCCTGCTCCAGTCTGCCTCACACCCCTTCTCTCTCGCTTGTTTAGCATTAACTGGTGCTCTATTCCTTCGCATTATGGGGACAAGAGCCTTCACCTTGGCAGCTCCTTCAGTCAGGAGCAGCCTCTGTGTGTGTTATTTCTCTGCCTCATTGATTTTCCATCTGTTTTCAGATCTCAGCTGCAAGCATCTCTTCTTCTTTGGCTCTTAATTTCTCTTTCCCTCCTCATCAGTTTTTTCTTTTAAATGTAGCTTTATTCTTTAACTCAAAGCATTTGGGGGGAGGGATAGTTTGAGTGGTTTGAGCATTGGCCTGCTAAACCCAGGGTTGTGAGTTCAATCATTGAGGGGGCCATTTAGGGATCTGGGGCAAAAATCTGTCTGGGGATTGGTCCTGCTTTGAGCAGGGGGTTGGACTAGATGACCTCTTGAGGTCCCTGCCAACCCTGAGATTCTATGATTCTATGGAAAAACTGTGTGCTGGTATCTGAACTGAGCACGAGAAATCCCCCAGTAACTTCATCAAGGCCCTGATCCAAAGCCCTTTGAAATCAATGGGAGTCCTTCCAGTTATTTCAATTAGCTCTGGATCAAACCTTAATTGACTAATTATATCTCCTGACTGGGAATGTAGTTAAGCTGTAGAAACATCTACTAACTGCATATTTTCACACAGCCTGTTCCATGCAGGAAACTCAATTCTTTATTAAGCTGAATAATATTTTTTTGTTGTTGTTGCAAATTCCCTATTTCTTTTTTACCTTTTAAATGTATTCCGGGGGTGGGGAGGAGTCTGCAGTCTGTGGCAGTGGATGGCACGTGGCACTTTTCTCCTCTCTCTTGCCATCTCCACTTCAGCCGTGAAATGATTAAATACTGGAGTTCAAGCATGAAGTAGTTCTTCTGGCATTGTAGCTGTATTGTGCCTTCCTCTGGTATAGATGTTCCCTGATCAGTGTGTAACAGCTTCACTCAATCCCCTGAAATGCCCTCTAGGGGGCATAACATGCCTGTATTTTTGCTAGGGCCTGGTGTATGCCTTGTAAAGCATGTTTGCAGCCACAGAGAGGAGGTTCCTCAGAAAACGGCTGTAGGTAAATTAAACGAGGACTAAAAGAAACAGCAAAATACAAACATGTTTAGCAAGGAATAATGGCCTAGCCAGAAACGCATGGCCTTTTGCCCATCAGTGGTACGTTGTATGACATTGCGACTAACAGTTTCCACTTTTTCTTTTGAGAAGTTCTAACCCAGTAGCTCTCAATCTTCCCAGACTACTGTACCTCTTTCAGGAGTCTGATTTGTCTTCTGTACCCCCAAGTTTCAGCTCACTTAAAAACTGCTTGCTTACAAAACCAGACATAAAAATACAAAACTGTCACAACACACTATTATTGAAAAATTGCTTATCTTATTTTTACCATATACACCTCTACCTCGATATAACACTGTCCTTGGGAGCCAAAAAAATCTTACCGCGTTATAGGTGAAACTGCATTATATCAAACTTGCTTTGCTCCGCTGGAGTGCACAGCCCTGCCCCCGCTCCCCCGAGCACCGCTTTACTGCGTTATATCAGAATTTGTGTTATATCGGATTGTGTTATATCGGGGTAGAGGTGTAATTATAAAATAAATCAGTTGGAATATAAATGTTGTACTGACATTTCAGTGTATAGTGTATATAGAGCAGTATAAACTAGTCGTATGAAATTTTAGTTTGTAGTGACTTCACTAGCGCTTTTTATGTAGCCTGTTGTAAAACTAGGCAGATATCTAGATGAGCTCATGTACCCCATGGAGACCCTCTGAGTACCCCCAGGGGTACACACATCCCTGGTTGAGAACCATTGTTCTAACCAACATTAATTTTACTTGTGCTTTAAGATCTGGGGCTCATGAGGAAATGGAGATGGAAAGCAGCAATGAAATCAGTCTTTTAGCAGTGCTGTAAGTAACTTGCTCCCTCTTCTTCCCCTGCCCTCACCAAAACAAGCTTATTTTCTGGAACTATTACAGTTGTTTAAATGGGGTGAGGTGGGGAAAGGTCAGTGTTTTAAAACTTAGACTTATGTATGCAGACAAGAAATAGTGGCTGTAACCATCCCAAAGTTTGTGAGCCCATGTGCAAGGCGTTTAACAGCAGTAATAACAAACAACATTGCGTATGCCACTTTAACCCATGACTTTGAAATGTGTAAAAGAAGCAAAAAGAGTCCTGTGGCACCTTATAGACTAACAGATGTATTGTAGCATGAGCTTTCATCCTTGCATCCGACGAAGTGGGTATTCACCCACGAAAGCTCATGCTACAATACATCTGTTAGTCTATAAGGTGCCACAGGACTCTTTGCTGCTTTTACAGATCCAGACTAACACGGCTACCCCTCTGATATTTGAAATGTGTGTGGCTGCCCTCATCTCTAACATAAAGGTCCCAGCAAGTAACACTCCACCTTGAGCTGAGCAGTGTATGCTGAAGTCAAAGTGGAGCACGGCATGCTGGCACTCATAGTCTGTCTTTCTTGCAATGCAAATCAGGTGCATCCGTCTGCTTCTGGTAAGCTCAGAACATGGTCCTTGGTTGGCCAATGCCTGTCTGACCCTTTGTTGGTGTTTAAATAGCTATAATGTCACACTGACAAATTTGGGATGTGTGGTGGAGTGGGGTTTTATTTTAAACATAGTTTTATTGCTTTTACAGTTAACGCTGCTTGTTGCATAAAGCTATTATGCGTGGTGGTAGTTGTGTGAGCCACATGCCTCCAGAGCTGCTGCAGATGTGTTGAAAACCTTTCTGAGTAAACCCCGTTTACAGTGCTCCCATAATTAGCTTCTGCTCTGGTATATCTGATCTTTGTGTTAGAATTAGACTGTTTATTTTGGGGTTTGTTACACTTTGCATAATACACTGAATTCTGCGTAACTGATTCCTAATATTCCAACGGGGGTCACTTGGAATTCTTATTTTATTACTTTCTTAAAGCAAGCCCAACGTTCTGAATCTCCACAGTCCAAAAGGTGACGTAAATTTTTCACTCCCTTCTTTCTGTTGTCTCTGGGTTTAGATATTTCTGGCTTGATCACTAGATCAGGCAGAGGAGAAGGAGCCAGAAAACCCCTGCCAAAATCTGAAATAGGCATCTTCAGTGGTTGAAGAACAAACTCAGGAAAAGGATCTGCTGTTTAACTGTACACATGCTAGTCAGTCAGGTACTTCGTTGCTGTGTCTCCTCCGAGCTGCAAAGCCTTGCATTCAGATGGCAAGCTGCTATCTGTACGCTGGGATATTTAGTGGCTTTTACCAAGTTAGCTGGCTAGTGAAGGGCTGGCATTGTTCTGGCTTCTATCAAAATTTGTCTGTTAGCCAAACAAATACAGTTTCACCCTGCAATTCCCACATGCCAATCAATGGCATATAGGGATAGCGTAGAGAAACCTGGATACACAGACATTTGTAATTACACAGCAATAATGCTGCTGCTGGAAAGAGCCCTGTTCTTTGTTACCTCTTTACACCTTGTGCTGAAGGGGGACTGCAGAGCAGTGATGAAATGTAAGGAAAGAACAACATGGGAAGGGGATGCACAGTCTGGTCCCCTCAAGGACGCACGTCTGGAGTAAAGCTCTCTCTGAAGGATACTGGGACTTTAAAAGCATGGGATTAAATTCTGAGAGACTCAAATGCCCTTAATTTTTAAAAATCACTTCAACTGTGATTCTATATAGCTATGTACAAATCCTGTCATTGGAGGGTTTTAAGAACAGGTTAGACAAACACCTGTCAGGGTTGATCTTGGTTTACATGATCCTGCCTCAGCACCGGGGGTGTATTTGGTGGCCTCTCGAGGTCCCTTCCAGTTCTACATTTCTGTGATTCTAAACCACATTTAATGATTTTTCTCGTCTGCTGATATTGATAAGTGTCTTTCCTACAGAAGAGAGCGGGCAGGCTTGAGAACACCGTCCTAAACGTGGTTGGCCCCAGCCGTTTTCCCCGGTCACAGCTTTCTGTGTGTACCTGCCCGCCGGCTGCCTCTTCGGTTTCAGCTTTGCTCCCTGTTCTTACTAGTGACATCTCCATACAGGGTGCTGAGAGCAATGTCTGGTGCTAGTGAACCACACAGCAATTCCTCTCACTTTCAACAGAGCAATGAAACTGACTATAGGCAAAGTCCCATCAAAGGCACAGAGTAAACAAACCCGGGAAAAGATTGTAGGGATAGCTTGTAACAGTGGGTGGTACCAGAAGTTCACAGGGGAATGTGGTTATCAAATCAGTGAAAGTAAAATGTATTCTGCAACACTAGTTCAATCAGTTGGTATTTCTGCAATCAGCGACGCTTGCATTAGGTGGGAAGCCGAGAACCTAGAATGGGGAAGGTCCCTTAATCAAGAAGGAGAGTGGGGAGTTCAGAACTTAGACCTCTTTGGGTCATCTTGTACATCACCCTGCCAGCGCAGGACTGTTCAGTATGTTCCCCATGTGCTTTATTTGGGCCCGTTTTTAAATATGGGGAGATGGCATCGAGATGGAGCATTGCATGCTGGGGTGGGGCCTCTCCTCCCTTCAGGCCCCCTCTGCATTAAGGAGAAAAGGATGGGCATAATTTGCTGTGCTCTATGCAGATTATGTGCAGCCTTTGAGCCCCCATCAGACTGCTGGTTCAGCTGTCGGTTCAGCAAAGCGTGGGCACCCTGTGAGAGCACTGTGTCTGCGTATGGTACTGCTGTCTGTGTAGTAAATAATGCAGTGTGTCTGTGTAGCATAGCTGGTAAGTAAGACACTCGTCGGTTCACTACATTGTGAAGTAATGAAGTGGAAATGAACTCTCTGCCTGGAGAAGAGAGAGGGGAGGGGATTAACCTCCCGACAGTAGCACTCCGCTGCAGAGATTGATGGGATGTGCTGACGTCGGGCGCCAAACACGACCATCTCACTTTGCAGAGCAATTAATCTAAAGATTCAGTAATCTGTCATCCTCTCACACTCCCTAATAGGTGGCGGGAGTCGCACCAGAGCTGGGAAATTGTTGAGGTGGTTTGAGAAGGGCTTTGCATGGTGTTTTTCCCCCCTCCCATTCCCTCCCCCTTCCTCTTGGCTTACGCAGCTGAGGAAGAGTTGATGTTTGAACATGTTAGAACATCCTTTCCTAGCTGTACTCTGGGATGGCAGGATTCTAGATGGGAAGCATGTGCCTGTGGTTTCATCACATTTTTTGTGTTAAGGCCCTGATTCAGGAAGCCACCTGAGCATCTGCTTTTTCATTCCTAGTCAGCAAAGCACTTACTGTCTTCAGTGAGATTTTTAGAATGTGCTTAACTGCTTTGCTGAATCGGAGTTTAAATGGGTAAAATGCTGGGTTTTTATTCCTGACTTTTTTCCACATTCCATCCAACCATTGAGTGGGATGGATAAAGGGACATGTTCTCCTCAACTATTTACTATCCTGTTTGTCACTGTCAGTGTGTCTGCATGGCTAATGTTGTTCTTACTACTGATTCACCCAGCATAATGATGTACCCCTTGTAATAGCTGAATTCAAATATATGGAGGCAACGTACCTGACTTGTGATCACATTCCAGCATGTGCTTGCTGCAGCCTTGGTTCTGCGTAGGAAGCTAGTGCAGTTATTGATTGAAAAACATGTATTTAATCTGGAGAAAGTGGTCTAGTGGTCGTGACAGGGAAGGATCAACAGCTTTGTGTGTATAGTGGATAGGCATTTCTCTACAGCTCTGCCAATGCATCTCAGCTCTGACCTACAGTATTGTTCCAACGGCAGGCTTGCAGTCAGTTTTGTCCAAGCACTGCCCTTCTGAGCAGGAGCCCAATCTCATATACTTGTCATGAACCTTATGAGTGTTGACTGTTACTCTTGATTGATGGTTGCAAGCAGTTTAATAGATTTATGCTGTGGAAGAGATTGAGATGAGGCCCCACCAAAACTAAACAAAACCAAAACAAAAGAAAACCTTCCTTTTTACTGGTGACTGAATTTGGGTTATGAAACAGGGCCAACATAAGTGAGAGGCAGTGCATTAAGTCACTGTGCTGGTGAGTCCCTACAGGCAGTCTTTTAAAACATCCGGTCTGCTGTCCTCCATGTAGACCATTAGAAGAAAGGTCTGAAGTAGTCTCTACAGAAGAAGGGTAGTTAAATAGTGCCAGGATCCCTAGGTCCTATTCCCGGCTCTGCCACAGACTCCCTGTATGATCTTGGGCAAGTCTCTTCACCTTATAGAAACCTCTTAAAGGGCATCAAAAAATAATGTACCAAAATAATTTTGAGATACTCTTATGAAAAGCATTATGGAAGGACATAGTATTAGGCCATGTCTATGCTATGGGTGCTACATTGGCACAGCAATGGTGCCATAGCTGTGCCACTGTAATGCCGTAGTGTAGATGCTTCCTACAGTGACGGAAGGGTTTTTTTCATCGCTGTAGGATCTCCACTTCGCAGAGCTCCAGTAGCTGGGTTGATGGAAGCATTCTTCTGTTGAACTAGCTGCATCTATGCCGGCATTTAGGCTGGCATAGTAACGGTGCGTGAATTTTTCACATCCCTGAGCGCTGTAGGTATGTTGACCAACGCTTAAATGTAGACCAGGCCGCTCTTCCCTGAGAGCCGCACAAGGATAGAAAATGCCAGTCAAATTGACTTGGCTTTCTCCAGACAGCTAATGTCTCTTGTTTTCTTGGGTAGATGCATATTTGCGAATGGTTGGGGAGAACTAGTATGATAAGTTACTGATTTGCGGTGGTGAGGGGTGTGTGTTTAAATGTATTTGAACCTAAAATATCAGGGTTGGGAGGGACCTTGGGAGGTCATCTAGTCCAACTCCATGCTCAAGGCAGGACCAATCCCTAGACAGATTTTTGCCCCAAATTCCTAAGTGGCCCTCTCAAGGATTGAACTCACAACCCTGGGTTTAGCAGGCCAGTGCTCAAACCACTGAGTTATTCCCTCCAACACCCCCTCCCCTTTTAAAAATTGGCCACAAAATTCAAATGTCACATTTGGACAGTCGAGAATAGCAGCTCCTAACCAAGCATACACAGGCTCTTCGGGCCAGGGTTTATTTGATTATAATGCCTAGGTTACACGTTAATGGATATTGTGTACTGCTATTGACAAGCAGTTTTGGACTGAGAGGCAGACTCAAAGTTACTGAGGGCAGGACAGTGCCTAGCTAGCTGCTGGCAGAAAAGAAGCAGGAGAACTGAGATGTGGCCATTGTCAGCCATTAAAAAAGGGACACTGTAGTCCCTAGTACAGGCTGCTTGCACAGTTGCTACAAACCTGGAAGCACAAGTGGCATGACATGTTAACGTTCTAGTGTTTAACCCCTCCCAGCAGGAGAGGATGCCTTGGCGTATTAATAGCCGTACGGTTTGTGAACTTACATGGCTGTACTGAAACCTAATGCCAACTACTTTCACACATGTTGCCCTGCAGATGGACAGAATTATTTCAGAGAGTCACTGTAAGCTACAAAATACATGGCTGTTTCTAGGGCTAGGAGCCATGCTGCCAAGTAAAAACCACAGATCCTTTATCTACATCGTTCTCTCATCCCTCTGCCTTTGATTAAAGCTTTATACAATGGAGGAAAAACTGGATACTGCAATAAGGAAGATGACTGAACTTGTTGAATTCAGGAATTGGGGAAAATATCCTGGTATAACAGACTGGACTCCTTCCTTCAGAACTGCTTCCGTGAATCCCTGCTGTCAATCAGGCATTGTGCTGTGCAGACCTGGAGCGTTGGAAAGCAGTAGGGTACTTTGGGGCCAGTCCTTGCTTGCAGCCAGCAGGGGGCTCCGGTGTCATTCGACCCCCCCCCCCTCTGTTTTCATTTCCTTGGCCTGCCCTTTGAATCCAAAGTTTCCTCCCTTTGAAGCTTCAGCTCCTTAAGTAACTGTCCCTCAGTGCTGCCTTTTGGTGGCTGACCTCTGCCAGATGGGTGAGGAAGCTTCAGGCCCTTATTTCTGATCCTCTCTTTTAAAATTTCCTTCTTGACGCAGTGCGTAGCCTGGGTATTATTGTGCATAGATTGGAAGAATGCTCTGTTTTCTCCGAGGATTCTGCAGAGATCCTTGCTTTTGAGTGTTCTTTCAGGATGGTAAATGGGCTGATTCCACCACATCACGTCGCTTCCACGGCATGTTTTCCATGGTCCTCCTTGCCAGTTGCTGCAACACAACCACTTTGATGGCAGCCCTTGCCTTTGCGTTCATAGCAACGTGAAGTCACTTCATCTCTCTGTGGTTCTGCCTTCCCTGGTTTGTCTTGTGTGCAGAGATTTAAACTCTGCACAATGGGGCCCTGATCGCAGCTGGAGCCTTTCTAGGAGATATTGAAGTGAACATATAGTTGTATGGTTATTCCACCTCATTATCTGGGAGTACTCAGCCCACCTCTGTGGGAATTGCCATTCACTGGTCTCCAGGAGAAGGCATTCGTGGATACAGAGTTATTTGCCTACAATAGGAGTTATGGATACAGGGTTATTTGCCTACAATAGGAGTTTTCCAAATATACCGTCTCCACATTTATCCTCCCTGTGCACCAAACAGTTTTGGAAACCCCTTTGTGCAGGCTGTCAGGAAACCAAGGTGGGGAGGCTTCGAGAGCATTCTTTTATTGAGATGCCTCTGGAGCATTTTAGTTGGCCTTGTTACAACAGTAGACTCTAGCAGAGTGGTAGTCCATTTTTTTGGGGTCAAGGTCCAGATTTCTTGGTGAAGGTATAGTCAAGGTCCAGACTCCAGAGAAAATAATAAAAAATAATGATAATAAGTAAATAAAAATATTTCAGGGTCTGGTTAAAAGCATCTAGCAGTCTGGATTTGGCCCGTGGTCAGCCTATTGACTACCCCTGCTCTAGCAGCTGTTTGGCTTTTAAGAACTCTGTGTCGGTGTGGTTGCCCCAGTGTTCACCACTTTAAGTGATCAATGAAACCCGCGATAATGAAAAAATACTCTTTCAAAGGACAAGAAAATGCAGAATTTAGTGGTGTGAGTTCAGGTAGGACACGGTCTTGCAAATGCTGAGCATAGCAGAGTGCTTGATGCAAGCTGTGCCAGCTGCCTTGACCATAATAATACGGTTATGTCCTGCTAGTCCTCTTCAAAGTACTATGCAAACTAAGTAATCCTACAGGGAGGGAAATATTACCCCAGTTTTACAGATGGGAGCGAGATTGTGACTCACCCAGGTCACACTGGGAATTGCTGCTAGAGCTGAGATTGGAACACGAGTCCCTAATTCCTGGGCCCGTGCTTAGACAAGTAGATCACAGGGGCTCTTGGAAGCATCAATAACCTCGAAAGGAGTCCCTTCCAACCAAAGGAAGATTGGGTTAGTGTGTGTTCAGTGTATAGCATTTACATTCTACAGTAATAAATGCTGCTAGATTAAAGCTTTTCCATAGGGTACCTCTTAAAAGAATATACTTTTTAATATTTGCAATATGAAATATTAAAATTTACAAAATGTCTCAGTTGGGGCTGAACTTTCAGGAAATTGTTGCTACCTCCTTTGTGTTGGTTTGTACTCTTAATGCCTTTTTAGAGAGAGAAACACACTGGAGAGGAGAGAGCGCTTTCATCAGTGCCAAATATTTCTATTGTTTAATATCGTATGTAATGCAAATTACCGAATGTTGCATTAGAAATTGCTTCCTAGGTTGTTATAAATTTCCATGTAGCTAAATATTGATAATCTGCTTCAGCTTTTTTTATATGCATTCTCTTAGGCTGCCATGTTTTTCCACTTTTTATGGATATGAAAAATCAAAGATGGTGTATTATTTTAAATAGCTGCCCAGTTTAGTTGTATTGTACATCCAAAATCATCTGTGTTAATCATAAGAACATATGAATGGCCATACTGGGTCAGACCAATGGTCCATCCAGCCTAGTATCCTGTCTTCTGACAGTGGTCAATGCCGGGTGCTTTAGAGGGAATGAACAGAACAAATAATCCTCAAGTGATCCATCCCCTGTCACCCACTCCCAGCTTCTGGCAAACAGAGGCTAGGGACACTTCAGAGCATGGTTTTACATCCCTGCCCATCCTGGCTAATAGCCACTGATGGACCTATCCTCCATGAATTTATCCAGTTCTTTTTTGAACCCTGTTATAGTCTTGGCCTTCACAACATCCTCGAGCAAGGAGTTCCACAGGTTGACTGTGCATTGTGTGAAGAAATACTTCCTTTTCTTTGTTTTAAACCTGCTGCCTATTAATTTCATTTAATTTCAAAATCAGTGGGGAAGGGCCGAGCTATATTTGTCTGCCAACCGCCAGCTTTCAGTGTATGTCATTAACACACTTTAAGGAAGGCAAGCTAGTGTGGTACTCTTGAGATAGGTGATGGGAGCTGAGGGGGAATCAGACTTGTATCAGGAAGCAGAGTTGTAAATTAAGTAATAAGTAATCTAGTAATAACAAGGGCACCCATGGTTTGTCCACCTGAGGGCTGCTTTGACAACTGTCAGGAGCCTGAGGGTGCTGCATAACAGATCATGTGTTGGCCCTTGTCTTTAATATGTTGGTGCAGCCAGTGGGGATGATGGGTCCCATGGTGCAGTGCTCCATCTGGAGTTGGGCAGCCCTCCCCCACCCTGCTCCTCTGTTTCTCCTCCCCATTGTCTTGTGTGCCTTGCAGCAACGTGATCCTACCTGCTACATTCTCACCAGCCCTTTCAGCAACAGTATGGGTGGCATCTGACTGCTGTAGGAATGAAAAAGATGGGAGATAGAGAGCGGGTTAGAAGTGGAGTTTGTCTCATGATCAGTTATCCTGCCCCCCCCTCCCCCCCCCTCGCCGTCACATCAAGAAGTGACACTGCTTCTGTCAATTCTCAGGAGCAATAATACCATATTCATTTCTCTCCCGCAAGGGGTGGTAGATATCTAGGGAATGCTCACAGGTGCTTCTGGGAGTTGTGCACATATATCAAAAGGAAGAGAGACCTCTGGAAGAATTTCTAAAAGTTTTTGCTGAGTTTGTAAGAAAAAACAACTTGATTGTATTTTCTCTAATATTCTTACAGGCATATAGTACTTTCTGGGGAGTTTAGATGGCCAGACTAGCTACCTGAGTTGGCCATTAACGTTGGCAAAAAGGTCTCTTGGATCCTGAATGTCCACAAGTGGTCGGGACCTCAAGTTTTACACCTCCAGAAGGTGGCACTGTCAGAAATACAACACTTTCCGTACCACTCTGTGGCATTGCTTTGGTACAGACTCGGAAGCGCGCCACCTACTGTAGCAACACCACTTCCTGCAGAATCGTGAAATTCCTTTTAGGTCTCCTATACAAATACCGACCAGGCCTTGACATGACTTATCTTACAAAATTTGATTAGATCAAAAGTCAGAGCTGTGTGGCTGCAGGCCATTTCTCTACAATAGGGCCGTAGTGGAGAGAAACTACACTAATGGAGTCTGATAACATTGCCGTGGGAGCCAAACTGATCTTTGTCTATCTGCAATCTGGCATTAATGTAGGGTCTTCACTTGCCAGGGAAGGGTTTTCACGTGGTGCTTTGTTGCCTTCTGCCTTGAATGAAATAATGCTGGTGAAAGACTTAAAATTAGCACTAGTTTTCAGTTCTCAGGCTGTGTAGAGAACCTGGATTTTACAATGAGTTACTGCTGCTTCCTGTCTCCTGCATTCTACAGTCCCTGCAACTGCTGCACAGACCCTGAGCTTCTTTTCCTAGCGGCAGAGCAGTTGTTCCAAGCTATTTTTTCCCCGGAGCTCTGTATTGACTTGTAAGATTTGTTATGATTGGTTCCTTTGTGTCAAAAGTCGGCCTGGGAATGTACAAGGATGGGGATGCTGCTCTGGTTTTTAATATACAACCCACTATTCCAAACTGTTCTTGCTGAAAGCTTCCCCCAAACCGCTGAGTCACGATAATGGTTTGGTGGGCTAACACTTCCTCCATTACCTTCTGTTCAGACCCTTGAGCCCCATTCACACATGGGAAGGAGCTGTGGTTCTTGGAAAGGAATGTAGTTGAAAGGAGCCTTCAGGCAAAGACAGAGGATCCTTGCAGGAGGAGATGGAGAGTATTTCAGGGGGCAGTTTTAATGCTGCTTGAACTGCTTTCAGGCTAAAAGACCCCTCTTCTCTCCACGCCGCACTATGTTAAAGTTGTCTTTGAAAATAGTGTTGTTCTAAGACTCAGTCAAATCTAGACCCACCATGGTAACTTATTGCTGTTTAAAAATCTGTCAAACAGGCTGATCCTGCTTGTGCTGTAGCTTGTCTGTGTGTGTTTGACACACCTTTATAGGGCAGGGAATGGAGTTTACCTTGGAAAGCATGTGTCAGTTTCCAGTGCTGGAGTAACTTTTCTTAACACCTTCTCTCTCACCGGTAGAAGTGGGACTGTAGGAATCACATTGCTAGGTTAATTTCATAAGCTCAGCCAAGACCTGCAAGTAACAGCAGCTTCCATGCCTCCCTCTGCTGGGCCCATGGCTGTTGCTAATGTGGCTGAAGGGTACAGTTGGTTAAATGCTTTTTAACTTAACTTCTCAAGCAGTGACATTGACGAAAGGTTATGTTACCCAGCCAGGCTATCGTTAAGTGTGTGTATAGGAGCTTGGGGGGTGGGGAACCTAAACCAAAATAGTTAGGCATCAGGCTGAAATCATTAATGCCTGTTGCCCACAGAGACTAATTAAGGAGAGCTGCAGCTGTTTTTGGAAGCAGTTTATGGGGATTACATAGCGAGCACATGCTGAAGGAGCTCCTAGAGTGTGAAACATTAGGAAATCTGTTTCATGCTGCCTCGTGTACAGCCACTATGCCCCAAAGAGCTGCTACGGGAGGGACTGGCACTGGCATATGGGAGGGTGCTGGAGTGGGACGAGGCTATTATGCGCCGTTTGCTTTGAAACCGCTGCTGCTGTGCCCGCAACAAGGCGTGTAAGGTGGCCCTGTGGCTGCTCCTGGTTTTCGATACTAATAGCCCATTAGCTAGTGTAACTAATAGGAAAGAATAATAGTACCACCAAAACCAAGAGGCTGCCTCTTTCGTTTGCCCTGTGTAGTAAACATGGATGCCAGCCAAGTGCCTAGCGAGGAGATCCTAGGTCAGCACAGAACATTGCTTTATTTTGTCATGTTACACTGCTGTCTGCAAAAGATCAGATTTCACGTTGTATTTGGTCATCTCCAGAATCCACCTTTCTAAAGAAGATAAAACAAGCATGTCTGAAATGCCGTTATCCCTGCCCCATAATCTTTTCTCTTTTGGTAAATGACATACTTTCCCTCCACACGACTGACTGCCGCTGCCACTATCCGCCTCAGTCTATGGAACAAACTGAAGAGGAGTTTACCAGTTGCAGTTTCACCGCTGCACTGCTAGAAGGGATAAAGCTAGGCTTCCCATCGAGTTAGGACTCCTGGGTTCTGTTGCTGGCTCTGCTATTGAATTCCTCAGTGACTCTGGTTGAATCACAATATCTGTTTCCCTACCCATGGATTGGGCCTACAGGGTGTTGAGGGTAAATCTTTGCAAAGAGCCCTGAGATTCTTGAAGGAAGAGTACGCGATAGGCGCTTTTATAGCGGCAGTGGAAGACACTGGTGAGATCGCGAGAAGTGTGTGGAGTACTAGAGCTGCGTAGGTAAACAGAGTAGTTTCTCATTCGTCCCTTTATTTTACAGCTAAAGTCATGTATGTGCCTTGCGTGTCCCACTGGACATGCTTTGAAGCTGTTGAACTCCATGTCTGTTGTCCTTTCTACGTCAGGTTTGCACGCGGGCTTTCTCTCATGTTTTATTCTTCTAGGCAGTGTTGCTATAGAATGTTAGAGCAGCGGTTCTCAAACTGGGGTCCGTGGACCTCTGGGGGTCTGTGAGGGTACTCCAGGGGGTCCGCTGGCCCTGCTGATCAACTCCTCCATCTCCCTCCCAGTGCTCCCTGCACACTGCAGAACAGCTGTTCCCTGGCATGCAGGAGGGAGGGGGAGAAGCGGGCACAGGATGTGCGAGGGGGCGGAAAGAGGCGGGGAACAAGAGGGGCAGGGATGGAGAGGGGGTGGGAAGAGGTGGGGTGGGGCCTTGGGGGAAGGGGTGGAGAGAGGCCTGGGGCTGAGCAAGGGGGACTTGGGGGGAATCCATGAAAAATTTTAAATGAAAATGGGGATCCTTGGGTTGCTAAAGTTTGAGAACCACTGTCTTAGAGTAAGTCTACATGGCATTTTGGGGCAAGCCTCCCAGCTTGGGCTGACAGATGTGGGTAGCAGGGCTCACGCTAGTGCTCTAAAATTAGCTGTATAAACAGGGCTTTGAAGTTGTGGCGCTGAAGCTTAGGGAGGGGGTGGGCTTCAGAGCCTGAGCCGCAGTTTCAGAGCACTGATGATAGTTGTTATTCGAGCACTAGCGCGAGCCCTGCTAGCTCAATCTGTCAACCTGGGCTGGGAGGCTTGCTCCAAAGTGCTGAGTAGACACACCCATAGAATCATAGAAATGTAGGGCTGGATGGGACCTCGGAGCTTTCCATAACACAACTTCTCCCTGTTCCTTTCTCTCTGGTTGTCCATAGACATAACTCGTAATTAACAGTAGTTAACATATGGGGAAAAGGACAAGTGTGGCTAGAGAAATCATTTCATCTAAGTTGGATTTTCAGACCTATTGTTCTTGCGTGTGCATGTGCAGTTTGATCTTGAAAGATTTCTACTCAGCTAGCCCAGGCACCAACATTTACTTGAAATTTAATAGTTTGTATTGAGAATGATTGATTAGAAAGCTCAACTGCTTAGTCTTTCAAGTTCATAGTTCCTTTCCTTAGTTTTCTCCCCCTTCTCCCTGTAATGGCATAGTTGTAAAGTGGCTTGCTGTTCACTGAGTTCTCAGTTTTTGACAGATAATACAGCCTTGGTTGGAATCCTGGGTCAGATCCCAGTTCTAACATCCATTCATGCAGTCACCTACTATTATTTTATAGTGCCTAAAATTCTGATAGATGCTTCATAGAAGACCTAAAAAAAAATAGACTCTTCTCCAAGGAGTTTATAATCTAAGTTTTAGATGTGACACAATGAGAGAGAAATGAGGGTAGTTGTCTGGTGGTGTTTGCTGTGAACCCCCCTGACCCCAAAGCAAGTATGAATCCTACAGAGGAAAAGGGAAAGTATGGCTCATACAACTTGTATTAAAAACATTAACTACCTTTCCCATCCTTGTTAACCTTATTTTCCTTCCTCCATTCCTTGAGCTTGTTAATTTCATCCACTGACTGCATCTTGACACAAATGAGATGGTAAGCTTTTCAGAGTGGGGAACGTTACAGTACAGCACCTGGTGCTCAGAGGACTTGGGCCCCGTTGTGGTATTGTACTAGCAATGACAGTAATGCTCTGCAAGCTTTCCTACAACATTCAGCCAATTCGAGCTTCACCTGGAACGTGTTTTCCTAGTCTTGAACCCCCACAAAGGAGCACAGAATTTGCCACCCCAGATCAGACCATAGACCTATCTGGCATCTTACCCTAGCAGGAACCAATGGATAATTCTTATGATAATTTATGCAGGAATTAACAACATTGAGAGAGTCAGACACAGGCTTCAGCTATTCCCACTCCTCTACTTGTCATGTATGGAATCTCTCTAGCATTGAGGATTACTGTTATGGCGTGTGCGGGGAGTTTGCTGTAAACATCTAGTTCTTTTTGTAGCTAATCTTCTCAGGGTTTTCTTGAGACTGTTTGTTTTTTAACCTTTTAAACAAGAGCCCACTGAATCATGGAACATTAGAGGAAACAAGAAGTGTCTCAGATCTCCTCACTTTATGCTTATCCTACCCAATGTTTTCTGTTAATATCCCGCCTATTTTCTATTTTGGAACATTGATCACTTAGGTGACCTTTATTGCAGTATTTGGTGCTATGTTGAGATGTATATTAGAAAGTAATTTGCAAAGTACATTTCCCTTGTATCCCAGTAGTGTCCAAAAAGGTGCTGAAATACTAAAACCAACAGCAGATTGTTCTATAAGTAGCTTGCAAAGAGAGACTCTTTCAGACTAACTTAAAAATAGATATGAATATTGTACAGAAGAGTTTCGCCAGCTATGGACCAAGTACTCAGCAGCTGTATATTTGGCTACTTCGCTGATGGAATAACTGGCAATTAATCAGAAATAGATGAAAGAGCACAAGGTGGAAAATAACAGCAGAGTAGATTATGCAAGAAAGAGAGAATTGAAGCAATTAGTGCTGAGTATTATTAGATTACAAAATACTCCATTATCTTCAAAAGGCTGCCCAAGCGTTAATTAATCCTGCCACAACCTGTGAGGAGGACGAGTAGCAGTAATCCATTTTTACTGGTCAGAACACCAGACACACAAAGTTAAGGCCCCAGTTCAGCAAGGTGCTTAGGTTTGTACCTAACTTATCACATGTTGAGTAGTTCTGTTGACTTCAGTCAGACTGATCCCATGCTTAAAGTTAGGCATGTGCTTAAGTACCTTGCTGAATCAACACCAAAGTGATTTGCCCAATGCTACACCCTGAGTCAACGTCAGAGATAGGATTAGAGTTTGGGGGTCCTGTGCCAAGTCCAACGAAACCTGCTGCAGAAGATCTTATCCTCTGGTGCTAACAAGGGTAAATAGAGGGCTAGAATAAATATTACACGATGCAGGAAAAATATTAAATGTGCAGCTATATTTTTGACAGATGCTAGAGATGTTGTGGATGAGCAGAACAGGGCAGCTAAAAAACCGCCACAACCTGCTGTGAGAGGACTATAGCTTTAACCAGAAACTTGGCTGCTGCAGTCTGATATTTATGAATTTTATATAAATTGTTCAGAGCACGATTTCACTGGCATCCCAGTATGATTAGAAAATGAAATTACAGAGCTTTAATCTAAACCATCCACGCTCCCAATCACAACAGGATGCAGATGCGACAAACTTGCTTTAATAACTTGGTACCCCTTGGGGAGGAGAGCTGACCGCTCAAGCCAGCCATCTTAAATCTCTGACATATCTGTAGGGCCCTATCAAATTCACGATCCATTTTGGTCAATTTCATGGTATAGGATTTTAAAATTAATACATTTCATGATTTTAGCTATTTAAATCTGAAATTTCACAATGTTATAATTGTAAGGGGTCTTGACCCAAAAAGGAGTTGTGGGAGGGTTGCAAGGTTATTGTAGGGGGTGGGGGCATGCGATGCTGCTACCTGTACTTCTGTGCTACTGCTGGCGGTGGCGCTGCCTTCAGAGCTGGGCAGCTGGAGAGCGGCAGCTGTTGACTGGGAGCCCGGCTCTGAAGGCAGAGCCACCGCCAGCTGCAGCACAGAAGTAAGGATGGCATGATATGGTATTGCCACCCTTCTGTGCAGCTGCCTGCAGAGCTGGGCCCTCAGTCTGCAGCTGCTGCTCTCTGGTTGCTCAGCTCTGAAGGCAGCGCAGAAGTAAGGGTGGCAATACTATGACCCCCCCTAAAATAACCTTGTAACCCCCTTCAACTCCCTTTTGGGTGGGGACCCCCAATTTGAGAAACGCTGGTCTCCCCTGTGAAAGCTGAGTACTATAGGGTAAAAGCACACAAAACAGCAGATTGCATGGGGAGAGACCAGATTTCACAGTCCGTGATGTGTTTTTCATGGCTGTCAATTTGGTAGAGCGCTGCATAGCTGTATTCAACTAAAGTAACCCATGACGAGGGATCAGTCAAGCACTGAAAGCTGACACCATTGGAGAGGGTGGAAAGTAAGGTGTGGATCTGAATGTTGCCTATGTAGGGATAATTAAGGCCAGGTGAACTAATGAGAGCTAAGAGGGAATGGAGGAAGCAAAAATAAAGAAGGGGGGCTCCACTGAGAATCATGAGGCTATATTGCCTGGGGGAAGGAAATGGGAATCTGGAGAATTTGTCCTGTGGGGGTAGAAGGAAGTTATTTATAACAGAATTGTGACTTGAAGGTGGTGGTTGGTGTCGTGGCTTTAACATTTTTTCCTATATGACCATAAAACCTAGGACTAACATTGACGCGAGCGATACCATTTGACAGACCCACCAGGGAGTGATGTGGGCCCTATATAAAATGGCATGCTGGTTGTAACGGTATTGTTATACATCCTTTGAAGGACAGCAGCTTGATGTGAAAAGATTTGTGGGGGATGGGGTGAAAGAGAAGGAAGATTAGCAGATGTTTGGGGAACTTGCATGGTCTTTCTATTACATTCCCTGTCTGGAAGGGGAAGCCTTCAGATGGCGACTGAGCTTTTAGCAGAGTTTTTGCAGAGCGTGTGTAAATCCGATGTGTGCACTCGCTCTCTCAAGGCTCCACGGGGGGATTAGAAGGGCTGGACTAATAAAGTAATCAATAGTGCCCCATTGCACTAGGTCCTGTATAAACCTGTTGGTACATATGGTCCCTGCCCTGAAGAGCTTATATGAGATGGAGGGAGGGAGCAGAACAAGCAATAAGAGGGCAGGAGGGTAAGGTTGACAGTACCACCACCATACTGGCATGTACAGGAGAAAGGAGCTGATTTTTTGCAAGAGGCTCTGAAGCCAGAGAGGCCAGATTCACCCAAAACAAACAGTGCCGTGCACAGCTGCAGGAGAGGAGGATTGATGGTAGTAGCAGGTTGGTCTAACTGTGTAAAGTGTCACTCTTGGAGCTTCTGTGGAGTTCTGCTCATCCAGGGTGTCAACATGTTTGGAATCTACATCTGCAGCCACCGTTTCTCTTCTAGCTTTTCAAATGAACTGTTGGAGCTTAAACTCAAAGGGTGGGATTTTTGGAAGTGCATAAGAGCACTTTTCAGTGGGCTTTAGGCACCTAATTCCCTTAAATGCTTAGAAAATCCCAGCCTTAATCACCGATGGGGTTGTCATTACAGGTATCAGTGATTCCCTTCCTCTTTCGTTCTTTTAGATTGGAGCTTAGACTTGCAAAAATTATAGCTGACAACCAAAAACCAGCCAGCCAGACCTTGGTGCGGAATCCCTCTGTGTTTAAATGGATTCTCAAGGACAAGAGGCTCCAAAACCTTATATGAATATGAAGTGGAGTAGTAGGAGTTTTATGTAAAATCCAAGCTGCTTGTCCTTGTTACTGGCTTTCTTGGTAGCATTTCTGCACTTCAATGTCTTACCTTGGTTTTGGGTGTTCATGACACCTTGTGCTTCTGTGTGACCTCTGTAACATGGTCCAGCGGCTGGAAGTTGAAAGTAGACAAATTCAGACTGGAAATAAGATGTAAATTTTAACAGGGAGGGTTATTAACCACTGGAACAATTAACCAAGGGTCATGGAGGATTCTCCTTCATAGTCAATTTAAAATCCAGATCGGCTGTTTTTCTAAAAGATTTGCTCTAGGAATGGTTTGGGGAGTTTTTTTGTTCGTGTTACGCGGGAGGTCAGACTTGGTGATCACAATGGTCCCTTCTTTTATTATTTTTAATATTCTATCATATGCTCTGTTGTTGGGATTCTTTTACGGGCCGGGATAACTCCCCTTCCCGCGTTTCAACAACGAATTCCAGGCTAATGGAGTTTCTCTTTATTACTAAAGCATACATAGTGGGCATCGGCCTGGGGAGTTTATAAAGCATTTCCAAGGTTTCCAGTAGCTCTGGGGCCTCTGGTAGTCCTGTGGCATCTGTTCCAAATTGATACACTAGCAAATGTTGTAGTTGTAAGTACCACCACTCCATTGATGCTGTCAGGTCATGTAGTTGCTTAGTGTTAGAAATGAGACAAAGTGCTCGTTCCCTCACTAACTCGGACATCCCTTTGATGCCCTTGCTCAGCCAGTTGTTTCAAATTATAGCTCCCCTCCCCATTAGCAAGTCATATGACTTCCTGTATAACACAGGCCATAAAACTTCCCCAAAATAATTCCTAGAACAGAACTTTTAGAAAAACTCCAATCTTGATTTAAAAATCAATAGTGATGGAGAAACCACTATGACTCTTGGTAAATTGTTCCAATGGTTAACTATCTTCCAAGTTAGAAATGTGTCATTTCAAATTTCAGGCTGACAGGCCTATAATTACCCAGGTCATACCGTTTACCGTTTTTAAAAATTGGCATGTTAGCTTTCTTCCAGTGCCCTGTGCGTCAAGACTTTTTTTAAATCAAGATTAATGGTCCAGCAAGCTACTTAGCCAACTCTTTAAAAACTCTTCGATGCAAGTTATCTGGACCTGCTGACCTTAAAATTTCTAGCTTTAGTAGCTTTTGTTTAACCTCCTCCAGAGATACCAGTGGAATGGAAAGTGTGTTATCACCATATGATGAGACTGTATCATCTGTTTCGCCCGCCCAAATATATAACAAAAATATGTATTGACCAATTCTGCCTTTTCTGCATAATTATTGATAATTATACCATTTCCATCTAGTAATGGACCATTACCATTGTCAGGATTCTTCTTGTTCCTAATATATTTAAAAAAAACCCTCATTGTTCTTAACTCTGCTGTCCATAAATTTCTCCATGTGTGTCTCAGCTTCCTTTATCAGTTGTCTATAATTCCTAACGTCTGATTTATATTCATTACTATCAATTTCCCCTTTCTTCTGTTTGTTGTATATTATTTTAATTTTTTTTACAGTTGCCTTCAGTTTCCCCTCTAAACCCAGGTGGGTTTTTTTTAACCAACACATCCTCCTTCCTCAGCTGTGTGATTGTGGCTTTTGGGGCATGTACTAAGGGTTTGTTTGTCTCCAGGAACAGCCAATTTCTTTTTCAATAAAAATTTTGGAATTGGGATCTAATAAAAGTGAAGAATGGCCCCTCCCGCTTTTAGTTTGCCACCAAATGTTCCGTTTCCCTTCCTCATATTAACTAAATGTAGCTAATGGGAGAAATCAAACTGCTCCCACAAATTGTAAATCACTGCACCAGAGAACACAACAAACAATCCAGTTGAACAAGTGACTCTTCTATATTAATGTTGTACGTTATGTTCATGTACTCTGCGTTTGAGCTTATAGAAGGTGTTAGGGTGGGGGAAGGGGCTGAAGAAGTTTGTGTGTTAGATTTAGGGCAAAGGGAGATGGGGCAGCCGGGGGAAGAGATTGGGGAAGTGGGATGGAGGGTAGATACAGTGGGAGAGGAAGGCCGGGGATATTGGAGAGGAACAAGCAGAGACAGGGTGACAAGGAAGAAGTAGGAGGTGATGGGGAGGGCAGAAATCATTGTCCACGTAGTTCAGTAATCTGCGTTGGCCTTCTCTGCTCATTTGGTGGCCGTAGGGGTACAAATACCTTGCTCGTTTCCATGACATCTTGCAGGGAGGAGAGCCACCTCTTGCGCTTCCAGCACATAGGATCTCCAGCAGACGGACTCTGAAGATCCCCAGCCATTAGACGTGGTCACACAGCCAGGTCTCCCACTGGCACCAATTTTAAAACAGTGGTATTGGAGCTCTCAAATTTCTACAGAGAAACAGAGAGCGGCACCACCTCCGGGTGGTCTCTTCAGTGTGCATGGGTGCTGAGCTAACACAAAGGCCTTTTACAATCACAAATAGTTCCCATGGATCTGTCCAGTTAGGGATGTTGTCAAATGTTTCATTAGTTTCCCAACACAAGTAGGAGTAAAGACACTTGATATTGCTAATGCGCAATTTAAATAAATCCTTTCCCAAGTCAGTTCTCTCCCCTGTGATCGATTTGGGATGAGGTGTTCCCTTGACTCCTCTGCTGGGGTACTTCACATGCAGCCATGTGATGAGAATTGATATACATGTCCCACAAGTTAATAAAGTATCACATTGGAGCAGAAGAGCGAACCCATGCAAGTCCCAGTAACTGAATATGTTCATGAGTGCGAGTAAGGGAGACATAAACAAATGAGAAGTAAAACAGAACAGGTACTCAAGTCACTGCAGGCTACTTAAAAAGGAGTTCTGCTTCTTGTGGCTTTTGGAACAGATACACTTCCTTACCAATCTTGACATGAAACTGAGCTGGATACTTACATAAAATATTTCAGCCCTCGCTGTTTGACAAGTTCACTTGTTCTTCTAAGGCTGATCTCTGTTCAACCATATCTTTTGCAGACAGTTGAAAAATCATTACCTTTTCGTGGCATCCCCACAACATTTTTTTTTCACAAATTAGCTGCATTTTATTTTACAGTAAATCTGAGAAATTTGATAATCAGGGTGCAAGGTTTGGCATTTGAGGCTGGCTTAGGAGCCAGGGACCTATGTGCTCTCTCAAACTCAAATTTAAAATCATCTGGCAGGCTGAGCACTTCTGAAAGGAGCTGGGGAACAAATGCTAGGGGGGTGCCTTTCTCTACTCCTTGTGGAACTCTTATAATTCTCAGATTATTGAGGCAAAACCTTCCCTCGAGGTCTGCCACTTTAGGTTTAAGAGAAGAAAAGTGTTGAGTCTTCACTACACCTGGGCAGAGTTAATTGATGTAACAGTCAGTTGTACTGTGGCTTTGAGATGTACTGTGGCTACTGCAATTTTCTCCAGCCAGGCCATCAACAGCCACCTTATGCAGGCGGTGGGGAGGCCTCCGTTCTCCTTGATTTTTGGCTACTTTTAGAACTCTGTGTAGACAAACTTTTGTCTGCTGATATTCCAGAGATTTGAGGTAACTCTGCCTTTATTGGCGGGAAGGAGAGGAGTTGGTCGGGGCCCTGGATTAGAGATGGAAATGGACATTAGTGGATGGCTCTGGAGCTCAAGGGATCTGATCCACCATGTTGCACAGCACCCCCCTGGAGTCCTCAAGTGTTTAAGAATAAAAGGGCAACATTAAGTCACAGAAAATTTCCCTGACATTGAGATTTGTTAACTGTGGAATCATCTCCCCAAGGAAGTGGTAGAAGCCCCATTGCGTAGGTAATGGAAAAGCAGACTGAGAATAAGAAACAGAGGCTATTCCCATAATTTGTTTGTACTGTGGTAGCGCCTAGGGGCCCCAAATGTAGACTGGGGCTCCCACCATAGACTAAGGTACCGCTGTGCTAAGTATTCTCTCTATAAAGCTTGTGCAGTGTGTATAGTTTTTAAGTGCATAGTTGGAAGCTGATATCCCTGGGGTGGGGGGGACAGCGTTTTCTGGGTGGGTGGATGTTGGTTGTTTCTCCATTAGAAATATGTATTTGATTTAATAACAAGCAGGAGTGTAAGCCCTTTCCTTGAGACTACAGAAAAACTCCTATAGCACTGTCAATAAAAAGATTACCTGACAGCCTAGAAGGGAAAATGAGAATTTATCAAATATTACCACCACTGTCTAGAATTGCTTGTCAAACTTGGAGGCAAGATAAGTGAGATTTCTCGCTCCTCTCCTCCTTTCCCACACTGACTTCATTTGGTAATCCTGAGAAAGGTACAAGGGGAGCATTCTGCTTTCCTGTCACTCATGGTTTAGAAAATTAGGTGTTTGTTGGAGGCAGAACCAGCATGGTGTTTCAGTTGCAGAACAAGAATCGCTCCCTTCAGAGTGTGCTGTCAGGAAGGACAGAAAAGAGCCACTGGATTGGACTGTGTGGATTTAAATCTAAACACGAAGTGCTCTCAATTGTATTGTAAAGATTGGATTATTGACTCCTCGGATGAAACAACATTCACTGTCGGTTGGAAATGGAAACTTTCCCTTCGTTCTGCTAGCGCACGCTTCTCTTTGTGTTCACGCTCAGGCAGCTGGGATGCTAATTGGTTACCAGCAGACTTTTTGGCTTGATCTTGCCTTCTTGCTGCATCTCTAACTTACCATTGGCTTCCAAAGTTAGAAGCCATCAAGTAGATAGTTACTGTCCTCTTTGTAGTGTTATGCTAGCGTGCTGAGCCTGAAGAGGTTGGGGTCAAAATTCTGTGCATAAGGAGTCTTGTATACTAGTTGCATTGTGCTTATTTAGGGTTGTTTTTGTTTTTGTTTTTTTTGAAATAAGGGACAGCTCGGGTGAGCAATCTCGGTAGTCAGTGAAGATGGCCTTCTTGTATGGCTGCAGTCCTCTAGTCTTATTTTCAACATAGCACAATCACAATACTAATAGGCCCATAATGTAAATGTTGCAAATACAGAATTTGACAGCACCGAGACTCAATAACCATGTTCTCCTGATTTAATTTTTTCCCAAGAGAACTGTTCATCTGCATTCAAACCTTGCCCTGCAGTGTTTCCAACTCAGCACCGTAGCATTATGCCGGGCTTTGTCTACGCTAGCACGTTTAGGACTTGTAATTCTCCTGTGGAGGTGGTAGCATGGGCAGGACTCAGGTGTTTCTGCCTCTGTGTCCTCTAGTCTGTGGTGAACTTGGAGCTGTAATGGTTGTGGAATTGTGGGCCCTTATTTTCTTAGGGTAGAGAGGGCCCTCCTGGGTGAGGAAATTGGCATGAGACTGACTGGTCTGTTCTGTCCAAACAGTGAAACAAAAAGTAAGCCACATCCACTGATTCTGGATTGTTAATTTAAGTGGAGACAATTTTCACTTTTAGTAACCTGCAGTAGTCATTATTCGGTATAGAGAAGTAAGGAAATTTTTAATTTTAAAAATAAGTTTAACCTGATGCTGTCCGTGATTTTATGGAGCTGAAGAGAAGTAAATACAACCAGAGTGTAATTGTTCCTGTGAACCACTCAATATTGCAGCGAGTAGGTACACGGAACACTGCAGTGAAACTAGAGCCCTCAAATCCTGGATTTAATCCAGTTAAATCAATCTGGGAACATCTCCAGTGTGGAGGAGGTATAAATTGTCAAGTAAAATTAACAGACTATGGGAGAGAGAGATAAGGTGGGTGAGGTGATGTATTTTATTGGACTGCTTCTGTTGGTGAGAGAGAGAAGCTTTCCTGCTTACAGAGCTTTTCCTTAGCTCCATGTAGACTCAGCATTCTCACCAACAGAAGTCGGTCCAATAAAAGATATTACCTCACCCACCTTGTGTCTCTAATATCCTGGGACCAACACGGCTACAACAGCACTGCAGCCAACTATGGGGGAGAGATGCAGAAATCTGAGGCCGATGGACTGAGACCTGGCCATGGCACCTGTGAGCTGTACTGAGCACCAAGAGGTGACACATTGCATTACATTCTAGGTTTTGTTCTTTTGTGGTCCTGGATTCTTTTCCTACTTGAGACCTCCCTGAAACAGCAGAATGCCTGCTGGCATCTGTGAATTTTTCTCTGGTTGAGTAAAAGCTTCATGTTTTTCAATCTCTCACTGTGTAGACACAGGTTTGGGACCAGTCTTTGCCTGGATGCTCAAGGTGTCACCCTGCTGAAGTAAAGTGCTGGGCTCACTTTGCCCACCAGTGCAGTGGTGGAATACAGTAAGGCCAAGAGATGGGAGGATTTTTTTTGAAAACCAAGGTGTTTATTAAAACGTCACAAGAAAAAACAGCCTGTACAGACCAGCGATCCCAAGGCTGAAGTGTAGCACTCTGGACAATGTACCCCAAAGACAGAGACACAATATGGAGGGGTTTCTTCCTTTGTTCCCCATACAGGGGCTTTGTTGGAGTCTCAAAGCCGTTACTGTAGGAGAGCAGAGTTTTATTTTGACAAATGTTCCATCTTGGCCTGTGCTTTTAGCGGAGGGGATATAAGCTGCATAGTCTGCTGCTTCATGCTCTGAAACATGCAGCTTTCTGTATTGGAATTCCTTCCTTACCTCTATTTTCATTGTTTCTGAGTAGCTCTCCTCCCCCCATGGTTCAGATTTCCTTTATACAACTGAGAATTCAGCGCATTATCGGCAAACTGAAGTGGAGAGTTCATATTGGACTAGATGTTTTCATTCTGGCGGAAGGATTTGTTTCTATGCGCTGCCAAACCAAAATTTAGTTTTCTGCAAGTAAAATAGAACGACTTTGAAATGACGACTGTAGAGCCCATGTTAAATGGAAGCAGACAAGGTTAACAAGCATTTAAAATGAAATTAAACCTCCCAGCCCTTGGGAGTATCTGGATCCTAGCCGTTGCCTGTATTTTTAGATGGGAAAGCAGAGTGCATAAAGTAGCCCTTTAAGTGTGGCAGAGGTTGGATAGAGCCGTGTCAATGTCCGCTCTAGCAGTGCCTTTTTGGCTCCGGCAGCTCTCATTGCCAAAATCAGTGGGGGGAGCCTTTGTGTCTGAATGGTGAAAGTCTAAAGGTTTGAGTTTCAAGTTAAAACTTCTCAGGTCTCCTTCTCTCACAGCGAAGGCTACATTCTGCCCTCTTCCGTTCATTCCCTTTGAGGCATCGGGCATGGACACTTATCGGAAAACAGGCTACTGCGTTAGATGGACCATTGGTCTGACCCAGTGTGGGTCATTCTTATATTCACATTAGCCTTGCTTACGCTCCCCTTTTCTGAGCAACCTCCCCCAGTGCAGCTCCCTGGATGGAAGCAGTGGTGAGCGCTGAGGTAATGGCTGAAGCAGCCACTGGCACGTTGGCCACCAAGTCATCTAGATCTGTTCTGAGCAGGTTTAGAGAACAGCGATTAAAATGTGGGTGCCCGTGTACACTAACTACCACCAATGGGGGTGCATCAGTGGGAGGGTTTCCAAAAGGCTGCTGGTGCAGACACAGTCACTGCGGTGGCAGGAGGATGTGACTGTTGCAGCAGTGGTTCTCAACCAGGAGTCCGGGGCCCTGTGGGGGGGCTTCAATCAGGTTTCAGGGGGTCAGCCAAGCAGGGCCAGTGTTAGACTTGCTATGGCCCGGGGCAGAAAGCCAAAGGCCCACTGCATGGGGCAGAAGCCCGGGGCCTTGAGCCCCACCACCCAGGGCTGAAGCCGAAGCCTGAGTAATGTAGCTTCGCGGGGGCCCCATGCAATTGCCCTGCTTGCTAAGCTCTAATGCAGGCCCTGGCTTTTATGTGCAGAGAACCAGTGATTGTGGCACAAGTGGGCCATGGAGTTTCTATAACAGGGGTCTGTACCCCCCCACGACCCCAGCCCTGACTCCAGCACCCCCACACATATCCAGGCCCCCCATGTCCTGACTCTTGCACCCCCCGCATCCCCACCCTGAGCACCAAATGGGAGCTCCTGCACTGCCCCCCCCCTCCATTTCTACCTGCAACCCTCACACCAAATGGGAGCTGCCCAGGTAAGCACTCCTCCTCCCAAACCTTCTGCCCCAATCCTGAGCCCCCTCCTTCATTCTAGCTCCTGGCCAGACCCTACACCCCAACCCCCAGCCTGCTTCTGCACCCCCAGCCCTGTGCTCAGTGCACTCCCACCCTCAGATCAGTGCAGAGAGAGAGAGGAAGAGAATGGGCCAGAACCAGGGAGAAGGTAGGTACCCACTCTGTGTGGGCAGGGCCAGGACCCCAGACCGGCAGTGGGCTGAGCAGCTCATCTCACTGCTGGTCTGGGGTCCCAGCTGCCAGCCCCGCTCAGCCCTCTGTCGGCCCTGGGTTCTGGCTGCCGGAGTCCTGGCCACTGGTCCCACTCAGCCTGCTGCCGGCCTAGGTGAACAGAACCCCAGGCCAGCAGCGGACTGAGCAGGCTGGTGGCGTAAGATCAGCATTTTAATTTAATTTTAAATGAAGCTTTTTAAACATTTTGAAAACCTTGTTTACTTTACATACAACAATAGTTTAGTTATATAATATAGACAGAGACCTTCTAAAAAACGTTAAAATGTATTAACCTTAAATCAGAGTGAATAAATGAAGACTTGGCACAGCACTTCTGAAAGGCTGCCGACCCCTGGTCTATAGCATGTTCGGGGGGCCTTGGAAAGAAAAAGGTTGAGAGCCCCTGTGTTACAGCATGGCCAGTAGAGATGCTGTGGCAGTGACGTTAATTTTTGCTGCATACCGTATAAAGCAGGGTTCAAACCAGTTGATAGTAACAACCCTGGACTTGCTCTGGGGCTACATCAGCAGCTGCACAATGAGGGTTTGATTCCTTTATCCCCTTCTCCACCAGCCCACCCTCCTCCTACCTTTTTTCTCTCTGGAGTGTTACTTTTCGGGCTTTCCACACGTGAACTCTCCCAGCACTGTTTTCTCTTTCTCTGTGTGAACGTGTGATATCAGCGCGCACTGTTCCTCGCTTTACAGCATACGTTGGGCAGGTATTTAATTCCTTCTTCCTTCACAATGGAGCAGTTGAGACATTCAGTTCCTCCTCCTCTTGATGACCGTGTTTGGCTCAACGTTCAGGTTAGAACATCACTCCAGTGGAGCATCCATTCCAGTGATCACCTGGCGAAAGTGGAAGGAGCACATAGCTGATAAAAGTTCCCTGAGCTAGCATCTTCTGTGCAATACAGATCCTTGCAAATAGACTTTGTCCCTTTTTCTGCAGGCCAGGAATACTTTGTGTTGAAATTTACCCAGGGGGCTGGCACTTCATGAGTTCTTTATGGTGACCGTGGGTTAGCTCCACATTGCCTGCAAATTCAGAGCTCCCTAATGTATCTATATGTATCTATCTAGGGAGCTCAATATGAGGATGTTAACTGTATGTTAAGCACTCGTGAGTATCCTGCCATTGCCTTGATGCCATGGAGTTAATGGGTGGCGGGGAGGAGAACTCAGCTCCCTCTTACTTTGTTCTTAGGATTCCCAACTTTGAAAGTCTTTGAAAGCAACTTGGGCGCAGAGGGCTGGGATGGAAAAGTGTCTTTGGGGGAAGCTGTGCACTTTTTTGTCTTCCTTCCTATCCATTTTCGGCTTTGTAGAGCAGTGGATAAAAGGGGGGAAGAAAAAAAAAACACAAAAAACCACCCACAATAATCTATAGCAACTGTCACCCAGCAAACTGCTCCCATTTCATACAGCTAGGTTAGGTGTCAGTATGCGATCGATGGCTCTCGTACAATAATTATAAAAACTAGCGGGTTGTGTTGCTTGAGTGAGTTTAAGAAGAGTAGGGTCTCAATCTTTCCTCTAATAGGGCTTTGACAGTCCGCAGTGCAGAGGCTTCGTCTTAGTCTGACAGTGTTGTCATTAAACACCAGGTAGTGTGGAACAACAGAGAACAAAGATTCTGAGCGCAAGGGAACATGCGGTTTTGACAGGAGTTATTTGTCATCACGAAGCTGCCCAAACTCTTCAGACTGCAATACGGACGGCTGCTTAACGTGACTTATTGCCCCTGTCTGTGGCTGCAGTTGTGATTTGATAATCGGTAAATGTTTGTCAAAGATGAATTCCCTACCTGATTCAGTGCTGTGCTGGAAAAGCAAATGAAAAGCAGTGTGCAGGAAAACAGATTGGGTGGATTAAGGTGCAGGCAGATGATGACGACAAAAAACAGGTTTCCCAGACAATTTGACCAACTTTCTGTGGGACATAAAGCTACCAAACTGCAGGACTTCAGCTTCTCCGTATTCACAACTGGACTGGGCCATACTACACACACACACACACACACACACACACACACACACACACTCTTGCAAATCAACGTGCTGTCTGGTGTGTTGGGGGAATTGCTCCTGTTTTGATTTGTTTCAAAGCTTTCTAGAGTTGCATGTTACAGTTCTAACCCATATTTGATCTTTAGGTACCAAAGCCACTTGACAGCTAGAGGGATGCATTCTCTCGTGCTTAAGATGCATTACAGCATTGTGTCTCTATTTCGGTGCCCTCCCATTCTTCCAATGTGTGTAGTGGATATTTTAAAGGAGCAGAATCCTGATGTCTTTCAGTTTGCATCATACTAGTCAAGATTTGGACTCTGCGTTCCTTTTAAGTATTTTTCTCTGTCAAGTGTGTTTACATGTGTACACTCCCAGCAAATTTGGGGCAAAATTAGACCCCTTTTTGTTACTCTCTCTAGATACTGTCATAGCCAGTCCATAGCATCAATGTTTTTATTCAGAAATTCGGAGGGGCGGGGGAGGGGAGAATGAAAAGAACTTTGCAAACCTGCCCTCTTGTGATGTGGCTCGAACAGTGGCTGCAAAGTTTTCTTTCATTCGTAGGAGTTTATACAAGTTTTTCTGCTGATGCAGGAGTCTGTGCAGGGTCTTTTAAATGGATAGCTAGGAAAGTTAAAGGCTGGGAAAAAAATAGTCTGGCCTTCAATTTGATATGCGGGTTTGGGGGTGGGGAATCCTAATGGATTCAAATTTTTGATCATTATATAAAAAAAGAAAAAAACCCAAAGTATAAATGCAAATTAATTTTGCATCTGACAAGAGTTTTTTTGTTTTGTTTTTTGTTTCCAAAGGCGGCGATTGTGGGGGTGGGGGCAGGGGAAGAGACCTCTCCCCATGCCCCCGCCCATGGCCAATCTCTAATGCAAGATCCATGAACCCATTTGATTATAGCCAGGTTTTTTCTAGTGTTTGAATTGGTGAAAACGATCAAGAGCAGGAAAAGTGGAGTGATTTATTAGACTCATAAAAATTCATACTTTGTTATTCCAGTCATCTTACATCTGACGCTTGTTAGAACGAGAACCCTGGCAGCTCCTGCCGAGTGAGTGGGGGAAGGGGGGCATTTATCAAGCTTCATTCTGCCTCGGCTGCCATCGCTGTTCTCATTTAGAGAAATGGACTGGATTCCTGGAAACACATTAATAATCATTCACTGAAGGAAGGGGGGATCCCCCCCTTGTTATAATAATAAGGGTTGTGTTTGAACAAGGCCCAATGCTCCAGAGACCCATTCACTCTCTTTAATGGGGGCTTTATTAGAGAAATGCGTGTTCCGTGTATTAACTGTGACCACCTCTTAGTAATCGCAGCAGAGGAGTGGAAAACACACAATCTCTCCTTATCCATCCATGAGACACTAGTTTATCTGATCCTTCCTGTTGTGTTGGTCCAGCATATCCAGGAGACTTGAGACCTGTAGTTATCCACTGGCAGTAGCAGCAATGGAAGCTGCAGTGTAGGCAGGACTCAGCCATCTTTATCACCATGTTGTCTGTCACAGGTGGTAAAAATTGCTGCATTCTGTCATGTTACAGCTGCTACTAGTGGAGTTGGGATTATGGGTCATCAGTTTTTCCCCAGAGTGGGAATATGTGTGGTCTTCTCCCTTGTTTGCAGAGAGAGGCAGTGAAGGAGTTTTAAGCTGGGTGCAAACAAGCAAAATGTGTATTAAAATGAAAGTGTATAGATCTAGGAACAAAGAGTGTAGGCCATACTTACAGAGTAGAAGAGTCTATCTTGGGAAGTAGCGACTCTGAATAAAGATTTTGGGGTGATGGATAATCAGATGAACACGAGCTCCCCATATGATGCTGTAGCCAAAAGGGCTCAAGTGATCTTTGGATGCATAAAGTGTGAAATCTTCAGTAGGAGTAGGGTTATTTTACTGCTCTATTTGGCACTGGTGCGGCTGGAATACTGTGTCCAGTTCCGGGGTCCGCACTTCAAGAAGGATGCTGATAAATTGGAGAGGGTTCAGAGAAGAGCCCCCAGAACGATTAAATGATTTGAAAACCTGCTTTATAGCAATCGAGTCAAGGAGCTCAATCTATGTATCTTAACAAAGAGAATGTTAAGGGGTGACTAGATCACAGTCTGTAAGTACCTACTTGGGGAATAAATATTTGACAATAGTTTCTTCGGTCTAGCTGGGGAAGGTCTAATGTGATCCAATGGCTGGAAGTTGAAGCGAGGCAAATTCAGACTGTAAATAAGGCATACATTTTTAACAGTGAAGATAATTAACCATTAGATCAGTTTCTCATGGGGGCTGGTAGATTCTCCATCACTGGCCATTTTTAAATCAAGCTTTTTTCTAAAAGCTCTGCTCTAGGAATGGTTTGGGAGCAGTTCTATGGCCTGTGATGTACAGGAGGTCAGACTAGATCACAATGGTCCCTTCTGGCCTTGGAATCTGTGACTCAGGCTGTGGCTACACTTGCATTTCAAAGCGCTGCCGCGGCAGCGCTTTGAAGCGCTAAGTGTAGTCAAAGCGCCAGCGCTGGGAGAAAACTCTCCCAGCGCTGTCCGTACTCCACCTCCCTGTGGGGAATAACGGACAGCGCTGGGAGCGCGGCTCCCAGCGCTGGGGCTTTGACTACACTGGCGCTTTGTAGCGCCGCAATTTGCAGCGCTGCAGAGGGTGTGTTTTCACACCCTGCTGCAGCGCTGCAAATTTGTAAGTGTAGCCAAGCCCTCAGTAATGATGTTTTTTACTGCTTGAAAGGGCTATTTTGTCTCTTAGGGAAGTGATTCTCAACCAGGGGTACATGTATCCTTGGGGCTACTCAGAGGTCTTCCAGGGGGTCCATCAATTCATCTAGATATTTGCCTAGTTTTACAACAGGCTACATAAAAAGCACTGGCGAAGTCAGTACAAACTAAAATTTCATACAGACAGCAAATTGTTTATACTGCTCTATAGACTATACCCTGAAATGGAAGTACAATATTTATGTTCCAGTTCATTTATTTTATAATTGTATGGTAAAAATGAGAAAGTAAAGGCATTTTTCAGTGCTAGTGTGATGTTACACTTTTTATATTTTTAGGTCTGGTTTGTAAGCAAGTAGTTTTTAAGTGAGGTGAAACTTGGGGATATGCAAGACAAATCAGACTCCTGAAAAGGGGACAGTTGTCTGGAAAGCTTGAGAGCCACTGTTTTAGGGTAGGTCTTCACTGCAAGTGACGGTAGCTTACCGGGATTAGCTTTAATTTAGCTAGCACAGGTAACAGTAGTAGTAAAGATGTGGCAGTGCGGGCTTCTGCATGAGCTAGCAACTCGAGTCTGTACCAGGGTTCCTTGTGGGTACAAGCCTGTGCTGCCTCTTCGTTCCTATTGTTACCCATGCTAGCGAGATTAAAGTTAGTGCAGATGCGCTCTTGGTGTGCTACAATCACCCCTTCACTTTGCAGTGAAGGCATATCCTTGGTTTCTGTTGCATTTTTGATTCAGCTGGATTTTAAGTATCAGCACTAAAGTTTTTAACACCACAAAATGTATGATTTAAAAAAAAACTAATTTGTGTGTGAGTTGTTCACTGGACTTCCCTGCCCACCTTGCTGATATTGTTAGTGTTTGTATACTAATGCTATACTATTAGTATTGAACTGAATCACAGCCTTAGAGTGAAGCCCAGACCGTCTCAGGAACTGATCTCACTGGATCTCACAGGCTAAGCAGGATGGTTCTCTATTAATGCCTACATGGGAGCTTTCCCAAGAAAAGCTAGATATGGCAGGCAGTAACATAGATAATGCAGAACGTGGGACTCCTTTCTGAGTACCTTTTGATCAGGTACTTGGCATGGAGCTAGAGGATATTCTTCTGGTGGAAATGCTTTTTTTAATGAGAAAAGCAATCAGAGTTCCTGATCACTTGCAGTCATTAAAGATTCCATGGCACTTTTGGGAAGGGTTAGGAGTCCTGCTGCAGTTGGAATTCAGACAATCACATTCTCTTCTCTATAGTTTAATTGGATAAAAGTCTTTGCTCCTTGACCTAAACTGCTGTGTAGTGCTGTTGTGTGCTTCTGCATTCAAGTGACTTTATTTGTTTGTAAATCAGTTTTAAAGCACTGTGGGTTCCTTCTGCACTAAAGTTAAACCGTTACTTCAAGAAATGTGCATTCCTGCTAACAGTGTGCTGTTAGCAGGGCCTTTCTGAGGATAGCTTGCCTTAATGCTGCTGCAATATTTGAATGAACCTGTAGGTGAGTGACAGGAATATTTCCAGAATAACTGCCACTGTGACTAGAGAAGGGAACTCATCTAGGCTGTATGAACCAGAAGAGCAGTGGGAATGGATGAACAGAAGTGATATGAAACTGTAAGCAAAGAAACATTCAGGGTAATGCAATGTGTGATGTATAATGTGCTGACGATTGGTGTGTTATGGGCCACCAATCATCTGTAAAGATCTGTGTGTATTAAATCAGTGTTAGCCCTTCGAGGACCAAAAGACATACATCACGAATCTTCAGAAGTATGTGCAAGATTTACATGCCTAATTTAGTATGATGAAAAAATTCCCCAACGGTGCAGTCCAGTGATATGGTGCTCAGATGACTAGAGGAATATTGATTATTATGCTAAAGCAGCAGGTCTCCAACTTTTTCATTCTGAAACCTGATTTATGGGCCAGACTTGGTGCAGCTCCACCCAAGTCATGGAGCTACACTGACTTACACCAGCTGAGGATTTGGCACTATGAGTCATAGTTTAAGTCAGAAGGGACCCCCAGGTCATCTAGTCTGACCTCCTGGACTACCAGCACCACCCAGCATCCACACACTAAAGCCAACAGCTGAAATTGGACCAAAGTATTACAGCCCTCAGGAGTCTAGACTGTCATGTGCCACAACCAGAGAATAGGAAGGACTGAGGTGCCCGGTGTGTGTGAACATAATGTAACTGGAATATGCTTCATGCAAAAGGTCTCTTGTAAGGTATCATTATAAAGCTTATAATCTACTGCGTGTGATCATCCTATTTGTATGAATGTATCATTCTTGTATCTGAAACTAGGAATATAAAATATAACTCTGAGGTCCTACTGTAATTATGCAAAGTGTGGGCCATTAATGGTGGTTTGGAATCTTGATGGCTCCCATCAACTAGGACTATTGACTATAGATGACTCTGTTTACTTGCAAGCCTTCCTGTGAGTCAGGCTGGGTGGAATGAAGGCTTGGGGTCTCACAGGACATGTGACTGTGTCACCTGGTACTGGAATCCATCTTAAACCTGGTGCTTTTCCATTTAGAAGGAGGGGTGGGGACCCAGAGAGACAAAAGATTCCCGCCTTATGCCAAAGCTATAAAAGGGGGTGGAACAGAACACAGAGGGCTGCAGTCATGAGAAATCCCCTAGCTACCACCGGAGCTGGAACAAGGACTGTGCCAGGGGAAAGGATTGGGCCCAGACTAGAAAGAAGTCTAGTCTGTGAAAGAAGCTTATTGCAACATCTTTGAGGGTGAGATTTCATCTGTATTTAGTTTCCTACTGTATTAGGCTTAGACTTGCGTGTTTTTGTTTTATTTTGCTTGGTGATTCACTTTGTTTTGTCTGTTATTATTTGGAACCACTTAAATCCTACTTTTTAGACTTAATAAAATCACTTTTTGCTTATTAATTGACCCAGAGTAAGTAAGTAATTCCTGGGGGAGCAAACCGCTGTACATATCTCTCTGTCAGTGTTGTAGAGGGCGGACAGTTTGAGTTTACCCTGTATAAGCTTTATACAGAGTAAAACAGATTTATTTGGGGTTTGGATCCCACTGGGAACTGGGTATCTGGGTGCTAGAGACAGGAGCACTTCTTAGGCTGTTTTCAGTTAAGCCTGCAGCTTTTGTGGGGCGTGGTTCAGACCTGGGTCTGCGTTTGTAGCAGGCTAATGTGTCTGGAATGCCGAGCTGCCAGGGAAAACGGGCTCAGAGGTAGTCTCAGCACGTCAGGTGGCAGTCCCAAGCGGGTCTCTATGACCCAACCCGTCATACCCGAGCTACAGCTTTTCAGGTCAGAAAGGAAGTAAACACGCTCTGTGAACTAATATAAGATGGGTGCTATTCTCAGTGTAGTGGAAACTTTTTTAATATGTTCCCTCTTTTCCCTTTCTAATGAGATACCATGTCCATAGGAGCACATGGGCTATTACACAGTTTGCTGAAATACCAGAACTGTTAGATCTCCAGTGGCAGACAAACTAGAAATGGTAAATTCCACAGGCAGATGTCTATATTGTACTATACATGTAGACAGAACACGGACAGATGGGGAAAGTTGATTGCAGAGGAAGCTGGGTACATTAAACAGATGGGTGGATTAATCAGAAAGACAGATAGGTAGATCTGAAAGACAGATTAATTAAATCTCTTACTAACTTCCTCGTAGTGAAAATGTACATACAGGTTCTTTCACGGAGATGGTCTGTAGCTCGCAGAAGAATGCTACTGAGTAGCTGGGTTAAATAATGTATATACTGATCTAGCAAGTGGCGCATGACTAGTTCTTTCTGGGAAACCCTTGTCTTGTTTTTGCCCTAATCTACTTTGAGTTGCATATTCTGAACACTCGTTTGTTGAGGTAGTTCTCGAGTGTGCCATCCCCAGTGGTGTGTGCCAGGTAGGAATACATTTGATCAGACATGGAGATACTATATACATTTGCTGTGCTGAATGCTGTTGAAATGTTCCAATTAAAGAGTGGGCAAGCACATTAAAAAGACACACTTAAACTCTCCTTCTCCCCACAGAATAAATGGGAAATGCATTGAAAGTACTTTACTCCTTTCTTTCAGGGAATTTGATGGTGCAGAGAAGGGGGGAACCAGACTGAGGGGAGATAGTGGTTTGTCCCTCCTGAATTTGATACCAGGGCCACCCATTGAGGGGGGGGGGCAAGAGGGGCAATTTGCTCCGGGCCCTGCAGGAGCCCCCATGAGAGTTTTTTCGGGGCTCCTGGAGTGGGGTCCTTCACTCCGAGGGCCCTGGAATACTCTTGTGGGGCCCGGGGCCCCGGAGTTTCTTCCGCTCCGGGTCGTCGTTGGCAATTCAGCGGCGGGGGGTCCTTCCACTCCGGGACCCGCCGCCAAAGTGCCCTGAAGACCCGCGGTGGGTCCCGGGGTGGGTCTTCGGCGGCAATTCGGTGGCCGGGGGTCCTTCTGCCCCGGGACCCGCCGCCGAAGTGCCGGGTCTTCGACGGCCCCAGGCCCCTCGAATCCTCTGGGTGGCCCTGTTTGATACAAAGGGAACATGCAGTCCTGCTCATTTTAGGAAGATGTGGACTACCCACAGTCTCCTGTTAAGGCCTTAGCAGCCCTTCATAGATACCTTTGAATCGCCTTCTCCTGAACTATTAGCCCTCAGAGACAACAAGGGGGAAAATAGCTTCTGGATTTATCCTTCACCAAGGACAAACCTGCCAGCATTGCTATTCAAACACTTGCTAGAGACTGCTGGTTGCTCAGGTTGCACTGGCTGTAGTATTCTTCCAGGTAAGTTTCTTATTGTTCTGGTTCCATTGATGTCTATTATTTCCCTCATTCAAACCACATTCCCTTTCGTTTTCCCCACACTTCACACTGCTTCCTGTCAACTTTTCTTCACAGACTCTTCTCTCTTCCTCAAAGTGCTGTTACTCTGCTTCTCTAGATCCGTTCCAGGCATCCATTCATCCATTCCGAATAGTTATGGAACTGCCTGGTTCCAATGTACCTGTCCAGTTCTTGGGGAGGCTGCTCCAAGCCTTTGGTTTTGCGTTTGAATGGTAGTGAGGAGAGAGAGACTATTGCTTGCTGTACACTGTACCAAGAGCTTTGTTACTGTCTAACACGCTGTCTTGGTTTTTAATAGTCCAAATGCAGGCACAGTAATGACATTCTTTTTATTCTGCTCCCGAGCATTATTCTATTAGCCTGCATTAGCTCTGTGATTCCTTATATTGATGGCTAGAGATGTTTCAGATATGGCTGCATTCTGCAGTGAATATTTGAGGTACAGTAGATGTGGATTCGTTAGCTCTTGTGAGCAGGATAAACTCCTTATTTATATATCACTGCTTTTTTTGTATACTTTCCTTCATGCAAACATAATCACAACTATACATATAAAAAGATGAATCTAAATGAGCTATTACCACTCAAGAAAGAGATCTTAGAGTTATTGTGGATAGTTCTCTGAGAACATCCACTCAATGTGCAGAGGCAGTCAAAAAAGCTAACAATGTTGGGAATCATTAAGAAATGGACAGGTAAGACAGAAAATATCATATTGCCTCTATATAAATCCATGGTATGCCCACACCTTGAATACTGCATGCAGATCTAGTCACCCCATCTCAAAAAAGATATGTTGGAATTGGAAAAGTTACAAAAAAAGGCAACAAAAATTATTAGGCATCTGGAACAGCTTCTGTATGAGGAGAGATTAATAAAACTGGGACTTTTCAGCCTGGAAAAGAGACAACTAAGGGGGGGATATGATACAGGTCTATAAAATCATGGCTGATGTGGAGAAAGTAAATAGGGAAGTGTTATTTACTGCTTATCATAACATAAGAAGTAGGGGTCACCCAATAGGCATCAGGTTTAAAACAAACAAAAGGAAATATTTCTTCACGTAACACACAGTCAACTTGTGGAACTGTTTGCCAGAGGATGTTGTGAAGGCTGAAACTATAATAGGGTTTAAAAAAACAACTAGATAAGTTCATGGAGGATAGGTCCATCAATGGCTATTAGCTAGGATGGGCAGGGATGGTGTCCCTAGTTTCTCTTTGCCAGAAGTTGGGAATGGGTGATGGGGATAGATCACTTGACGATTCCCTGTTCTGTTTATTCCCTCTGGGGCACCTGGCATTGGCCACTGTCAGAAGACAGGATATTGGGCTAGATGGACCATTGGTCTGACCCAGTTTGGCTGTTCTTATGCAAACTGTTTCCCAAAGTTTGTCAGAGTTCAAGGGGCATTGTCAACTCAATTTTATGAGGTTAAGCAATTTTAAGAAAAATTCTACCTCCTGATAGAGCATTTGGTGATACCACTCTTGCTTGTGTCCAGATCACTCTACAGAACTGTCTAGTTACGCCGACTTAAAACCCCAAACTCTTTAAAATAATAAAAGGCCTTCAAAAAACTTGACAACGATTAGGCTGCTGGTGCGCAGAGATCGCTGCTGGCCAATATTATCTCACTGTTTATTTGTACTCCCCCATCTGTCTGTGTCCATGTGTTGTCTTCTCGTCTGTTTAGTTTGTAAGCTAGTTAGACTTTTTGTTCTGTGTTGATGCAGCATCTAGCAAATAGGGGCCTGGTCTGTGACTGAGACTCCCTATGCACTACAGTACCACAAATTATAAAATTCAATGCTTATGTTTACGGTTTGTTTGTTTTGTTTTTTAAAGCAAGCGAGTAACTGCCTAACTGGCCATACAGAATAGTGAAACTGACTGAACACACACACAGCTGTCAAATGCACAAAGAGAACACTGAACAAATTGAAAATATTTTTACTAATGACTTTCATTTCTAGTGAACTCAGGTGTTACTAGTATCTATAGTGGGTGTAAGAGTTTCAGACAGAAATTTGATTCCCCTCCCCCCCAAGTTGATGCTAGTGAAAGAGAAATAATTGAGAGAGAGGTAGAGAGACAAGGAGGAGGAGAGGAGACTTTCTTTTTCAGCTGGGAATTGAAATGGGGCAGAGGGCTAATGAAATGACTACAGTAAGATGGCAGGAGAATTCAGTGGAGGGTTTTTGCACCAACAGTGAGTGGAGAGGAACTGGAGAAACAGCAGGCCATATTTAGGCACGTAGTCAAGAGAGGAGGAGAGTGATGTGGCAAACTAAGAAAGCTAAAAGGCTTTTTAAACTAAGACTGGGGGGAAGTGAGTGATGTCATCTGGGAAGATTAGAATCTTCACAATTATCTGGTAAGAACTGCAATGAAATTTCACTCTGATGCCCTTTTATATTGGGACTTTACTCCACCACTGTCCTGTTTTAATTCCAGGCTTCAAACCAATTTGTTGCCAAAAACATCTAAATGAAAAGTCCCTAATTGAAGCTGTTTTTGAGAAGTGTTATTGCTTAGTCTGTGCCCTGCAGCTAGGAAAATGTGATTATTTGTTCTCCAGTTTGTTTAAACTTGGCGATAAATACTTTTAAGCATGTTGCACTTATTTCAGGAAGATGGACATCATTACCAGCATGCTTTGAACTTGGGGAGGAAAAGGCAGGCAATATTACTAGTATAAAAAAAATGCAGTGTCTTAAAATTAAGATAATAGACTTTTCTTAAACAGCTCAGCAAGTCCTGAAAGTTAATTTTTCTCTCTACCGTCCCCAAAGCAAGGGGAGATGGGCCTTGCAAGGTGTGAGACCATAGTCTTGTGTGTGTGATGGTAACATATGTTATAGGACAGGCTTCACACATCCTTGTTTGGGGCCAGGACTTTGCTTTAATTATTTTGCAACAGATCTGCATTTTAAAAAGCTTCTGAAAGAATAAAATGTGCCTTTCTGTTCTCTGCCTTGGCTGAATCTATTAGCACTTATCCTGAGATTTTTCACCTCTTGCTCACTGGTTCATGTCCAGCCAGAGTTGGTAGTGAGCAATATAGTTTTGTTTTGCTTTGGTGGAATATGAGTGATGAGTTAACTATTCTCAGCCCAGCTCCTTGAACGTGATTGTCTGAAGAGCCAACACAGTTGCCTCTGTCTGCCTAGTGATAGTGTCATGTTGTTCTCCATTGTGTTCTCCTCTTCCTACAATAGTTTTCCTGTGAGTTAGGAGGTTCTAGTAGCTCCAGCATTCTCAGCTCTTAATAAATTATTGCTTGATGAGCCGTTGATAGGTTTGCCCCTAACTTTGGGGAAAGGTTTTCCCTGCCACAAGGTGTCCTGGAGACAGAAATCCTATTTCCTTTCTTTAAAAGCTCAGGAAATCCGTTTGGAAAACTTAACTTATATTTGCTACTTAACAGCTAGATGGACTTCCTGTTAACAGTTTACATGGATTTAATACCTTCACTACAAAAATGGGTATTTCTTTTGGAGCTTGCTAGACCCAGTGCTGTCTTGCCACTGCATTGTCATTCCTGATAAGTTATGCCAGCGTCATCTGCCTGGGTCCATTCAACGTAAGGAATTAGTGAGCAGATTTGGCACTAATTCCCCAAATGTCTCCCTCTGAAACCGATTGCCTTGCTAGGCAAACATTGGAGGGTATGTGAAGCCCAATAAGACGTTTGAGTTGCAAAGTCAATGCTACTGTTGTTCTTTGTGGATCTAGAGTCTGAACAGCAATCCTGCTTCGGAGTCACAGGTAAAGTACTTTTAATCATTTGGATTTATTTCCTATTAAACAGCAGTTTGTGATCTTAAACTATCGATTACACTCTGGCATAAGTAGCAATCTCTCTTGAAAGAGCTCAGAACTGAATGAGTGTGAAAATTAAATTCCCCTCTTAAACCGAAAGATGGTCCTTTTAGAAGCAGATTCCAGTAGCAATATAATTAACCTCTCGCTGTGCCATTCTGTGTGAACATATTGAACATACTCAGTGATAATCATCCCATAATACTGGTGTCTGCTTTCACACTGAATTCGTAACAGTATTACAGTAATCCCAAATCCTTTTGTTAACTCCAGGGACTTGGCCAACTTGGTAACCAGAACAAAAGACATTTGAGTTCTGCAGCACAGCACTTATGTTTTGCAGGTGTTTTTTGGGTAAAGTGAATCACCAAGAGAATTTGTAGTTGGTTGGGATAGGTGCTCTGATAACCTTGAATCAAGTTAATGTATAAATTAGTCCCTGTTGTTAGGTTACATGTTATTGTATGATCAACAACCCTTGAATGGTCCAGCGAGGAATTTTGTGATTCTGACACCAAGTCTGGAAATGCAAGGACACTTCTAATGCCATAAGATGTAGTCCCATTATTGTATGTACCAGTGATGTTTGGCTTTTTAATTGTCAAAACCCCGTTTGCAATGGATTTGAGGATGGGCACCTCTCACATACACACCTCTTCTCTTTTGAGCTTCCCAGGCTCAGTTTCTGCTCTCTCCTTTTGTCTTTTCCCCTCTCTCCCGTGTCCCTTTTTTTTTCCTTCTCATTTTTGTATTGTTCTTCTAGTTCTTTTCTCCCCGGTTGCTTCCCTGTCCTGTTACTTCACACTCCAGAGGGCCACACGTTCCTCGGCATGGGATCTCCTGTGTGGCTTTGTGGTGTGACCTTACATGTGGTCTTGGAGCTGCGTTGATCACTGTGGAAACAGAGACCAGAAAACTTGTGCTGGTGTCTGCTGTCTGTGCCTATTGACAGCCAGATGCATTGCACTTCTGAGAAAGTAGCACTCTATAGGAGACAGTGTGCCCCTTTAGTTCCATCCACTTATAACTTTGATAGCCAAGACGCAATCCCACTTTACTTCACAAAAAGGCAGGATCAGATTATTTGATTGTGAGGCCTCAGCAGATACTTGGCTGCTCAAAAAGTAATAGATGGTGATCTTTATAAGGGCTCTTGCAGACCATATACACACAACACAGCTGTGGTACACCCACCTATCTGGGGAGAATGGGGACACCCACACAATGGAGTTACTCAGCAGTTCCCAGGTGCTGTTTGTAGCTCCTACCCCTTTTCAGCTCTCAGCCGTAATTTCTGAGAGCCAAACCTGTTCCCAAACCATGGCTTAAAAACAAAACTAACCCCGTGTCACTGGTGTCTGATAATGCAGTGCCTGCCCATTGCCACGAAAACACGAGCCAGGAACAGCTAGCAGCTATGAGTGGTGGTCTAGTCCTCTCTCATCAATTTCAGCTGCGGCTGTTAATGGAGAGCAGAATGTTTTTCATATACACCTCTACACCGATATAATGCCACCCGATATAACACGAATTTGGATATAACGCAGTAAAGCAGCGCTCCGGGGGGGGGGGGGCTGCGCACTTCGGCGGATCAAATCAAGTTCGATATAACATAGTTTCACCTATAACGTGGCAAGATGTTTTGGCTCCCGAGGGCAGTGTTATATCGGGGTAGAGGTGTATGTTTAATAGAGAGAAACCCTATGGTATCACTGGTAAATACTCCAGACAGCTGCAGAAGATCGTTATCCTTTCTCTGAGTATGCAGTGTCTGTCTCTACCTATGTGGGTTTTCACTTATTCGGTGTTGGATCACGCACAAGCCAATGGTGGAAGCAGAGACATTTAGAGCAGCAGCCCAGGTTGTTCTGAAGCTCCTTATGACCTTCCCTTGCATGCCCTGCCTTCCGCACGGAACAGCATGGGAGCTTAAATCTCACTCTTGCTTTCAATTGCCCCAGTGAGGTAGGAAAGTCCTGTTATCCCCCCAATTTACAGGGGGAACCAAGGCACAGAGAGACTAAGTGACTTGCTGAAGGTTGAAAAGAAGTCTGTGGTGGAGCAGGGAACTGAATCTGGCTTTCTTGGGTCCCAGGCTACCACCTTTACCACTGGCCCATCCTGTCAGGCATCGGATGATACCAGCTTCAACTGTAGTTGGTGAGTTGCCAGACCTCCCCAAGCTGAAAGTAGCCTCCAAAGGTACACGCTGACAGAGCTATGCCAGTGATAGTTCTTGCCCATACCACTGTGAGATGAGCAAAAGACTCAATTGGCAATGGAGAAGTTGTCAGTAGTAGTTGGGAGGTTTTGGAGAGCTGGTAGCAAAGGTAAAGGTGCCTCCTGGCCTGCGGTTTTGTCTAAAGTACGGTAGGCTAATAAAAAAGTTGACCAAGTGCCTAAAAGAGTTCTGGCTTTTAAAGTACCAGATACTGGCTGTCTCAGTCTGCATTTCCAACCTTCTCAGAAAGCAGGCCTGTGCCTCCTAGTGAAACATTTGTCACCATTTTTCCAGGAGTACAGCTCAGCATCGCAGATCATTTAAACATCAGCTATCTGACATAATCGTACATTATGCAGTTCAAAGGATCAGTATCACACATGTGCCTCTCTGCGGGGTCCCTCATATATTATGCAAAAATCAGTATAAAGAACAATTTTCCATCGTAGTATTCACTGTGCAGAACAGTCTCTTATTCAATTTGTGGCACATCTGGGGAAATTGTTTGAGATCCCTTATGAGGCAATTCTTGACTAGATAGCAAATTCGGGAGGCGTCTGAGCCTGAAGAGCTAAGTGCCTGTTTTGAAGATGCAGAGGGAGAGTCCCTTGCAGTCTGAGAGTTAGTAACAGGCTCTTCAATATTTAGCAAGTCTCCAGCTTGCAGCTATGATGAGTACATTTCTCTCAGCCTGTAATGCTCATGTTGGACAGTTCATTGCTGCCCCCAGTGCCTCTGTCCACGGGTGCTGGAAAACGGAAAGAAGGAAAACTGGTTAAAATTATGAAAGATCCTTCCCCGTTCTTTGTTTTGTACCTCACATACTGAGCAATGTTCAGCGCACTCGCCTTTGTGAATCGTTTTCTTTCAAGGCTGTCTGGTTGCAAAGCCAATAGAATTCTTTAGGTAATTTCAGGCTATAGAGGTCAGAGAGACAGACTGAAGAGTCAATCCAGGTGTGTCTACACTGCCAAAAAACCCATGCAGCAGTGACTCTGAGAAGTGTGGACGTACATTAAGTTAACACCCCTTTGACCAACCCAGGATTCTTCCCTATAATATGTTCTCTGCTGCTTTGTCCCAGCTAATCTCTTGTGACCCAAGCAATAAGGCGTCCGCTACTTCCTCATGGGACTGTTCTTCAGGTAAGAAATTGCTTCCTTGTATTCAGCCATAAAGTTTCCTTTGCTCAGTTTCATCCCGTTCCTTGTAGTTGTAACCACTTGCACAACCATAAATAAATCCTCCTCTTGTGGTAGTTAGACAGTTATCTTATCTCTGTTTAATCATTGCTTAGCCGACTGGTATCTACTGGTTATTCATTTGCTTTCCGCTAATATAGCAAACTTTTAAGCCCTTTATATAATATTTTTGCTGCTGTTCTCTGAATTCCGTTCCGTTTATGTGCATCTTTCTGGTATTGAGTTGCCCAGAGCTGAACGTAGGATTCTAGGCATGGCCTCACTGGGACCTTATAAAAAGGGACTATCGGTTGCTTGTTCTGTGGCTTGATGCCTTCTGCATGCAGCCTGAACTTTCATTAGCTCCTTTTGCTGCCAAATTGTGGAAAATCCTGCTGAGTCTTCTGCCTCAATAATGCAGAGTTCTGCAGATCATTAACATTGCGTTTGCCAGCTGTACAGTGTGGGACAACTTCTTAACCTGTTTTGCAGGTGTGCTTGCAAATGAGAATATATGGGATCTATGGGTCCGTTGATAATGCAAGGCAAGCAGGTTCTAATTAAATGATTATGCAACAGCAGATAGTCAAGTGGGAGTTTCTAGGTAAAATCTGGACTTGGGTGCCTACTCCTCAAGCTTGATACCTCGGAGTAAACTTAGCCTAGCCTTAGCCTTCTCCCCCACAGTCCTATGCCAGATGATATGTCCAGCAGCTAAAGAAAGGAACTGTGTGTGCCCACTTTGGGCTCCACCTAAGACACCACAATTGTGATTGCTGTAAAGCCGGGTAACCTGGGAAATGTGTGCCCAAGACCCACCTGTGCCACTTAGGAAATCAGCCAGTCACTAATGGGGTTAGGGGCAGTTGGGAAGAATTGGTACTTTATATATTATTATTGGTGGCGGGGGCTAAGGATTTGAAACATTACAATTATATCGGATTGTATTCCTCTCCCCCACATTTTATTAATCATTTATTGTCTTATGTTGTGGGCTGTTTGGTACAGAGAAAGTATCTTCAGATGTATTTGTACATTGGCTAGCACCACGAGTGTTTTGGGTGCTACCATAATATAGTAAGGAGAAAAAAGGTCCAGCATGGAAAGAGACCCCAGTTGCATTCACTAGGAGGAGTGTGATAAGAAAGGTCTATTTTTGGGTACCAGGGGAGCAGAGAACTCAGCCTGGGAGCAGCATTGGGGGGAACAAACGCAATGCATTTGAGGGCTCATCTGCACAGTAGGATAATGCATTCTGTGGGGGGTTGATTTCTAAAGCGCCCTGATGTGTGGTGCATTAATTGGTCCATGTAATTCCCGCTGGTGCTCACTGGTTTAGGGTTCGTAGGTTCCAATCTTGCTGAGGCGTGGGTGGCAGTGTCTGCTTAACACTCTCCTTCCTCACCAGCTCAGCACTCCTCAGCCTAAATCAACCTCCTCCCTGTGGTGAGAGGACCTGGAGCTGGGTTCCATAGCTCAGGGGGTTAGAACAGTGGTCTTGGAAGACAGGGGTTGCAGGTTTGAATCTCAGTAGGGCCTGAATAGTAGTCCCTGGTTCAGTCTCTCCTTGCTGGTGGCTCATCGCGCCTTCCTTGGTTATATGTTGCTCCTCAGCCTTAAACAACCTCCTCCTTTTGCTGAGGGGACCTGCGGTCTAGCTTCGTAGCTCAACAGGTTAAAGCAGTGATTCAGAATGCAGGGGTTTGCAGGTTTGAGTCTCGCTGTAGCAGCCTCTGCCTCAAACAGTGCACTTTAACTTAATGCTGTTTGAAACAATACTACATTGAAGTGCACCAGACTGGTCTGCGTGGACCAGTTCATGCAAAGCACATTAGAGGGCTTTAGAAATCACACTTCCAGAGAGCACTTAACTTCACCATATAGACAAGTCCTGAGATGTGTTAGACATGCCTAACAATGTTAACATTTCAGCAGCCCTAATTAGGATTTTGAAGTGGATAGTTCATAGATCACTTGATCATTTCCTGTTAGGTTCACTCCCTCTGGGGCACCTGGCATTGGCCACTGTCGGAAGACAGGATACTGGGCTGGATGGACCTTTGATCTGACCCAGTATGGCTGTTATGTTTTTATTGAAATGAAGGAGGATTACAGTGTGTCCCTACAGCTAGAGAAATAGACCAAGGTCTTATCTACACACACTTTGTGCACAAATTTAACTCAATCAGTGAACCTTCCTAGTGTGGATACTCTGAAATTGGTACAAAGCCTGGCCTACCTAGCTCCGTGATTTAAGTGGGTGATTTTTACCAATGTAGCTATGCTGGAAAAAGCCCTAGTGTGGGTGCAGTTATCCAGTATAACTCTGCTTATGCCTGTTGGAGGAAGGTTCCCACACAAAGCTGCACTGATTTAACTAAATTGGTTTAGATCACACATTGAGGCCTGCTCCACACGTAAAACGGACACGAGCATTCCTGTGCTGGCTATGGCTGTGATTCTGTGTGTTTTTTACCATCACAGTCTCAATGTAATCTTCACTCTGGTGGTTACCCCCCAGGTGACCTCTGCAATACACATTCATATTCATTCAGTAAAGATTTTCAGTTATTCCCTTATGTGATTTGTGGCCCTGATCCTGCACTAAGGAATTCAGTGGAAGCAGAATCAGAGGATCGGTATCTAAGGTATATTATACTTGTCCCCCTTTAGCTTTCTTGTTAACAGGCTGCCTTTGAAACAGGCGGCTCTGTGGCTCAGCCACACTAGAATTATTGTTGGTTTCATCTGTCTCCTGCTTTTTCACTAGCCTGTCTTCCCTGATAGATCTGTAGAAGCCTGTTAGGCTAATGCTAACTCATCCTTCTTTCCAGCAATTCCCCTAAAGCCCTGAATGGCTGTAGCCGTACCACCTTTGCCTAATCCTGGCGTTCATTGCCCTCGAGGGCTCCCCTACCCTGGACTGAGTTCCAAGTAACAGAAAATAAATACTTAACTTCTGCTATTGCCCATTTTCCATGGACTTCGGGGTTCAGTTTGGTGCCTACCCTTCCTGACTGTCTTGATGGCAGCTCCTGTGTCTCTCCCTCTGCAAGTCGTAATGGCCCCTTGTGACCCCATAAGGGGTCCACAGTCCCTCTCTGTTTCCAGTGTGGATCCTCGTGACCCTCAGATGTTGGAGCATCTTACAGAGCCCGACTGGCCCACTTCTTGGTTCTTGCACTTTTCTTTTACAAAGGAATTGAAATCTGTTGTCTCTGGGAATCCCAGCTCTCAGACTTTATCCTTGCACTGTACCTTGATCATTGGGGTACTTTATTCCTCTCACTTCTAGGAACATAGCATTTACCCTACCAGTTTAGATGATTAGCTAATCTATCCCAACAATGGCTGCTAGTTTACTGTCTTTCTCTACTTACCAGGCTTGATTATTGGTACTCTGGGCATGTGCTAATGATACTCTATCTCTAGAGAAATAACATAGTAAACTGAACAAAGATCTGCAGAAATAAACAGCAAAGGATGGTGAGTTATCATCATCTGGTCAAACGTGCTGTCTTTATGTCAGTACAGCTCCTGTGTGATTGTAGGCATAAGAAATTATGCAGCAGAGAATTTAGGAAGTTTTTCTGGCTCCTCAGCCCAACAGTGAAATCCAGCAGACTATGGCACATTCTCCTCAAGGAAGAGACAGACTAGACTGGCTAATGTCTTTCCTGCTTCTGATTTCTATGGGAGCTGTGGAGAAGTAAAATGTAAGTGGTTGGCGCCTTTGAGGTAAAGGGTGCTATGTAAATAAGAAGGAGGTAGTCTTTTTCCGTGTTCACCCGATTTGGAGGGGATGTAAGATCTCAAGATGAACCCGTGTACGTGTGAATGCGTGGACATAGAAATCTATTCTAAGAAATTCTGGTTTTAGGGAAACAATAATATTTTGTCACTTTGTATAAAAAAGTTAGCCTCTCCCCTCACTTTGAACATTTATTTTAGCTATTCATTAATTCTGGGGGAGGAAAAATGAAAACAAATGAAAATCACTGATGTCTGAAGACGATGGAATATGGATGAACACTAGCCTCGAGAATGATCCCATTGTTAAGGCAAAGAACTAGAAGTTTGAGTTCTGTTCCTGGCTCTACCACAGACGCCCTAAGTGATGCTAGGAAAGGATGTTTATTCTCGCGGGGCCCCCCCCCCCAATTTTCCATCTGTAAAATGGGGATCATGCTTCCCTAGCTCTCATGAGTATTGTGTGTCTCAGTGAATGCACAGACACACTTTGAATGTGCTGTGTAAGTGCGAAGTATATTATTGTGAAGCTTAACCAGAGAGCTTTGCCACCTTGATGTTACAGCATTCAAACGTCTTCCTAAAAGGCTGAGTCGAAAGAGTGGCACGCTTTGGTTCTTTGACTCCATCAGCTCATAAGGAACCTTGGGAAGGATGCATACATAAGTATCGCTTTAAGACTTTTATGGCAATAAGGTTCCATTGTGAAGGTCAGCCATAAGGTGTCTAAGTTTCCACACCAGGTTTTTTCCTTCCTCCTTTCCTCTTCTCCTTGGGTGTGGTTGGTGTGAATTGTTCATGGGGGAGGCATGTCTCGGAGTAAAACCACCATCTCAGCAATGCACAGAGCACTCTGGTGTGCATGAGCTGTGAGCCCTGGCTGATAAATGGTGCTCATATCCCATTCAAATATGATGCAAGCAGTTTTTTTGTAGTTTGTCTTCCATTGCGGTAGTAAAGTTTTTAATTAGGAAAGCTAATGAGATCGATTAGTCATTAGAACTGACCTCTGGATCTCTGCAAGGAGCGTGCATGTGTGTGCTGGGCTGATAACGGGAGACGCTGGGGTATTGTTTGTAATAAAAGCGTAAAGTGTTTGATTTGAGTGAAATGTGCCACAGGGAATACATCATGCGGCGAAAAAAAATTACAACCCTGGGAGCCTGTAATGAAGGGAATTAAACCAACATCCTATCTAAATAACATGATTATCTACACAAAACCCCTCAGCTAGCAAGTAATAATAGAAAACTGAGCTGCTTCGGAGAGTCTCTTTCAGAACATGGTTAATGCCAGAGACTCGCGCACAGGCAGTATCAGAAGAGCAGCTACTGTATGAATGCAACATCCAATTACCGCTGTGGAATAGAGTTTACCAGGCGCCGGTCTGTCTGTGTTTTGGGAATGGTGGGGAGGGGGAACTGAAAGCCACAACAATTTGGGACCTCTATTTCTTACATCACTTGTAAGTGCAGGGCAGTAAGGGATGTCAGGCAGGAGTTTGATTGGATGTCTGATTGATTAGCAGCCACTAGAGCTTGTAAAGGTGCCAAAAAAAAAAATTAATGTATTTGAGAAATTCCCAACTTAAATAATTGTATAAGGTCAGAACATAGGTAAAGAGTCAGCTAATATTTCAAATATGAAAGTAGCACGTTTAGGCAAATTTCTACAGGGATCTGTACATATTACATAGTAATACACAGTGTTCTCACAGGCAAGTTAAAGAAGTCTGGGCTGGATGAATGGACTATAAGGTGGATAGATAGCTGGCTAGATTGTCGGGCTCAACGGGTAGTGATCAACGGCTCGATGTCTAGTTGGCAGCTGGTATCAAGCAGAGTGCCTAGGGGTCGGACCTGGGGCCGGTTTTGTTCAACATCATTATTAATGATCTGAACAGTGGGATGGATGGCACCCTCAGCAAGTTCACAGATGACACTAAGCTGGGGGGAGGTAGATACTCTGGAGGGTAGGGATAGGGTCCAAAGTGACCTAGACAAATTGGAGGATTGAGTCAAAAGAAATCTCGTGAGGTTCAACAAGGACAAGTGCAGAGTTCTGCACTTAAGACTAAAGAATCCCATGCACTGCTACAGGCTCGGTATCGACTGGCTGAGCAGCAGTTCTGCGGAGAAGGACCTGGGGATTACAGTGGACGAGAAGCTGGATGTGAGTCAGCAGTGTGCCCTCATTGCCAAGAAGGCCAACGGCATATTGGTCTGCATTAGTAGGAGCATTGCCAGCAGATCGAGGGACATGATTATTCCCTTGTATTCGGCACTGGTGAGGCCACATCTGGAGTATTGTGTGCAGTTTTGGGCCCCCCACTGTGGAAAGGATGTGGACAAATTGGAGAGAGTGCAGCAGAGGGCAATGAAAATGATTAGGGAGCTGGGGCACATGACTTATGAGAAGAGGCTGAGGGAACTGGGCTTGTTTAGTCTACAGAAGAGAAGAGTGAGGGGGGATTTGATAGCAGCCTTCAACTACCTGAAGGGGGGGTTCCAAAGAGGATGGAGCTCGGCTGTTTTCAGTGGTGTCAAGTGACAGAATAAGAAGCGAACGGTTTCAGGTTGCAGTAGGGGAAGTCTAGGTTGGATATTAGGAAACACTATTTCACTAGGTGAAGCACTGGAATGTGTTACCTAGGGAGGTGGTGGAATCTCCATCCTTAGAGGTTTTTAAGGCCCGGCTTGACACAGCCCTGGCTGGGATGATTTAGTTGGGGTTGGTCCTGCTTTGAGCAGGGGGTTGGACTAGATGAGCTCCTGAAGTCTCTTCCAACCCTGATCTTCTATGATTCTACATGCAAGGGAACACACGTGTGAAAGTTCACAAATAGGATGTAGTCTAATGTTTGGCAAGGAGAAACAGGGAGCCAGGACTCCTGGGCTCTCTTCACACTTTTGCCACTTCTTTTCTGCATGACTTCTGTGTAAAATAGCTTCGTGACTTTTAAGATCCATAAAAAGCTTTTAAGAGTAGTCCTATTAAATCTATGGATATGAAATGTGTAGAGTGGGTCAGCCCAACCATTATATTCGCCTTCTAAAGGGGGAGAGGCAGAACTGCTTTCCAGTGTGGACCTCTGTGATATTATTGATGCGTTGCCAGAAACATGTCCTCATATGAGTTGTGAATGGCTTTGTTTGAGGCCATTCAGAGAAGTGGAGTCATTTATTTTTTAGTTCCGACTCTGGACTTTCTGCTAGAGGATAGCAAAACATATGAAGGGCTGGTATCACTAGAGCTCTCTGTGAGGAATCTGGAGTTTGCTCTCCCCCCACTTGGTCTGAAATAGGCCAGATGAGGGGACAGTTTAGATCTGTTAGATAGGGCTTTGGAGAAGATTGAGGGTATGCTTCTTAGATAACGAAGGGGCGGAAAAGAGTTTTTGTAGGTGGCTGGCTGAGCGCCTGTTGAATTTATCATGTTAATGTTGCTGAGATATTGTTAATGGTGCATTAGCGCATCCAAAGTCTTGGATAGGTGTTTTTTAGTTATTATTTAAATCAAAATAACTAAATTAAATAAATGTTCCATGAACAAAACAATCTAACCTGGCCATGGCTCAATAATATTATAAATTATATGACAGTAGGTCTCAAACCATGCTATGGCTTTACAGACACACAGGATGACGCAGTCACTACTCTGGGGAGCTTACAATAGTTTTTAACAAGTCCAGTGTGGGGAAACTTTGATAAACATTCTGTTTAGATGAGAAACTGTCCCGTTTGTTCTACATTTTCAATCTATCCCCTTTCTCAGTCTTTAGTGCTAGGGAGATTCGCAACACAACAGGATCTTTCTTTCATAGGTCTTGTCTACATTAGGGAAATTTTGTAACTGCAGGACTTTGCTAACACTAATTTAGCTACATCATGTCAATTAGACCCACTGTGATCAAGGTGAGATGAGATAGTCCTGAAAACACCAATGAGACCTGTTTCCACTGGCACTCCCAAGATAGCTAACTTTGGTAGAACTGAACTGGTGTCTGAACAATGGGAAATTTTTACAAAATGTCCCAACTGTAGGCAGGGCCTTAGATTTCCCCACTGCCTGCAGCCTGTTACTTCCTATTCCATACTGGGTATCTTTTAGAACTGGTTGATTTGGAAATGCCTGTCAAAACCATAGACTTCTGTGTGGGGAACAAGGGGCTGGAATATCTTGGAAACAAAGAACATTTTTTAATGTAAATAATAGTTAATTAAGAGAGAAGGAAGAGAAGTATTGGGAATATTTGATTTGATTTATAGATCTGTGGGGAGTTTATTCGTTTGTTTGTTTAAGCAGAATTTTTTACTAAAAGGCACCAGCAGTTCTTTAAGCTGCTGGCTTTAACTTCGTGGCTTTTGTGGGTATTTAATACTTAACATTAACTTAATGTACCCTTTTTGGTATTTAATATACTGTATAGCACTGCTACTTTTATTAATGCTTGCAGATAATTGCAGACTGCATTATATATCTAGGTCTCCCTACAGCAGAATCCTGCCATCCTAAAAAGCATTATTATGTGTTTTGTGCTGAGGCTATTTATTAACATAACCGTACATAAGATTATTTCAGGGCATTTATTATTAATTATTTACATTGTGGTAGCAAGTAAGGGCCCCAATAAGGAATCAAGGCCCCTTTGTGCTCAGCAGTGTACAAACATATACCAAAAAATGCAGTCTTTGGACCCAATATCCATGTCCTTGCCAAAACGAGCTGGTTTGCATCAGAAGCTCAGTCATGCAGTCTTCTCCGAGGACTTCCTACTTGCATGCTTGAACCACTGCATTTGCTGTATTTAAAAAGTATTGTTTGGTTTGATTTTAACTATTTGAATTTGGGCTGTCAAGCGATTAAAAGAATTAATCATGCGATTAATCAATAATAGAATACTATTTATTTACATATTTTTGGATGTTTTTTACATTTTTCAAATATATTGACTCCAATTACAACACAGAATATACAGCATACAGTGCTCACTTTATATTTATTTTGATTACAAGTATTTGCACTGTAAAAAACGAGAGAGAGAGTATTTTTCAATTCACCTCATACAAGTACTGTAGTGCAATCTCTTTATCATGAAAGTTGAACTTACAAATGTAGAATTATGTACAAAAAATAACTGCACTCAAAAATAAAACCATGTAAAACTTTAGAACCTACAAGTCCATTCAGTTCTACTTCAGCCAATCGTTCAAACAAACAAGTGTAGTTACAATTTGCAGGAGATAATACTGCTCACGTTGTGTTTACAGTGTCACCTGAAAGTGAGAACAGACGTTCGCATTGCACTGTTGTAGCCGGCATTGCAAGATATTTATGTGCCAGATGTGCTAAAGATTCATATGTCCCTTCATGCTTCAACCACCATTCCAGAAGGCATGCGTCCATGCTGATGATGGGTTCTGCTCGATAACGATCCAAAGCAGTGCGGACCGACGCATGTTCATTTTCATCATCTCAGTCAGATGCCACCAGCAGAAGGCTGATTTTCTTTTTTAGTGGTTCGGGTTCTGTAGTTTCCGCATCGGAGTGTTGCTCTCTTAAGACATCCGAAAGCATGCTCCATGCCTTGTCCCTTAGATTTTGGAAGGCACTTCAGATTCTTAAACCTTGGGTCGAATGCTGTATCTGTCCTTAGAAATCTCACATTGGTACCGTCTTTGCATTTTGTCAAACCTGCTGTGAAAGTGTTCTTAAAACAAACATGTTCTGGATCATCATCCGAGACCGTTCTAACATGAAATACATGGCAGAAAGTGGGTGAAACAGAACAGGAGACATACAATTCTCCCCCAAGGAGTTCAGTCACAAATTTAATTTACGCATTTTTTTAACGAGCGTCATCAGCGTGGAAGCATATCCTCTGGAATGGTGGCTGAAGCATGAAGGGGCATACAAATGTTTAGCATATCTGGCATGTAAATACCTTGCAATGACGGCTACAAAAGTGCCATGCAAATACCTTTTCTCACTTTCTAGTGATATTGTAAATAAGAAGAGGGCAGCATTGTCTCCTGTAATTGTAAACTAGCTTGTTTGTCTTAGTGATTGGCTGAACAAGAAGCAGGACTGAGTGGACTTGTAGGATCTGAAGTTTTACATTTTGTTTTTGAGTGCCGTTATGTAACCAAAAAAAAAAAAAATCTGCATTTAGAAGTTGCACTGTCACAACAACTAGAGATTGTAGAGATTGCACTACAGTACTTGTATGAGGTGAATTGAAAAATACTACACCTCTACCTCAGTATAACTCTGTACTCGGGAGCCAAAAAATCTTATCGCGTTATAGGTGAACCTGCGTTATATCGAACTTGATTTGATCTGCCAGAGTGCGCAGCCCCCCCCGAGCGCTGCTTTACCGCGTTATATCCAAATTCATGTTATATTAGGTGGCGTTATATCGGGGTAGAGATGTATTTGTTATCATTTTTTAAGGTGCCAAATATTTGTAATAAAAAATAATATACACTTTGATTTCAATTACAATACAGAATACAATATATCTGAAAATGTAGAAAAACATCCAAAATATTTAATAAATGTCAATTGGTATTCTATTGTTTAACAGTGCGAATAAAACTGCAATTAATCACAATTAATTTTTTTGAGTTAATCGCATGAGTTAACTGATTAATTGACAGCCCTAATTTGAATATTTTTAAATGTAAAACCTACAATATAATGGTAAAAGCTGCAGGTAGTAGAAGGGAAAATGGTAGATTAAAATTATTGTCCTAATTGTATATGCTTCAGTATGGGAAATTTGCTGCCAGATTTGCCTTGATTTATTTACACTGAGCCCTTTTCAGATTGTCACAACTGTATAGAATGCCGACAGTATTTGTATAGCGCCACGAGTACACAACGCTTAATAGGCAGAGTTGAAGATCTCGATATTCCTAAATCTTGCTCTCTTCAGTCAGCGATCATCTTTTTTCCATTATAATTCATGGGGAAAGTTGCTATCTTCATTTTTATTATTAAGATCTCCAGTGACATTTTGCACTATTGAGCCTTCTCTTGCCTATCCCATGTGTTAAAGATTTTTTACTGCTCTCTGAATTTGGGATGGGAGATTCATGCTGCTATTCTACCCTCCAGATCCTAACAGAGGTGCTGAGTTGCTGAATTTGAATTAGCTCTAGGACCCAGCTTCTGAATGAACTAGAAAAATGAGTACCTGTATTTTAGCTCTGGTGCAAGAGGGCACAGGAGTTATTGCCATCACATTCTCAAACCTGCTCTGCCTATGGTAGTACTTAGCACTGATGCGACTGCTGGAATGTGGTTGTACGCTGGCAGTGGTAGCTCTGTGCCCCTAGCACCCTTGTTATTACCACATGCTAAATTTAGCTTGTGGGCAGCACTAGTCCCACCTCTCCCAACAAGGGACACATTGGGCAAACACAAAAGTGGGGTCTGGTTTTCCCCTCTCCATCTTGCAATAATTTTAATTAGAAGATCTCCAAAAAAACCCAGCCAGCCCTTTAAATCAGTTATAAAACCAGAGGATTTAGTCTCAGCATGTAGTGTCAGCTTTAATTATCTGGGCAGTTATAGCTGTATGTTATAAAAGTCAGGCAATTAGACGCATTCCTTAAAGCTGTGAAAAAAAATTGCTAACTATCAAGGAGAGGAAAAACAGAGTCAAACATATAACTGTTAATTGCATGAAGCATTCCACATTAAAAACCGGCGTGTAGATCATCTTGCAAAATATTATGAAAATGGAAATGATTAAATACATAAATCTATTCAGAATGTAGATGTCAGGGATAAGGTGTGTTTTCTAAATGTGTTTGAAATGTCTCAAAAGACCATTGTGCAGTAGGAAGGCTGGAATATTTGTACTCCTTAAGATGCAGTGGGGAAATGCCTGCTTCAGTCAATAGTGTGCAATGATATAACCAAGGATGAAAATATCTTCTGCCTGTCAAACTGGACCGATCACTTCTTCTCTCTTAAACTGAGCTGGCTAACTAGTCGTATCCTTCAGACTTCGTGTATTAATGACCTACTGAAACTTAGAACCTCTCTGTCCATAAGCAGGAGCTAGAGTCAGACTCTGTGAGCTTAATGAAGATTGTAAAAGCAGCAGAGAGTCTTGTGGCACCTTATAGACTAACACACGTTTGGGAGCATGAGCTTTCGTGGGTGAATACCCACTTCGTCGGATGCATACGAAATACCCACTTCGTCGGATGCATTCACTCACAAAAGCTCATGCTCCCAAATGTCTGTTAGTCTATAAGGTGCCACAAGACTCTCTGCTGCTTTTACAGATCCAGACTAACACGGCTACCCCTCTGATACTTAATGAAGATTGACACAGTCAGGACATAGTAATTACAACAGACAGTGTTCCATTTTGTCCAGTTTCTACCTTGGACAAAAAAACATGAACACCCCCATAATACATCTGATTGCTTATGCTGTACATGTGAACGTGTGTGTATGTGCACACTTCGGGGGGGCATTACTTTCTGACCAAATTGGGGATCATAAGTAGTTGAAGTGCTAACAAGCTCTCCTTAGTTTTAGCTAGAAGCCACTCTTCTCTGCGTAGTGTGAACTGGTTATGTAGGTGGCTCTCCTCCTTCCCACCCTTAATCACGTGCATCCTAAGGATGAGATCTTTTCAGGTTATTCTTTTGCTTACTTTCTTCCAGGGTCCAGCTTGCACCTTGTAAGGAGCCCTGTGGCTAATAAAGTAGTACAGACTCGCTATAGGATAGTGAAGAAGAATGTGGCTTCGCCTTCAAGTTCATCATCATTCTTCAGCATTCCTGTTCCCAGCTGGAAGACAAGGCGACTTGTGACATCCAGGTAATGTTTCTGCCTATTCTAATCTATTAGGATGCTAATAGACTTCTGTTGTGAGATGCACAATATATAGTGGTTCATGAGGGAGATACTTCTCCCATATCCTGTCTGGAGAAGTTTGTCTCATGACACGCTACCTTGGAGTGATCTGCCTTTAACTACAAGGCCTAGAAAACATAATTTTCAGCGTACATACACAACTCCCCACACATTTTCCATACATACGTCTCTCAGTGATTAAATAACCCCAGTGTGACAGGCTTTCAGTAGAGACCCTTACAGTGACCCCTTTTGGTGAACCCATGGGATCCCTGTACACCATGCACCTTGGTGTCCTCTGTCAGTTAGCATCAAGAGGTCCTGAGCTCACACTCTTCCCCAGGGAACATGCCCTATTCTCCATACTAGTCTACAAATTACTCTTGCTCTTCATGGAAGGTATCTACTGAGCCATGGACCCTCCTCCAATTCATCCCCATCAGCCTGGAAGTTGCCCTCCTCCTCTCTCAAGTTAGGTGTATCTGGAGAGTGTATCTTTTTGTCCTGAACAAGCAGTATTGAGCGAATCTTGCTCTTTTATTTAAATCCATTAAGGGGAACCTACCTTGCTTGAAACAGTTGCTTTCTTTATGTGGTACAGCCAGTCTTGTTAAAATGACCATTCTCCCTGTTGCTGCCCAGTTATCTGAAAGCCTGAGCAAAGATTGATTTTTGTTTCTACTTTTTGTGTGACCATAAATGTTCTGTGTAGGGTCTGGACAAAACTGCCACTTCAGTGTCTCTGCACTTTGTTTCTCTAACTGGGGCCTGGAAAGAGGGTGGCACCCATTAGATGCCATAATTGTCCCAATTTTATCAACCGGGGGTGGGGGGGATTTGCATCCTGTAAGTGCTACTTGTTGGTTAGTCAGGGTTCTGAAATCACTTTCAGAGTCAGTGCAACTTGGGGGTGTTGTGTGGTGGTCCAGCGCTGTTTGTACGGAGCGTCGTCGTGTTGCACAAAGCTTGATATGCCAATCTGACTCACGAGACCAATTCAGGATTAGGAGAGGCAACCCTAAAGAAAGAGGAAGGTTATTTGTATTTGTACCAAATTTTGCACTGAAAAAAAAAAAGCCTCTGCTCTTTAGTAAGATGAGCCCTGTCAAATTTGAAATGGGTAAGTTTAATATCAATGATGTTATTGAGATGGGGCAAAACGAGGCTTAGAATGGGAAGCTAGCTTCAACCATAATGATGGAAAGACAAGTCCCTCCTCGATTTGATTCTGTTCAGGTTCTCATACCCTCCTCATTACCATGCAATCCGAACATCTAATTGATTGAGCATCTGACTGAGAGGAGGGGACTTGTGGTTGATAATGGGGGAGGAGCAGGGCTAGAGACAGTGATTAAGACCAGAGATCACAGAGTCACACCATCAGTCTTACTCAACAGAGCAGACATTTTATAGAGAGGTAATCTGGTCGTTCTGTTTTGATTGGATGAGAGCTTCCACTTGTAGAATCATCTTCTACTTATTAATCTTGGACTTCATTAAATTGTGTAGCTTAGATCTTATGGCAGTTTCATACAGATCTCAATAAAGTGCCATCAGCAAATTAAAACAATTATATTTTAAAGAAGTGATAAATCTCTGATTCAGTCTTGCTATTACCTTTGTTGCGTGCGATCCATCATACGGACCGTCTGGTCAGGACATGGCAAACGCTTTTTCTGTAGTTCTGACATTTGTCTTATACTCCAGTGTTCATTGCATTCTCCTGGATGTGGATCAAAAAAAAAAGATCGATTAGACTGTGAGCTACTGTCTCAGGGGAAGGAGGAGGGAAGATCCGACGTTCGGGTTGTTAAAAACTGGACTGGATGAAGCGCTGGAGACGTCTCTAGTGGGGAGTCATCCTGCACTGTTTGGAGGAAGATTGAGATATGGATTAAGTGAGTGGATCTCATCCATCTCTAGTTTTGATGGTCCAATGACCTCCTTTCAATCACATTTAATCTTGCCCCACTCTTAAAAAGCGGCTCATTTTGAAGGAGGTCTAATTCAGAACCACTGAAAAATCTCCCCGCTGCTGCCCTTGCTAGTGGTGATGCCTGACGTTGTTTTTCTCTGCGTGGAATATACTCTCTCTGCCCCACCCCTTGTGTGTTACTTGGTTTAGTGAACTGTAAGCTCTTTGGGGCAGGGACCATGTGTTTGTACAGCTCCTAGGTCAGTGGGGCCCTGATACCGACTTGGCCATGGGGGGCTACTGTAACATATTAAATAACAGTTGAATACTAAATAATACAAGCGGTGCTGGGAATAAGCCCAGCTTGAGGCAAAGGGATCTCAGGTGTGTCTGACTGCTGCTGCATAGCAATAAGTGGGGGCCAGGGGGTACTTATGCTGGGATAATGGCCAGCTTTCTGTGTTGGTGACAGTGGTTAGATTTAGCACATGCACGCACTGCCCTCCTTCAGATGAAGTTGCAGCTTGTTTGTCGAGTGGCTAAGCAGCGGTGATTTATTAACCTTTTAGTTCTACCCTTTGGTATGGTACCGAGAACTGTAAACATTTTTGTAATGTCTGTTTGGCACTGAGCCACAGTGCTGTAAAGTAGAGCTCTAAATGCAGCACTGGGTGCACGTGGCCGCTGCACTTGCAGCACGTAGGGACTGGGAAGTCCCAGCGATCAAAATTCAGATCGTTCAGGGCCTTCATGAGATGGCAGCGGCCCTTCAGTTCTGCCGTAATCCCGTGATTTATGTGGCATTTTAATGGACTTCTGGTGGGGGCCACATATCTGACCCACCGAACACTTTGTAAAGCTTGTCTCTGCAAAGAGTATTGCTGTGCATCTGCAGGGAAACCACCCGGCAGTTTGCAGCACGGAGTGGTGTCTCTGGAATTAGCTCCATTGCAGGCAAATCCCATGAAGCAGTTTGCCAGAGACAGAAGACAAATGTGTCTCTCAGGATTGTGAACGGGGGTGGAGGGGTGCTGCTGCTGCTCGGCCACAAGCACCCAGTGCTAATTCCTCAGTGATTGGTTGCTTTCTCCCCTCATTCCTAGATTGCATTAAACTTTGCCCTGCTGCTGACTTTTCTGCAGGCGATAGATGGGAGTGTATTTTAAATTAATTTTACTGCACTTTTTGTAATATTTTTGTTTTAAATAGATTTATAAGCAACTTGGGGGCTATTTCTACAAATTTATGAAGATAATTTTCACTCTCTTGATAAGGTTAAATTTACACCTGCTATTTCCATATTAATTCACATTGCTAAGTGGATCTAATTTTCTTCCGTTCTTCTATCTAGTGAGCATGGCCTTTCCTAATGCAATTTCCCCCTCACTAAATCACTGTGATCAGGAGTCATGATCGAGTTAAATTAACTTAAATTAATTTACTTAATAAGAGCTCCAGATCATTGAGAATGAGATTAAGATTTATTGATTCTCCTTTCACTCCGCCCCCTAATCTCTTCCTGCTCTGCAGGAGTGAGTTTTGGAAAGGCTGTGGTTTCTCTTTTAAATTTCATTTTTCTGTCACATTTGGTGGTTGTGTGAATCATGCAGGGACATCTTAACTCTGTCGAGAGCCTTCTCTGGCCATAGATGAGCTTGAAGAACTGGTGGTGATGTCAGGGACACTGTACACTCATAAACCCTTATTAACAGATACTTGAGGTTTCAGAGTAGCAGCTGTGTTAGTCTGTATCCGCAAAAAGAACAGGAGCACTTGTGGCACCTTAGAGACTAACAAATTTATTTGAGCATAAGCTTTCGTGGGCTATAGCCACTTCATCGGATGTATAGAATGGAACATATAGTTAATGGTATCTAGTTTGCATATTAATTCAACCTCAGCAGTTTCTCGTTGGAGTCTGTTTTTGAAGCTTTTCTGTTGCAAAATTGCCACCTTTAAGTCTGTTACTGAGTGACCAGAGAGGTTGAAGTGTTCTCCTACTGATTTTTCAATGTTATGATTCCTGACGTCAGATTTGTGTCCATTTATTCTTTTGCGTAGAGACTGTCCGGTTTGGTCAATGTACATGGCAGAGGGGCATTGCTGGCATTAACTTGGGTTTGAATAGAGACTCGGAGTGGCTGGGTCATTATACATATTGAATCTATTTCCCCTTGTTAAGCATCCTCACACCTTCTTGTCAACTGTCTAAAATGGGCCATCTTGATTATCACTACAAAAGTTTTTTTTTCTCCTGCTGATAGTAGCTCATCTTAATTAATTAGCCTCTTACAGTTGGTATGGCTACTTCCACTTCTTCATGTTCTCTGCATGTATATATATCTTCTTTCTGTGTGTTCCATTCTATGCATCTGATGAAGTGGGCTGTAGCCCATGAAAGCTTATGCTCACATAATTTTTTTAGTCTCTAAGGTGCCACAAGTACTCTAGTTCTTTGGGGTAATTTGTTTGCCAGCTGCTCTACTGCAGCTGCTTTCAGGAAGGTCTTGCTTTCATCCTGGTTCATAGCCTGATATTGATATTAGGTGACTTGCGTGGGGCGTCTCTGATTCTGCCCTGAGAATAATAGGAGACCGTTCAGCTTTTCCACACTTGTTTGGGGGAGGAGGAAGCCTTTCTCCTCATTTGAGGATGCAGCAGTATTGTGGGACCTACTAGAGAGGACACAGATTCCCTTACTGGAGAGGGGGCCAGTGGAGTGTCAGGCGGGAGTGCACCTTGCTTGCAGCTGGTGGGTACAGATAACAATGCAGAGATGCTGCCTGTCATTAAAAACAGGACCTCTTTCCCTTGTCTCCCCCCCTCCTTCCCTGAAATCAGAATCTTCTGAGCCTGTCTGGAGAAAAGAAGACTGAGGGGGATCTGGTAAGTCTTCAAATATGTTAGACTGTTAATCTGCAGCCAGGAGGATTTAGGTTAGATATTAAGAAAAACTTTCTAACTATTTGATAACAGGCTCTTCAGTCTAGCAGAGGAAAGTCTAACACACTCCAATGGCTGGAAGTTGAAGCTAGACAAATTGAGCCTGGAAATGAGGTGTCAGTTTTGAACAGTGAGGGCAACTAATCACTAGAACAATTTACTAAGGGCTGTGCTGGATTCTCCATCATGGGTGGCTTTTCAATCAAGACTGGATTTTTAAAAAAAAGATCTGCTCTATTTCAAACAGGAATTGTTTTGGAGATGTTCTAAGGCCAGTGTTGTATGGGAGGTCAGACTTGCTGATCACAGTGGTCCCTCCTGGCTTTGGAAGCTGTGAATCTATAATCTTAACCTTAACCCACATGCAAAACATTTTTCTGCATACTTGGGCTGTAGTGCTGCTTGTGCTAGGCACAGCAACTGATGGAAGGTGGAGCCATAATTATTATTGGAGTGCTCCGTTATGCTGCTGACATTAATTTGTATTGCAGGAGTGCTCCGGAGCCAGTCAAGGAGCAGGGCTCCCATTCTCTATACAGACAGGAACAAAAAGACAACTCCTGCCCCAAACAGCTTACATTGTAACTTATCAGAGGAGACAACAGGTGGATACAGACAGGGGAGTACAAGAAAACAGACACATGCTATTGGTCAGCCTGACAGGCGATGGTTGCAGCTCACCAGCTGCCCAACGGTTGTCAATTTTTTTGTAGGCATCGTGTCAAGTAAAGTTTTTTAGGAGTCCTTAAACTTGTGTTATTATATAATACAGTTGTGGTTCTATATAGCCATGTACAATTCATGTCGTCGGAGGGTTTTAAGAACAGGTTAGACAAACACTTGTCTGGGATGGTCTAGGTTTACATGGTCCTGCCTCAGTGCCGGGGGATGGACTTGGTGACCTCTCTAGGTCCCTTCCAGCCCAACGTTTCTGTGAGTCTATAACTGTTGTGCTATGTGCTGTCCACACACTTAAGGAGAAGTAGACCTTGTCCCAAAGAGCTTTCAGACTAGGCTACAACAGAACACAACAGGTGGGTGAAACAAGCCACTGGGAATTGGGGAGGGAGGTGGGGAAATGAGGTAGCTGTAAAACAAGCTTATCTTAGCACACTGAGTGTTAGTCATGGCTTGCCGCCTGCCTTGCCATTGTCAGCTGGTACTTCTTGTAGGTGTCAGGCAGAGCCTAGAACTCAGGACTTGGCAGGGAAGGGAAGGGGCACCTGCTTTGCAACTCTGTTCTTTATACATGTGTGTAATTTGTCTGCATATATACCCGGTCGCTTATTAGGGCACTCAAGCAGTTTACTTTGGAAAGCTTTGAAGTTCACCTTGGAGAACAGTGTTAAAGAACCAGTGCTGCATGCAAAGAAATATAGCTAGGGAGAGAGAATATTTATCACCATAGGATTAAAGTGTATTTTTCCCTCTGCAATTCCATTCTCTGAAGAAGAGCAGTGTGGTCCAATGGACTGAGCACTGCTCTGTGCAATAGGAGCTTCAGATTTATAGCCATGCCTTCTCACAGGGACTCCCTTTAGCCTATGACAAGCCTTCACCTCAGTGCTTCAGTTTACCTCTCTGTGAAATGGGGTTGATGATTGATACTGAGCTACCTTACGGAGTGTTGAGGATAGATTAGTTGTTTTTTCCCCACAATGGTTCATGGGTGTAAAGTGCTCTTACTGTCCTGGGTATCATTATCATTTCATTGCTGCCTGTCAGTGTATTTGTTGGTAGATTTCTCCTAGTACCCAGCTGCCTTCTCCTGTGTGATTTATCCAGGGTTTGTGACATCATAATTCATTGTGACTGTGACTAATGAAGTCAGAGACATGCTTGAGAGATAAGGCACTGCCTCTCTAGCTCTGGTAGCCCTTGGAATCCCAGGGGGCTGGCGCTCTAAGCTTTAGATCTGCCAATGATACCATCCTCCCTATCTTGTTTAGCTCTCTCTCAAGTGTCACTGTGCTTTATTTATTCCACCCTGCCTGGGTGCTTGGGATGCCCTTCTGAAATCTAGTCAGCCAGCTGCTTCCCTCTCTCCGTTCAGGTCCCACATGTGCAGCTTTGCCTACGAAAAATGCATGTTTCCACCTATCCTGTCTTAAACTGAGTAACCGTGTCATCTTTATAACGTATGTCCTCCCCTTCTGGTGCATGTTATATCTTCTGGTGTCTGTAGCGCGACCAGTGCCTGGTTTTCAACCGGAAAGTCGGGTTGAAAAGGGGACCTGACAGTGTCCGGTCAGATTTACTGACCGGACACCCAAAGTCTGGTTACTGTGGGTGGGGAGGTGCTGAGTCATCACCCGCGGCAGCCCCTACTCAGCCAGGGCCGCCTCCTACCTGCATCAGACGGCTGCAGCTCCCAGCCCCGCAGGTGAGTCCCTCCCGACCCACGCAGGGAGTGAGGGAGAGGGAAAGAGCAGCGAGCTATGGGGCAGGGGGGAAAGAGGAGCGAATGGTGGGAAGGGGCACCTCAGTAATACAAAATAATAATTCTAATGTAGGCCGCCTGGCGGTTATGGGGCAGGGCAGTTCTGCGGCTTTGCTGCTTCACCAGCGACACCACTGCTGTGCTTTGCTAGAAAAAGGTGGTGATCTTACTCCAGCTAATTTCTTGCAATGCCCCAGGGTAGCAGGCTGAAAGGCTCACATATTTCCAGCATTACTCCTGTGCTCGTTTGGATCTTGGCAGCGTGGTGTTTGTCCTTTGAGATTTTCTTCACCACTTGATCTACTTTTTGCTGACATTTCTCCAGTCCTGTTATGAGCTTCTTCAGAGGAGTGAAATAGCAGTTTGCCTTCTTGAAATTGTTGTTACCGCCCTATTTAAAAGGTCAGTTTATCCTTTGCTGTAATGGAAGTAAATGGCTATTTCACACTTCCAGAGAGTGGTGAGCGGAACACTCACAAGACACTGGAGATTAAACGGTAACAAAGTCGTTGTTTTGTTGGGCGAGTTGTATTTTTTCCCCCTCTGTCACCTGGGACATGCATGTCAACTCTTGGAATATTAGTTGCTAGCTCAACCCTCAAGCAACTGAGGCTCAGGTGAGTTGAATTCTTGTGTTTCAAGACACTGGGACTCGTGCATTCTGTTGCTGAGCGTCTACACTGCTTTCCCATGCTGATAGCTCTTTCTAACTTCTGCAGAATGAGAACCACTAGGAGTCAGTGTTGCCTACTGGGAGGAGCACTGGACTGGCTCTCAGGAGATCTGGGTTCTATTCTTGGCTCTGCCACTGGCCTGCAGGGTGACTTTGGGCAAGTCACTTCCCCTCTCTGCCTCTGTTTTTTCAGCCGTAGAATGGAGATGACACAAACCTCCTTTTAAAGTGCTTTGAGATCTACCGATGAAAGGTGCTAGATAAGAGCGTGGGTGGTGGTGCTGTCTTGCTTTGAACACAAAGGCCACACCTACGTTGCATGTTAATTTATGGACATTTTAAAACCTAAAACTCAATCCTCACATCCCTGTTATGTGCTTTTACTTGTCTTCCTTGATAGGTAATACATTGTGTCTTCTATAATGCCTTCTATCTGAGGATCTTGCTTTGCATAGCAAACATTAATGAATCTGTCCTTCTGACCTTTCTGCAAAAAAGTTCAGGATTAGCCAGATTTTATTGATGAGGAAACTGAGGCACAGAGGGGTTAAGTGAGTTGCCCAAGATCATACAGTGCGTCTGTGACGGAGTTTAGGAGAAGAGCTCAACTTTCCCAACTACCAATCCTGTGATTTAGCTGCAAGAGGTAACGTTTTCAAAAGCACTTGAGTAACTTAAGAGCCTAAATATCATTAAAAGTCAGTGGAACTTAAGCACCTGAGTCACTTGGGTAAAAGTCTGAAAAGCACGTAAGACTATTCTAGATTTCTAACTGCTTGTTGGCTGAGTTAATTTGCCATAAAACCCTGCAGTTGGTTAGTTTTGTGTAACCGCACAGTTACAGAGAACGGGCAGCTCCTGCACTGAACATACTTTAGGCCCTATCTTACTCTTTATCATTAAAGAGTTCAAGACGTTCCTTGATATGCATTGCCAGCATTGGGTTAAGCTCTGATCCCCAGAGTAACCTGGAATTACTGGTGAATTAGTCCCTGCACTCTTAGGAGATCACTGGTGGATGGGATGAAGTATAATGAACTATTTATTGAGATGCAAATGGCTGAGACAATGTACTTTTAAAAATGTGTCTTCTGCAAAAATAAATAAAGAAATAAAGAAAGAAAAGTAATTAGGACTGCAAGGAAGTGGCGAGAACCTTATAAAACATGTTGGGGGGCATGCGGTGGGTCCCAGGCCAGCTCTCACAGGGGGTGGGGAGGGAGCTTCCAGCTCTGTTCCTGCTCCACTCTGCCCCCAGCCCAACTCTGTCCTCATTCCCTCTCTGCCCCCATCCCTGATTCCGGCCCCAGATCCACTTTCAGCCCAAGCTCTGCTGCTGCGGAGGCCTTGGCTGTGCAGTAATGGAGGGTGGGGGCGCGCAGACAGATTCCGTTAATGGTAGCAGGGATGTGACTGGAAAAGTTTACGCACCACTGTGCTAAAGGAATACAAATTTTAAACACAAATCAGTGCATCTGTTAAGGATTCTAGAGTATTATGGGAATTAACATCTGAATTTACCACACAGTGACTATTTGTTTTGAGAACTCAGGCAAAACTGCAGAGGTAGCAAAAGAAAAGCAAATTTGGGACTGGAAACGGAAAAGAAAAGTAATCCTGTCAGCGAATGTCCCATAAACCTAACTTCTCTCTGCATTAAAATTGGGACATCCAGTGAAATGAAGGGCTGTACGTTTAAAACTATAAAAGGTAATGCTTTTTAGCACAATACATACTTAACCTGTGGAACTCATTGACACAATATATTGAGTTTAAGATCTTACAGGATTTGAAAGAGGATTAAACGTATGGATTTGAGAACATCCACAGTTATATTAAATGTATGTTTATGAGCAATATACATCCTCCTGCTTCAGAGCATAAGTAACCACTAAAGTGATGGGGGTTAAGAAGAAACCTCCCCCATCAGCAGCTTATTTTGGAATAGTCCATTATAGGGATTCTTACCCCCTTCGTCAGAAGCATCTGGTACTGGCTGTTGTCATAAACAATAATAATCTATGCACCATTGGTTTGATCCAGACTGGAAAATCCTATGTTCCTAACATAATTGTATGGAATGGAATTGGAACAAATAAGCAGTATTAGCTTGTAAAAAATAGATCTTTACAGGTGAACTTTGTTACTCTTTTGGGTAGAATTACAAAAGTTAATAAAGGAAGGGAAAGCAGTGGGTGGTAATATATTTGGATTTTGGTAAAGCCTTTGTTATTGAGACTCAGAAAATAATAATCTCAGTATTAACTAAAATTGGCTTAGCTACCAGTATTATCGTTTTACTTGAAAACTGGCAGAAGGACCATAAACAAAGGGGGATAAAGTACAATGTGCTAGTTGGGATGGGTGTCAGGTGGGTGAGGTACCATAGATTTAACAGGAGCAATGAAATTAAATTTAAATGTATGCTGAATATCAGCCTAAATGTCTTAAAGTGAGATCTGTGAGGCTGGGGAATAGTCTGCCTCGGCGAAGTGGTGGAAGCCTCATCACTTGGGACATGTTTTAAAACTAGACTTAACAGACACGCTGTCTAGCAGAGCATGCTGTGTTGGCTGGGAGGTAGAGCATCCTGCACTGTAGTGGATGTCTCCATGTGTAACCTCTCTGTGGTGAACTGGCTGGCTCCACAGGAAAAAAAGCATATTTCCAAATGAATGCCTTAGGGGATGTTAGTACATAAGAGCGGCCATACTGGGTCAGACCAAAGGTCCATCTAGCCCAGTATCCTGTCTACCAACAGTGGCCAATGCCAGGTGCCCCAGAGGGAATGAACAGAACAGGGAATCATCAAGTGATCCATTCCCTGTCGCCCATTCCCAGCTTCTGGCAAACAGAGCCTAGGGACACCATCCCTGCCCATCCTGGCTAATAGCCATTGATGGACCTATCATCCATGAACTTACCTAGGTTTTTTTTTTTTTTTTTTTTTTTTGAGCCTTGTTATAGTCTTGGCCTTCACAACATCCTCTGGGAAAAAGTTGCACAGGTTGACTGTGCGTTGTGTGAAGAAATACTTCCTTTTGTTTGTTTTAAACCTGCTGCGTATTAATTTCATTGGGTGACCCCTAGTTCTTGTGTTATGAGAAGGAGTAAATAACACTTCCTTATCTACTTTCTCCACACCAATCATGATTTTATAGACCTCTGTCATGTCTCCCTTAGTCGTCTCTTGTCCAAGCTGAAAAGTCCTCATATGGAAACTGTTCCATAGCCCTAGCTGACTGAGAACATGGTTTAATCCTGTTCTTCTCTGCCATGGCTGAATCCTCATCCTTCATATGCGTTGTTACCCTGGGATGTGTACCATGTGGTCGGCTTGTAAACTGACTCAGTAGCACAGGCTGAGAATTCTAATTTGTGATAAGCTTAGTGAATGGAATTAGGAGGAAGCATGTTCCCAAGTTCATTTTCGGTGCAGAATGTACCTTTTTGTGTAATGCGTTGGAAGCAGCGTGATGGGAGTTTCAGCTCGTGTGCATGGTGTTCTGATTTGGATCAATGCGGGCGATAAGGGCTCTGAGCTGCCATTACTGACAATTATGCGTACAGTGTGCTCCAGCTGCACTATCATTTTTTTGTCCATTCAGAACCAGAATGGCTCAAGAAATATCAAGGAGAAGAATCAGCTAGAGGCAGATAAATTACAAGTAATTATTTCTTTCTGTTGCTAGCTAGTTTCTGCTCTTGTGTATTTTCTCAAATGCACCTTCTGGAGAAGCTAGCTGAAGTGGCCCCTTGTCAGCAAATGTTTCTGTGAGCTATGCAGAGCACGGCATGGAAAAGAGATCCTTCTCAGTTTTTAAAACTTGCTGTTGGTTTAAACTCATGCTCTCTGCTACGTAAATACATCTGGCATCTCTTGTCCACACCATCTCAGCTGCACAAAGATGCATGTTTAGACACTGCATGGCAGGAAAGGAGAAGGGAAAGCTGAGAACATATTTCCTCCTGAATTCTTGGGAGGGAGGTTTCAAGCACTGCTCTGTATTACTCCCACTTTGTCACTTTAGAGAGGAACTTTAATCCTGATGGAGTGAAACTTGTTGATAAGGGACAGACATGTTAAATCACGCTGAATTTACAATTGTGGGGGTTGAGTCTCAAGGTCCTGGATTGCAACTGCTGAGAGTGTGATTCTGGAACATAATGCACACTGGATAGATAGGATCTGTATTGCTCTGGTGCAGCAGAGTCCAATGTGCCATTTCCACAGTGGCAGAGAAGAGGGTAGCGAAGTGTTAACGTAGGTTAACATTGATAATCACGGAGTGTGCTGGTGGGGAGGAAGCTTCGAATGAAGTTACATATATTGTGAGGTGACTTCTATGTGGTGTCCTCAGTAGAGGTCTGTCTCTTCCCCGTGGTCCTCGACAGCTCGCTGCAGTGTGCAAGCCTTTGCTTGAGCAGGAAATGAAAGCCCAGACCAGCAAATCTGCCACTGGACTCCCATGTGCCAGTCCACAGTGATAACCAGCCCAGCCCTGTGGCTAACAAGTGGCTTTTTTTTTTTTTTTAAATAAAGTGTGCACGTAGTGTTTACTCGGTGACAATGGGGTGAGCATGTTGAAGCTTCTTTTCTCTGGATTCTCCTGGGTTTTGTCAGTTTTGAACAAGATTAATAATGTCTTTCAGGTAGGTTTTTATAGACTATCTGAATGATCAGGGAAGTTATCGAGAGGCTGAGTGGTGGATCACTTGGAATATTATTTTTGTTATACTTCGTTAAATCCTTCCCAGCCATGAAGCACACGGTAGCCTTGGCTAATCTGAGATCCCCATATAATTTCAGCGGGACAGAGCCAATTGCCTACCTGAATTCCTGGTGTCCACCAGAAAAAGCAGAAGCAGCGCTTGCATTTTATGATGATCAATCGTCTACTAAGCATTTGACTTGGAAGAATTTGGTTACTTTAGTGTGTTTATCAATTGAGAGAGATGCGTATGGTTCTCTCCTTTCGGATCCTCGTGCTGGCCTTTACCTTTCTTACTGTGACTCCCCTCCTGACTTTGGTCTGTATTTGGACTGCAGAACTGTGCGATCAAAAGTTGGGGGATTAGGAGTTAATTTTATTTTATCAAGATATGCAGTTATTACCCCAGTTCTTATCCCCTCTTCTCTTTCTCCACCATCCCCCCACCCCAAAAGCTCTCAGTGCATTAATCTGAAAGGGACTTGAAATGTGACTAATGTCCTTAAAGTTCCTGTCAATTTTTTCTTCCCCAATTCATTTGACATGAAAGTGAGAAGTAAACAGAAACCCTGTGTTTAAGCAGATAACTTGGAAAGCCTTTTCCATCACATTTAAAAATGGCCATGTCATGGATTCTGCGAATTGGCGGGTTCTATTTTGTTTTATTTTTTTTTGTCTGGGTGGTAAATTTTCTTGTAATAATCTCTACGTGGTTTTATGGGGTTTAGGGATAAGATTTTTTTGAAGGGATGTTAAACCATTCTCAAAAATGACATCTCATTACAGTGAAATTCATCTGCTGAGATTGGAGACATTATAGGCCGGGGGAAACTATAGCTCCAGTTTAAAAATATGATTTTTTTTCTATAGGAAGTACTTTTTAATCTTTTTAATGAGGATGGTATGAGATACACAACCCCTTATTGTTTCTGAGAAGTCCTGACATCCGGCCTCACATAATCCATTTTCTGTTAGCTACTAGTTAGAGGCTTTAAAAACAATGTAGACTCGTTTTGGCAAAGCTGTGCATTAATCTTTCATATGCTCAGTGCTCCCCCTCCCCGAGAATGAGGCACTTTATAATGCTCCATCTCGTTTTTCCAAATGATGCTGATATCTGGGTGCGTGGCTTGACTTTCCCTAGCATGCTGCCAAGTGTTGGACTCCTGCACATTTACTGTGCAGTGTGGGATGTTGAAATAACAGCATGGGATCTTTCAAGCCACAAATATCCAATCTCTGGTGAAGTTCCCCTTGACCCAATCCCACCCCAGTTCCTGAAACAATCAGCTGTGAGCATTACCCACCATTGTACAGAGCAGATGGGGGGACTGAGAGAAGAAAGGAATGTGCATCTTTTCCCCTGCATTTACATATTTTGGATTGTTTCTATCCAAGAAAGAAGTGAGGGGGAACATGGTGATCAGTGCTGGTTGAAATCCCGATTTCCCAGATGTACCCCCAGGTCTTGCATAAAATGCCGCCTTCCTCTCTCTTTAACACTGGTTTGTGATGATGCTTTGCCCTCGGGCTCCAGGCTGCTGGTATGCACTAATTCTGGTCTGCCTGGGGAGAGAAGAACCCCCCCCCCCCCAATTTCCTCTTCCTTTAAGAGACAGCCATACTAATTGAGCTCTACTTTGGAGGAACTAATGAAAACAAAATAAAAATGGGATTCAGAGGTTAACTGCCAGCTTTAAATGCATATGAAAATACTTAAGAATAATGGGATTTTCTTTTTTTAATTTTGGTTAATGGAGTAGTAGATTTTTGAATTGATTCTATTAAAAATAAAACTGTCAGTTTCAAACCTGGGGAGGCAATTATGGGTTATTTAGTTGACAAGGTATTGTGTTAATCTTGGCTCGTTCCTTCCATGCAGTCCTTCTCTAGAGCGTTCCATGCAGGGGAGAGTGGTTGGTGGAGGTGCTAAAGGACCAGGTCCTGGTTTCTAAAGCCTCCAAGAAAGAATTCGCTCCAGGTTTAAGGAAATGGACATCTTGTGTGTGCATCACATACTGTGTCGTTTCTGTAAATGAGGAAGAAGATGGACCTACTTCAACTGCTTTGGCCTCAGCACAGGGAGGATTCAAAGTTTTCTCTTAATTTAATGAGGATAAAACTAATATCCCAAGGCCTCCCATTATGTAATGTGTTTGTATGGGTCTGATTTTAAAATGTGGGTGCTTAAAAGTGTGCACCTAAATAAGCAGCCTGACTCTTTCCATGCTAGCCAATAGGACCCGCAGGTTCGTAGCTCCTCTGAAAATCAGGCATATTGTGCTGTTTAAATATGCATTCAGATTCCTAACATGGGGCACCCATGAAAATGTTTTGGCCTGTTTGTAGAGAGCTAGACAAAACTTAATACCCAGCTGCAGACTGTCTTTTGGCTGAGTTGCATGATTATAAAAATGGAGAGCATAGCACACCTTTGAATTCAAAATAGTGCCTTTTTGTTTGGTACTGGTTGGGCATAGCTTTAAACCGAGACACTTAAACTCCAGCAAAACACAGGTGTCTCATCAATGAAAGGTACGTAAGAGGCAGTTTCCTCCACTAGGCTCTTCTCCAACTGGCTGAGCTTCCATTGAGACCATCCCTCCATGCAAAATCCCAGTCTAGCTCTGGCTTTCTTCTGCCACGACACTCTGACCTTTCACTCGCTAGGTAGCAGGGCGGATGGAAATGAATGGAGAGACCCAACCAGTCTGTAATCTGGTTAATGCAGAACCCTCTGCTCTGTCAGCTGTTTCAGTTTCTTGTGTGAATGCTTGTTACTGTAAAAATCCACTACAAACACGTGTGTTTGTGGGGTGGAGTGTTCTGAAGGTACAAGGATGGCGGGGGAAGCAGCCCTTGGTGTGCAGAGTGACTAGGGTTGCCAAACCTCCCTCCAGGATTGGCCTGCAGTCTCCTGGAATCAGCATCCATCTCCCGGTGACTATTGAAAGCATTTCAGGAGATTTTAATAGGATATTTTAAGAAAATGACATTACGTCATGGTGGGAAAAATAATCTCCCGGAATAGCTTCAGTCAGAGTTGGCAACCCTAGGAGTGACCCAGAAGACAGGGCACCGGATTTGGAGATGGGAGATCTGGATTTTAGCCTTAGCCCTGCCACTGACCTGCTGGGTGACCTCTGGCAACTCACTTTCCTGCTCTCTGCCTCAGTTTCCCCTCCCTCCCTCTCTACATCTGTATTGTCTGTTCAGAGTGTAAGCATGGACTGTCTCTTACTATGTGTATCTATAGCATCTAGCACAGAGGTGGGCAAACTATGACCCGCGGGCCACATCCCGCCTGCAGGACCATCCTGCCCGGCCCCCGAGCTCCTGGCCCAGGAGGCTAGCCCCCGGTCCCGCCCCTGCTGTCCCCCCACCCCCGCAGCCTCAGCTCGCTCACTCCAGGTGGTGGGGCTGTGAGCTCCTAGGGCAGCACAGCTGCAGAGCCCGGCCTGACCCGGTGCTCTGAGCTGTGTGGTGGTGGCGGTAGCATGGCCGGGCTCCAGCCGGATGGCGCGGCTGTAGCGCTACCAGCTGCAGCACGGTAAGGGGTCACTGAGTGGGGGGATTGGATAGAGGGCAGGGGAGTTCGGGGTGGTGGTTGGGGCGGGGGTGTGGATAGGGGTTGGGGCGGTTGGGGGGGAACAGGCAGTTGAATGGGGGCAGGGGTTCCGGGGGCAAGTCAGGAAGGAGTGGGGGTTGGATGTGGCAGCGGGGGGCAGTCAGGGACAGGGGAAGGGGTGGTTGGATGGGGCAGGGATCTCGGGGGGCTGTCAGGGAACGGGGGGTTGGATGGGGCAGGAGTCCTGGGGGCGGGGGGGGCAGATTGGAGGTGGGGGCTGGCCCTCCATACAATTTTACGAAACCTGATGCGGCCCTCAGACCAAAAAGTCTCCCCGCCCTGATCTAGTACATTGGCTCCAGGTTGCAACTGTAGCCCTTGCTCTCTCATCTCTTCATGTGGGGTTTTGTACCACACTCGCCAGCATGGCCAGCATCTCAGCTGCTGACAGCAGAAGCTGAACCAAGGCTTTGGTCCAACAATACGGAATATGCGTTACTGGGTAAAACCTTTTCTTCTTTACTTTTGTCAGACAAAGTTTATTGCTTGTCTAGCATAGACATTTCTGTTTCAATATTTGTGTTAGATTTTTACAGGACACGTCTAATGAGGTGAACTCATTATGTAAAGTGTATTAAGTACCCAGTAATCACATGGTACATAGGCACAAGGAATTATGCAAACCTCTCATACTGGACAGAATAAATCAGTGTTACTGAAAGATCAGAGGCATGTTAGTTAAACTTTCTGATTGACCATCTTCTGTGGTGGACAAGAAAAGCAGCCTTATGTCTAATACAGCCCCATTGCTGATTCATTGCACGTGACAGGAAATTGGAGTATACAGCAATGTATGGTAGAGTGGAGAAGAGAAGGTAACTAATGGCCCGTTGGACTGATTCATCTATCAAACGGCTTCAGGTGAAAACCTTTCACCAGACTGTTAATGATTATGTAGTCGAGCAAGCTTGTCAATGGGGTGTTATGTTGTTCTGCACATATAGATGATGCTTGTAAGCTTAATTCTTGGTGGCACTGGATCTTGCATGTTAACATATGGGCCACTTGACCAACCAGACTAACAGAGAAAAGGAACAAAGAAAAACAACAACCTGAAAGTTTTAAAAAAAAGAGGTAGGAAAATCTCTCTCAGTGCAATGCAGGTCAGTCCAGTGGAACTTTATTGTGTGGCAAACTATACGAGTGTTACTGAAGAGTAAGGAAAAGCCAGACTGGGCAGGTGTCTGGGGTGGTGGTGGTGGGGTTTTATCCTTTATTCATTATTGTCCATTCCTGATCCAGTGGCCAGTTGCTACGAAGCACAGTGCCATCTCTGCTGTGTCTCCTCTTTTTCCCAGCGTCAGGATATGACAGCTGTATCTCTATTGCGGTAGGTCTTTGTGAAAATACCCCCTCAAATAGGTATTCTAGTTTTATAGGTTGAACGTGATTCTGTGCCGAAGATACTACACTGAGGCATTGGAAATACCTACACAGAATATGTTTAACAAGACAACTAGCAGGCAGATTCCAGGGAAATAACCATCAAACATAGAAGACAATCTATAGAGTCGTCTTAAACAAGGAGACTTCCTTAGGATTTTAAAATCGTTTTGGTGGAAGTGTGAACCTGCCTCTCCAAATTCCTGCCTATGCAGCATGCATGCATGAGCTCACCTAGGAGAGGGTACTAGTCATCCTGGCCTGAACTTTTGAAATCGGCCTCTGTTTTTGGGCAACCACCGTCAAATTCCAAGGGTTCTGTTTTCAGAGGTGCTGAGCTTCTGCAGCTTCCATTGACTTAAGAACATAAGAACGGCCATACTGGGTCAGACCGGTGGTCCATCTAGCCCAGTATCCTGTCTGCCGACAGTGGCCAATGCCAGGTGCCCCAGAAGGAATTAATAGAACAGGGAATCATCAAGTGATCCATCCCCGGTCACCTATTCCCAGCTTCTGGCAACTGGAGTAAAGGGATATTCTGCACCTCTGAAAATCATGCTCATTGGGCACCCCAAAAGGGAGGCACCCATAATTAGTGAGGGAGTTTTGAAAAGTTGGGGCCTTGTTTTTAGCAGTTAAAGTGGCTGCTTGTGGCCTTTGGAATAGGTCTGAGGCCAGGTCTCCCCTAAGAAATCAGGTTGGTATGAGTACGTCACTCAGGGATGTGAAAAATTAGTTATACTGACCCAACCTGTGGTGTACACAGCGGTGAGTCGACAGGAGAAGTCTCCCATCGACGTAGCTTCTCGGGGAGGTGGATTAACTATGCTGATGGGAGAAGCCCTCCTATCGGTGTAGGTTGTGTCTTCACTGAAGCGCTACACTGGTGCAGATGCACTGGTGCAGTGTTCTGCCCTGAAGAACCCTTACTGACTTTCTCTGTGCAGTGTGGGTGACATGGAGCTGGTCCTTGTCCTTGTTCATTAGAGAGTCTCATGTGGAAATACTGCGCAAAGGCTAGTGCACAAGTAAAACTGGTTAATTTAAATCATTAAATTCCTATCTCCAGTAATAGGAAGGTGAGATTTGTAGATTTCCAGATCGCTCTGGGAGGTGATGGAAGCTCCAACCCTCTCCCCACGCCAGGGTGTTTTCTAAGAGGCCATAGTGCCATCCAGATAAAAGTTTTCATACACCCTTAAGATTTCGTGGTGGGATGTTATATACCTGTAGCCGACTGTACTTCTGCAGCCTCTCACTAGCTTGGGATGCCATTGTAGCCATCCAAGGGTAGAAAAATAAGGCAATTGAAAAGACTTGTTTCTTTATTTTATGCTCCCCAGTCACTTACAATAGCTGCAGCCTGTCAATGATATGGTGATAGCTCATTTTTACCAAACTGCCAGGATGCTGCCTCATGTTCCGTCTCTGTTCTCCCCTTGTACATTTTCTTTTTTTAATTTGAATAAATGTTCCTCCCTCCCTCCCTGATAGTGACAAGTACCTGTAGGCGTAGGCTAGAATTCTTGTTCTCAGTTTTTCCCTTCTATAAACTACATTTCCCACCTCAGCTTCCCAGGTCCCTAGGCTACTTTCTGTCCTTGTTCTGAGTTCTCCATTACACATGTAGCCACCTGTATCTGTGACAGACGGGAATTTGTGTTGCAGCATTGCCTAGAGACCTCACCCGAGAAAGGGGCCCCATTGTACTGGATGCCATACAGACACACGCAAAGCAGTGGGCTAGACCAGGGATCGGCAACCTTTCAGAAGTCCTGTGCCAAGTCTTCATTTATTCACTCTAATTTAAGGTTTTGCGTGCCAGTAATACATTTTAATGTTTTTAGAAGGTCTCTTTCTATAAGTCTATAATACAACAATAGTTTAGTTATATATGTAAAGTAAATAAGGTTTTTTAAATGTTTAAGAAACTTCATTTAAAATTAAATTAAAATGCAGAGCCCACCAGACTGGCTAGGACCCAGGCAGTGTGAGTACCACTGAAAATCAGCTCGCGTGCCGCCTTCAGCATGCGTGCCATAGGTTGCCTATGCCTGGGCTATACCCTGGAGAGTTCACACTCGAAGTAGACAAGGCCAACAAAGTGCAGGAGAAAGGAAATATTGTTATCCCCATTTTACAGATGGGAAACTGAGGCACAAAGTTCAAGTGGCTTGCCTGGGGTCACACCCTATGGCTGAGCCAGGAATTGCACCCAGAGTTCCCAAATCCTAATCCACTGCCTTCACGACAAGACTATCCTTCATCTTTTTGGTCCACATCCAGTCCCGGGGTGTTTTATTTTTAATGTTGCAAGTTTGTCACAGAAGTCACCAGCAGCAGGAATTTGTTGCGGGGGCTCAAGGCTGGGGCATGAGCTTTGGGCAGCGCTTGCCTCGGCGGGAGGCTCCCTGGAAGTGGGGATATGTCCCTCCCTCCCTCAGTTCCTGGCTCTGTGTGCTGCCTCCGCTCGCAGGCACCGCCCCCACAGCTCCCATTGGCCATGGTTCCCGGCCAAGGGGAGCTGTGGAGCTGGTGCTCGGGTGGAGGCAGCGTGCAGAGCTGCCTGGCCACGCCTCTGCCTAGGAGGAGCTGGATGGGGATGTCGCTGATTCCGGGGAGTCACAGAGTCAGGCAGGGAACCTATCAGCCTCCCCCCGCTCCCAGCACCATCAGAGATCCCAGGCTGCACCTGGGCCGCCGACACCCCCTGCACCTGTGGTACCCCTAGGCCACTCATCCCATCCCGATTTAGTCAGGGTACATACAGTACAAGTCAGGGTAAGGTCATGAGCTGCGAATTTTTGTTTACTGCCCGTGACCTGTCCATGAGATTTACTAAAAGTACCCGTGACTAAAACGTAGCCTTATTTATTTTTCCCTGTACAGGAAATCAGAGGTTAAATGGACTTTGTCAAGGCAGATGTTTCCTCCTAGGCTTCTGCCCTCTCCCAATCACCCAGATGGCAGCTATGCCTTTGGAAATACACATCTAATATGGTGAGAGCATCTACCTTTTGAAAGCCAGACTTCCAGTGCAATTGAGCATTTTTAGATGCCGTGACCTAAATGACCTAAAATTGTACATATTGTTTTTGTGTATTAAACACTTTTGAAAAGATGTTTTTAACCTCTGGAAGCAGTTACATAAATATAATAATCCTACCTAACGGTATAAGAAGTTTGAGAATATTTTGTTTCAATCCTGGATATTTATAAAGTTAAGGGACATTTGATTTTAAATCTGATTTTTAACCTGACAATGACAGCAGAATGAGTGATGTATTTAATTTCTACTCCAGACTGGGAAATTAACAATGGCAAGTTTTTTTCAAATGGTTTTTTAACTTCTCTGGCTTTCAGTTGATCAGTTCCAGAAGTTTGGCACCAATTGCTGGTGTGGAAGTTGGTAAAAAGTCCTAACATACTGCAATAAAATGAACACAGCTGAATGGCAGATCAATGCCCTCCAGCAGTGACCCTAATCAGTTTGTATTAGCTACCAAATGCATCTAAATAGTGGTACCTTCCTCTAAGCCCCACCACGGTCTGTTGCACTGAGCCATATCCAACTGTTGCTAGCATCTGGGCTGTACCTCGCTGCACTGCCAACATGTTACAGATGAGTGACAGGGAAAGTCTCAGGCCTCGAAAAAGAGCTAACCAGTTTCTGGGGGCAGTAAGGTCGGACCACTTGGCAAGTACTTGCACTTAATTTTCAACTGATTAATTCTTTCCAGGCTAGACAAACATTTAGTCCTCTTTCAGGCTGAAAGATGGATCCATCTGTTTCTTCCTGGCATGAGAAAAATGTTCTAAAACCCCTGGAAATACTCCTGGATTTGTGGATGTAAAAGAGCGATTGTGAAATGGCCTAGGCCTGGAAACAAAATGAATGTCTCTCGTCACAGGGGTACTGTGCTTCTTCTGACCGGTAGCTTGGGTCGGTGCAAACCAAAGGCTTCTAAATTACATTGAAAACTAATTGAATGTCGAAGATGAAGGCTGATTGAGCATTTCTTCCCAGTTTGATTAATCAGGAGTCAAATGAAAACAGAGTTATTTCAGAGGCTATTAAGGAAGATAAGAATCTGGATAAAAAACCTTTTAGTGGGAAAAACTGGGTGGCTGATGCTTTGAGGGACGGCGAGGTAGTTCTGGGAAGAACGGCAGATAATCGGTCCTTTTCTTGAGCAAACTCACTGGAACTGTGGCAATGGTTATACACCGATAGCACCTGCTCCCCACCAACATCCCAGATGCTTTACAGTCAGGTTCAGACTGAGCCACGGGATGTGGACAGCTCTAGCAGGACTAACTTGTGCCCTTTAATCTGGGTTCTCATCCATGATGGTGTTTCCTGTGCACTCACTGGACCTGATAGTCACACACCTTATGAGTGAGGACTCTAGTTCAAATCCGAGTGGGTGTGAAATTCCCAAACGAGCTAAGACCCAAGTGGCCTAATTAATATGGAAATTAATTAAGACGAGAGAGAAAAGATCAAGTTAAAACAGAAATGGTTTGCATAGCATGTCTGATCGGACACTGCAAAAGCCCATCCTGTTAGGCCTAGTTTAGGGTTAGCTCCAGTAAATAAAGAATACCTTGCGTTTGTGGAGAATGCCTTTCTCCTCTGACCCTTCCTTCAGAGCAGTTTGTCAGAGACCCGTCCTTTGTGGCATCTGTTGTCCCCTGGCTTTACTTACCTCTCTCAGCCCTAGTGCACATTTCAGATTTCATTCTGTCTGGCTTATTCTCCTAGAACGCGTTCTGCCAAAGAGAAGTGGTGTTTCCTGGGGTAGACTGTCGCCAGATTAACTCATGATTGTGCTAGTGCTGCGGATGTCAGCATGATATCGGTTACTGCTGTCCCATTCTGATTTGCCTCTTATATCCCCAAATAAGCATCCTCTCTTCTCCAAGGCTGTCTAGCTGTGGTGCTGGCCTTACTGACCATGCTTTGGCATGTGCATTGTTTTGCCTGGGGAGCTCAGTTTTCTGTAAAAGACACAAGGCATATAACATTCTGTAACTGATAGTTAACATTAATTCTAGCATTTCAGCATGAATGAATCACAGACAGCTTAACTGATCTGTAACAATGAATGGTGAAGGAGTAGCTTTCTTTAGGGTAGAAATCTAGTCATCGTTGTTGGCTGTCCCTTGATACAAGGCTGATGTCTGCCAGGGGAAAAGTCATTGATGAGACTTAAGGTTGCCGAGGAGTCCAATCCGTGCTCTACAGATTTTTCCGCATATGTGACAGGTGGTTGCTTGGAGAGAGCACAACTGCTGGCCAGGATGCTGTACACGTTCCTTCCTCTGCTGTTTCTCAGCCTCTTGAGCAAGCTGACTCCCTTCAAAACGGGCTGAGGCTGGGTGTATGACGCATGGTGTGACACCACTGCAGTCTATTGCCAGCCAGCTCTTCCCAGTTCGTGGGGTCAGTGCCTCCCTTCTTAAGATGTACTTTCAGGGTGTCCTCGTACGTTTCCTCTGTCCTCCGCAGGTCCTCTTACCATGACTAAGTTGAGAAAAGAGGACTTGCTTCGAAAGACGAGTATCAGCCATCCACACGCAATGACCAGCCCAACAAAGTTGATGTTTCATAACCTTCACCTCAACAGTGGTGATGTTAACTGCAGAAAGAATGCTGGCGTTGGTGCAACGATCTTGCAGTCTGATAGGCAGCACTGCTGGTACCACTCCAGACACTTAGGGCTTTGGTATGCCACCCATGTCTCACACCCATAAAAAAGAGTGGGGATGACTACTGTATTGCAGGTTAGGAACTTAGTTTCCATCCACAGATCTCTGTCAATAAAGACGTGACAAAGCAACTTTCTGAAGTATGCGCTGGCACAATTCTAGTAGGAGCTTGGAGAAGACTGAAATCACATGTGTGTCTATAATAACTTTTGACACTGCAGTAGGTTATTCCAGTATCATTATTTGTATTGCAGTAGTATCTAGAGGCCCCAACCGGGATTGGGACTCCCTTTCACTGGGCACTGAGCTGTAGGAGAGAGATCCTTCCCCAAAGAGCTTACGGTCTAAGTAGAAGCAGCAAAGAATCCTGTGGCACCTTATAGACTAACAGACGAAAGTAGACAAAATGGACGAAAGGGTGGGAGGGGAAGTGACTTGCCCAAAGTGAGCCAGGACCAGAACTCGGGTCTTTGAGTCCCAATCCCCATGTCCTATGCATTGGACCAATATGTCCCTAATAATGACCCAAACTTTAGACCATTGGTCTACCCATGCTCTGAGTAGCTAATTGCCATCCACAGAGGGATGTGAAATGTTGCACTGTAACAAGCCTGCATTCATCGTTGACTTTGGCATGAATGCCTTAAGGGCTGAAATCTGTGCACCAACATGGTTTGGAGGAAGGCAGGTGCAACTCACAGGTGAAGAAGCCCCCCAGCTTGCTAGTGTCTTCCAGGAGATGCAGCAGCATGACTTACCATCCTCATAAATATGACCTCTTATATGTTGCAAATGCAGGTTAGCTAATGTCAAAGTTATTCCTAGTATAAACTCTTCTTGATGAGAAGGGTGTGTCATTGCTTCTTCCTAGGCACATGGGACAGTCAGAAGAATGCTTGTTTTATGCTGATCAGTCTTGTGTTCAGACTGAAATACTTATGTTGATTAATGCATCAGGGGAAATCTCTTCCTCTGTATTATGGTATCTCTGCTTGGACCAAAATGATGAGGGTTAAAATTTTGCTGTTCAGTTGCTCCCAGTTGTTTGTCTGTCTGTCTGTCTGTTGGCTTCTCACATGGTCACTTCCATAACTTCTTCCACGTGACCCCCTATGGATGGTGAAACTTCCTGCATCTTATCCACAAGGCCCCTGCCTGGTTCACAGTTAAGTCCTGCTCGAAAACCAACTATTATGAATCAAGTAGATTTGTATATAAATAGGCTGTTCCCATTTCCTTTTCTTTCACCTGTCTCCTCGTCTGTTCTTAGACTGTGAGCACCTCTGTGCAGGTCATGCTTTCTCCAGTGTTTGGAAAGTAGCTATAACAGAGTGAATGCTACTGTAAATGAATAATAGTAGGTTCTTTACATCAGGCACAGTGGCCTCAGGGCAGAAGATCAGGATTTAGCATTTGATCCTATGTTTTAGGGCAAACCGTTCATGCCTTTTGGACCAGGAACACCCGGTTTAAGTTGGCAATTTTTTAAATTTTTTTTTTTTTAATAGTAATTACATTTCTGTATTATGAAAAAGAGAGGAATTGGCAGGAAGGTGAGTCAACTGGGAAACACAGTAGACCTTTTGGATTTGTGATGGGATATATTTGCCCCTTAATATCTGCTTAATACCAGAGTCCCAATAATCAAGAGGGAGTTTGTATCGCTCAGTACACTGTACCTCCATAGCCTAGCTGGAGCCTTGTGCGTGCTAATGAGCCTCTGGCTTACCTTTTCCCCCCTCCTAGATTTTATTTTGAGGAACAATGTAATCGGCTTCCCCAGTCACTGTAAATTTATTTACTTCCGCTGCTTTTGAGATGATCAGAATTAACTTGTTTAGTATTGAGTAAGTACCACCTTGAGGTATCATAAAGATGCCTTAAAGTATTTTTTTTTTTAATGCAAATTCTCTGTCTGACCCCATAGAAGTTCTTGCCCTCTAGAGCAGTGTGGTGAAGCTTTGCAATTCGTGGTATGACCTATGGGCTTTCTTTCCTACTAGAGGAAATCTCTCTGGCTTTTATGTTTGATTGTGTAACGTCAAAGAAAGCCAATAAAGAAACTTGTACAACATATTGTTTGTGTTGCTAACCTCAGATACCACGAACCTCTAAAAAGGTAGTCTTTTTTCTTCTCTATCAAACAAAAAAACTGGGGGTGTGGAGAGGCGGCAGTCTTCTGTTCCCACCCTGACTACCCATGTTAACCATGGGACTTGTCCTAGGACTAACATCCAGATCTCTTCTTTAACCAGCCAGTATGTGGCCTTCATAGATGGGTGGAGGCTGGAACTGTTGCCACTCACACAGATTCCATGATGCACATGATCTCCACTGGGTTGGTAAATGGCATTCCCTTGAGGCAGGATCCCCAGCATGGCTGTGAAATGTGCTGAGTGGGGTGTCATGGATGGGATGGTGGTCTGCCATTAATCAGTGATTCCTGAGTATCGGTAGGTTGATTTGCACAAGATTTACAGAATCCAGGCTAAACTTGGCACGCTGTTTCATTTCCATTTGGCTAATAGCCGAACTTCAGTGAGCTGGTGAGAGGCCTCCGTGAAGTAAGTTACCGTGGGACTGCCGTGTATTGGAAGAACATCTGTGGTCAGCATCTTCTCTGCTCCCTTTGTACTCCTGATATCTGACTGGGGCCCCCGGAGTGCTAGCTGACCCCTGCAGCATCTGTCTTGCACTGTCCACCAGGCTTGTCTGAAGAAGGGATTTACAGATGGACATAGGAAGGTCTTAAAGGTCACAGCTGTTAAATATGAGAAAGTGAAAAAAGGGCACAAGGGTTGAACGTGGCACAAGTGCAGTAGCCGCTTGTCCAAAAGCGTTGACAGTTTCCAAGCTGCAGACCATTTTGAGAACCAATAATTTCACTTGCTGTGGACACCGCCTGAACTTAATCATTTATCAAATTAAAACCTAGTGAATTCAAATATAAGAAACTGAAAGAGGCTTTCATCCCCTAGACCTGAAACAGAGAGGGGAGGGAGTCTTCAAGGGGGGCCCCTAAAGGAAACGCCAATATTTTTTTCATAAAAATTTGTATGGATAAATATTTTATTCTCAGTTAAGCATGAACAGTACGCTTGGGGCTGAACAGGACATAAAAGAAGATAGTCCCTACTTGAAATTTTAAATCATCTTCTAATCTAAAGAGATCTTAAATATTCCTTTTAAACCTATTTTTAAGACTATATTAATAATTTGAGGAGGAAATGTGGAAATGCCTGCAGTTCTGTGGCTTTGAATGGCTTGTCGTTTGCTCTGTGGAGGCTGCATTCTTAACTGAGATGGACAGTGTGTTGCTTTCTCAGGACATGCAGGATTGTAAACCACCCTGTTATCCTTCTGCCTTAGCCAGAGGGATTTATTGGTGCTATACTGTGTGGCAGCTCCCCGCCTCCCCAGTCTGTTAGCCAGCCAGACAAATCCCTTAAGACTCTGCCAGTCTAACCCAAACTCTCCAGAAGCATCTCCCTGCGTCATCCAGCCCCTGTCACTGATGTCCACAGATACACCAAGTCCGCTGTCTCCAGAGAGACAGAATATACACGAGCTTGTTGGCTCAGCTGAGGATGCTCACCTCACTTTCCTATCAGCCCTGCAATGAATTGGTAATAAAACACGAATATGTTTATGGATAAAGAACAGAGATTGGAGTGACACCAAGCAGAAATAATAGAAACAGAAAATGGTCACAAATAAAACAAAAGTATAACATGCTTCAGAGAGGCTACTTATAACCGGAGCAGACTCCAAGCTTTGTCTAAAGCAGTTTTCTTACCTACAGCTGCTTCTCAGCATCACCAACCCACATGGCTGGGGATCCGTCACTCAGATGCAAAGAGCTCTAACTTCTGTGTTTCCTCTGATGGATAACAAGATGTCCTTTTGCTTCTCCTTATATTCCCCAGAGTTCATTATCTTTGTCTCAAGTTAAGATGGCCGCCTGGGGTTCACATTGTGATGTGTCCTCTGGTGTGCTGATGCCATGCTGTTTCCTCATTCTCCTGATAACTGGTATTTACCTGGATTGCAAATGAACTGCCCATTGCCTCTGGCATCACCATGCTCAATTTACATTAGAGACCCAGGCAAACAGGCAAATCAACATTCCTTTGTCTAGGACAAACTTGTTCGTGGTGTTGTAACCATTTGGTCCTAGGATATTAGCGAGACAAGATGGGTGAGGTGCAGTATCTTTTACCGAACCACCTTCTGTTGGTGACTGAGATAAGCTTTTGAGTTTATACAGAGCTCTTCTTTGTGTCTGAGAAAGGTACTCAGAATAGCACCATTAAATACAAGGTGGAACAGATAAGGAGTTAACACATGTTGCAAGAGACAAACACATTGCCAATGTATCCATTTCATCCTTGCCTATAACAATTTTACATTCAACAACAAATGCTTTGTAAAAACCATGGGAACAGCCATGGGTACTAGGATGGCTCCCCAATATGCCTACATCTTCATTGACCACGTGGAGGAAGAATTTCTGGACAAGTGCACCACAAAACCAATGAAATACCTGAGATTCATTGATGATATTTTCATCCTCTGGGCAGATGACCTAAACTCCCTTGTAGATTTCCATCACAACTTCAACAACCACTACCCATCCATCAAACTCTCTCTAGAGCGACACCACAATCAGCTTCAGTAATGGAACCCTACAGACAAGTACATACAAGAAACCCACAGATCACCATCCTTACCTTCACAGATCCAGTAACCACCCCAAACACACCAAGAAATCTGTTATCTACAGCTAAACCCTCGGATACCACAGAATATGCTCTGAGGAGAAAGTCCAGGATACACTCTTGAATACGGTTAAAACTGCCTTTCCCAAACAAGGACACTCCACCAGAGAAGTAGATTGCATCATGGAAAGGGCCACCCAAATATTTGGAGAGAACCTGCTTCAATACAAGGGTGAAAAAGCCTCCAACAGCACACCCCCTAGTTGTCACCTACCACTCCGCACTGGAACCTGTACAAGGTCTCATTAAGCAATTACAAGCCATGCTCCATGGGGATCTCATCCTGAAAAAAATCTTTCCCAACCCCCCATTCTTCTGGCCTTCTAACAAGCCACCAACCTAGCCAAGCTCATCATCAGAAGCAAGCTCTCCCCAGACAAAGGGGGAGGGATAGCTCAGTGGTTTGAGCATTGGCCTGCTAAACCCAGGGTTGTGAGTTCAATCCTTGAGGGGGCCACTTAGGGATCTGGGACAAAAATTGGTCCTGCTAGTGAAGGCAGGGGGCTGGACTCGATGACCTTTCGAGGTCTCTTCCAGTTCTAGGAGATTGGTATATCTCCAATTATTACCTTTAGACCAGGACCCACCAACTCAAAGCAAAACCAGATCCTGCCAGAACAACAGATACAAAACCTGCAGATCTATCTCCGTTGCTGAGAGTATCAACACCTGCCACAATACACCTTTCAAGATTCATGGTTCCTACATGTGCCTATTGCAACATGTGGTGTAGCTCATCCAGTGCACTAAATACTCCAGTAACAACTGTGCGGGTGAAACCAGACAATCACTGTGCTATCAAATGAACTTGCATGGAAAAATAAGACAAAAACAGCATATTGCCAGTGGGTGAACACTTTTCACAAAACAATCACTCCATATCTGACCTCTCAGTCCCTGTCCTCAAAGGAAGTTTACATAACACCTTCAAAAGATGAACCTGGGAACTTGAATTTCATAACTCTGCTAGATACCAAAAATCATACTTAATAAAGTCACTGGAATTATGGCTCATTCCAACAATCTGTAATCTATGAACCCTAGGACTTAGGGGTGTTAACTGCCAATTTCACCTTAAATAATCTCTTGCAATATGTATTAACTTCTTATCTTTTCCACCTGGTATTTAGCTGTGACATAGATTCATAGACTGTAGGACTGGAAGGGACCTCGAGAGGTCATTGAGTCCAGTCCCCTGCCCTCATGGCAGGACCAAATACTGTCTAGACCATCCCGGATAGACATTTATCTAACCTACTCTTAAATATCTCCAGAGATGGAGATTCCACAGCCTCCCTAGGCAGTTTATTCCAGTGTTTAACCACCCTGACAGTTAGGAACTTTTTCCTAATGTCCAATCTAAACCTCCCTTGCTGCAGTTTAAGCCCATTGCTTCCTCTTCTATCCTTAGAGGCTAAGGTGAACAAGTTTTCTCCCTCCTCCTTGTGACACCCTTTTAGATACCTAAAAACTGCTATCATGTCCCCTCTCAGTCTTTAAGTCTAACCAGCGCAAAGTAGAGCGGAAGAATGACTTCTCGTGTCTTGCTCACAACACACCTGTTAATGCATCCCAGAATCATGTTTGCTTTTTTGGCAACAGCATCACACTGTTGACTCATATTTAGCTTGTGGTCCACTATAACCTCTAGATCCCTTTCTGCCGTACTCCTTCCTAGACAGTCTCTTTCTGTTCTGTATGTGTGAAATTGATTGTTGATTGATGTTTTGAGGCAAGGAGAATAAATGACCAGAAGAAAGAAGACGTCCTGGAAAAAGTCACAGTACAACATGGCAATTTTTCAGCGCACACAAACCACTCTACCCTTCAATCACTAGTATCTCAGACCCTTCTGGAGAAAGAGGGAGTATTTTGTAGAACTAACGAGGAGTCTTCTGACACCTTAAAGACTAGCAAATTTATTATAACATAAGCTTTCGTGGGCTCTGACCCACTTCTTCAGATGTATGGAGAACTGTGTATGTTGTTGTCTTTGTCAAAGAGACTAAGTTAGAGTTGCTGTGGGATCCATAACTGAATTTCCTAGGGGGTTTGTGCATTTAAAAAGGAGAAATGTAATCAGGGGACTTGGAGCTGGGCCTCCTGGATTCCATTACCAGCTATGCCCAGCCACTAACCTGGGTGTCCTTCAGCAAATCACTTAACTTCTCTGCACCTGTAAAGTGGGGTGAACATTTTCCTACTCCATGGAGGTGTTTGTAAATTGCTTTGAGTTTCATGAATCAAAGGTGCTGTAGAAATGTGTTTTATAATAACCTTGACCCTGGCACTGCATTTAATTTCCAGAGTGTTCAAAATAAAGGTTCCAAACTTAAAAAAATAAATAAAATGCTCACACCATGGGAAATGTGATTAGAGCCAGCTGAACGCTGTGTGTGTGTGTGTGTATTGACCATGCAGTCATTGAACATTAGCACACCTTTGTTTTTGTATTCCAGCAGTCCCTCCATATACTGGTTGCTGCCCAGACACATATGAAGTTATTGTCCCATCGCTAAGATCTCACAATCTAAGTATTTATTTCAGGGTGCAGAACTCCAGACATGTTCCAGCTGCATTCCATACCATTGCACTGTAAAATGGTGTGGTGTTCGGACAAGCTTATGAATGATTTTTTTTCAAACTGTAGAAAACCACCACCCTGGGGTAACTGAAAGGCTTGAAGAGACTCTTACCAAACCATCCAGAAAAAAACAAATCACTCTGGATTGAGAAACTTCAGCCCAATGAGTGTATCATTCCCTTTCTGGAAAGTTTGATCTGCAGTTGGAAGAAGGAGCTGGGCCTTTTCCTTGACTATAATAGACATTGCAGATATAATAATGCCCAGAATGTTCCAGCATTCTAGCATCTGCACGCAACTAGGTAGGAATCAGTTTACCCTGATTGGACACTGGAAATACAAAGGCCACACCATGAAAGTAACAGTGAACCTATACTGTGTTGAACTATAACCTGTGAAACAGCAGAGAACCCAGGAAGCCTAGGATGTGTGTCTGTCTGGCCTGGTCTCCACTAGAAAATTAAGTCGTCTTAACTGTGTCACTCAGGGGTGTGAACCCAAGCCCCTGAATGGTGTAGTTAAGCCAGCCTAATCTCCGGTGTAGACCGTGCTAGGTCAGTGGCAGAAATCTTCCATCGATCTAGCTACTGTCTCTCTGGGAGTTGATTTTACCTACAGAATGGGAGAAACCCTCCTCTCAGCAGTGTAGTGTCTACACTGAAGAGCTACTGTGGTGCCGCTGTCACATTTCCCGCGTAGACGAGCCCAGAGTGTGTGTCTGTGGTGTGGGGAGCCAAAGGAATGTCGGTGTGGGCAGTAATCCTGTCTTGTGGAAGCCTGTCTAGCGGTGCCCTTTCTTGTCTGAGGGGATTGTTCTGGGTGGCTGGGGACAGAGGTAGCCATGCTGATAAAGTGGAATGTGGGCTGGTGGGAGAAATCTCTGCCTGTATTTTTAAACTCCTGGCTCCTCCTTTGCTTTCTGTTGGCAGTGCTGAAGCAAGGCTTCCTCCGGCAGGTTTTTTAAAATTTTATTTTATGAGAATAGTCGGTTACGACTCCCCAAGTGCTGTAAAAGTTAATGTGATAGTCTCTTTGCGCCTGTGCTCATTTTTATAATTTTTTATTTTATGAAACAGGACAGGGAGCTTAGTGACTTATTACTATTCATTTCGTTTCAATGCAGTAAATATTGATTCAGTTGGGGGTTTTCAATTTAAACCACTCGGCGATTATATAAAATATTACTAGCCTCTGAAATTATGCTTACCGATCTCTTTGGCTGCTCATTAAGGAAGGAGTGCAATTTTTAGATCCCTTTGCTTTCATCATTCTAATAAATGGGCTAAACTACAGTTTTGCACGGAAGGTGCTGTAGACTCAGCTAGCAGGAGCTTGACAGCATGGCTGCAGCTCTTAATTTGGAACCGCTTTCAAAGGATTTTTTATATTTTAGTTTGAGACACATAGGTCTCTTCCTTCGATTCTTCAGCCGCGGTGGAGCATGTGAATGACAGCCAGGATAAATAGAGCTGGCTTGCCATGGCACAGTTAGAAGGGAGATAACGTAGGCTTCTCCCTCCATTGAGTCCCAGGATTTTGCATGAACCTAAAAGGTCCTGTTTACAGGTGTCAAGGGGAACAAGAGAGGAGGCACAAAAAGAGGGAGAGAAATCTGACCAGCATAATTAGAAATTGTGTAACGGCATCTTTAGCAGTGGAGTTATTATTTGCTGCAGGCCACATACTGGCGATCAAAATTTTCATGACAAATCGCTACGTGAAACCAGTTCAATCAACTCCTGAAGTGCTGCTTCAACATTGTGCTGAGGCTGAAGAAGTGTATCTAGCTGGGAAATGGAGCTAAATAAGCATTCAGAATATTTCTGAGATGACACCAGGGGCTGGTGTGTAGTCAAATAGTGTGTGAATGCCATTTCCTGTGTCCTTGGAGTCCTATGGGACCTGGCATTTCCACCTGTTTCACATCCCTTCCATCCTCCAGGTATGCTGGTGCACCCTCCTGGAAGAGCACAACAGTCTTCAATGCCTCTCAGTATCACTCAACTGTTGAACCACACGAGGCCCTTGCATTCACACCCTATCTAGTCTCATGCTGCTTCCCCAGCTCTCCTGTCCCTAGTTGACCCAGTGAGCTAGTACTAAAAAAAAAAATAAATAAAAAAAATTTGAACCAGAGTTATCCGCGGAGCATTATGAAGGGCTGATTCAGTTCATTCCAGCTGTATGCTAATTTCCTCAAGGTAGAGACATTAGCCATTTTTAATGAAATGTTTCCAAAGCACTTGTTCCTTTTAAAGTCTTCTGGAGCCTTCTGACCATTCTTGGTTTTGTGGTGCTGGAGAGGTGATCAAGGTTCAGGGGTTGTTCGGCTCAGTGATGAGGAGATTTAGGCCAACACTTTCAAACTTGGGTGCCTAAAATTAGGGCTGAGGCATGACATGAAGCTTTCTGAATATTTTTCTTAGCATGGGAAAGCTGGATTCATAGATTGTAGGGCTGGAAGGGACCTCAAGAGGTCACTGAGTCCAGTCCCCTGCCCTCATGGCAGGACCAAACACTGTCTAGACCATCCCGGATAGACATTTATCTAACCTACTCTTAAATATCTCCAGAGATGGAGATTCCACAACCTCCCTAGGCAATTTATTCCAGTGTTTAACCACCCTGACAGTTAGGAACTTTTTCCTAATGTCCAACCTAAACCTCCCTTGCTGCAGTTTAAGACCATTGCTTCCTGCTCCATCCTTAGAGGCTAAGATGAACAAGTTTTCTCCTTCCTCCTTATGACACCCTTTTAGATACCTGAAAACTGCTATCATGTCCCCTCTCAGTCTTCTCTTTTCCAAACTAAACAACCCCAATTCTTTCAGCCTTCCTTCATAGGTCATGTTCTCAACCTTGAATCATTCTTGTTGCTCTTCTCTGGACCCTCTCCAATTTCTCCACATCTTTCTTGAAATGCGGTGCCCAGAACTGGACACAATACTCCAGTTGAGGCCTGACCAGCGCAGAGTAGAGCGGAAGAATGACTTCTCGTGTCTTGCTCACAACTCACCTGTTAATGCAGCCCAGAATCATGTTTGCTTTTTTTGCAACAGCATCACACTGTTGACTCATATTTAGCTTGTGGTCCACTATAACTCCTAGATCCCTTTCTGCCGTTCTCCTTCCTAGACAGTTTCTTTCCATTCTGTATGTGTGAAACTGATTGTTCCTTCCTAATGGAGCACCTTGCATTTGTCTTTATTAAACTTTATCCTGTTTACCTCAGACCATTTCTCCAATTTGTCCAGATCATTTTGAATTATGACCCTGTCCTCCAAAGCAGTTGCAATCCCTCCCAGTTTGGTATCATCTGCAAACTTAATAAGCGTACTTTCTATGCCAATATCTAAGTCGTTGATGAAGATATTGAACAGAGCCGGTCCCAAAACAGACCCCTGCGGAACCCCACTCATTATACCTTTCCAGCAGGATTGGGAACCATTAATAACTACTCTCTGAGTACAGTTATTCAGCCAGTTATGCACCCACCTTATAGTAGCCCCATGTAAGTTGTATTTGCCTATTTTATTGATAAGAATATCATGCGAGACCGTATCAAATGCCTTACTAAAGTCTAGGTATACCACATCCACCGCTTTTCCCTTATCCACAAGACTCGTTATCCTATCAAAGAAAACTATCAGATTGGTTTGACATGATTTGTTCTTTACAAATCCTGGCTATTCCCTATCATCTTACCACCTTCAAAGTGTTTGCAGATGATTTCCTTAATTACTTGCTCCATTATCTTCCTTGGCACGGAAGTTAAACTAACTGGTCTGTAGTTTCCTGGGTTGTTTTTATTTCCCTTTTTATAGATGGGCGCTATATTTGTCCTTTTCCAGTCTTCTGAATCTCTCTTGTCTTCCATGATTTTCCAAAGATAATTGCTAGAGGCTCAGATACCTCCTATTCCTTCTGGATGGGAGGAACTTTCTTCACAGGAATGCCTGCAAGGACCAGGTTTTGTGTGGAGTTCGGCAATGGGAAAAGTGGCCCGCTCTTTGAGTTTATAGCAGTTAATTTCTTTACTATGTGGTCATCTCTAAACCTGCTGGAGAGATGTCAATATTTCCTGAATGACAATTGAGCCACCTGGGATATGGCAAAACTGTGATCCTGTGAGCCCTTAAGCCAATCTGGATTCAGAATTATGATTTTAGGTATAGATAATGTGTGTGTATGTGCCCCTTATGCAGGGCCGCCCAGAGGATTCCGGGGGCCTGGGGTCTTCGATGGTGGGGGGCCCCTGCTTCGGCGATAATTCGGCAGCGGGGGGTCCTTCCGCTCTGGGACCTGCCACCGAAGTGCCCCAAAGACCCGGGGTGGGGGTTCCCCGCCGCCAAATTACCGCCGAAGCGGGACCCACCGCCGAAGTGCAGCCGGGTCTTTGGCGGTAATTGGGCGGCGGGGAGCCCCCGCTGCGGGTCCTCAGGGCACTTTGGTGGTGGGTCCTGGAAGGGATGGGCCCCCCGCTGCCGAATTACCGCTGAAGACCCGGCTGCACTTCGGCGGCGGGTCCCGCTTTGGCGGTAAGGACCCCCCACCGGCAAAGACTGGGAGCAGAAGAAGCTCCGGGGGCCCGGGCCCCGCGAGACTTTTCCGGGGCCCCCGGAGTGAGTGAAGGACCCTGCTCCAGGGGCCCCGAAAAACTCTCGTGGGGGCCCCTGCGGGGCCCGGGGCAAATTGCCCCACTTGCCCCCCCCTCTGGGCGGCCCTGCCCTTATGTTCCTTTTTGCCTCTGACCTGCTAACTAAAGTCTTGTTTCTAACTTCCTTGTCAGATATTTACATTTTAGAGTGTATATAAAATCTTGTGTGTTATGAATGTGAAAATCTAGGGAGCCATGCCCTTTTAAATTGGTGCCTATGGAATTCTTAATCACCAATTCAAATGTTCCAGGTTGGGGTGTAAGTATATCTCCACTGTGCTTGATTATGAAGTGCCAGTGGGTGCTCATTTGAGATCCAGATTTCTGTTTCTCATACACAGACCTGTTGTGCTCTGTTCATTATTGTGAATTACCAATCCGAAGTGCCGAATCATGGAACTGAGGGTTCTTGAAAACTTTATACATGTCAAAGGAATTAATTCTACATTATTTTAAGCTCCCTTCTCTATTTTCCATTCTCTCTCTCATTGGATGTCTTTGCATTACCTTTTAAATGCTGTTGGCACAATATAGGTAGCGTTAGAGGCTCCTTTGGATAGCAAAGGTTTGGCTGTTAGATCATCTTGATTATCCTTTGTCTCCCTTAATTTGTGCTTGGTTTTTTGAAAGGATTTCAGAAGGAGCAGATCTGCGTTTTAAAAACCATTTAAATTTCTTGGTGACACTGATGGATTTGACCGGGACAATTATCCCTATAATATAGCAGTCGAGATTTGTCAGCCTTTTGGTCTAATCAGTTTGATAGCGAACACAGAAAGTGTTAATTGATGAAGAAACTATCCATGTGGGGCAAAATATTTTGACAAATATGAAGGTGGGGGGGAATTCAAATTGGTCTTCCATTCTCTGCTTCTTTTACATGCAACTAGGAATATTTGATGACCACAAGGCTTAGGGATGATCAATTAGATTTAGCCAGAGCTGCATTAATTGAATCAATATTAATATGTGATTTAAAATATGTTGTCAATTGGAATAGAGTGTTTGGCTAAGAGTCCAGAGTGACATATGAATTATTATGTTTCAGATTCTTTGAGGCAAGGACTTTCTTCACTTTGTGTTTTGCACAGCAGTGAACAAACGGTTGGCATTTAACCAAAAATAAGTAATGAAATTGCTGAAAAGAACCCAGAAGAGACTACTGAAAAAATCCTGCAAAAAGATAGAACAGAGCTTGTTATACACACTGCTATCTAGCCATCTTACATAATTAAACACTGTTTTAAATACCACTTTACTCTAGTTTTAAGGATAGTAGTAAACCATGTTTAAGGTAATCAATAGAATGTTAGACTACTTGCATATTTCAAGCTTGCTGACCTAATCTTGACCAAAATACAGTTCACTTTTCGTGGCCCTGCTTATCAATTCATTGGAAAGCAGTAGAGACCATTGCATTAAAAGTGACATACAAATCACTTTCCCCAAATTCCTTTGGTGTTAGCAGTGGGAGATAGGTGGGGTGAATTCAGAGCATACGTCTTCCAATTGATTTTCACTTCTTAATTTTTAACTAAGACTTTGCTAAATATGCCCCTGCCCCAAAGCAGGCTGCTTGATGAATATTGCTGAAGTGGAGTGAATCTTTAAAAAAAATTATTTGAAGGTCATTTTAAGAAGCCTTTTTATGACGTTCCTCTTAAATACAGCCCATTCCTATTCATCCGAATGGCCTGGGGGACAGCTGAAACTTTCCGAGGACAGGCATTTGTTTTGAGCTGAGCTACAGGGCTCCGTGATGGGACAGCAGATCTGACAAGAGGTGCAGCCATTTGCCCTGGACATGATGCAGAAGCCACAGAACACCACATTTGGAGTGGATACATTGCACTGGTGTAACACAAATTAGACACATTGCTGTAAATTGCTCTCATAGTTATCTGAATCCAAAGTGTTTGCAGAGGGGTGACGTCTTGTGGATTCGGAGAAGTAGCATTTTGGGATAAATGGAATTTGGAGAACAGCATTCTGGGAAAGATTAGCTCAAAATATTGAGGAACTTGAGGTGCTGTGAGGGGAGTGTGTGTGGGGGGGAGGGGAATGGTTCTGGTGAAAAGGACTGTATTAAGGACCCCTCGACCCAGAGAACGCACATATCACAGACAATGGTAGTGGAATATGAGCGAGACACCGTAATAGATTTTTTCCCATAGATAACTCCACTGATGATGTAAGCTTGCTTCATGCTCATCGCTGTATTTCAGCCCTCATCTGGTGGGAGAATAGATTCAGTCCTTGTGCCCACTGCTGAGGCTGCCTCTGATTGTTGGGTGGTGTATGTTGATTGGGTGCAGCCCACAAGGGACTGCGTTGAAATCACCAGCTCATGTGCCATAGGACAGTGGACAACCACCAGGTGGTTTCTCCTTTTGGTCACTAGTAGCAAGGGCTGGCTTGGATCAGAACTAGTAATCTAGAGGTGAAAGGCTCTGCAACCTGTTACTGCTCCCACCCCAGCCCACCTCATCATTTCTTCTCATATTTTTGAAATAGCCTGGATGTGACTCTGGGTTCTCTAATCAGATATTGCCACATAAAGGCCTGGGATCTCTTACAAACCATCACCATGCTCCACATTCTTAAGGCTTGAGAACACCCTCTGCTCAGGGCACGTGGGAATTTGGGTCAGGTGAGAAGCCAGAGAGTGTGCTGCCTTCTTCTGTGGAGAAGAATGGGGAAGCAGGGAGCGTACAAGGTTGAAGTGATGAGGGGAAGGGATGCATTGGCACTGGCGAGGCCACACCTGGAGTATTGTGTCCAGTTTTGGTCCCCCCACTACAGAAGGGCAATGACAATGATTAGGGGGCTGGAGCACATGACTTATGAGGAGAGACTGAGGGAAATGGGGTTATTTAGTCTACAGAAGAGAAGAGTGAGGGGGGATTTGATAGCAGCCTTGAACTACCTGAAGGGGGATTCCAAAGAGGATGGAGCTGGGCTATTCTCAGTGGTAGCAGCTGACAGAACAAGGAGTAATGGTCTCAAGTTGCAGTGGGGGAGGTTTAGGTTGGATATTAGGAAACACTATTTCACTAGGAGGGTGGTGAAGCACTGGAATGAGTTACCTAGGGAGGTGGTGGAATCTCCATCCTTAGAGGTTTTTAAGGTCAAGCTTGGCAAAGCCCTGGCTGGGAGGATTTAGTTGGTGGTGTTCGTGCTTTGAGCAGGGTGTTGGGCTAGATACCACCTAAGGTCTCTTCCAGCCCTAATATTCTATTATTCTAACAGAGTGGCTGGAGAGTTAGCTCCTTTTGCAAGGAGGACAGGGAAGAAGCACGAGGAGGGAACAAAGTGACAGGATATTAAGGTAGAGAACAGAATGACTAGAGGACTAGGACCTCTTGTGTGTCCAGGAGAGCAGCCGTGTGATTAGCAGCAGAGACTTGCCGTGAGGCAGGGGGCCAGACTCTATGAATTCGGTGGGGAGGATCCCAGAATTAATTGATTTATTCAGGGACAGGGTGGAGATCCAGAATGGATTCAGTGGTGGTGGTGTGAAGATTTGGCAATGTAAGTTAAATAGACATGGTTTCAGGGGTCATGACAGCACAGGTACTCAGCTGAGTAATATTCAAGCTCTGCATACAATGAGGATGAAATTGAATATATCTTTACATATGGCATATAAAACACACTAGCACTGATGCCTCCTCAGCTAACTCACAAACTCACAAGCTAATGCACTGCCTTCCCAAATGTGCTTTTTTCCCATCAACGTTCTCTTCATAACCACTGTGGGTTGGGTTTTTCAAAGGGGCCATTAGAAATCAGTGGGATTTGGGCACCTAACTTCTTTAGATCCTCTTGAAAATCCCTGGTGCAGGCTCCAAAGTCTTGCCATCTGATTAAACCTTTTGGGATAGATACTATCACTGTGGGTGGTTCTAAGAGGTTTCTGTTGGTGACCTGTATGACATGGCATTCTCTTCTAACTTTGTTTCTTTGACTTTTTAAAAACCATGCCCCACTTAGGGCTGTAAGAACATGAAAACCTTTACTATTATATCCTGAATTCCTTCTATCCCAGTCAGCTATTCTGAATTATTAGTAATAATTATAATGCTTAGTCGTTTATCCATGGGTCTCAAAGCACATTATCCAAGCAGGTAAATATCATTAATATCCAGGCCAGCTAGAACACCAGGGGCTATTTCCTACTTTTTTGAAAAGTGCCCTAGAATCCCCATCTTCCAGTTCCAAACATCTCCTCATAAGGGCAGTATTTCAGGGCTCATCTACCCTTGGAAATTTACCAAAATAGCTATCCCAGAATAAAAGTGTCCACACAGGAACTTATACCTGTATAACTATTCCAGAATAGCTATTCTGGTAAATTTCCAAGGGTAGATGAGACCTGTGCAATGCCCCCTGCAGTTCTATCATAGTATCGTCAACCCTAGCCAGGAGCCCAGATCCTCAGGTAATATGTTGAGCTATCTACTACATCTGTAGACATTCTGGTTACTCCTAATTTCATATGATCATTTAGGACATTCAAGGGATATTTTAAATTTTGTTGTAAAAAATAAATCCCTGGGCAAGCAGTCCAGCTTCTTCAGTGCTCATTCAAAACCTCGTAATGGTTATCTCATTTGTGAACGCGTAGAGCATGTCTGCTGAGAACAATCTGGAAGTTTTGTGCCGACCAGAGAGCTCCAGAAGCAGCGAGGAAGGATCTCTGCTCCTAAGGGCTCAGTACAGTGCTGGAAAGGGGGCCTCTCCAAAATAGTCTTTGTATTTTTAAAAAATGTCTTCCCTGATCTTTTGTTGCTGGGCGTTGGCTCTTTTTAATCTGTCAGTTGCCAGCAGTGGGCTCACCAAAAGGCACTGCGCAGCCGAGGCTTGTATGACTAACATTTTCAGAGCAAGCATCACCTGCTGCTGAGGAGATGAATTAGTGATTTGCTGACAGGAGCCTGGAAGAGGCCCAAGCATCTATAGGAATGCCACATATTGCGTGACAGTGAGGGGACATAACTGCTCAGCCTAGCTGGGAGGCTTTACCGTCCAGATTGCATTGAACCTTTAATGACCACCAGTATGCAGCTGGTTCTGTAGTGATCTCCTCCATCTGAATGGGGAAAGCCCACCGGGGCCGGTTTTGGGTAGGATGCTAGGCCTTTGGAGGAAGCAGACTCGTTGTTGTTAGTTCTTTGCTTCGTTTTATTTTTTCTTCCAACTCAGCAGGGTTCAGTGGTCTGGCCCCGCACACCGCAAAGGGTAAGAAACCCCCAGTTTAATTTGTGGTTAGATATCTGTTAAGATTGCATCCACTTCCCCAGTCAGCACTTAATTGGCAAGTCGCTTGATTTAACAGTGTGGGAGCCAGTACCGGAAAAATGGCTTGAATAAATCACCGCCTGACGCTAGAAAATAGATATAATCTCAACATTAACTACATTAATAGTAGCAGGAGCTGAATTAAGAAAGCCATAAAGTATAGGCAGGAGAGTATAAATTATAGCCATCTCACTGTCTCCGCAGTCTCCATTCTCCCTCCTCCTTCAGCCCCTCCCACACCTCAGCCCACCCATTCACATGGGGTTGTGCCTTTACCAGCCCTGTTTTATGATGAAGGACCCAGGCTGATCTGCATAGAGAGGAGTGATCTTCTGAACTGCACCTTTACCAATTTGTGTCATCTGTTCTGGGGACCACCAGACTTGGCCTAATCAGTTTTAGTGGCTAAATATTGATTTCAAAAGGATACAGAAAGGAAGGTAATTGCTCTGCTGTTGCAATAATGCATTTCATTTTTCCCCTCCCTGGGCTGGTGGAGGCTGTGCTCTTTTATGACTCTCTGATCGCATACATCTTTAACATGATTGTTTGGGGGTGAGGAGATGGACAAGAGGGGAGAAGTGCACTGCTGTTGCAAGATGCTTTTTAATGGCACAAAGGGAGATCTTCACTGGAGCCTTGGCTTACATGCATGCAACTGGCCACGTGGGGAAATGTGGTTTTTATTCCCACAATGGGAAGTGGTTTCGTTTTGCTTGCTGAACTAAATTAAGATAGATGCCTGAGTCTAGGAAGGTAAAGGAAACTAATTGAGTTACACCTTGATGGAGCTTAATTAATTTGTGTCTTGCAATTGCTTCATAATCTTCTCTTTTTGGGAGCACTCAGAACTGAGCCCAGAGAAGTTAGGCTGTAGTATAAAAGGGGTGTGTGTTTGCTCATATGCAGTCTTGGCCTATTTATATACAGCACTGTACAACTTTCTTTATACATCTTCCTGCATGCAAACTGCATCCCATAATGCTTATAGCATTGAAAGGGTACAAAACCATGGTCTTGTGGTTGAGGCAAAGGACTGGGGCCCAGGTGACTGGGGTTCAGTTCTACCACCAACTTCCTTTGTGACCCTGGGCAAGTCATTTAATCTTTCTGGATCTAAACGTGCAATCCTGTAAAATGGGCATAACACTCCCTTAGTTCACAGTGGTATGAGAATAAAATCCATTAGTGTTTATGAGGTGCCCATACAGCACATTAAAAAAACGCCCTAAGAAAACCTATAAACAAACAAGAAAAATAGCAGAGGGAGGGAGAAATCGAGAGATCTGGGCAAGGGAGAAAAAGTTATTCAATCTGAGGTTTGAAAAAAATGGAACCATTGTAACCTTTGTGCCTCAGTTTCCTATCTGGAAAATCAAGGCTTGTACCCATAAGGGCTCTTATGAGGATTACCATTTCTATGGTGTTGTGAGCATACAGAAAGCTAGATAAGCACCAAGTATCCGTCTAGCAACTGGGCCAGGACCACCGATTTAACACCCCCTACTCTTGGGAAAAGTGTCACAGGATTTCTAATGACTGCTCGGAGTCAGGACTTCACCCAAAGGAGGAATCCTAGTGAGGAACACAGGTAGCATTGCTGGGTCAGGATGCCTGGACATTGAGCAGGGGCAGGAAGCGCAAGGCACAGAGTCCAGAACAGGGTGGAGCCCACTTGGTTGGACAGCTTCCCGTTCCTGCTGTTGGCTTATGTAGGGTCAGGCGGCCAGTCAGCTGTTCCGGGACTCTGCCAATAGGACTGCAGGGGCAGAGCCTCAAACTGGGGCTGGGCTTCATGGGTCCCAAGTAGGCAAGCATCAGCAGGCTGCCAGATGGAGGGTTGGAGCATGGCTGCTGCAGAGCCGGTTCGGCTCCAGGGGTTATGACAACCGTGGGCTTTTGAAACTCACTGATTGGTATAAATGCCCTCAGCCTGGAACATTGAGCTCTTCTTGGAACAGGCTCGGCTAATCTGGAATCTTTTTATGCCAGGCAGGCATTTCCTTTCTCCCTTGGATAGTGGCACAGAAGGCCGTGGTGTCCATGTGAATTTCATGTCAGTGTGACTGCATGCTCCCCGTCACCGTGATGCGCACAAGGAACTCTTGCCATGTGACAGCTGTTTCTCTTCCCTTGGAGCTGGATGGAAGTGTTGCACCTGTTTCGTTAGGCCAGCATTAAATACTGTCCTTCATTTCCACTGCAGGCTGAGGGGAAGCAAACACAAGGGGCCTTCTGGAGAAGACCTCATGCTAATTAGATTCAGTGAAGTCTGTGGTGTGACACAGCCCCACAATCTATTAAGCATTCCCACAAACGATGTGGCGATTGTTAACTCTCTCTGAGGGATTTCTCTCTGGAGGCAGCTGTGACGGACGCACAGCCCCTTTCTCCCTGCACTCAATTGTTCATCCTCCAGTCTCAGCTCTTGTCCATGTGAGGTTGTTTTTCTGCATTCCCCAGGGTGCTTCTCGTGCCGCCCCAATTTCAGTGCCCCATGCACCACTGACTGCCAGCTGACTGACTAATGGTCTCTCAGATGTGGCACTGAAGGTTGGCTTCTGGCAGATCTGATGGTGCTGCTAATTCAAATTCCTCAGAGACCCGATGAAAGCAGTTGCACAATCCAGCCCTCTCTGACATGCACAACAAAGTTTCAACATACAAGGAGGGGAAGGTAAGAAATCAGCACACTTCTGTTTGGTTGTGCACTTCCCTTTCTGAAGAGTTGCTTGGTTCTTTTCCTATCTACCTTAAGGTTTTCAATGTAGTATCAAAGTGCTTTTTATCAGTAAATGTTTAATGATTCATCAGCCACTACTCCTAGTGCTTTATGAAGTTGAGTGTTTGTTTGTTTGTAGCTATCAAGGTCTGTGCAGGAAGTTATGATTTTAGGATTGATCTAAGAAGCAAAGTATAGATTTGGAGCCATGCTTTCCATGATATCAGGGGTGTTGGGATCGGGAGTTTTGCTTCAGGATCCTCTTTAGCTAAAATACATATCACTTTCTTCCTCGCATATCTGCCATTATGTGGGATTTTATAACCTAAGATGTGGTTTAATTATGCTATAGATGTGGCTGTAACTGTAAATTAAAGCCTACTTTAACAAGACCTAATCTTTCCACCATCCATCATATCAGTGCACTGGGCCGGACACTACAATCATGAATTCCTTTAGTTTGTAAAGCTTTGCTGTGTGCTTTGTTTCTTAATCAAGTCGCTCTCATTCTCTTCCAGCAGGGGGAGACAGCTCTATATGAGTCATCCTCAGGGAAGGCTGAAGAATTAATTTAATTTTAATCACAGAATACCTGTGAATTTCAGGTTTGTTTAGGATTTTTGTATGTGTTAAAACACACAGTAGCTTAGCAGCCCTGAGATGCTGAAAGTGGGGTGTAGGGGGGTTTCATCTTGGGCGTGCTAAGCAGAATGCTTTTATGATCAGGTGGCCTCATTAGAACTATTTCCCTTAAATTGCGTGAGTACCTGATATAGCCCTAACACAGCAGGCTTTTGCAGACTTGTATTTCACAGGGAACGTCACAGTCACTACATCACTTTGCTCCTGTAGTTTCTGTTGTTGCCAGAGAGCCCCTGATAAAATACATAGAAAAAAAAATCATTCAGAAGGATGAAGTTGCTTCTCTTTGTTTCTACCAGGGCTTTATGTATTAGTCATGTGTGAGTGGTGGCTTTAACAAAGAGTCATCTAAAGACCTTGGGAATGTTCTGAACAGCCTGTACAACTGCAGCGGGTGCTTTTCAAGCTCCCCGATAAGCAGGCCTCAGAGTTTAGAGTTCCAGTAGAGAGAGGTACAAGGAAACATCCTGCTAGTTGATGTAGAAGTTGCAGGCACCCGTGAAGTCTTCCCTTAAAGAGCAACCCCACTGGCAGAAATTATGCAGAAAGGTTCCCAATACAGCCAGTAAATGACTGATTCAGCTGCAACATGCCTATTGGCCACTTCTTCTCTGCAGGTTCTTGCTTTTGTGAGTGCTCTAATTTTTTTAATGGTTCTTGGAGGTGGTAGAAGCACTGGGGAATTAGAAAGTGTCCCCTAAAGACTAACTGTTGATTTGCTTGGGTTGATACAGTCAAAAAAAGCTTGAGTCCTGATCCGAAAATCCAAGTCTGCTATTTTCATGCTGGTTGGGATCAGCTGAACTATTCTCCTGACCGCATTGAATGGATTGTATGTGCATAAACAAACTTCATTAGACAGTGGTTGTCGCAGATAATCTATTGTGTTGCTTAATTAAGTTCAGACTTTTTAAAAAAGTGATTCTGTAAAAATCCAAACCCCGCCCCCTGAAAAAAAAACAAAACTGTGTGATCCAAGCAGTGCCAAGATGAGTGCATTCCAGGAAATACCTCTGCCCTGGGGCATGTTGATTTGTCACTGATTCCTGCGTTAACTTCCGAGCACTAGTCGGATTTGAGCTGTGTTCTGTAGTAATTGTGCCAGCCAAGTTTCTGCAGTGATGCGGTGTGTTAACTACATGATGCTTGTCTGCATTTTCAAATTTCGGAGTTATCTTAGATAGTGAGTTCTTTGAGGCAGGGATTGTCTTGTTCTTCATTTGTACAGTGCCTGGCACAATGGGGGATGGTCCATGGCAGGGGCTCCTAGGTGGTCCCATAATGCAAATAATATTTGAATTGAGACCTCTTTCCGCTGGTCAGTGGGAATCTTCACTTCATTTTCTTTGGGGTGGCAAACGTTCCCCTTATTCCTGTGTTCAGCTAATTGAGTTTTGTTCCCCTCTTAGGGGAATATCCAGTGTAACCTTTGGAAGCAGCTCTGCAGAGTTACATTCTGAACTCTCTAACTTTAAGAGCAACCCCTATCTCTTTGTGGTTGGTTGGTTTGCAGCCTGCGTTGTAAAGTACCAATAGCTCCAGCTGAAATGGATTTTTAAAAGTGTCATATTATGGAGAATTTTACTTTCCATCTTGTTGTTTATTAGGCTCTTAAAGGGAAAGCTTGTAATGCATCCATTGATCGAAATACCAATTGAATAGATGCGAGCACATAAAATTGTCCCGACCCTTTAATAATGGAGCAATATCATTTGTAATGTAGGCAGTGCAATTAGTATTGCCAACCAATACACTACCCCTTGATGGGTGCCTTTGAATCATTTTTATACATTACAGCGTATAGAGAAACCAAGCAGACTAACTTGCTTTAAGTATCTAGCCAACGAGTAATGAAGCCCTCAGAAGCGTGCAATTCTCTTTGGAGGATACTATATCTTTCTTTCTTTCCCTCCGAAGTGGAGCCTAAACTCCCTCTATGTATTTTTTTTGTTTGTTTGTTTTTAGCTCTTGGTTAATGTAAAGGTAACCGTATAGGGTAAGGAGCCAGGAACAGTGCAAGACAGCATTGCACAAGCTTTCCCCAACCCAGCTCTGTTGATACAGTTTCAACTTTAGGCTTCCTAGTATCCGCTGCTCAGATAGTGCAGTGATGGTTTTGGTATAAGGACTGACCTCGTGTGAATTTGGAGAACTAAATCTGGGACAGAAGCGTGAGATTCCTAGGAATTTAAGACATAGAAAGAGCCACTGTCCCAGCTTTCTTGGGGAATCAGATTAGTGTTTACAGAGCACTTTACATATCCAAACTCGTCATCAAACTTTAATTAAAAATTGTACATTACTGCCTGAGGTCAACACCAAAACTGATGTGATGTACAGAGAAAAAGCAAAGTTTATGTGAAGACTTAGGAGAGCCAGGCTGATAAAGTCGAGATAGTTACAGTTTTCTGACACGTGAGACAGCGGAAGAATAACTGAAGGGTGCAAGAGGTAAAAAGATCAGCTACACAAGAGGCAGGATCCATTTTTCTCTAACCAAAGTGTATGTGTAAGTGGTTAAAGCACAGGACTAGGAGTCAGGAGAATACGGGTTCTGTTTCTGGATTTGCCTTATGTGACCTTAGGCAAATCGCTACGGCATGTATTTTGAGTGCCTCTGTTTTAGGGTGCCCAACTTGAGACGTATTGGGTCTTACTGTAAGAAGTACTGAACCCTCCAAATGCTAAATGAAGTTACTGGGAGCTGCAGGTGCTAAGCACCTCTGATAACAAGGACCCAAGAGGTCAGAATTTGAGCACCAATGTTTAATAAACGATTTGAAAATGTTGACCTTAACTTTTGTGTTTGTTTCATGTCTGTAGAATAGGGATAGTACTTATCCTGCCTCACAGAGGGGATGAGGTTTAATTAATTAATGTTTATAAATCGCTTTGCCATCCTTAGATGTCAGGTGCTCTAGGAAACCAAAGTGTTTGTGAGCAGGTATCTTTGCCAGCCTCTTATAAAGCAAAGTCCTCACACTGAGTAGAATTAAAAACTTACTGCTTACTGGGGTCTGACTGTGTTAATTTCCTTGTTATTACAGTTCAGTCTCAAACCTTTTCCCATGCTTGGTGATTCCTAGATCCATCCCTAAGGACTGCTCAGCCCACACACTGGATCCTCTCTCATCAGGCAGCCACTCTCAGCTACCTCCTATCTGAGCGTGGTAATGAGTCCCTTTTTACATGAGTCCTCAGAACGCTCTGAAAGCTTTCATAGCAGGATCAACACCTACCAGTAGGGTGTGGGTTATAGGCAAAAACTGCTGGCCTGTTAAATGTATTCATTAATAGAAATAAATAATATTTTAAGTTATATATTTTTTAGGTTATGGGGAGAATGGCATTCAAAAAGAATTCACTTGTGAAGAAAATGAACGTGCTGAGTCATTTAGGAAACTGGAGAAGAGGGGAAAAACATTGATTTAGGGTATCACATTGTCTTTGGCTGATTATTTCGGAGAACATTTGCAGTTGTTTCTCAAAATGGGATGGATACAGTGTCAAAATAGGTTCCTGTCATCACATGAGCATCTGTTTTGCCCCAATGTATTGTTGAGCTGGTTTGGATGCATACTCCATCAAGGTGGTAATAACACTTAGCACTGTCATAGCACTTTACAAAAGGAGACTTACACCTGTCAAAATCCCAGGCTCATTTTATATATCAGTAGATTAGAAGGGAAGCAGCAAAATACAAATTCTGTTTCATGAGCTACCTCAGTCGGAACACATCCAGAGGAGTGAAATATAGGTCTTGTCTACACTGGCAAGTTTCTGCGCAGTAAAGCAGCTTTCTGCACTGGAACTCCTGAGGCGTACACACTGCCAAGCCACTTAGTGCACAGAAACTCGCAGGTACAGCACTGTAAAACACCACTCCAACAAGAGAGGTACAGCTTCTGCTACAGCGTTGCAGTGCCAGCGTCACCCTGGTCAATTACAGCGCTGCGATTGGCCTCCAGGAGGTGTCCCACAATGCCGCCTCTTGCCTCTCTGGTCATAGGTTTGAACTCTACTGCCCTGCCCTCAGGTGACCAAGAAAGATGGGCTTAGTGGCAGAAGAGTAAGAAATGCTGTGTGGGATAGCTGCCCAGAGTGCACTGCTCTGAATACCACTGCAAGTGCCGCAAGAGTGAACACGCTATTGCGCAGGCAGCTGACAGTGTGAACACACAACAGCGGTTTCCCGTCAGCGCTCTCTGAGCAGTGCTGTAACTACCGACGATGTAACATACCCATCGTTTACTAACCTCTGGCATTAGTTGATGGAAAAATGTCATTTGTGTCATTGTGGAAGAATGTAGACATTGCTTTGCTTTCATTTTTCTTCTGACTATATTACTAACCTGAGTGCACGTGCTACTTAAAAAGAAACAAACTTCTATTCTCAAGTAGCAGATAGATCCAAAGAGGCAGTTTATTGTGGTTCTCAGAGCAGACACTTACATGTAGCAGAGTGTATTTCACAAGTGCTCAGAAGCCAATAGCACCTGACTGCAGCATGTGTCGGAAAAGATCCATTTATGTAACCTGAAATAAACCATAATCAACTTCTGAGCTAAGCTAATGGGGGTAAAAGAAAGCTACTTAAAGGGGATGGTACTCCCCTGGCCTTCCTAGCATAATTACTGATTTGCTATAGTATTAGAATTTTGCCTTTGCAAAGCTACATGTTGGGGAGTTGTCATTATTTCCATTCTAAATCTTGGCTTAAGCAGTTGAATGGGACATTGTCATGGGTTTTAGGCTAAAAGTTGACCTACCTTGAAAATCATTTAGACTAGACAGTCATACCTGCTGGAGTTTTTCCATCTTTTTCTCTCAATGACTATTGCAATGGCGGAGAAGCTTATAAAGTGTTAAGACTTATAATTTATTAGAAGACTTAAGTAAACTGTGAACCATTTTAAAAAAACATTTCCTGAGTCCAAACAGTGGGGTCAGAGAGTTCAAGGACAGCAGAGAGTGTGGATCCAAGGGTATTTTAAAGACAAGGGGTATAATTTTGAACTGGATCCTGAAATGAATGGGGAGTTAACACAATGGTTTGAGGCTGGGATGTGATCATACATTTTTGTATGTGTGAGATGATGGAGCAGCAGCCCGGTTCTGCACATGGGACTTTGGGAAGCTCCAGAGAAGGGAATTGCTATAGTCAAAGAAAGAGGAGACGAAGGAATAGAGGTGAATTTAATCAAAAGATCACAGCATACCCAGCCAGCGTTGCCCACATGGAAGATGAGATTAAGCAGGCACAATTTGCCGATGCACTACTAAATCTCTGCAGTTTAGTCTCTAGACATATAATAGCTTCCAAACTCTGGGTGAGGGGGACATGAGAATAAGCTCTTGGTGAGAGGCTCCATGAAGGGACGTGTGTGAAGCTAAAGTTGCAGCAAGCAAGCTGTGTGCTAAGAAGGCAAGTAAAGCGTGAACATAAAGCATCTTGGGTCTGAGTTGCTCTGGTCATGAGGTGTTGAATAAACCAAGTTGTACAAGATCACAGAGGAAAGCTGAAAATAAGAGAGTTGACATGATCCCCGTTACCCCTGAGGAAAGCAAGAGCCACAAGAAGATGCGTGACTGAGATCACAGCAGCTGTTTGCTTTCAAGAGCAATGATGAAATATTAATTACAGGTAGAAATGGCGTCCTGCAGAGAGCAATGGTGTTCTACGGAGCCATTTGGCAGGGTATTGCAGGCCCCCTCTCATTGCAGGGGAGGCTCAGAGGAAACCTTTTTTTTTTTTTTAGTCCATTAAAGTGAGAGGGAATAGAAGAAGCACTGAGATACCGTGGTGATGGGTTCTACAGAAAACACTGAGAGACAAAATAGTCCTGAGGCCTTGCCACCGACGTCTAGAAAGGGCAACTGAAGAACTATTCAGTCTGGAGAGGAAGGCGATGACATCTGTTGTCATTGTCTCTTTACACAGCATAGGTAGTCTGAAGGAACCACACAACTGCGGCGAGGGGCAGGGTGCTCTGGCAGTGTTCTGCCGGTGGCCTCTGAAACACAGAAGACAACAAGGGCCGCTAGAGGGCTCATAATGTATTAAAGGGATTCTACCCTAAGCTAAGAAAGCTAAGGATGACTGGGGACTGCCCGTGAGACTGCGCTTTCACCAGGGTGTCCGTCAGCCCCGCTAGGGGAGAGAGAGAGAGAGAGAGAGACAAGAAATTCTCAGAGAAATTCAGTAGGCTTTGTAGAACATTTTCTCTCAGTTTTCCTTGTTCTAGCTCACAGGGGAGCCTCAGCACAGGTAAATCTGCTAATGCTGCAGCGCATGTTGAGGGGAAAAATGATCCTGTATCTGAGACGTTTAAAGCGACTCGCTTGGGGATGAAATTTGCCTCTGTGCTGAGGGGCCAGCACAAGCCCTGAGCATCACTGAAATCCCACAGAGTCCTTGTTTGAAAGGCTTAGGGAGGTACATAGGGCCTGTTCTATTTGGTGCAAAGAATTATCTTAAGCTAGCTCCATGACTTTAACAACTGACAATCAGTAAATTATGCCTGTCACTGGAGTTTGGTTGCCCAGTTCAGGTTGTATTGGACAAGATCATTGCAATTAAATAACTGATATTCACAGTGCTTTCAAATTAAGAGGAAAAACTCCCTTGTTATTAAACCCCTGTGTCAATATCCTTCTAAAATACTCTGCATTGACTCTAACAGTGGTTCCTGTTTGCCTGAAAACTTACTGTGGAGCAGTATTCCATCGCAGAAATATTAACTCTGTGATGCTTGGTTCTTTCACTTCCCTTTGCTGCAGTCTCTTGCAAAGACTGGGATTTAAGATCGCCTCAGGACAGGGTAGCACTGCTGACCTACAGGTTTGTTATTTTGACTTGCAAAATCCTCCCTGATGGAGGAGTTCAGAGCGGGTCATTCTGGGTCAGCTGGCAGGTGATGTCTGAGATTAGTGTATCAAGTACACAGAATTCACAACCAGCCCTCTGTTGGGTTCGCTTGCCTGTCGGCCTCTCACCCTGCCTTCATGGGTTTGACTAGATAGGCAGCAGTCTCCCCCCCCCAAGTGTCTTCCATCACCCACGTTGCCTTAGTCTCTCTCCTCGGCAGTGATTAGGTAACTGGTGTTCTGAGACCACGGTTTATCATGCTGACCAGTATTGTCTCATTGTTTCCTTGTTCTCCCCTGTCTGTCTGTCTAGCTACGTGTTGTCTCTTAGATTGGAAGCACTGTGAGGCAGGGACCGTCTTTTACATTAAAGATTGTGACATGTTCAGATATTGTGGTAATAGGGGCTGTACAAATACCATAGACAGCAATAGATCCAGCACCCTGTGGCATTTATGTGAGCATTATATCCCCACTTTACATAAGGGGAAACTGAGGCATGGAAGAGGTGAGGTGACTTACCCAAGGTCACAAAGTGAATGGCAGAGCTGAGAAAAGAACTTGGGAGTCCTGACTCCCAGTCCAGAATTCTATCCACTAGACAACATGTAGAGGGTTTTTTAAAGCATCTTCCAACAGATTTAATACATCTGTAAGTCAGAGAGGGGCCTTTGTTTTGATCTTTTAAGGCAATCTGGCGCATTCCTGTAAATTCCCCAAACATACAGTTCAATCTGCCTGGGATGCAGCTAGGGGCACTCGTAACAGGAAAATTGCAGGGATTGTCAAAGGCCTGTTGACACACAGCTGTCTTGCATAATAGTTGAAAATACAGGGGATGTAAAAGAACCATGGTAGTGAGGAGGTTGAACATGACATGGGACATTATAGGTTATCTGCTCCTTTCAATTTATTTTGCTGCTCAGGCTATTAAGCTCCCTTATACTCTTTGGCTATTATTGACCAATAAAAGATACTGTGAACAGACATGCAGCCTCAGGTTAAAATCTTTCCGGAGCATGTCTGCACATTCTTTTCCTACAGCGGAGGAGGAAAAGGGAGTGTAACATAGGATGACAGGTCTTGCATGTGGTAAAATATTGTTCACCATGCTAAATTAGTAATCTCAGGCCCGATCTACACACACCATTGCACAGGTTGAACTGAAGAGGTGATTTTTTAAACTGATTGATTGTTAATTCCGTGCAGCTTTGTGTATGGACACTATTAAATCAGTTTACACCTGGCTTACATAGAGGTAGCTGTAAAATTGATGCAGGCAAGCTAAAGAGGTTTAATTAAAACTGGTGCAAGCTTGTGTGTAGACAACCCCTGAGTGACTTATTTGTAATACGGCAACAGTAGTTCACATAAAGTCTGTTACCTAATCACCTGGCAAAGGTTCTTGGCACTTCTGTTTTGGGAGAGTCCAAAAGGGCCCCATTGTCCGGAAGCTTGGGAATGGAATGAGCTGGTGCACCACACCTCGGCAGACAAGGGGGTGAAGTCCTGGCTGGGAGCACAAATCAGAGTGAATTTGGTTTGCTGTAATCCCTGTACTCTTGCCTCATGGAACCCTTGCACAGACTCATACAATTCAGTGCAATTGCCAACTTTCTTTCAAAGCAACCTAGGCTTGATTATGGGTTTTGGGTCCATTGGTTAGAACTGTGTGGGGAATGTTGGCACAATGCTTACCCATACTGAGCTTGCTGGAAGCCACTTCTCTTACCCTAGACTTTGTTCCAGAGCCTTTCGTAGTTCGGTTTTTAGGGGGGCTTAAAAAGCATGAAGTTCCCCCCTGTGGAGTCTCACGTCTCTTTTTGGAGCTCTGCCCACACCTGGAATGCTCAGCACTCCCCATGCACATACAGCTGATGCTGCATCCACCATCCTGCTGGTGGAGAATGATTGATTGGAAGAGCCTCATTTTGGGGAAATCTCAGTGCTTCTCCTTAACCAGGCATAAAGGACTCTGAGCACCAAGAGATATTGCTATGCGGGGAGGAGGGTGTGAGAGATGGAACAGAGTAATATGGATAAGATTCACAGGATGAGTATCTAGAGCAGCGTAAAGTTGAAGTCACCAATTCGGTGGGTGGGGCTAGTTATGATCAATGCTTCGTAAATTCTCCCTTACTTGGACTAAACCATGTAAACTCAGCTTGCTGTTCTAGCCCTCCCTGGCACCCCCCAGATGGAGACTTCAGGAACCCCACCAGCTTCTTAACAATCCCACCCTGGTATTTTCAAATGCTATTGAAATGTGACTAGCTGCTCATCAAGAGGCACATTCTGTCCCTCCCACAGTGACTGTGGAGGGTCTCAGGTGCAGTGGGACACTGTGTAGTAATTGAAAACCATTTCACCTGGCTTCCCTGCACAGCACTTTGTACACAACGCTGTTTTTGCAGCCACAAACTGGTAGAGGCGATTGGCACGCTCTCCAGCTGGACTGTGCTTTTGAGATCTCAGCACACAGTGGTGCTGCCAGCTGCGGTTTAAACTCTGCGTTGTGATTTTTTTTCAGGAACAATAGAGGAATTAAGGGGAAAAGCGGTTGTGGCACTGAAACGCATTCAAGAGAGAACTTGAAATAAATCCAGTGGGAACAGAGCAGCTGGATTATAGCTCACGGCCAGAAACCCAGGGGGAAAGGAAGAGATTTAGTAGGGGGTGCCGCTGAATGTGACGTCCCTGCTTCTCCCCACAGTCAGACCCTGCCATATAGGGGAGACACTGGATTGAGGGTCACGTTTTGTCATCATAGCCCATAGCTGTGTTGGATTTATAATTTCTTTTTTTAGGCCAAGGGCCTTGGATTCAATTGTTGCCTAATCTAGGTGCTGATGGGGCAATGGAATATTGATGCCTTGGCCAGGGGGTTTGTAACTTCATTTTGAGTGAATAAGTAAGAAAGAGGGAAGCTTTTGGGGAGAAACATTTTGTTTATGTGCAAACAACTTTTAAACTAGGAAAAACTTGGAAAGATTCAGAGATTTTTCAATCTGGGCTTTTAAAATACAAATCTTCCCAGTCCGTTTAACATAAACCTCACAGTAATTTTAATTATCAGAGGGGGAGCCGTGTTTGTCTGGATCTGTAAAAGCAGCAGAGAGTCTTGTGGTACCTTATAGACTAACAGACATTTTGGAGCATGAGCTTTCGTGTGTGAATATCCACTTCGTCGGATGCATGTGTAATTTTAATGTGACTTTGGAGTCTCTAACCCTGCATGACATATCAAATATCTGCATTTAGAGAGAGCCAGCAGAGATGTTCCAAGACCCACCTAGTGGCCTTGTTCCTACTATGGGGGGCCGGGTTGCTCGATCCACCTACGAATACTCTGTGTAAATGCCTGTATATGAATGGATTTATTGGGATGAAGTGTGGTCCAGTGGCCCATTGAGCAGAAGAGCTGGGAGTTGGGATTCCTGCGTTCTAATTCAATCTCTGCTGCGGTTTGTGACCTAGTGCAACTTATGTAAGATCTCTGTGCTGTCTGTAAAATATGTCTAATGACATCAACCTACCTTGCAGTGGTATGTGACTTTTGTGGGAGGCCCTTTGAGGTCTTCAGATGGAAGGCACTGTAAAAATAATGCAAAGTGCAGAGAACTTAAGAACAGCCATACTGGGTCAGATCAAAGGTCTGCCTAGCCCAGTGTCATAGGTTCCCCAGCAGGAATGAAAAGAACAGGGAATCATCAAGTGATCCATCCCCTGTCACCCATTCCCAGCTTCTGGTAAACGGAGGCTAGGGACACCATCCCTGCCTATCCTGGCTAATAGCCATTGATGGACCTAGCCTCCATGAATTTATCTAGGTTGGTTGGTTTTTGTTTTGTTTTGTTTTGTTTTTTTAATTTTGTTATAGTTTTGGCCTTCACAACATCCTCTGGCAAAGAGTTCCGCAGGGTGACTGTACGTTGTGTGGAAAAATACTTCCTTTTGTTTGTTTTAAACCTGCTGCCTATTCATTTCATTTGGTGACCCCTATTTCTTGTGTAATGAGAAGGAGTAAGTAACATTTCTTTATTTGCTTTCGCCACACTAGTCATGATTTTATAAACCTCTATCATATTCCCTCCTCCTTTAGTCATCTCTTTTCCAAGCTGAAAAGTCCCAGTTTTATTAATCTCTCCTCATATGAAAGTTGTTCCATATCCCTAATCATTTTTGTTGCCCTTTTCTGAACCTTTTCCAATTCCAATAGAGATGAAGTGACCACATCTGCCTGCAGTATTCAAGATGTGGACGTACGATGGATTTATATATTTATATTAGGAAACACTATTTCACTAGGAGGGTGGTGAAGCACTGGAATGGGTTCCCTAGGGAGATGGTGGAATCTCCATCCTTAGAGGTTTTTAAGGCCCGACTTGACAAAGCCCTGGCTGGGATGATTTAGTTGGGGTTGGTCCTGCTTTGAGCAGGCGGTTGGACTAGATGACCTCCTGAGGTGTCTTCCAACCCTAATCTTCTATGCTTCTAGAGGCAATATGATATTTTCTATCGTATTATCTATCCCTTTCTTAATGATTCTGTCTGCTTTTTTTGACTGCTGCTGCACAGTGAGCGGATGTTTTCAGAGAACTATCCACAATGACTCCAAGATCTCTTTCTTGAGTGGTAACAGCTAATTTAGACCCCATCATTGTATATGTATAGTTGGGATTATGTTTTCCAATGTGCATTACTTCGCATTTATCAACATTGAATTTCATCTTCCATTTTGTTGCCCAGTCACCCAGTTTTGTGAGATCGTTTTGTCGCTCTTCTCAGTCTGCTTGGGACTTACCAAACTACTCAAGATAGTTATCATCTGCAAATTTTGCCACCTCACTATTTACCCCTTTTCCCAGATCATTTATGAATATGTTGAATAGGACTGATCCCAGTACAGACCCCTGGTGGACCCCACTATTTACTGCTGTACATTATGAAAACTGACCTTTTATTCCTACCCTTTGTTTCCTATATTTTAATCAGTTACCAATCCATGAGAGGACCTTCCCTCTTATCCCATGACTGCTTATTTTACTTAATAGCCTTTGATGAGGGACCTTGTCAAAGGCTTTCTGAAAATCTAAGTACACTATATCCACTGGATCCTCTTTGTCCACATGCTTGTTGACTCCCTCAAAGAATTCTAGTAGATTGGTGAGGCATGATTTCCCTTTACAAAACCATGTTGACTCTTCCCCAACAAATTGTTAATCTATGTGTCTGACAATTTTGTTCTTTATTATGGTTTCATGGCTGGTACTGGAGTTAGGCTTACCAGCCTGAAATTGCCGGGATCTCCTCTGGAACCTTTTGTAAAAATTGGCCTCACATTATCTATCCTTCTGTCATCTGGTACGTAAGATGGTTTAAATGATAGTAGATTGGTGAGGCACGATTTCCCTTTACAAAAACCATGTTGACAATTCCCCAACAAATGATGTTTGTCTATGTGTCTGACAGTTTTGTTGTTTACTATCGTTTCAACCAGTTTGCTCAGTATTGAAGTCAGACTTACCAGCCTGTAATTGCTGGGATCACCTCTGGAGCCCTTTTTAAAAGTTGGCATCTCATTAGCTATCCTCCAGTTAGTAGTTCTGCAGTTTCACATTTGAGTTCCTTCAGAACTCTTGGGGAAGGAGGGAGGGATAGCTCAGTGGTTTGAGCATTGGCTTGCTAAACCCAGGGTTGTAAGTTCAGTCCTTGAGGGGGCCACTTAGGGATCTGGGGCAAAATCAGTACTTGGTCCTGCTAGTGAAGGCAGGGGGCTGGACTCAATGACCTTTCAGGGTCCCTTCCAGTTCTAGGAGATTGGTATATCTCAAATTATATATAATACCATCTGGTCCCAGTGACTTATTACTGTTTAGTTTATCAATTTGTTCCAAAACCTCCTCTAATGACACCTCAATCTGGGACAGTTCCTCAGATTTGTCACCTAAAAAGAACGGCTCAGGTTTGGAAATTTCCCTCATATCCTCAGCCGTGAAGACCAATGCAAAGAATTCATTTAGTTTCTCTGCAATGGCCTTATCGGCCTTGAGTGCTCCTTTAGTATCTTGATTGTCCAGTGACCCCACGGGTTGTTTAGCAGGCTTTCTACTTCTGATGTACTTAAACATTTTTTGCTATTATTTTTTGAGTCTTTGGCTAACTGTACTTCAAAAAAATTTTTGGCCTTCCTAATTATATTTTTACACTTCATTTGCCAGAGTTTATGCTCCTTTTTATTTTCCTCACTAGGATTTAACTCCCACTTTTTAAATGATGCCTTTTTGTCTCTCACTGCTTCTTTTACTTTGTTTAGCCATAGTGGCACTTTTGTGGTTCTCTTACTATGTTTTTTAATTTGGGGGATACATTTAAATTGAGCCTCTATTATGGCGTATTTAAAAAGTTTCCATGCAGTTTGCACAGTGGTACACTGCTGTACCTCTTAATTTCTCTTTACCTAACTTCTTCATTTGTGTGTAGTCTCCCTTTCTGAAATTAAATGTGACAGTGTTGGGCTGCTGTGGTGTTTTCCCCCGCCACAGGGATGTTAAATGTAATTATATTATGGTCACTATTACCAAGCAGTCCAGCTATAGTCACCTCTTGGACCTGATCCTGTGCTGCACTTAGGACTAAATCAAGAATTGCCTCTCCTCTTGTGTGTTCCAGGACTAGCTGCTCCAAGAAGCAGTTATTTAAGGTATCAAGAAACTTTATCTCTGCATCCCGTCCTGAGGTGACACGTACCCAGTCAACATGGGGAGAGTTGTTGTGTTGTTATCTGGCTGTTTCCAGTTGTACCTGTCTGAGAAGGGAATTTCCCCAGCCTGTAGGAAAAGGAGGAGGTTTTATATTTCATGTGGATAATGTGGAACCACCATCCCGCTGCCCAACCCACTCCCCCCCAAATCTGCATTGCAGGTATAATCAAGTGTTTGTTATATAATAGTCAGCCATAAAAATGACTACGATAGTTTTGATTGCAAGATTAAGTAATAGATTGAGCTGCGAAGAAGAAAACTCTTTAGATAGCTTCAGTTATAATATTGGCAAGGAGAACACAGGAAATCTATGAAAGGTTTTAAAAATATGAAGAAAATATTAGATGCTTCAAAGGCAATTTGTATTATTTACAATTGATCCCAGTGGTTCTGCTCTTGCGGCTGGAGTTCCCTGTTAGTGTTAAACCGCTCTACTGTTAGCAGCTGGGGGTTGTGTGTGCCTTAAAGGGGGTGCTTGGAATGGATTCCATTGAAATGGGGACCCACTTTTCTAGTCTCTGCCAGACTTGCAGCTGAGGGCTTTATAGAAAAGGGTACAAACCTGCTTTGGTAACGTGGGAGAGCAAAGCGTCTGTTGCAGAGTCTTCAGGAAAAAAACTAGTCATTAGTCAAATGGCCACCGAGGGAAAACTTTCTGCTGAAATGCTGGTTTGCTCCACACACAACTGCTGAGTAGACTTACCCTGTTATGCAGCAGCCAAGGGGATTTGGTGAGGGGCTGTGAGCCTTCTGAGCCGTTTCCTCTCTAAAAAGAGCTCCCTTTCCAGTCCCTGTGAGCGGCCGGTGCTGCTCTGGGAGGGCTTTCAGGGACCATCCTCCCCAGCAGCTCTGCTCTTCTCTTTTCCAAAGTGAATTGTGTGCTGGCGTTAGGTGCCAGATTGACAGCCATGAAGGCTAACGCCTCCAGAATGGAATCAGCCTGGGCAGCAGAGGTGCCGGCTCCCCACGTGCTGCCTTGTGAGCCTCCGTTGGGGGAACTAACCGTAACGGTGAGAAGGGAGTTCGGGAAGTGTGGCCCGTTCATCCTTGGCCTCCATACTGACGCTGCCGGTAAGGGTGCCCACTGAGATCAGGGGTGTTTTATGGCAAAAGTAAAGCCTAGATCCCCCAAACATTGAGGGCTGCTAATCGGGGGTCCCCACCAAAATGTCAGTGTCCCTGCCCCAAAATCTCTGCTTCTCAGAGCCTAGAAGCATTCTTCCTCTCCAAGCCCCCATCTCTCCACCCCTTTACCGTGCTCCCCAGTCTCCTCCTCCTACTACTTTGACTTTCCTCTCTTGCACAGGGAGCTTGGCATTGCAGGCCTACAGCGTTCTCCCTGCAAGGTCCCTCTGGAGACCAAACCCTGTCTGGGAAGCCTCCACTGCTTCACATCCGTCGCCTTACGGTGCTTGAAGATGTGAGAGGTGGAAGGAAACTAGCTAGGTGACAGCTAGCCCAGCTCCAGGGGCTGCTGAGGATTTGGTCTCTGCTGTACATCTCCAGATGCATTTTCCACTCTAGTTTTGGGTGTGTCAGGCACTGCAGCTTCCACCCCTTCCCTTGGGAGGCTGTTGCATAGTCTGATCACTCTCACTCTGAGGAAGTTTTTCCTGTTGTTTATTCTAATTTTCCCCTGTCTTAATTTAATCCAGTACCCCTAGTTATACTCAAAGGATCATCCCTAAATCATTCCTCTTCCTCCTTGGTGCTTGTACTTCTCAGTACCCCAAGAGGGGACCCATAAGAGTCAAACGAGAGTGAATGTCAGCTTCTGGCTCTGTCATGAGGTCTTTGTGTACATGCAGCCTGAAGCAGTAGAGGTGCTAGAGCAGAGGTGGGCAAACTTTTTGGGCTCAGGGACACATCTGGGTGGAGAAATAGTATGCAGGGCTGGGACAGGGGGTTGGGGTGTGGGAGGGAGTGTGGGGTATGGGAGGGGGTGCGGTGTGCAGGAAGGGGCTCAGGGCAAGGGATTAGGGCAGAGGAGGGGTGCGGAGTGTATGAGGGGGCTCAGGGAAGGGGGTGCAGCATGCAGGAGGGGGCTCGGCAGGGGTGCAAGTGGGTTGCGGATTACGGACGGGGGCTCAGGGCAGGGGTTGGGGTGCACAGGGGTGCAGGATGCAGCAGGGAGCTCGGGGCAGGGGGTTGGGGTGTAGGAGGGGTGCAAGGTGCAGGCCAGGGGGCTTAGAGCAGGCAGTTGGAGGGTGGGGTGCACGAGGGGGCTCAGGGCAGGGGGTTGGGGTGCAGGAGGGGTGCGAGATGCAGGCAGGGGGCTTAGGGCAGGCAGTTGGAGGGCGAAGTGTACGAGGGGGCTCAGGGCAGGGGGTTGGGGTGCAGGAGGGGTGCGAGGTGCAGGCAGTTGGGGGGCGGGGTGTAGGCGGGGGCTCAGGGCAGGGGGTTGGGGTGCAGGGCTGGTTCGGGGTGCAGGCAGGGGGCTTAGGGCAGGTAGTTGGGGGGCAGGGTGTAGGAGGGGTTCGGGCTCTGGCCCTGCTTACCTCAAGTGGCTCCAGGGTGGCAGCTGCGCGCACCGGGGCCAGGGCAGGCTCCCTGCCTACCTGCCCTGTCCCCGGCCCCGTGCCGCTCCCGGAAGCGCTGCGGCCCCTGGGGGAGGTAGGATAGAGGGCTCTGCATGCACTTCCCTTGCCACGCCTCCAGGTACCTCCCCTGAAGCTCCCATTGGCTGCGGTTTTCCGTTCCCGGCCAATGGGAGCTGCGGGGGGTGGTGCCTGGAGTCAAGGGCAACGCACGGAGCCCTGTGGCTCCCCTGCCCCCCACCCGGGGGCTGCAGGGACGTAGTGCAGGTGGCACTGCGGGCCAGATCCAAAGCCCTGAGGGTCCTGATCCTGCCCGCGGGCCGTAGTTTGCCCACCCCTGGGCCAGAGGAAGAGCTGAACTCAGTGTTGATTGGTTGGGGAGGAAATTCATAGATTCTAAGGACAGAATGGACCATTATGGTCACTTAATCACACCTCTTGAATAACACCAGCCATAGCACTGCCCCAAACAATTCCTAAAACAGATCTTTCAGAAAACATCCACACTTAAAAAATTGCCAGTGATGGAGGATCTACCACGACCCTTGGTAAATTGTTCCAATGGTTCATTACTTGCGCCTTATTTTGCACCTGAATTTCTCTAACTTCGGCTTCCAGCCATTGGATCATGTTAGACCTTTCTCTGCTAGCCTGAAGAACCCATTATTAAATATTTGTTCCTCATATAGATAGTAACAGACCGTGATCAAGTCACCTCTTAATTGTTTCTTTGTGACGCTAAATAGATTGAGCTCCTTGAGTCTATCACTATAAGGCAGGTTTTGTAATCCTTTAATCATTCTCATGGCTCTTCTCTGAATCCTCTCCAATTTATCAGCATTCTTCTTGAATTGTGGGCACCAGAACTGAACACAGTATTATAGCAGCGGTCACACTAGTGCCAAATTCAGAAGTGAAATAACCTCTCTGCTCTTACTTGACATTCCTCTGTTTATGCCTTAGCTCTTTTGGCTCCAGCATCACGTTGTTGAGCTCATGTTCAGCTCATAATCCACCGTGACCGCCAAATCTTTTTCAGAGTCACTGCTTCCCAGGATAGAGTCCCCCATCCTGTAAATATGGCCTACATTCTTTGTTCGTAGATGTATACCTGTATACATTATACATTTAATTGTATTAAAATGCTTACTGTTTGCTTGCACCCAGTTTGCCAAGCGATCCGGATCTCTGTATCAGTGACTTGTCCTCTTCATTATTTATCACTCCCCGACTTGGTGTCATCTGCAAACCTTATCAGTGATTATTTTGTTTTCTTCTTGGTCATTCATAAAAATGTTAAATAGCTTAGGACCAAGAATCAATCCTTATAGAATATTAGGGTTGGAAGGGACCTCAGGAGGTCATCTAGTCCAACTCCCTGCTCAAAGTAGGACCAATTCCCAGACAGATTTTTACCCCAGTTCCCTAAATGGCCTCCTCAAGGATTGAACTCACAACCCTGGGTTTAGCAGGCCAATGCTCAAACCACTGAGCTATCCCTTGTGGAATCCCTGTGAAAACACACCTGCTTGATGATGATTCCTCATTTAAAATGACATTTTGAGATCTATCAGTTAGCCAGTTTTTAATCCATTTAATTTGTGCCGTGTCATTTTCTATCATTATAGTTTTTTTTAATCAAAATGTTGTGTGGTACCAAGTTAAATGTCTTACAGAAATCTAAGTAGGTTACATCAATACTGTTATCTTTACCAACGAAACTTTTAATCTCATAAAAAAAAATATACCAAGTTAGTTTGACAGCATCTGTTTTCCATAAACCCATGTTGATGTGCATTAGTTATATTGCTCTCCTTTAATTCTTTATTAATCAAGTCCTGTATCAACCATTCCATTATCTTGCCTGGGATGGATGTCATGCTGACAGGCCTATAATTGCCTGGGTCATCCCATTTACCCTCTTTAAAAATTGACACATCATTAGCTTTCTTCCAGTCTTCTAGAACTGCCGCAGTGCTCCAAGACTTATTGAAAATCAACATTAATGGTCCAATGAGATTCTCCGCTTGCATCCAAGCATTTTAAAAGAACTGGCTATCTCGACATGCTGATTTTAAAATGTCTGACTTTAGTAGCTTCTGTTTAACATTCTCTGGAGATACTAGTAGAATGGAAAGAGTGTTGTCATCACCATACAGTGAGACTATATCATCTGTTTTTCCTTTCAAATACAGAACAAAAATATGTATTGAACACTTCTGCCTTTTCTGCATTATTATTGATAATTCTACCATTTCCATCTAGTAATGGACCAATACTATTGTGTGGATTCTTTTTGTTCCTAATATGTTTTTAAAAACTCCTTACTGTCCTTAACCCTGCTGGCTATAGATTTCTTTGGCTTCCCTTATCAATTTTCTACAGTTCCTAGCTTCTGACTTGTATTCCGATATATCAACTTCCCCTATTTTCCATTTGTTATTTTTACTTATTTTTTTAACAGCTGCCTTCATTCTCCCTATAAACCAGGTCATTCTGTTAACCAGCACAGCCTTCTTCAATTGAGGGATTGTATATAGAGCATAGATGAGAGGGCCTTTCGGGGAGGCGTCCGTAGCAGGGGAGCTCTGCTTTGAATGGGCCTTGTAAGGTTTGTTGGAGCAGGATTCTTTTCATATGCAACGTACACACCAACCGCATTTAATTGGTGATGTTCATTCAAAAAACCTAGGAATTTCCCAAACCAAAAACTGTTTTTAAAAAAGTAGTAACAGTGGGCAGTGAAGTATGGCAGTGAGGGAAAGGCTGTATCCCTTGTCTGATTGCATATTTGGAAACATGGTTTTTAAGAAGGAGAATTTTGGCAAAGAAAGTTTAACGTTGTTTTTGGGTCCAGCCTTAGCTCTTTTCAGCCAAGTTTGTTTTGTTTACAAGTAAATAGTTTGGTGGTTCATTGAGCCAAGCGATCTGATTAGCTGACCAGACTTTAGTGCTGCTTAACGCTACATTGTCTTGCTGAGTCCTTTGCTTTCCTGCCAGCCTGGACTGACACTTGAATCTTTCTGGTCTGTTGGAAGAGAAAGTATATTTGCAAGAATTCAATCTTACAGAAAACAAGCGAGGGAAAACACAGACTCTTAAGTGTTTTAAGTAGAGAAAATGGAAGAAAGAAAATCAAACCTGGCCAAGTGTGTGATTTATGATGGGCCTGACTAAAATCTCAGGTCACTAGCTAAGTTATTACTGTTGAGTAGTCAGTGGATTTAAAGGGGAAAGCCCAGACATAATCATTGCCTAACTCAGGGAATCAAACCTTTTCCTAGAGCAAGACTTGGGCTCTGACCGTTGTTAACACAGACTGTGGGATTCTGCTTTTGAAGCTCTCACTGCTGTTGGCAGCTGATCTTTGGCAGCTGCTGCGCTGTTTTTAAACATATATTTTTGTAGTGTCCCTCTATCCCCTTTTTTCATTTAAAATTATATTCCCCCCTCCCCCATCCTCCCCCACGCAGGAGTGGGGGAAAGACAACCCTCAACCTTGTGTAGTCAAGGTTATGGCGATAAATTCTGTTGCATTGTCACTTCTATTCGGAGTAAATTGGCTGGCTGCTTTCGGGCTGAAGGGAAGATAATTTGCTGTAGTATTTCAAATGGATTAGAAATGGATTTGAAGGGAAAGTTCATGCCTCCCATTACAAAGGCTAGAAAGAAGACTATCTTAAGGCACTGTTCCCTCTCTGGCCTTCATTATCCACGCTTAATACCTTTCCTATTTTCCAGCATTAATGAAATTTCCTGCCGGAGCAGGCCTGCTGGACGGATGGGAAAAGTCTTTAGATCTGAGAGCTTGTGTTGTAGAAAAGGAATTACAAGCCCCTCATGTTGAGGGCCGGCGTATTCTTCAGGTCCTTGGCCCAGCTATTATCTCATTAATTTTATCCTCTCTTCTCAATACAGTTAGTTTCCAAAGGCCATCCTTTCCATTAGGGTAACAATTGAGTAGAGTGCTGTGACACTGCTGCGAATTAAAAGCTACATGCTGTTTTTAGAGGCACCCTGCCCTTCTTTAGATGTGTCCTCCTTCCTTCACGCCCCCGCTCACCCCATGCTGCCCTGTCTCTGCCTTTTGCTCAGACTTTTAGCCGGTGAGGCGAATGTCACTTTAAGCAGGTGTAGGAGAGACAAGCCGAATATTACGGCCAGAGCTAAATACCCATTTGGAAGACCAATGAATCCAGCTTAAATCTGTAGAGCCTGCTGTAGGAATGGAAGGCAGCTTTTATAAAGGCATGATTGGAACAATTAAGTTCTAGGCAAAACCCTCTCCCTTCTGTATGGGAATGGCTTATATGTGCTCAGCAAATTCACATAATTATTCTCTCTCTCCCTCTGATACATGGCGCATAATGGATCTTTTTCCAGTCAATTTCTGGATTTCTTATGCCACCTGAAAATAAGATAGCTGGAGCCAGAGCTGAGCAGAGGTAGGCAGTGTCTGAGCTTCCCATTCTAATCTCTCACAGCGAGATTCAGGCCTCCTTGCACACAAGCCTGTGATCTTGGACAGCCCTCTGTTTAAGAAAAGACCTGATTGTGTAAAATTCTGTTGCAGACACGTGTCCACTGGAGACTAGATTGACTCCTCCAGACTCATTTGACTGGTAACCCAAGCCAAATGGAAACCTAGGATTCCTGAGGGCGAAAGGTGAAGGAATTAACCTCCTGGTGCAGCGTGAAATGCAGAAATTAAAAATAACTCCCGACATGTTTAGTGTAACCATGGGTTATCAGGGTTCCCATGCCTAGCACTCTATGTGCAGTAAGGTGAATTCAGACAGAGAATGTATTCAATCTTCTGCTCTCCCACCCCCACCTCCATGTACAGTAGGTATTCTGTAGCATTCCCTGCACCAGTCTGGACTGTATCTTTTGCAAGCAGGGTGAAGACAGATAATAAAACTGCTGAAGCAGTAATGTAACTTCCTGGCGCCTTTCCCTCCGTCTTTCTGTCTCCAGCGGGGGAAACAGCTCTAAAGGTTATTGGAGCGGATTACAACTCCATTTGGGAGTTTTTCCCCCCATTAACTTTGACTTTTCTAGAAATAAACATTTTTCAGGTCATAAGCCCTAGCTGGTAGGTGACCCGGTCTTCCTAGAGTCCTGGGGCTGTGGGCATAGGGCACAGGTGGAAGCAGTGTTCAGAGAAATCACTATTCAGAATCTTCCTGGCACAGAGAGAATGGGAACAAAGGCAGAGATGATTCCAGCAGTCACCGCTGTGGCACAAAGCTTCCCTCGGCCAGAAACACTGTCATGCCCTCAGGTTAGACTTGGACTGTATGTATCTTGTCCCCACAGTGTCTTCAGATGTGTGTCACCCACATTGGTAGCACAATCTGTGGGTATGCAAACACAGCATGTACGCTAACGCGCGTGTGTGTGTTCAGAGTGCTGCTGAGATTTCACTGCTAGGGACTTGGGTGGACCATGTTATATTCTGAAACAGAGAAGCTAAGGGTACGTCTTCACTACCTGCCATATCGGCGGGTAGCAATCGATTTCTCAGAGTTTGATATATCGCGTCTCATCTAGACGCGATATATCGAACTCCGAACGCGCTCCCGTCGACTCCGGAACTCCACCATCGCGAACGGCAGTGGCGGAGTCGACGGGGGAGCCGCAGACGTCGATCCCGCGCCGTGAGGACGGGTAAGTAATTCGAACTAAGGTACTTCAACTTCAGCTACCTTTGATCGCCCCCCCCCCCCCCCCGCAGTGTAGACCAGGCCGAAGAATGCAGTATAAAGGCCTCTCTGTCCGGCCTATCTGTTACTATGCCACTCCCACCCCACACAAGTGCAGCTCTGAGTCTCTAATCTCAGAAGAAAGATAAAGATTCCTGTAGCACTTGAAATATTATTTGGTCAATTGGCTATGAAGCTTAGTCAATTCCAGGATCTTTCAACCCCATCAGAATCCGACACGCTCAGCTACCAGTCCCAGAGATTTTCTCCTGGCTGAATTTGAATGGGCCCCACACTTAGGGGCCCCTCAGTCGCACAAGGGGAACAATGCAAGTGCATGGTCTGCCTGTGTAGTTCTATTTAAACATACCACGCCTTCATCCTTTCAAGTTGGTTCAATTTTTCCCCAAGATTCCAGCAGTCTGGCTAGTGGTTCTGAAGGCAGAATGAGGAACAGTGCTGTTATCCTGTTCTGGGATCTCCCATGTGATGTGTGATTGTCTTTGGCCTGGTGTTCTCTTCAGAAGCCTTCCAGATGTCACTGTGGTGGAACATCTCCAACTGGGGGAAGACAGCTTAGGTGGCCCGTCGGTGGTTCTGAAGCTTACGTTCCAAACTCTGCCTGCTAGTTAAGAAAGGCAAAGCACGCTGAGGAGCTCTCCAAACTGTGACACTATCCATAGCATTTAAGTAGGGTTGTTGCTCCCAAGATGCAAGCCTGGTTCCCTCGGATGTTCTGGGCGCTGACTACTGCTTTCTCTTTATAAAGAATTAAATATTTATAAACTGCAGTGGTTGCTATGAGGGAGTTAGTATTTGCCAGCAGGTACTGTACAGTTATTCTCTGCTCAGACACAAGGGAAACCTGTGGTGTTTTTCATGGCGTGGTAACAATTGGGCAAATGGTGTCTTGAACAGGGACCACTGTAGTTTGTAAACATTTAATAGCTTGTAACTCTGTGATGAAGAGAGAATCATTGTCCAGAGTAGTCAGGGAAACTGCTGGAACTCTGGGAGCAACGACTGGGCTTAGGCTGGTTGTTAGTAGCATGGTTTGAACTGCATTGAGCGCAAGCCCTTCGCTCTCGTCTGCACAGGCCCTAAAACTGTCACTTAACCCAGTTTTAAATGAGCTCCACTTAGACGGAGCTTAGCCAGCCTGTGTGAATAGGGCCAGGTAGCGGACAGAAATCGTGCTCATTTATTCTAGAGAATTGAACTGATGGGCTAAAAGTGCTTTGAACACAAACCGATCGCTGTGTGCACTTAACCATACGGACAGAAGTGCTGCAGCTCTTGGCTTTGTATTCAGGATGTTTAGCTTCCAAATACAGATGAGGTACAAACACTTTTTTTTCCCTGACCTGAATGAATGTTTTGGGGGTAAAAGGATTTTCCTCCCAGTGTAGCCAGGGCTCTGTTCCCCCGTAGTTCTCTCTCACTCACCCATGTTGTATTGTGTGTAAGTGGATGTTAGTTTTTCAGACACCAAGCTGTGTACAACACAGTTCAGTGATCGTTGAGCTGCTAAATTAACCAAGTTACTTGTCAGAAAAGCAAAGACGGGGGCCACAAGTGATTCCACCGAGATTAATACGCTTTCAGCATTCAGTTCCAGCTCGCAGGAAGTGGCTTGGCTTATATACATTTTTTTTCCCCAGTGAGAATTACCTAGTGTCTTGACAGGGACAGCTTTCACTTCAGCAGTTTGCATACACACAATTTGCTGCTAACACAGGGGGAGAAAAATAAGCGTAACTTTCCGTAAGCTTCTTTTCGTGTGCTTTGCAACATGATAGATGTAAGATATTAACACAGCAGCGTCTGTATGCCCTGAGCACTGCATCAGCTTCACTGAATTCCGTGCATCTCTGCTGGCAAGCCGGAGATGGAAATTTAAATGAGCATGTGGGTTTTTTCTCCTATCAGAGACTAAAAGAAAATATTGAAAGTTCCTGTATCAGAGTAATTTTGTAATAGCTGGGCCTTGTGTCTCGATCAGTGATGTTTTATAGGCATTCTTTGATGTTTTATATGTAGAAATCGAAGTAAATACATCCCATATCGCTAACCATTCCTACCATGCTGCTTGTATATAGGAATTATGGACACATCCCTATCTCTCTGAGCAAGCAAATACTCTGTTTCTAACAACACAGTCACAGGATTCCTTTTTTAGTGTCAAGTGTGTGTAGTTCTTAGTTTCTTGTAGGCAGCTCTCCTGGGTGGAATTTTCTTGTAAGGATCTTTGCTGTTATACATGACTTCCAATTAAGTTGTGGGAAAGCAGCTTAAGTACTTTCAAACAATATTTGCTAACCTGAAGGCTCCTATATTTGATTAGTTTTTACACTTGGGTTTGGTTTTAGCTCAGGTGGAAGTAACTCCATGTTCTGTTAAAAAGCTGTTTGTCTGTAGTGGTTAGTTTTAATCGCAGCTGTAGCATATTACAACTATCACAGCTAGTGAAACCAGGCAGCATTTACTTTTTAGCTAGCATACTTTATTTAAAGGAAACTAACTGCACCAACCACTTCAGGGTGGATAGCTTTAATGAGGCCTTTTCTGGGCATGTTTTCCAGAGAAGGGTTTACTGAGTCTCTGTATTTAGAACAATACTGAATGCAGGTGTCTGTATTAAGGATCTTCCTAGTAAAACCCTGCAATCTAATGCAAATCTGAGCAAAGAGCCCTCAAAGTACAACAAACTAATTGATACCTTAAGTACAGGCCTGTCTATGCAAGCCATTGTGTAGCTCTGAAAGAGGCTTGTGCTCTTTGAAGGTGTGTTTTTTATATAGGTACATGAGAGATGCTTTGAGCGTCTATTGTGCTTTTCATAGAAGGATCTCAAAGGGCTTTACAAGCATTACAACATTTAAGCCACTCAGCCTTCTTGTTGGTACAGATGAGGGAAACTGAGGCACTTTTAAACAATGCCTGCAAGGTCACATAGTTTGGGGGCAGGACTGGGAATAGACCCCACATACCCATTTCAATCCTTTAGCCCCCAAATCACCCTTCTCCTGTAAATTCACACCTTCACTTTAGCTTTGTGTTTCCAGTGCCCCATGCAAAAGGTGTGTGACTTCAAAGAACCTGTGGTTTTGCAGTGAGGAAGTTATTCTACTAGCTACAAATGCCGTATAAATAGCATCTAGCTCTGAACCCATTTCATTTTGTGCAACATGGTTATCTTTAATATTTCCTGGATGTGGAAAGTAGGCAGCGTAAATGGAGATGTAATGTAGATGCCATGACTCAAAATGTGTGTTGTTTTTTTTATTCTGAGCCCCTGCAGTCTATAAATGAATACAAATCTGTCAGTGGCTGTGGTCCACAGCTCAAGACTAACGCAAAATGGGAACATAAGAATGATTTGCATGTAGGCCCACTTGACAACGCGTCGCTCTAGGTTAAAATATGGAGCTGGTTGAGTGGAGGTGTGTAATTCAGGTGGTCTCTCTTGCCCAGGGAGTGTTGATATTGCTTTATGGTTATGAAAACTTTGTGTTTAACATGTATTATTTGTGTGTTAACGTAATAAGGTGTCCATCACTAAGGTATCAGGATCCATTCTTAATGTATATACACTATAACTCTGTGCATCCTCTCACAACATCTAGTTCGGTTCCCTTAGACCAGACCGAGGAGCTAACCAACTGGGAGACCAATTTCCAGGGGGTGCTGATACTCATAATTTTGCTAGGGCCCACACAAAATAGATGCACCTTGAAGATAAATCTCTGGCTCTGATATGTCTGTGCTGTGAGTGAATTTGACAGCTGAAGCCCTGCCACTGAGAGGCCTTTACCGCAGTTCCTTGGAATTCCACTCTGGGAACCAACCAACAAAGCCATGGCTGTCTACCCCTGCCATGATGGGATTAAGGTGGTTCCTGAGGCAGGCACTATGTGCCTTTTAGAGGCTGACCAAAGTCTTGAATTGCACCAGGAAGAGCATGGGATTAACATGCGATTATTATGCTGTGTCCTATCTCCCCTGCCTAAAAGGAGAGTAGCTTCATCCTGCACTAGCTGATGCTTCCAAATGCCCCACCAAGGGGGTGCCACAGAGCACACGTTGCAGTGTAGTGTAGCTCGGAGGTGAGGAGATGAGGTTCATTCCTGCCAGGCCTTGTGAATTTCATGCTCTGCATTGATCTCCTTGTGACGTTAGAGAGGTTTCTTAAGAACCAAACATCATGCAAACCAAACACCTCTGATCTCTAAAGAATCCTGTTCCCCACAGACCAGTGGAACTAGATCTCTCTAGAGAGAAGATTACTTTCACATTGATTTTTGGTATGGATGAGCTGAGAAAACAGATTGGAACCAAGCTGACAAACTTCTGAAATGCAAAAGATAGGGGTTGTTTCCCATCTGCAGGCTGATCGCTAGGCTGTAACCTGACATAGTCAGGCTTATTATCGGGGGTACTTACATTGCCCCTTTACCATAGTAATGGAGTGCCTCATAATCTTAATGCATTTATCTTCACAACACCACCATAGGGTGGGGAAGCGCATTTATCGCCATTTTACACACAGGGAACTGAGGCAAAGAATGATCGTGACTTCTCCAAGGTCACACAGCAAGTCTGTGGTAGAGCAGGGTCCTGAACCCAGCTTTCCCAGTTCCCAGGCTACTGCTCTAACCACTGGGCCGTCGTCCTTCTCACTGTATCACAGATTTGCACATTAAGATGGCAGAGGTGAGAAGCTCCGTGGAGAGAATCCAGGAGGAAATCAGGTGCCGCTTGCTTTCATTCTGCATCACGATCCAATCCCCACACACCTGTCTGTCCAGTCAGAGATCCCACCTGGGCTTATGCTGTTTGTAGCCCCATTAGAAATGCTAACTTCACTGTACAAGAATGACAGGGAAGTTCCTTTCTCCATTTCATGTGAGTCCCTTGCTATAAACACAGATTTTTAGACCTTTAATAAGATGAGTACGTCCCAAAGGCACATTGAAGGGCTTGCCAAAGAATCCGATTGCAGATTGCTGCAGCATAACCGTTCATTCTAAGGTTTCTCCCGCTCTGTGTCTGTGGAAACTCGCAAGCAGATATGTAAGGTTGGTAGCCAATGGCAACAGCCATATTAAATGAATAGACTGTCAAACTAAGCACTAATAAATGTAACTATTACATTTTACAATTCTCTTTCTTTGCAGCACATCTTCATTTAAAGGTAATGCTCCCAGGGTTTGCGTCCTGCTGATAGGATGCCAGGCCTTAATTTACAGATATTCTTCAGTAATGCGCGGTTTATATATACGTTCTGTTAATAGCATTAGGAGCATAAATTGTACTAATACAAAATTAGAGCTGTAATTTGCATAAACAAATTACTGTTTGGATTAGTGGTAAATGGTTAAGAGGACTGGATATTTGAGTGGATTTGATTTGGCCGCAACAGCTCTGTGTGCATAACAGCATCTGTACAAAAATGAGGCGCACGGCTTTACACAGATTGAATGCAAGCTGGCATCACGTAGGAAAAGTCAGTCTGTCAACGGGAAGGGTTTCCTGCAGTGATGAGCACACGGAGGGTAGAGCTGGTACTAAGGTATTAGTTCACAGCCTTTATCAGCGGCTGTTCATCTCATGCAACTGTCAACAGGCCCTAGATTAATCGTACGCCAGTGTCCTAAAAGCACCAGGGCCATGTGATTGTGCTAACCTGGCTCCCGCTGGCTGCTGGGAAGTAAGGGGTGTCACTCCATTCTCATCCCTCTCACTGGCTGCAAGATCTGCTCTTATAGCAGAGTCTTATAGCAGAGGGGCTGGGAAGTTGGTCCCAGTAGCTGTCCGTGCTACCATGTCTTTTGGTTCCCAGTCTCCGCTCTCTGCTACGTAGGCCCTAGGCAGGTCAGTGTCTGTGCCTGGTGTTAGGCAGAGCACTGATTAGACGTGCAGGCCCTGCAAGAACCACTTGTAAGGCCCTAAAGAGGTGCGGAAGGGCCACAGTTTACGGATCACTTTCCTACAGCTTTAGGGCTCCAGTAAGACTCTGGTTAGACTCTGTTCAGCTGAAGTAGTGGGACATAATAGCTCAGTGGTTTGAGCATTGGCCTGCTAAACCCAGGGTTGTGAGTTCAGTTCTTGAGGGGGTCATTTAGGGAACTGGGGTAAAAATCTGTCTGGGGATTGGTCCTGCTTTGAGCAGGGGGTTGGACTAGATGACCTCCTGAGGTCCCTTCTAACCTTGTTATTCTATGATTCTACAATCCGGTCTCTGTTTGTCCCACCTGTCTGTGGAATTCCAGGCCTACATCTGTTGCCAGCTACTTATGATTGCAGATGGGTCTTGGGCTGCCGGCCCCATCTGGGCTGCCCCAACACTTCCATCTGGCTAGGAGGGACATCCTTTCTTGGGGAGAGTTTGCAGAGAGGGCATCTTCTCCAGCACTGGTGCAGAACAGGGACAACCTGGAAAAGGGGGCTCCTCAGAGAGAGCCAACTTCTGGCTTTAAATGAACCATTGAGCTTGGTTTTCCTGCCCTTGGCAGCTATGGATCTTCCATGAGCCAGGGCTAGGGACGGGATGTTCCAAGCCAGTGGGCAGCTGAGCACTCCTGTGCCCAGTTTCACTGGGATGGTTGTGTCCACATGTATGTATTTTGGTAGCAGTAAAGTTGGCTCTGTATTTAGAAGGCACACAGAAACCTCGAGGTGCTATATGCTGTCATGCACTAATAGCCACATGTACAGCCCAGGTTTTAGCTGTACTTTGGGTTCAGCGTGGGAGGTCCACGGTATCAGTCAGCAATATTTAGGGACAATGAACAGGGCTGGGTCAACCAAAGCCAGGGTGCCCTGAGAAGCCATTTGATGTCCCCTAGTGCCCCTCAGCCAGCTTCAAGACCCAGAGTTCACTTCCCAGCAGCAATTCCCCCAAACTTCTATTCCGGCTTGGGGAGGATGGGGCTTCTCAGGCCTGTAGGGAAGCAGGAATGAAGATGTACTGTGTCCTGAGCTGAGGAGCGGAAGGGCCTTAAAGTGAGTAGTCAGTAGATGTTAAACAAGAGGAGTGGGGGACCTATGATTTTCCTCTGGCCTGCAGGAGAAGAGAGCCCCTGATTCCTCTAGTTATTTAGAGCTCTCCATCATTATGGTAGTACGGAGCATGAGCAGGAAGGATCCAGGTAGCACAGCAAGTGGCCCTTGGTGGGGCTGGAGACTCCCTCCATCTGTCGGGCTGTCCATGAAATCTGAAGCAGAGTGGATACCAAGCTCACGTCTTCTCCCATTTGTGGCCTTTCTTTGTCTTTGCAGATCTCTGGCATTAAACCAAATGCGCCAGTCACCCCTAGGCGGCAAATCCCAGCAGCTACAGCCGAGATGGAGGAACAAAGGCTTTTGCTGTATAGGAGGCGTGATGTACACGGTGTCAGCCAATAAGCTCTCCAAAACCACCAGCTCCCCAGTCAGGGGTGGCGACCTGAGTAACAAGCTCCACAGTAGAACAGGTAGGTGATGACAAGGCCTCTGTGTTCTGTGCTGAGAGATTGCACATCGGTGTGTGTGAATTCCCGGTGAGACAAACTGAGCAACATAGGTCCGCATTCATGTCTCTCCAACTCCATCGTGTGGCACCTTCCGCTGCGCTTTTGTCCCCCGCTTGCTCCTGAAGGGTCCCAGCCACCAAGGGGCCAGTGAAAACCAGAAATCAAAGTGGGAGAGAAGCGAACTAATGCAGCCATGCAGGCCATGGATACTGCCTCCTTTAGTCAGACTGAATGAGAAATATGGATGTTCCTGAACAGGGCTATGAGATGGTAAGAGCAGGGTGAGGCTTACAGAGATGTGATGCCACTTTGTATTAAAGCTCGCCAGCCCAGCAGTGTTTCCGCAACTACTGCTTCTCCCCAGACACTCTTTCTGCTACTCGGTGTGACTATTTTAACTCTTCCCAAACGCATCAGAATCCTGCAGGAGCATGTGCCTGAACTATCATTTGGTTGTCACCCTACCCATAGCTGTTTACCAGACAAAGGGAAGACTGCCTGAACTCAGGTGATATCATCCCATTCTCCTAAACGCCAGAGGTGCCGAGATACTACTCTGATGGGCACCCTATAGCTGCCTAAGATAGTGCTGCCTGTAAATGGCTCATCCAGTTCAAAGACATCTGTTGGGTTCACCAAATTAAACTTAATACTGATCTAAGTAGATCAGCCGTGGTTGTTAACTGCTTCTAGAGATATTTGTCCCAATCACATTGGTTTCCCGTCTTCATCACAGTGTCAGCTGTTGGTTACTGCTGGAGGTAAAATGATAAACCTAGATTGACCAGTATCCTAGTCTAGAATGGCCTGTGTTCCTATCCCAGGTGTATTTGACAGCTAGTCTTATGTACTTCTGTTAAGCAATCCAGGGCTTGAGGACCTGTTGTGCATTTTCCTCCATTTCTATCTGTGCTCAGCAGGTGTTTATTCTGTAACCACTGTCATAAAGGAAAGTCAGGGATAATCTGGCTGTCTCTCTCAAGTATTTAGGTAATAATTGGAGATATGCCAATCTCCTAGAACTGGAAGGGACCTTGAAAGGTCATCGAGTCCAGCCCCCTGCCTTCACTAGCAGGACCAATTTTTGCCCCAGATCCCTAAGTGGCCCCCTCAAGGATTGAACTCACAACCTTGAGTTTAAGCAGGGCGATGCTCAAACCACTGAGCTATCCCTCCACCCATCACTATCCCTCCACCATTAGGTGGTCCCATCACTGTAATACCGGAGCTGCTCACAGTCTGTAATGTATTTATCTTCATAACAACACTGAGGTGTTGTGAAGTTCCCTTCTCATTGTACAGGTGGGGAACTGAGGCACAGAGACACTGAGGCTATGTCTACACTGGCTCTTTTGTCTGCCAGGGGTGTGAAAAAACATGCACCCCTGAACGTGTGGACAGTGCTATGTTGGCGGGAGACGCTATCCTGCCAACATAGTTACTGCCGCTCACTGGAGGTGGTTGAATTATGCTGACGGAGAGACCTTACAGCAGCACAGCCAAGTCCGAAGATAGTGCCCTAACCACTGCACCATTCTGCCTTGCTAACTGTGATAAAGCTCGACTAAGTCAAATGGTTGGTATGTAGAGTTTTTGGTGGGAGAGGGTTGAGTTTTGGAGAGATGGAGGGTGGATGTATAAATTAATGTTACTATACTTGGATCTGACTTGGTCCCCCCACTACAGAAGAGATGTGGACAAATTGGAGAGAGTCCAGCAGAGGGAAATGAAAATGATTAGGGGGCTGGGGCACATGACCTACGAGGAGAGGCTGAGGGAACTGAGATTATTTAGTCTACAGAAGAGAAGAGTGAGGGGAGATTTGATAGCAGCCTTCAACTACCTGAAGTGGGGGTTCCAAAGAGGCTGGAGCTTGGCTGTTCTCAGTGGTGGCAGATGACAGAACAAGGAGCAATGGTCTCAAGTTGCAGTGCGGGAGGTCTAGGTTGGATATTAGGAAACACTGTTTCACTATGAGGATGGTGAAGCACTGGAATGGGTTACCTAGGGAGGTGGTGGAATCTCCATCCTTAAAGGTTTTTAAGGCCTGGCTTGACAAAGCCCTGGTTGGGATGATTTAGTTGGTGTTGGTCCCGTTTTGAGCAGGGGATTGGACTAGATACCTCCTGAGGTCTTTTCCAATCCGAATGTTCTATGATTTTATAAATTGATACAAAGGCGAGGATTTAATTTTAAATATAATTTAAAACACTGGGAGATTGACAGGTTAAAAAGAGCTCAGGACATGTGAAAGTGGATACAGTAAGCTTATTTGAAAGGCCTAGGCTACTGAGGGGAGGACATCTCAACTGTCCAGACACTGACTGGGATAACTAGAGTGGAATCAGTTAAAGGGGAGACGTTCCCAGAGGCTCTCATAGAGCTCTGTTGCCTGGCATAGTTAGGGGAACATTCCATCATTTTAGGAGGGTTTTTCCTCTTCCTTCTCTTGGTCAACGGAAATAACTGAGGTAGGATAAACAAGAAGTTGGTGAGCACCTGGGGCCTGCGGATTACAGTGTAAACAGAACTGAAATGCTTCTCTCACTGTATCTGAAAGTGGCATTTCGGCAGCGCGCCCACAACCCCCGACTTCACAGAAGTGCAGGATGAGGTGAAGGAAAATCTTTGGAATCGATTATTGTCCAAATTAACTCAGGAAAAAATCAATCTACATCTAATTTCCCTCTTTCCTCCCTTGAAAACAACCCAAAAGAGAGCAAAAGCCCAAGGCAAATGAAATATTTAAAAGGGACGCTGGCAGCCAGTGCTGTTAAACAAACCCATAAAGAACAGGATTAGAGAGTGAGCGAGTGAGAGAGCCTTGAATAGGCACAAAAATCCTGTCAGCAGAAGAACTGAGCAGCCTCGGAAAGTTTTTAAAAATGGGCAGAAATTAAGAGCAAATGGCAACATCTCAACAAAGAGACAAACACCCTCCCTCCCTCCCCCAGCTTACATGCAGACCGTAAATGTGGGAGAGAAAAAATTGAGAGTGGGAAATTAGGGATAGGCTGGAGAAGTAACCGCGGCGATGAGAAATGCTTACGGCACATCATCTCCGTAGGTGAAGAGGGCGGAGATTTAGCTTAAACCAGGGATTAGCTTCCCAGGCCCTGCCGATGGGAAATGAAGAAGTGTGCAGATAATGCCAGAGATGATGCTGCTGAGGAGGTCAGAGGGGTGGAAAGTTGATGAAGCATCGTTTCCAGGTAATCTGCCTTCTGAGAGCATTAAAAGAAGTCTGGCCAGCAGTTTGGGAGGGAAGCTGTAGCTGGCATTTTCACAACTTGGGCCTGTTCAGGACAGAGACCCACCCTGTGGCTGGCTACGCAGGCAAGTACTGTACAGTGTCTTCCCTGCTGCAGTCTGCACCCACACGCACAGGTTCTTGTTTGGTTTAAAAGCACTTGATCCCGCCTGTAAGCTGTTGACTCGTCACTTTGCTACTGTGTGGGGGAAAAGGTATGGGGGAACTTTGTGAAGGGGGAAGCAGGTGGACCAAACTATAGACCAAACCAAAGGGAAATCTTTGTCACGTGTGTGTGTGTGTGTGTGTGTACATACACAGTATACGTTTTAAACAGACAATTTAATACTGTACACAGCAGTGCTGATTGTGAAGCTTGGTTGAGGTGGTGAAGGAAGAGGGTGGGATATTTCCAGGGAATGCCTTACTGCTAAATGATGAACTAGCTGAGCCCTCAAGGGTTAACACGTTGTTAATGTAGCCTCACACTCTACAAGGCATGACAAATGGAGGGAGGGGAGACAGCGTGGCAGAGAGAGAGAGAGACACACACACACACACACACACACCCTGTGTGTGGGAGAGAGAGAGAGATGCGCATTGCCCCTTTAAGTACCCTGATGCCACTCTTAGTACATTGCCTTTAAAAAGATCAGGAAGTGGAGACAGCAGCTACGACCAGCAAGCTCTCTCAGTCCTGACCCCTGTCGTGTCCCCACCCTGCTCTATATGGAGAAGGGGTAAGTGGGGGGCAGGACACTATAGGGGGGAGGGGGACACCCTGACATTAGTTCTCCTCTTCCCCCCTCCCCTGGAGCAGCTCCAAGGCAGAGGGCAGGAGCAGCACATGGCAGTGCGGGGAGGGACAGCTGAACTGCCGGCAATTGCTAGCCTGCTGGGTGGCTGCTGCACAGAGAACTTAGGGGAGCAGGGAGCTGATGGGGGAGCTACTGGTCCACCCTGGTTCCAAGCCCCCACCAGCTAGCTGCAATGGGCTGCTCTTCCTGCAAACAACGTTAGAAGGGAGCATTGCACAACTTTAAACGAGCATGTTCCCTAATTGATCGGCAACGTAACACCGTTAACTGGGATGACTCTAAGTGAGGAGTCACTGTACAGTGAATGCTGGGGCGAGTGGGTGATCTCTGATTTGGGGGAATTCAATACTAGTAAAGGTCCCTTAGTTTTGAATCCCTTCTGTTCTGAATGGCCCTTTTACCCATGCCATTTGAACCATTCAGTTTATACCCCTGTAGCTCTGTCTCTTTGTGTGACTTTTCAGCCCTCCTTTGAAATGTAGCCATATTATCTCCTGCTTGGAAAGGGTGAATTCCATTGAATATCAGGATTCCTTCCTTCAGGACAGGTGGGGCTGGCAGGCTGCAAAATCGTATTTATTTGTCATATATAAGACTCCACACATCTGCTTAAGCTTGATCTTAAGCACTTTAAAAGGTATATTTAAAAGAGAGCTTTTCAGTTCCCTTTCAGTGCAAAACATAGTATATTTTGGGCTAGCAAGGAGATGGGAAACACTCTTGACAATTTAATAGCTTGGAATTTACTTAAGGTGGGTTATAATTTTGCCTTGTGATTCTGCTCTTCGTCTTAATTTATTGGGTCAGTCTCCTCCAGTCATGGCTACAATTAGAGTTATGATAAAATTCTGACATGTCCCTACCTGCAAATCAGATGGGCCACTAATCTTGTGCTGTGCGCCAGAGTAGCTTCTAGCGAGCAGACGCTGAAATCTAAAGAACAGACGGGAGAAGGAGTTACTTAGTGCGATATGCGCTGGGAGCGGGTGCTACAGGTCTCGCGTTCAAGGCAGTGTTTTCTCAGTGTTTGCCTCAGACAAGAAGCCAAATATTGAATTTCAGTAGCTAGTTAATGCTAAACAAACCAGGCAGGCTACTGCTTTATCCAGGAGTCCCTCCCTTTGTACGCACTGTTGCCACTCTGTGATCCTTTCATTCCATCATGTCATCTACCACCACTGTATGACAGCAATGGGCAAGAGTTACTGAGTATCATTTAGGTCTGCTTTGTTCAGACTGTCTTGTTATGTGCTCTGCCAACCTTTCCCCCCCCCAGGCAGCTGGACCATTCCAATTCACTTCTGCTTTCCAGGCCAAATGCCTACTTTAACCGCTGGAGCAGGTTAGAATTTGGTCTTGGGGCTGCGTGTGTTCCAGCCCTATACAATCTCAGTGGCCAATCACAAGGCTGCCAGAAGTGATAAAGCAAGTCATCTGTCTCCCTAAGTGAGAGGGAAACCAGGAGTTTTACTCCTGCTTGTCTGCAATCCACCTCATTACCATGAAGACGGAGCGTGGTAAGCATTGTGCCAGGCACTTTTTGGGCAGGAGAGCAGAGAAGGGGTGGGTATGTGGGTTTCTTTATGCCGAAACCTGAACTGAATGCGCACAGGCAAGAAAAGGGCTGGTCTGCACAGCTAGAAATGGCTGTTAGATCGCACCCTTCCATTAGAATAGATACCACTGAACCAGGGCCAGATTTTGCTCTTACATCCATATAGTCCCGCTGACTTCAGCGGAGGCTGCACAAAGGGAACCGAAAGCAAAGTCTGGCCACCAATAATGCCGTGGCGTCTCAGTGCACCTCGCTCACGGCTCCCTGAATGTGCAATCACACCTGCACGGTGCTGGATTTCATCCACCTTTTCCCCTTTCCTCCAGCTCTCAAAGGAGCATTAAACTTCTAACAACTCTTAGGAATCCCTTGCAGTTTTTTTCAAAACAGGTGTGTCGAGGCTGGTAAGGAGAGCGACTGGGGAGTGTGAGAGAAAGACCTGTCCCCCCTTTCTCCTGGACCAGGGCTTTGTCATCAATACAGCAGCTAAAACATCAGAAGCCACTAGAGCTCCTGCCCGTGCAGCTCAACTGGTGTGAACCCAGGAGGAAGTCATTTGTGAAATTCCCTTGTATAGGTGTGGCCTCTGGCAAGGGAATTGCAACTTTTCACCCGTAATCCCATTTTTAGATGTTCCCTTAGCCTCCCTTTAGTATTATGATGTCTTATTTATTTGTATTACAGTAACATGTAGGAGGCCCTGTCCTGGATCAAGGCCCTACTGTGCTGGGTGCTGTACAAACAGAGCGCAGATGGACAGTGAGCTCTTTGAGGGGGGGATAAGTGTAAGAGGCCTCCCCAGAGCTCAGAGAATTCCGTTTCCTTCCTGTGAAGTGCCCTGCAGTATTAGAGGTGAGAAGTCACCAGTAACTCCGTACAGATTGTTTATTGACGAAACAGCATGAACATCGGGAGGAACGGAAACCCAGTTAGCTCAAACCATTGCGGTAAACTTACCTAGCTACCTCCCAAGCCTAGTTACAGGGATACTGTTAAGCAATATGAAAGCTCCTTAACGTCTCAGGTAGCCTTTTTTTTTCTTTGCCTCACTGGGGAAGACTTTAATAATAAGATTGAGAAGTCCTGTCCATGTAAAGCCCTGCTTTACTGTTCAGTTGTTCCTTGCAATAATACTGAGGACCTGGGTGGGGGAATCCACTCCTCGTTGCAAGAAAAAGATCATTTTGAAGGACAGGAGTGTCTCACTTGCATTGTATTTTTCATGAAAGCTCTGCAAACGTTCTCCTGCTAATGGTGAAATAATTGTGTAATTTTTACCTGTAACCCAATAATAATAATCCCTTGTATTTACATAGCACCTTTCACCCAAAGATCTCAATGTGCTTTACAGACAATAGTTAACTACCCTTCCACACGCTCTCCCTTCCAAGTAGGCAAGCACTCAGCGCCTTTGAAAGTCAGGCCATTGATGTAGGTGCTGACATATCTATGAATTTGGAAGCCTCACATTAAGTGCCCACATTTGAAAACTTTAGCCAAAGTGTGAGTAAGGTCATGGAGGAAGTTGGTGGCAGAGCTGTGCCCCACAGTCCTGTATCTTAACTATCATACCATCATTTCTCACCCTTCTAACTTTCCATTCACCTTTCATAATTTCTCATTCTGAAAATCCACTAGTGCAGAGTTCTGACCATGCAAAGTAGTGATAACCCTCAGATACAGTACTGTGGTTCTGATTGTCACAGAAATGCCATATGAAGATAGTATAGTTAGCTTTGCATTTGTCCTGAAATCTTAATATATCCTAGGCTGTAGTGAGTATATATCTTCAAAGTTTCTTTCCCTTGTCTGGTTTGGTAAGTTATTCCAGTTTTCCTGTCCTGGAATCAGTAGAAGAGTTCAGCAGTTTAGGACGCATTTTGAAACTATTATGAACAGAACCATGATAAACTTTAATGCACTGTTGGCTCCATTGCCAACTGCAAATTCAGCCTGGGATCTGAAACCCAAGCTGGGTTCTTCCTGGCTCATGTATTAGTGCTGTTAGTCAAAATATCTGTAATTGGAACATACATAACCATTTCTTTTGCTGATGCACAAGCCAGACCAGACCATCTTATCCCATAGTGGTGGTGGTTCGGCAGGCCTTGGTGAAGTGAAAGCTTATAAAAAAGCATGTTTGTGTGGGGAAGTCATCAGATCAAGTCTTTTAGTCAACAGATCTGATCTCCAGGCTGTATGGAAAATGCAATTTTTATGCTAGACCCTCATCTGACTGTAGTGGCATTTTAATGCTCTTTCTCAACAAATGTGATTTTTTCGTTGACCTAAGATAGGCTATGCCTATAAAGGGAGTGGATTCAATGACCACGCTCAGTGTGTGTGTGTATGCACTTACCACACGCATCACTCTCAGCTTTCTTTTTTGTTTGCTTAGCAAAATTCTCTTACAAGATCCATCTGCCAGCACAGATCAGAACATGGATGTAGCATGGTTAGACCATTGGGGTAAACGGTTCAGGGGGGAAAACATGCAAATAAAAATGCTGACCTGGTTACAGAGTCACTCTGCTACTCCGTGGCAGCCAGTGCGTGTTGGAGGCATGCCGATCAGAAACGAACAAACCTCTAACCTTGGGCTCTTCTTGACAACTGCATTTCATTTCATTAGTAGCCACCTCAAAGTGGTGGGTACAGAGATGATTTCAATTCCTCCTCTGAAACAAAGGAGTATGAACTGGGCAGCAGGTTAAAACAATCTACACCCACATATTTTGCAGCTAGATGTGTCTCTAATTGGACAGGCTGATAAGTTGTATTTGCTCACAAAGAACCTTGCCTCTGCTCTTTTCACATCTTACAAAACAAAATTGAGGCACGTAAGGAATTTCCATGTCCCATTGTGGAAATGGGGAAGAGGTCCTGGAAAAGTACCCTTTGTTTTTTTCATAAATTCTAAAGGAAAAAAGAGCAACCCCGGTACAAGATTGAAAGCAGCAGAAACAAAATTAAGGTTTGACTTTGTCTGGAAAGCAGCCCTGACCCCAATCTATTAAAGAACTGCTCCTGGTTACAGTTAAAGCTCTTGGTAACATGATGGAATTGAAGGTGCACAGAGGCATCTGTGGCTGGCAAGCTGATTTCAGGCTCTCCTCCATGCACTGTTTAGTTTCTGGGTCTCATCCTTGTAAAGTCCCCCTGTCCATATTTACCCACTTGATGCCCTTTGTTAGATACGACTGAGTGAGTCCCCACCCAACCCTACTACAAATTCAGGAGGCGAACTGAAGCAATGGCCAATGCTTGCAGTTTTGTTTAAAGGGCAATTATAGGCAGAACGTGATTAATGAGAAATGGCCCCTTTTGTTGTAGTTAATGCTAATTGAATAGAGCCAGAGGGAATATATGCAGTACATACAGGAGAACACTAGAGGGAGCTTAGCAAAAGGAAGGACTCAGAGCAAAACAAGATGGTAGAGCTGTGATGGGTCTGGAGCACTCAAACTATACCCAGTGGAGCACGTATTAGATACAGCAGCTTGAGGGCTGCACCTAATTTACCTGGTTGGGAAGAGATTGCAACCCCTTTCGTCTGTAATACAGAAGGGCAGAGGATGGGGATTGCAGTCCCAGCATGCAATGTTCCATTTCCACGTTGCTCAGGATGCAGATTTGCAGGCTGGGATGTTTAGTCCATGGGCCTGACTTGTGTACGAAAGACACAGAAGTCAATTGGCTGGATTTGGCTTCTGGGCCATGCCAGAACCCCCTCTTGGCCAACCGTGCAAGATTTTAAACCCTACTTATCTCCTCTATAGATGTCTCGCAGAGTTTTCTAAAGTTAACATTTGGCATAGATTTCCAAGCCTGGGAGTCAGAAGATATGGTTTCTAGTCCTTTAGCATCTTCCCCCAGACTGAACCAGGCTGTTTCAGTACAGCCCACCCTACATGGTCCAAAATCATGAGTCAGGACTAGAAAAGTCATGAGTTCTTGTTTTTTGTTTTTAATTTGTTCTTTTTATTTGCCTTTTGAATTTCAAGCCTTTCTCTGTAATCACAAAGGCTAGAAAGTTATCTTTTTCATTTTAATGAAGGCTGAGATTCTACCATCATGGGAAGATTCCAAGAGCTGGAGTTTAAAAGAAAAACAGAAAATATCACGAGACTCAGAATAAAATCATGAGAATTTAGCAACAAGGTGATTTCTCCCACACTTTGGGAAAGAGGAGAGAGGGAAAATGTATTATTTATAAATACTTGGGTATGTTCCAATAGTACACAGGTGCTGGGTAAATACCTAGATAGATTCCCAGCCCTTCCATGGGTTCGCTGCATCACACTGGCCCTGCTGCTTCCCCTCTGTGGGCCTCAGTTTCCCCATACAGAAAAGGAGGAGGATGATACTGCCCCCCCTCCCCCCGTAGCATTAAGGAGTCAAGACTCATTACCATTTGCAGCGCACTTTGAGCTCCTCAGCTGGATGGTGCCAGAGGAGGATGACTAATAATAATAAACATTATTTCAAACCCAGCAGGAGAACTCCATACTCGGGTGAAAGGAAGGGGAAGAAAAAAAATTCCGAGCCAAGCTGTCAGCTGCCGTAGCAGGGAAGAATGCATCTGTAGAAAGTGCACTATCTGCTGGTTGTTTACCAACTCATTTTAGAAGTGCTGAGCGCCACAGAAATGCACTTTCCACATTTGCACAGATGATCAAGTGCTCAGCACCACAGCCAAGCTGGTGATGTCACCGAGGGCTTGTGTGAACAATCCATACTTTAGTTCGCTCCTTGGCTTCAGGCCAGCCCTTCGAGAGCTGGAGTGCTTTCGCCACGACTTGCCCCCTTTTCTTTCCTCTTATGAAGCTCTATTAGTTGCTGCTCTGACATGCAGAGACACTTTCCGCAAAGGAATTGTGGGCTCCATGTCTGCTCCTGTTAAATATCACCCTGGCCTCCATTGTGCCTGTTAGTGCAATACCTGCATTTTTGCTCTTACTGATTTTCTGAGCCCAGGAACGATGCCAGCCCCTCAGTCACAGAGCCGGCACAGTTGATCAGTGAGCTCACGATTCCTTCTTCTAATCCCATCTCAGATGCTGACTACCGCTGGTTTGGGGCAATTTGCTAACTTCTCTGCCTCTCTTTCTGTGAAATGGGGATAATACCTCTGGGGAGGGGGTATTCTGGGAGGGCTAAATGGATGTAGAGTGCTATGTAAGGGCACAGTGTTTTTGGTGTTAACGCTGAGCCATCTCACAAAAGACTTGTAGTCCAATATGATTTTCCTTTCAGTGCTCATCTGTCTCTAGTACCACCCTCAAGGCTGCAAGAGATGGCTAACTTGTAAGGGTGCAGTCCTACAAGCTCTCTGCTAGCAGATCCCCAGTTGAAGTCAATGGGAACTCTGTGCATGGAGGCCTTTCCAGCTCTGGCCTTGAGTTGGTGATATAAACAGGTGTCCGCATCTCTTCCTAGCCACAGCCATTGTACGTACTGCATAGGCTGTCTCATACCTGCAGGAGGCTGGGTACCGGGCAGAAAGCAAGAAACCCCTTTAATTTCTTATACATTTCAGTTTTGGGGAGAAGCCTGATGAATTGTGCTGGTGTCGGAGTGAGGAAAGAGGCTTTGTTGCAAGCTCCTAAATACGGTAGGAAGAGCTGAAAATAGGGAGGCCCGTTCGCCCTTCAGTGATTTCACTTTGCAGAGCCTCATGCAGGCCTCTTTGGCACCACTTTTGCTGGGCTCAGCCTTGCCTCCCGAGCCTGCAGTTGTGCTTTGAACTGATCCCAGAAGGGTTTAATCAGGGTTTGCTGACTCAGGGCTGAACCCGACTTGCTCTGGTCTACGCTAAGTGGTAAATTGTGCTCAGCATCCTTCCAGCCAACTTGATGTCTCGCCATCTTATTCCAACATGATGCGATATACTAGAGACAGTACCCTTACTGCAAGCTCTTGCGGGCAGAGACCTTGTCACCTAATTGTCTAAAAGCACCTGCAGTTTTGTAGTCCATCATAAATAATAATCTTATGGCTGCATGTGGCCCAGTTTGAAGTTTGCCCTGAAATCCTGAGCATCTTGGGTGGTTTGGGGGTTCCTTGCAGAGATTTCCAGAGCCAGAATATTAATAACCTGGAAACAAACAAGTGGTTTTTTATTAACTTAATCTCAGGCGTGTTTCTGTAATAACAAAATGCTCCGGGATGTAGTTTGTATTAAGGCCATTGGTGCTCCTCCTACGACTCTGTATGCAGCTCACTTAGGTCAGCAAGGAGGAAAGTGTGGCTGCTTGGCTTTAATGGTACCTTCTACCTTGTTTTGTCATTACCTCGTAGGGAATGAGGCCTCTCGCTGTCTGGTGAGTAAAATAAATTACCCCCAGCAGCCGCTTGTGCTGATCATCTGAAATGGTGGAACACACTTAAATGAATAATAATTAAAGAAATAAATTTCCTCGGCACCAACCTAAAAACTTTTTGTTCAGCAGTAAAGCCAGAGCCCTCTGCAATGACTCGTTCGCTGTATGAGGAGTAGGGCTGCCTGTGCAGCAGAAGAGAAAGGAACAATGATAATGTGACCTATTAAAGGAATCATTGTGGTTAAAAGAATATTCTTCCTAGGTGCCAAGGTCATGCATTAAACAGGTTTAGCAGAACAAATTGTGTTTAATGGTGCAGAAGTACCGTACGGGGAACGGATGAAAGCTGCGCAGTTTGGTGGGAGCTGCATCAAAAGCCCTTTCCTTTTAGAAGTAGGCAAAATAATGGAAACCTTGGAAAAGCCCATTAAGGTAATCCAAGGAGAAGCCCGTCAGAGGGAGCATCCGTCAGCTGTGATCACCTGTGCGGAGTGTTAATCGCTCCTGGTACGTTAATTTCACTTTCTTTGTGGGGATTTAAACAAGTAAAATGGATTTTGTGCTGGTGAAACATTGTAGGAGAAAACGACAGCCCTGGGCACCAAAGTCCTCTATCCACAGAACAGGCAGGGTGGGGCCTTTACTCCGGCCACTTGGCCTCCACTCTGACCTGGAGCATTCTGCCTCCTGAGGTGAGAGCTGAGTTCCATCTCTGTCCCATTTGCTCCTTGATCTCTGCTACAACTGTATGTGGTGACCAGCTGTGCTTTCTTAACGTGCTCCTATCAAGGGACTCTGCCAATCTTTTTTGGTAAATGGGAATGTTACCTTTGTATGGTACCCTCCTCCAGTGCTAGGCATCCCTGACTTAGTAAGTCCTCCATCGGCTCCTCTCAAGCTTTTTCTATGGAAAATCTGATTTCCCTATATATAAAGCATTAGCGTATACAAAGTGTCCTTCACATCTTGGATGCTGGCATTCTTTCCTTCCTAAATAGTTGGACTGATAATTAACCAAGCTAATATCATGCAATAATTACAGCTAATATTGGTGAAAAGGAAAATATTCAATGTACATCCAATTTGTGTGTGTGTGTGTGTATATATGTGTGTGTGTGTGTTAATTGACCTTCCGTCTATTCCGATCTATTCAATATCAGTTCCTATACTGCACTCATCACCGTAGTATCTGAGTGCCTCCCAGTAGTGTGTTAAGCAGTGTGACTACATATCTGTCATGTGTTTTCTGTTCTCTTAGTCTTGCCCCAGGAGAAGCAGCATGTCTAGTGGAGTGTCTTATTTTAGGACTTGGTGTGGTGAAGTTTGTGATGCGCCTTTAGTTCCTGGGGGAGTTCGTTCCAGAGTTTCAGATCAGTCCCTAAGAAGGTTCTGCATACAGCTCTCTAGCCAACACATTTTATAAGACACTGAACATTTTCTCCCAGACAGCACTCATGAGGCTGTCTGTGAAATTATCCAGTGCCCCTCCCCAGGGGCTATGGAGACGAGGGTAACAGATGAAGGATCTCTTGATTGTTGATCAGCTTTATTTGTGTCACAGTTGCTGGGATGACCTTAAGGGCAAAGGTCAGCATTGATGTGATGGTGTTGGAAGAGAAACACTGTGTTGGAGCCCACTGGTTGTAAATACGTTTTGTGGTTGCAGAACAGCTTAAGCAGAGAGAAATCCAGACTTTTGTCCTTTTAAAATAAAATTACCAAAAAGTTCAGATGCTTTGTGATGGACTCAGTAGAAAATCCTCGAGTAGCTGGATTGACAGGACAAGGCTACTGTGCAGTTTGGCTGATGATTCATTCAAAGGATTGAAAGAAAAGTCGTTAGGCTCTCGACCCCACTATTAATCATAGCTGTAATCATGCATTTAATGAACATGACAGTTCCTGTTCCCTCCGGAGAGACGCGCGGAGTCTCGCAGCTGAGTTAGGTACAACAATCACTTTTCAGCGCACTTGCTTGGTAACGCTGAGAACTGCCAGTGCAGGCAGTGTCAGGTACGGATGATGTATTGAGAGGAACAGCCCCTTTACATGGGCTGTGTATTTTCTTACAGATGATGTGCCTCAGATGGACAAAATCATTAATTTTAAAAAAAGATACAGTAGCCCCTTATGCAAGATATGAAATACCAAGCCCACTGCGGCTGTGCTTGTGTAATCAGTTAAAAACTCCTTAACATGCAGTTCCTTGATGCAATCTGCAGCAGCCTTTTTTTTTTTTTTTTTTTGCCCCTTGTGCTCACTGCTGCCTTCTGAATGTGCGCCTGGGAAGGAGTGTTATATGCATCTGTTTACATCGGTACATCAGGAGCGTTCCAGGTTATGGGGGAAAGCAGAATCTGGCATGCGTGACTTGCCATGCAGATCCAAGAGCAGTATTTACTCCTGGATTTGAAGTTAGACCAATTGTTGAATCAGCTCGTGGCTCCCAACTTGCTGAGAGGCGCCTGTCATTTAGAGAGAGGCCCAAATCGGAATCTGATCTTATTATTTATTAATTATTTGAATAAATTATTACACCTGGGAGCCCTAGTCTTTTCCCTGGATCTAAAGCCATCGCTACAGCTTTGTGTTCCTAAAACTTGAAGGAACCTGTTTCCCATCTCTGGTTCTAATACAGCTCAATATGCAGAAATTTTGCAAGGCCAGCTCTGATTTCATCACACACACAATGCTTTGGATGGGAAGGAGACATGTCAGGTGTAGTCAAGTCTCCACCTCTGACCATCAGCACTAAGCTGCCTTTGGGTTTCTCCCCCTTCTTTCCTCTCTTCCCCCTGCCGCCTCCCCCCCCCTTCCCCCCCACAATTGAGGAGGGTTTATGACTTCAGAATCTTTCAGAGACGTCTGAGTAGGTGAGGGCGAGCTCTGTGTAAGAGTTTGCACCGTGATCACCAGCATTAGCAGGTTCTTTTAGCAAGAGTAGTGAGAAGAATCAAAAAAGTAACGACTTGAGTCATTACCACTGTTTACTAAATTAACCCGGCCCCTGCACCTGCTGTGTTGATGTCACTGAAGCGGGTGGAATGTGCGGTGCAGCGGATGGGCCTGTTCTGCAGTGACTATGGCTTACCTGGGGCACCCTTCCTGAACAGAGCTTTGGGAGCCAGGAACTGCTGAGTTCTAGTACTTGGCCTTGCATTGACTCCCACTATTTGGCCTTTCTCCCTTAGTTTCCCCATCTGCAAAATAGGCGCAATCTGTCCCTTGCAGCGGTGTTGGCAGCGTCCGTTAATAACTGAAGTGCTTTGAAGATGAAAAGTGTAGTGTAAATACTAAATATTAGCAGCCCAAACTTTGTGATTTTTTTTTTTAACTGCCTCACTTTTTGATTGACTGACTTGAGATACATTTAAAGGGCTTGATTTCCAGGGGGCAGGTGCTCAGGATTTGTCAGACCCCTTTCCAGTTGCCTAGACAAACACCTGCCAGGAGTGACCTAGGTATACTTCATCCTGCCTCGGTATGATGGGGTGGACTAGATCAGGGGTTTTCAACCTTTTCCTTTCTGAAATCTCCCTCTTCCCGAAACATGCCTCAAAACTCCACAGCCCACCTGTGCTACAACAACTGGCTTTCTGCATATAAAAGCCGGGGCTAGGGGGTAGCAAGCAGGGAGATTGCTGGGGGCCCCACGCCACAGGGGGCACCACGAGGCTAAGTTGTTCAGGCTTCTGCTACAGCCCCAGGTGGCAGGGCTCAGTGCCCCAGGCTTCATCCCCATGCACTGGGGCTTCAGCTTTCTTCCCTGGGCCCCAGTGAGTCTAACGCTGGTCCTGCTTGGCGGACCCCCTGAGACCTGCTTGCGGCCCCCAGGATCCTGGTTGAGAACCACTGGACTAGATGACCTTTAGAGGTCCCTTCCAGCCAGGGCTTTGGAGCGGAGCCCGGACCAGTAGGTTTTTGCCTGGAGCTGGAGCGGAGCCGGAGCGGAGCAATTCAAAAATTTGATTGCTCCAAATCCCTGCTTCCAGCCCAACATTTCAGTGATTCTGTGATAAACGGCTCCTAAAGTCAGTAATCAGATTTGAGAATCTGGGCCAGCGTTGTTAGGTAGATGGATCCACTTGCAGGATTGTGGCCACAGATTGTATCTCTGACGTGTCTTTTTTTTTTTTAAAGGTTTGCAAAATATGTTGCATGTGTTTTAAAATTATTTTTGCGCAAGGGAAACACTTCAAAAAATTGAGACATTTGTCCTGGGTAAAAGCCTAGTGTATTAAACCCACTTCCGGACTGTTAAAGGCTAATACATAATGATGCAGTTTTTTTAACTAAGAGCATTAAGTAAGCAATGGACTGTTTCCAACTGTGTAAATATTTAGGCAGTTTTTAAATAGTTTTCAGAGCAGGTTCAGTTTGGGTAAATAATTAGGCAGCTTTCTAAAATGCAAGTAGCGCTAAGAAGCAATTTCTGTTCCAGCTATCGGTCTATTGGTTTTTGTTCTATCAGTTAAAAATTCCAGCCACACATTTTTCTAACTTTTGCAATAGACAAGAATGTCTCTGGGTTGTTGTAACTCTGTGTTTAGGATGTTAGTTATTTGCAGTAAAATCCCTTAAGGGGAAATATGCACTGTTCATGCATCGTAGCACGTTTTTAATCCTTAATCTCTTGACAGTTTTAAATGTCCATATAATGGTGTGGCTCCTTGCCAGACCGCATGTTAGAAGAGTACAAAAGTTGTGTAAATAGCATAGATAGATTTTTTTTTTTCATATAGACATTTAAAATCAGCTACCTGGAAATTGTTAGCTGTATCTTTTCATAATGACTCTTGGCAAAAACTTGGTGGGTCAAATTACTTCAAACAGCAAGCTGATTTGCAAGCACAGAAATGCATATGCAACTGACAGTCTACATTTGCATGCGATTACAGATGAGAATCAAATAGAGGCGTTTTATGCAGCATTGGAGAGATCACTTTGTCCAGTTCTGGTGTCCACACTTTAAAAAGGATGTTGAAAAACTGGAGAGAGCTCAGGGAAGAGCTACAAAAAATCCTTCGAGATCTAAAGAGCAGGCCTTACAGAGAGAGGCCTCAGGAGCACAATCTGCTTAGCTGATCGAAGAGAAGGTTACTAGGTGACTCTTGAGCGCAGGCTGTGAGCACCTGCACTGGGAAGAGGGAGCTGATATCTACCAGATATCACGAGAGCACGTCGTTGGAAGATTAAGTTCGACAAATTTAAACGGGAAATGATTTAACAGTCAAGGTCATGAACCATTGGTGCGGCTTCTCAAAGAAAGAAGTAGATTTTCCATGACTTACAGTCTTTAAATCCAGCTATTGGGTGTCCTTTGAAAATATCTGTTCCAGCTCAAACATAACTTATTCGGCTGGATGCAGCAATCACTGGGTGATGTTCTCTGCCTGTGCTATTAAATCAGTGGTTTTCAACCTACTTCCCATTGTGGGCTGCATATGCAGCTCTCTGTGTATTATGTGGGCCACATCCACACACTATATATACTACCTGTATGGCCACGAGGAGGTCACATGGGCCGCAGCTGTGTGCTGATTGGGCCGCAAGTGGACCGCGGGCTGCAGGTTGAGAACCAATGGACTAGATGATCATGATGGTCCCTTCTGGCTTTAAAATGTCTGACTCTAATGGTAGATCAGGAAACTTAGGTTCTAGTCCCAACTGAGCCACTTATTTGCAGTATCCCTATGGCTGTTCGCCTCATCTCAGTGTACCTCAGTATCTCCATCCATAAAATGAGATCATCAACCAATACCCACTCTGAGGGTGTTTGGAGGTTCCTGGATGAAAGACGTTCTGTGAGTGCCCTGAATTCTTTATTATTGATGAGGAACATTCAAGTGGCTATTCTATGTGTGCAGGCTTCCAGTAGGCTTATATGGTTGTGCACAAAAGGAAGTGCTCAAATTTAGCATAATTCGTCCCACAAATGGGTCTTTCATTCCCCAAATAAGAGGCCCCGCCCCCAATTCCTTGTGCCTGGCTGGCAAAACTCAGCATGACTTGGATATGTCCTCCTGTTTGATCAGCCTGATTTCACTTCAGAGCCCAGCGGCTGAGCTGAGATCTGTTTTGCCTCTGAATAGCTGAAGGTCTCTACACAATCACCTCCTTCCCTCTCGTATGAAGTTGAGCCTGAGAGAGGTAAGGGGGGAGATGGAGAGAGACAGGAGGAGAGTGGCTCTGCAGATTGGCTGACAGCAGGCGAGGAAGAGCCCGGCAGCCTGACCTCCCCTTCTATATCACTCCGTGGCCCAGGGCACAAGTTCGTTCCACATCTTGGGTTTGTCACTTAGCAGCTCAGTATATGGCATTGCACCACCAGGCCCAGTGCTTTGTCTGGTGGAATCCCATTTGTCTCCATAAAGTCAGTTCTTACAATGTAAACTGGCTCCCTGCTAAGAGACGCAGCTGCTACGTGTCGGCACTGGACTGTAGTCGCATGTCAGAACGATCCCTTCAGAGCTGGCCACTGTCTTCCCCCCAGCGTCAGGTTTGTCGAGTCAAATGCTTACCTGGCTGCTGGAAGCCTCACAAGATGTTCGCTGGTTGCAGATGGGCTGGGGCTGGGGCTCAGCACGTGGCCTTGGTGGAATCAGACCAATTGACAGACCTGCCTCTGGTGGTTAGTCAGGGTCTGGAAGCCAGGATTCCCGAGTTTTATTCCTGGCTCTCCTGGTGACTCACTGTGGAACTTTGAGGCAAGATATTTAACCCTCATTGTACCTCAGTTTTCCCCTTCTGTAAAATAGGGATGATGATGTTTCTTAGTTTGACGCTTCTGTGGTGTTTGTAAGACCCCTGGCGATGGTTGATTGGATCCAAGGTGCTCTAGAATTGCAGAGCAATAACACTTCATTAGCAGATAGTATTATGCAGGTGAGGAAAGGGGAAAGAAAAATGCAGCTGTAAGTGGGCTTCCGACCTCTCTTGGAGAGGAGAGACAACCAACCATAATACAAAACACCGGAGCATGTGATAGGGAATCGTCTGCGCTGACATCTGGTGTCTGAGCAGATAGATGCACTGGCTAATCTTTTCCACCTCTGACTTCTGCAATTCTATGAAACTATCACCAAAGCCACAGTCATTCGTAACGATCCTTTCTGCAAACAGGGCTCATGAAATCAAGAGATTGTTCCTCTAAAAACTGTGGTTTCTCCTTGTTACACCCCTACTGCATTTGGAACCAAGGGTGGGCCCACGCTGCAGGTGAAGGTGTAATGATACAGGCTTTAAAATGTAGCTTTCATCTAGCTGGCGGCGGTAACGGCATTAGTACAAGTGCCAGGGATTCTGGATACACAGTTGGGCAGCTAGTCCTCAGATTTAATCTAACACGGGTACCATGGTCTCACTGCAGTTACACCCTCGGTACTGCAGTGCCAGAGTACCCCAAGATACAGCACAAGCTCTAGCCACCCATTCAGCAAAGCACTCAAGCATGCTCTTAAAGTCCATCCTTCTTCGGCAAAGCATTTAAACGTCGGTGTAAAAGTAAGCAGTTGTTTAAGGGCTTTGCTGAATTCATGGCCCTAATCTTAGGATATATCGACGTAACGCTGCAATTAGACACCTGCGGCAGGCCTGTGCCAGCTGACTCAGGTTCACAAGGCTCGGGCTAAGGGGCTATTAAATAGCCGTGTAGATGTCCAGGCTCTAGGACCCAGTGAGGTGGAGGGCTCCCAGAGCTTGCCTGAACATCTACCACAATTAAACAGCCCCCAAGCTGGAGTCAGCTGGCACACGCCCGCGGTGGGTTTTTAATTGCGGTGTAGACATACCCATGGCAGATTCCAAGTACAGCTCTCACTGAAATGTACAAGTAACTTCAAAAGGAGTGTGTGAGCTGTATTTACTCTGCTATAAGTGTCCCTTCTCCAGGGACTGCATTGCTGTGGCAGGGAATAAAATACAGTTCATTATGTAGGTTCAGCTTCATGCTAGGGTTTGTGCCATGTACACACATTCAGGAGCCTCACGCAGGGATCCCTATTAAACTAGAAACAGTCAGAAGGCCTTTTATTTATTTATTCGTTTAGTTAAACATGGATTTCTTTTTTTAATTCCCCAAGAAGTGAAGGTTCTGCAAAATGCTAAACACCTTCTGCTCTTTAGGTTCAGTACAGATTTGCTTGAACTTTTTAGCACCTTTCCACTCCGACATGTTTTGGTTTTAGTGCCTCTTTTCAAGCAAGCTAGTTTATGTGCATTTTTTAACACTGAAAACTATTTGAAAAGGTGCCTGGCTGTTCTTGTCAAAACTCCCACAGTGAGGCAGGCTCTGCAGAAGGGGGAAGGGGGAAACGAGCAGAAAGTAAAGTTTAAAAAAAAAAAGAAAGAAAAGATGCAAAATAAATGCAGCTGCAACTTAAGCGACCGGTTCATATTCTGTTAGATTGCAGCAAAACCAAATCCAGTTGTTGGCAAATTGTATCAGTCTGTTAGCCGGCCAGATGTTCGCAGTGACTGACTGCTTTCATTTTCGCCCCGTGGCTGGGATGTTTGATGCCTCTGATAGACAGGCATGTGACACCCACTCCTGGATTGCGACTGCGCCAGCGTTTTATTTGCACACGGAACAGATGGGGCTATGCCGTCACCGGCGGGCCGAGTGACAGCTCGAGCGATGGGAGAGCTCATTGACACGCTATCAAATTCCACTCGCTCACTCGGTAACACACTCGGGCTGGCAGGTGAGTGACTGAGCTGCACTCTTACCACCTGGAACTCCAAGATACAGGCCTTTTTTCATTTGATATTAATTCCCTCTTTCATGTGCCAGTCAAGGGCGATTTAATTATGTGTGTACACGTACACGAGTCAGTCAGTCTGAGCGTGAGGGAGCGCGGGGCATCCCCACGGCTGCGACAACAGGGATTTGGAGGGCTCTGAAGCGACTCCCGGCATTCTGACTCTCAGGCTCATGGCTGCCTGATTCTCTCACACGCTCAGAGCCATGTGTGGGGTTAGGAAGGAATTTTGCCCCGGTCAGATTGGCAGGGACCTTGTGGGGGTTTTGCCTTCCTTGGTAGCACAGGGGGTAGGTCACTTGCTGGGATTTACCTGCGTACTTAATAATTGAGCTGCCATAGTGGGGCCCGCAGGCACTGGTGCCCCTTACACAGGCAGGGGAGGGGCTTACAAGATCAGGACTGTGTGTCCTTTGAGTCGATTTGATACCCAACCTGCTCCTCAGAGGAGGATTTTGCGATGCTCCTTCACACCAACATGAAGGTCCAGAGCGTTTTTGCTCCAGTGCCAACCCAACCCTCTCCCAGTTTCCTTGTTTCCTTCTCTCTTGCTGTGGAATCTCCTGAGGCACCAGCAGCATCCAAGCCCACAAAGAGTGTATTCACCCCTGTGTGAACTTTGCATGCCACCTCCTGTATGTTAATCAATAAGATATTGAGTGTCTCGTGAATTCCAGCTAAATTCTTGGCTCTGAATGAATTGTAATGAGTGTGTCTGTGTTTCTTTCTCTCTCTGAACAGCAAGGTTGGATTGTACAGCCAGCAGCCTCGGTTATTCTCCTCCCAGCTGTCTGCACAGATCAGCTACAAGCCGATACATTGCAAGGTCTGTACTCCCAAGAAAGAATGGCAAGATCCGCTTTCGCAGGGTGCCCATGATGTATGCACATATTGGTGCAAGTAGCCTGATATCCAGCTGTTTAACTGGCCGTTTAGTCGATGGGGCTTCTGATTGCTAAGCTGCTGGTTTTCTCCTGCCGTCTGCTATGAGTTTGCAATAAATGAGACAAAATGACATGGTTTCTATTTTGGAAGCTTGCATCTAGTGGCAGTGTCCTGTGCTGAGACCCAACTCCTGTCCTGGGCACGGAATGCAAAGTTACATGTCTGCCCCTTCTGAATAACCCCTTTCACAATGACTTTCCTCTAGGTCCAGGTTGGGTGTTCTCATGGGACAGCTGTATCTCCGTCTTGAATATTTCAACAGTCCTCATATAGTCAGAATATAGCAGTAGAGATATATTACCGACCATCTGACTAGGATGGTGATAGTGCCTGCGAAATACTCAGGGAGATTAGAGAGGCTATTTAAAATAAAAAGCTCAATAATAATGGGGGATTTCAACTCTCCCCATATTAACTGGGTACATGTCACCTCAGGACGGGATGTAGAGATAAAGTTTCTTGACACCTTAAATAACTGCTTCTTGGAGCAGCTGGTCCTGGAACCCACAAGGGGAGAGGAAATTCTTGATTTAGTCCTAAGTGCAGCACAGGATCAGATCCAAGAGGTGAATATAGCTGGACCGCTTGGTAATAGTGACCATAATATAATTAAATTTAACATCCTTGTGGCAGGGGAAAACACCACAACGGCCCAACACTGTAGCATTTAATTTCAGAAAGGGGAAATACACAAAAATGAGGTTAGTTAAACAGAAATTAAAAGGTACAGCACCAAAAGTGAAATCCCTGCAAGCTTCGTGGAAACTTTTTAAAGACACCATAATAGAGGCTCAACTTAAATGTATTCCCCAAATTAAAAAACACAGTAAGAGAACCAGAAAAGAGCCACCATGGCGAAACAACAAAGTAAAAGTAGTAGTGAGAGGCAAAAAGGCATCCTTTAAAAAGTGGAAGTTAAATCCTAGTAAGGAAAATAGAAAGGAGCATAAACTATTAGCCAGGATGGGCAGGGATGGCGTCCCTAGCCTCTGTTTGCCAAAAGCTGGGAATGGGCAACAGGGGATGGATCACTTGTGATCACTGTTCATTCCCTCTGGGGCACCTGGCACTGGCCACTGTTGGCAGACAGGATACTGGGCTAGATGGACCTTTGGTCTGACCCAGTTGTTGGCCGTTCTTATGCCCTGGATGGCTGTTGAATGCAGCCCAGTTTGCTTTAGCATTGTCAATGTCTGTGCTCCCCCCTTTCTCTCCAGCTCCCTAACGAAGGAGTTGGGTGGCTTTTCCAAGCCATGTTAGTTGTGTTGGTGGAACCTGTTGATCAGGGTGCCAATACGTGTGCTGTTGCTACCAGTGAACGGCAGGTCATCAGCCTTGGCAATCAGAAAGCAAAGTGTAAAGGGAACGAGATTGCTTATTCCAGCTATGTAATGCCCTGATGACCCTGGTTGTGCCTGTCCTTTCCTTTGTGCAACAGACACGAAGTCTTTCATAGACTATTTAAGCATTTTCAACTGCAGGCAATGCTCTCTTTGCTTATAATAGATTAAAATGGCTCCAGAGTTGCGTTGATTCCATGGTATAATTCCTAGCATAATTCCTGGCTGCATCTTGTTGTGTCCTTTCTTGAAGGCGAGTGATGCACCAGTAGTTTTCAGCACTCTGTTGGATAGTCCATCAGATGTCTGACTGTTAGATATATGCTGCGTAAGAGAGATTATCCTCTGGAAAAATTGCTCTGGAAAAAGGCATTGTGGGGTTCCTTACTTGTGTCTTGATGACTCTGGAATAAATTTCCTCAGTGTGAAAATTAAAGAGTGGCTTTTTAGTCTTCCTAAAAAGCTTCCCCTGGGATCGGAGAGTCAAGCTGGGTTCTTTTCTTGATTGTGCGTCACTACTATGAAAAAAAAAATCTGCCATCAGAATTTAGCCAACAATAGAATCCAGCTCACCAACTGCGCTGTGACTATGCAGGTCTCATTGGAAGAAAATGAAACAGTCACTTATTTAGGTCAGTAAATTCAGCAGCTCTGGCTAGATACACATTAGGGAGATCTATTGAGTAAGAAGGAGCTGTTTTTAAATAATCACTTTCCGACCAGAGTCTCAGTAAAGAATTGTCTCTTTTTGGAGGCTTCTAAAGCCAAACAGTCACCTGCCTTGCAGCAGTCATTTAGGGAACAGTGCAACAAATCTATAATTGCTAGTCTGCCTTGACACATGTTTTTCCAAGACACGTTTTGAAGACAGCCATTTGCAGCTGAAAAGTTGACGACTCCTCTTCTGCTGCATGGGGGTGGCGGGGAGTTTAACTTCAGAGAACACTAGACAGCAAGTAAATATTGACTAAAAATGTATTTTCCCCAGGTAGACCCCTTATGTCAATGCTGATCCTGGGGGATATCAATGTTATCAACCTAGTACATACTCTGGCACCCAGTGGGACTGGGAAATCAAGACTGTGGAGGGATATGGTTATCCCTGATCTCTGAAGAAGCAACACATGCAAAATGGGAAGCGAATTGGAGGAGTTTAGTTTTGTGTGCACCCATCAGAAGTATTGTGCTCTCTAAAAGCTTTGTTCAGCTCTTTTCTTCCAAGTAATTAGCTGCACGCAGAGAACTCAAACATCAGCCCTCTCACTCTATTTTACCAGAGACAGATCTCGATGCATCCCCTGGACCTACTGGTCTCCTGGAACATGGGAACTCTATAGTCACCGGGTAACTACAGTAAAGCTGTGTTATCCGGCACTTTACCAACCATAAAGCTCTAGAAATTGGCATTTCTGATATCTCCATAAAAGTTTGGTTGGCTCAGAGCTGGCAATCTCCCTCCCTGGATCCGCGTGGCTCCCTGGAAGTGGTGACATGTCCCTGCTGCTCCTAGGTGGAGTAACAGTCACAGGGGCTTCGTGTGCTGCCCCCATCCCGCCCTAAGCGCTGGCTCTACAGCTCTCATTGGCCAACAGCCAGTGGGAGCTGCAGGGGTGGTGCCTTTGGGTGGAGGCAGTGTGCAGAGCTGCCTGGCTGTGCCTCCGCCTAGGAGCAGCAGGGACATGTCACAGCTTGTGAGGAGCTGCCCGAGGTGAGCACTGCCCAGATCCGGCACCCCGAGCCCCGTCCCGCTCCCCAATCCCCTGCCCTGAGCCTGAACCCTGCACCTCCTCCCATGCCCCAGCCCTGAGTTCCCCTCCCTCCATTGGTAAATATAACTCTTAGTTAACTGGAATTTTTGATTAACTGGCACCCCCCATTTCCCCAACATGCCGGATAACAAAGCTTTTCCTGTACCTGGATATTTCTGTCTCCTCAGCTGGAAGTTTATCACGGGCTCCGACTGTCACAAGATGTGGGCTAAGCAACCTTTGAAATACTTGGTAGCTTCCTCTGGTATCTGCAGGTGGTGGGTTGTTCATTGATATTTGGTGTTACCATGTGCTCCTACAAGGAACATGTAGGTCCCAATTCACTGGGGCCCTTAAATATGTGCCTACTTTTAAGTGCATGAGAACTTGGTGGAACATCTCTCATGCTTAAAGTTAGGCATGTGCTGCAATACCCTCTAAATCGGGACTTCAGTTATTGTTCACGTGCTGTGTGTTGTATACGCATAGAGCAAGACTAGCTGCGGTCTGTGCTATGTTGTGTTTGTAAAATAGGTTGTAGTTCTTCAAAGCTGCAGTCAGCCCTTCCCCTGTCCCAGAGGCATCCTGCAACATGGACTTCATAGGGCAATTTTTTAGAAATACTGGGTAAAATTTTCAAAGCACCTAAGTGACTTAGGAACCTGAAGCTCATTGAAATTCAATGAGACTGAGGCTCCTATGTGTTTAAATCACTTTTGAAAGTTGGATTGGGCTCCTTTGTCACATAGGTACTTTTGAAACATTTACCCTAGACTCTTGTGTTTGATGGAAAGAAAACTTCCCAGTATGTTGTAAGGAGGCTGCCTTGAAGTTAGGAATGTTATCTAAATATCGCTTTGTTCCTCCATTTAGCCGAGCTGTTCAGCGGAGTTTAGCCATCATTCGTCAGGCCAAGCAGAAGAAAGTGAAGAAGGAGTATTGTATGTACTACAACCGCTTTGGCAAATGTAACCGTGGGGAGAGCTGTCCCTACATCCATGATCCGGAAAAAGTAGCTGTCTGCACCAGGTGGGCGCATGAACACATAACTTTTCTCGTCGCAAGCGCATACTTGTGCTTCATCTCAATATGATTGGACACAGAACTTGCCTGCAATCAGTCCTTGCCTCTGTCACACATTTTAGTGAAACAGACCAAACAGTAGCGATACTTTGAACTAGTATAGAATTTTACATCTTCAAAGTGCGTGTCATGCCGGTAAAACATTATTTGAACCAGGGAACGTGTGAGTGAGAGAGGGAAAGAGATTTGCTTTACTATATGTAATGATGGCCTTAAATCCGGAGATTGCCTTTCATCCCAAAGGATGCCAGAACATTCTTTGGTAAGTTTTTAACAGGAACCACAGACACACACATTTCTGAGAATCAGAGCAACGTTGGGTTGGAAGGGGCCTCAAAAGGTCATCGATTCCAGCCCCCTGTGCTGAGGCAGGTCCAGGTAAACTTCGACCATCCCTGACAGGTGCTTGTCTAGCCTGTTCTTAAAAACCTCCAGTGATGGTGACTCCACAACCTCCCATGGAAGCCAGTCCCAGAGCTTAATTATCCTTATAGTTAGAAAGTTTTTCCTAATATCTAACTTAAATCTCCCTTGCTGCAGATTAAACCAATTACGTCTTGTTCTACCTTCAGTGGACATGGAGAGCAACTGATCACCTTCCTTTTTATAACAGTCCTTAACATATTTGACGACTGTTATAAGGACCCCGCCTCAGTCTTTGTTCAAAATGAAACGTGGTCAGGTTTTCTAAACTTTTTTTTCATTCTTGTTGCTCTCCTTTGGATTCTCTCTGATTTGTGCACATCTTTCTTGAAGTGTGTTTTCCAGAACTGGACACAGTACTCCTGCTGAAGCCTCACCAGGGCCAAGTAGAGCAAGATAATTACCATCCACACTGACATGCCTGGTTTAAACACACATTAGTAATAATTCCAGCATATATCCATAAGTCTTGATACACACCAAGTACACACATCACACAAGAATATCATAGAATCATAGATTATCAGGGTTGGAAGGGACCTCAGGAGGTCATCTAGTCCAACCCCCTGCTCAAAGCAGGACCAATTCCCAACTAAATCATCCCAGCCAGGGCTTTGTCAAGCCGGTCCTTAATAACCTCTAAGGAAGGAGAGTCCACTACCTCCCTAGGTAACCCATTCCAGTGCTTCACCATCCTCCTGGTGAAAAAGTTTTTCCTACTATCCAACCTAAACTACCCCCACTACAACTTGAGACCATTGCTCCTTGTTCTGTCATCTGGTACCACTGAGAACAGTCTAGATCCATCCTCTTTGGAATCCCCTTTCAGGTAGTTGAAAGCAGCTATCAAATCCCCCCATATTCTTCTCTTCTGCAGACTAAATAATCCGAGTTCCCTCAGCCTCTCCTCATAAATCATGTGCTCCAGCCCCTTAATAATTTTTGTTACATCCTTCTTGTAGTGTGGGGCCCAAAACTGGACACAGTACTCCAGATGAGGCCTCACCAATGTTGAATAGAGGGGAATGATCATGTCCCTCGATCTGCTGGCAGTGCCCCTACTTATACAGCCCAAAATGCAGTTAGCCTTCTTGGCAACAAAGGCACACTGTTGACTCATATCCGGCTTCTCATCCACCGTAACCCCTAGGTCCTATTCTGCAGAACTGCTGCTCAGCCACTCGGTCCCTAGTCTGTAGCGGTGCATGGGATTCTTCCTTCCTAAGTGCAGGACTCTGCACTTGTTCTTGTTGAACCTCATCAGATTTCTTTTGGCCCAATCCTCTAATTTGTCTAGGTCCCTCTGTATCCTATCCCTACCCTCTAGCATATCTACCACTCCTCCCAGTTTGGTGTCATCTGCAAACTTGCTGAGAGTGCAGTCCACGCCATCCTCCAGATCATTAATGATGATATTGAACAAAACCGGCCCCAGGACCGACCCTTGGGGCACTCTGCTTGGTTCTGGCTGCCAACTAGACATGGAGCCATTGATCATTACCCGTTGAGCCTGACGATCTAGCCAGCTTTTTATCCACCTTATAGTCTATTCATCCAGCCCATACTACTTTAACTTGCTGGCAAGAATACTGTGGGAGACCGTATCAATGATTAATCATTATTAATGGTCAGTGACCTATTCGTTTTCAAATGATGCCTCACACGGCATATTTTGTACAAAGATTATTACCATAGTGCGTAGGGTGTGAATACGGGGATGCATAGAGTCACAATCCCCCAGAATGGTACTACCTTTTTCACAACTGCTTCACATTGCTGACTCACATTCCTTCTGTGATCCGATATAACCCCCAGATCTATTTCATTAGTACCAGTGCCTAGCCAGTTTTTCCCCATTTTTTAATTGTGTATTTGATTTTTCCTTCCTAAGTGCAAAGTACTTTGCACTTGTCTTTAGTTAATTTCATCTGGTTGATTTCAAACCACTTTTATAATTTGTCAGGGTTGTTTTGAATTCTAACCCTATACTCCAAAGTGTTTGAAACCCCTCCCAGATTGATGTCGTCCACACATTTTATAAGTGTACTCTCCACTCCATTATCCAAGTCATTATAGAAAAATATTGAATAATACCAGACCCAGGACAAAGGACCCCACTAGATATTACCCTCCCCAACCCCCCCCAGTTTGACATTGAGCCATTGATAACTACTCTTTGAGTACAGTCTTTCAACCAGTTGTGAACCCACCTTTTGTAATTTCATCTAGATCATATTTCCGTAATAATTAAGTTGTTTTCCTATGGCAAAAGATCAAAGGTAGTAACTCATGTAGCCTGTCTAAGAATCAGCATTAATGTTTACTCAACATGTACACTGGCTAGCGTGAAGTTCTACAGCCCTTAAATTTAATAGTAAAGCTTAGAACTTACTGTCAAGCACTGATTCTTCTCGCCTCTCTGAGGCCAAGTATTGTGGCTGGTGGCTGGGGAAAGTGAGGCAGAGAGTAAATGGTTTACCCAAGGCCACAGGGGGGAGTAGTCCCACAAGGGTAAGTTCTTTCACCAATCCTGTTCAACATGTACATGCTGCCCCTAGGCGACCTGGGCAGGTGACACAGACATCAGAGCAGTGTGGGGTTTTAGCTGCAGGACTCGTTAGCCTGCACTTTACAAAAGTCTGTCCTCTTCTTCCTCCCTTCCCATGTTTATTTTATGCCAATGGCTTTAAGAAGATTATAATCCAATTTAGCAGATCCATTATAAAACGCCTCTCCTGGGGAGCGTATCTAGAATTCAGTAAAGGAGGAATCGCTTCTGGTTTGACATCTAACAGGTGTGAGCTTCTCTGCCTCTCAGGTTAGGTTTTCCCCTTGATGGAGCACGTGAAGATGTAAGATATTTGGACTCTGTTGCAATCACCCTCCTCTCCAGCATGCGCCCTATGCACAAACCTGCTTTCAGCCCAGTCTGTTTTCCTGGAACTGAGACGTTGCGCACGCAAACACATTTCCTAGCGCCCCTCGCTGTGGGCTAGGCCCTCTGAACACACCACTCCGTGTCTCTGAATCTTGAGGGGGGATGTTCTGAAAATGCCTCTGCGGTGGGAAAGAGACTGTGCTGCAGTCGGACATTGTTTTATAGCTAATCCCAGGTAACAAACAGTTAAAGTTGCTTCAGGACCCATCCACTGGCCCAGGCCTTTCCGAACAGGGGAATGCCAAGCTAAGGGAAAAGTTCCCAACATTCCAGGCCACCTGGACATCTCTGTCAATGATCCACATGCAGACATTGCTTCTGCTTCCAACTCTGACCTCCTCTGCTCCTCACAGAGCACCAACAGACCTTGCTGCAGCTGCGTGCTCACACATCCAAAGCTACTGCCGATTGCTGCTGCTAAGGTTAGGGCGAAGGTTTGGCGTTAGTGGTTTGCTTTCTGTCACATAGTGGTTGTGCTGACTCCAGCCTTGCTTATTGTCCTACACGCCCCACCGAAAAAAACTATTTTACAAATGACTGATTAGACAAGTAACATACTGCAGACACGTTCCTCGTGCCTCCTCCTGGGGCCCAATCCTGTGACATTCTTAAGGCACTCAGCGCCTTGCAGGATTGAGCCCTACGATTCTGGGTGCCAACAAATGAGCCCTGTGGCGTTAGATGCTGGGCTAGCATGTCTGAAATGAAGACATGAAACATTTTTTAAACCAGGGGTCTGTGGTGCACCTATTTCATACTCCACTTCCAACCTATGCCAGTACAGACACTCCCCGACTTACACCATCGGTCTGTTCCGGAAAGCCTTGCGTGACCCGAATTTGACGTAAGTCGGAAACATATATTGTGCAAGCATAAAAAACAAACAATTAGAACAAAAAGGTTGCATTGACCTTAATCCTATTGTTATCCTGGCACACTGAAGGCTGCATTTGGTGGTGGATGACAATGGGCTTAATTGGTAGATGAGGAAGGAGAGGAGGAGACAGGCATGATTTGAATGAAATAATAGGGTGAAATAACAGAAATACTGTATAACTGAAATAACATGAGTCTGAGAGGCTGTGAGAGCGCAAAGCCTTCCCTTGTAGGAGATGCTACCGCTGTATTCCTCCGCACACCGCACTACAGTTACTTTGCGTTCCCGTACGCTATGCAATATTTTCCACAACTCGAAAATTGTATTTATGCCTTATGGCACTTTTTGCGTAAGGTCAAATTTGCGTAAGTCGGGTCTTGCGTAACGCAGGGAGTGTCTGTACTGTGCTTGTTAAACATTTAAGCCATGATCCAGGCAGTATCTTCCCCAGGGTTAGTCTGACTTCATGTAAAACCTCCAGTAAATCCATTATTTTTTCCTCAAAGCACAGGCGGCAGTCTCCAGTAGGGGATGGCAGCCCCTTTCTGTCCTAAAGTGTGTAATTTTGAATGCTGCTGCACACTGTGATGTTCCTCTCCAGAGGATGCCGTCTCCTTACATATCCTTTTGTAGCAACGTGCCAGGAGTGGAGAGGGATCATACCTGTGTGGATCTTACATACCACTGACCTGAGGAGTCATTCTCTGGGGCAACACTTGTGGAGCTTGTCATGCCAATAAAACCTCATTGAATTGAACTGAACTGTGTGTGTCAGTTGCGATCTGGAAAGTTCTGTGGGATGCTACAGGTTGAGATGATGTATTACTTTATTACAGAGACACACTGAAGACTGTTCCCAGCTCATCTTACTTGCCCCATTGCTGTAAAACGTTTGAAAAATGAACAGTTTTGCTAGTATCATTTCTTACCCAACTGTTAATGTTATGATATTATTCTTTTAAAAAGTCATCTTAAATAATTTCTCCTTTAAGAAAATGCCTCTTCAGATCCCCACTCCGGCTGCTAGAAATCATTTGGATCGCATCCATAAACTTACACCGTGCTTTACAGAGATGAAGGCACGTTCCCTGCTGCGATGAATGTCGGTTAAGTCATAGCGGCACAAGCAGTGCTGTGTAACTCCAAGAGGGTGCATCACATCGGGAGACTGGATTTGGAGGATTCTGGTAACTGATAGAGTTGGGTCTGAATGTGTCTATCTGAATTTAAAAATCCACTATCACTGTGGTATCTAAATACTGATTAATCAGAAGACGCTGGCTCTAAATGCCTACACATATTTTAGGGGCTTGTTTTCAGAATCTTGAGCTCTGATCTTCATCCAGAGTTCATATATTATCCCCCGTGTCTTTTGAATCCAGACCTTAAATACCCCTGACCGGGGGACCAGGCCTTCCTTTGTCTCTGTTCACTACTAGGCACAGTGAAGTCCCAGTGCGACTGGATCTTTGGGCACTGCCAAGGTATAAATAATCCTCCTGATAACCGCAGGGTTTCAAACACTCCATCTGTAGTTTGTAGCTCCGGTCCCTCTGGTTACTGGTCTGTAACTTAGTTGTCTAGAAATCGTTTATGAGCCATCACTTGCTCTTTTAGGGGGAAAGATAAGTACCGGTTTAATATGTGAAATGGGCTTTAATAGGAAATGTATGGAGCAGTTATGTAATGTTCACTTGAACTGTGCCTCAGGCTAATACAAGTATGAAATGGTGAGTCCGAGGATATTCTCTGTGTTTAAAATAGCATGTTTCTGTGAACTGTTTGTAATACTCCGTATCTGTCTCTAAACCCCTTTCCGGTTCTTTGGCAGATTTCTCCGTGGCACATGCAAGAAGACTGATGGGACATGTTCATTTTCACACAAAGTTTCTAAAGATAAGGTCTGTATGGTTTTCTAATGAGCACATTCCAGCTTTATGAGAGAGTTGACCTAAGGAAGCAACACTTCTGCTGGTTGTAGGGAAGTCTATGCTATAGAGTGTTTCAAATTGAGTTCATTTTCAGTTTGCTTGCCAAGCTGTTCAGGCTCATTACGGGGTCCTAGCTTATAATGAGAGAAGAGTGTGCCTCTTAAACCAACTTGGTGAATCAGTATATTAGTGCATTAAGCAGCGAATTTGAGACTAGAGCACCTGGGGCTGTTTGCAGTGCTGGCAACGTGTCTGGTTAAGGGGTATTTAAGCTCTTGAGATCAGAACAGAAGCACACGGAGTCAGAGCATTTGCCATCTCTTTAAGACTGTGCTTCATTCTAAATCACGCCCCAGCTGGGGTCAGACCGAGAGACGGTTGGAACGTACCGTAGTTAGGAGACATAAATTAACTTTTTTTTTTTTTTAAAGAAAAGCTAGACAATGAAACTGTCTGGCAGAATGATTTTTAATTTCATCATTTTCACTCTGCTTGGAAGTATTCGGAGCTCTTTCGTTTTATTACACAGACTAAGGTTGAGAGATAATTAGATTTTCTTTTAGCGATTATTGGCTGATAATTTAGCAGGTTAATCTTCATTCGCGGGATAGGACTTCAAATTGGAAGTAACTTGTGAGGTCCCGATCCGGCAAAGCACGTAAGCACATGCCTAAATGAAACCCTGGGACTTAAGAATGTGCTTAACTTACATGCTTGGGTTCTTTGCTGAGGAGGGCTGGACTTTGCCGCTGTTAAGCACACACTTAAGTGGTTTGCTGAGTCAGGGCCTATATGAGTGAGAGAAGTTCTCAAGCCCTAGACAGAGAGTCAGAACAAAAGCTAGAGGGGCTAATGTCCAAGCCAGAAGGGTTTATTCCCCTAGGAACCCATGCTCCCACAGCAGCAGGGATCACGGTAGCAGTTCGGTCTTCATGTTCCGCTCTAGTGGTGGAGGTGTAAGAGGCTGGGGTGTGAAAGGGAAAAGATCCCTCCCCAGCAGTCCCTAAACGCTATGCCTCCCCCCTCCATCGTGTCACTCAGTAATTGTTCCAGCCCTGCTGTGCATAATTCTGGCATGTAGTTTGCCTACATCAGCTTTAGTGCAACTTTAAGGACAGGAATCAAAGCAGCAGAAAGCCGTCAGGTCAGGAAGCATTGCTTTGGTTGCTTGTCCCAAAGATACCGTCATAAATCACCCTGGAGATGCCACCGTCCGGTCTCTCCTCTCTCCAGTCCCTATTGGTTAAATGTCTCTGTCCATTCATAGTCCATCATGCCATTTATGTAATCAAAATGTATGACACAGAGCTTTCACTAACCCAGCGATACTGCCCAAGGATTTAACCATCAGCCCCCCATGTCTAACCAGTGTTTGAAACAGAACCATTTTCAACAGCTCTCGTCTCTGGATGCAGCTTACTTGTTTTTCTTCCTCTCTGGCGGTGGTTGATGGGTAGCTCCGAAGTGATCCCAAAGGCCATCTGACTCGTGCTCTGAATTATTCGCCAAAGTGCCACGTGGGGCTTTTTGTGCACACAGCACTTGTAGAGCAGTCATTTAATCATCAGTATGTAAAACTGTGTACGGTCTAGAGCAGGGGCGGGCAAACGTTTTGGCCCGAGGGCCACATCGGGGTTCCGAAACTGTATGGAGGGCTGGTAGGGAAGGCTGTGCCTCCCCAAACAGCCTGGCCCCTGCCTCCTCCCGCTTCCCGCCCCCTGACTGTCCCCCTCAGAACCTCTGACCCATCCAACCCCTGCCCTCCTTGTCCCCTGACTACCCCCTCCCGGGACCCCCCACCCCATCCAACCCCCCCTGCTCCATCCCCTGACTGCCCCGACCCTATCCACACCCCTCCCCTGACAAGCCCCGGGACTCCCACGTCTATCCACCCCCACCAGAATCTCCACCCCATCCAACCGCCCTCTTCTCCCTGTCCTTTGACTGCCCCCCTGGGCTCCTTGCCCCTTATCCAACCCCCCGCTCCCTGCCCCCTTACCATGCTGCTCAGAGCACCAAGACTGGCAGCTGCGCTGCCCGGCTGGAGCCAGCCATGCTGCCACCCAATCTAGAGCGCCAGGGCAGGCCGGCGGCTCTCGCAGCCGCACTGCCCGGCAGGAGCTCGCAGCCCCACCGCCCAGAGCACTGGTGGCATGGCGAGCTGAGGCTGTGGGGAGGGGCCAGGGGCTCGCCTTCCCAGCCGGGAGCTCCAGGGCTGGGCAGTTTGCCCATCTCGGGTCTAGAGAGTGCAGATCGGGAACTTAAAACACAAGAACAAGGAGAGATTTGATGACTTCAAAAGGTGGGGAATTCAGAACTGATAAAAAGTGGGTTTTTTATACAGTGTGTAACCGGACTGTGGAAGTCATTGTTGAGACCAAGAACGTAGCAAGATTCAGAAAGGGATTGGATGCTTATGTGGAGATCAATAATATCATTGTTACAGTTAAAGCTAACAACCGTTTTGGAAGGAAATTACACTTCATGCTTCAGAGCCTGACCCAATCTCCCACTATTAGAGATCAGAACAAGACCAAATGTGAGGGGACGTTTATCCCACTTTTGCTATTGCTGGTTCCTGACAGCTTCATTTGAAGTATCTGGTGCCGATTGCTGTCAGAGACCGGACAGTGGACTAGAGGGACCTGGGGTCTGATCCAGTCAGGCAGTGTATTAGCACTAGTGTATGGAGTAGAACTATCCAGAGCTGTAGTCATGCTTTTGTGTGTGTGTCCTGCAGTGCTTAGGGGCATGTTGTGAAGGCATTTCGCCTAAAATCTCTGTTACACTGTAAGCCTGCAGCTGTAACATTTCCTTAGCATTTCCCCCCTTCCACTACATGCCTGCCCTGACCGAGCACTTGTCTCTGGGCTCTCAGGAACGCCGGGACAGTGAGGGTTCAAACAAGCAGCCACCGCCTTTTTTTTTCTTTTTTTTCTTCAAGTGACTGTTGCAAGTGTTTCAGTGGAGTCCGGTGAACACCCCAGGCACCATTACTGAACGTGTCCAACCTCAGAGAAACCCCTTAGAGTGAAATGGCTGGAAATGATCAGCCAGGTCCCGAGAGCCACTCCGGTCCCTCCACTCAGTGTACACCCCCACCCAATCGTAACTGTGCCCCTAAAATAACAGCTTGACCTTTTGCAAAGGTGAGACTCTCCCATTCCCAGAGCAGGGAGCACGGCTCCATGCCATGCAGTCCCTCACCTCCAGTCTGTGTGCCTCTCATCCACTGCCCACTTCACCATCCCTGCCACCTCCACATGTCCCCCTCTGTCCTGCCCACTCACCCCCAATCCAGGCCTTGAGTCAGGAGCAGGTCAGATTTTATTTCTAAACACCAGGTTAAAACGATTGGACCTTTCTGGGTGGAGATGTGAAAATAGCTCGGGACAATGCCGCACGGGCTGTAGGCACAGGAATGGGATGTAGGTGACACGGGATAAGAGAGAAAATACTGCTTGGTCACTTTAAGGCGCACGCAGTCCTGTCCAGGGCATTTTCACTACCCTGGCCTACTGAGAATCAGGACCTGGGCTGTCTTCAGCCTGGCCCAACCTCCCCTCCCCCAGCAAGCAACATAAAGCTTAAGCTGTGTCAGTTGGGAAAGTCCATAGTCCTTCCCTTACCCAGTCTCTTCCTTCTGGCTCCCTGATCACTTCCTCATCTTTCCCTGCTCCACTCCCCTCCCCTCCATCAGCATCCCTCTGTTTCCTCTAGAGGCCTGCCTTAGCCATCCCTGGTCCAGACAGCACTGGAGCATAGGCTTATTCTCTCCGACTCCAGGGAAGGGACTGTGTCCTGTGTTCGTACAGCTCCCAGCACGACGGGCCCTGATCCTGAGTGGGGCTTTTGGGGGCCACCACAACCTAAAGCATAATTTGGGGTCGGGAACGATTTGGGGTCGGGAAGGAATTTTCCTCCAGGGTAGATTGGCAGTGGCCCTGGAGGTTTTTCGCCTTCCTCCGAAGCATGGGGCAGGGGTCGCTTGCTGGTGGATTATCTGCTACTTGAAGTCTTTAAATCATGATTTGGAGCATTCAACAGCAGAGTCAAGGGAGAGAATTAGTTCAGGAGTGGGTGGATCGGCTTATGTGGCCTGCATCTTGCAGGAGGTCAGACTAGATGATCATAATGGTCCCTTCTGATCTTGAATTCTATGATTCTATAATCATGATGCTTAAAGTTAAGAACGTATCTAACGGCTGTCCTGAAATGATGACGCTTTCCTGATTCAGGGTCTTAATATGCCCCTGGCCAAAGTCCTGTCCCTGTGTGTCATGCAGGGTATCACAAGCGGTCTTTATTACATTGTAGGCTTCTGTTGGACTCTGTCCACCTGTAGGTTTCCTTTACCGGGGATAGTTTTGTCAGCGAAGCCTTCTGTACACCCAGAAGCAGTAGCTGTCATAGCAGTGAGCCTCAGACATAGAAGAGCATGCAGGGCTTCCTGTACATCTGAAAAACCAATATTGTAAAAATGTCCATTGTGCTACCAAAGGGGGGAAGTGACTGTCCCCAGCATTAGTCTCCCTTAAATGGTTTAAAGTCCCCGAGAGCCATCTTGTAGTCAGTGTGGGCTGGAGGAGAAACAGCCTTCTCTGCTGAGTTCAGAGCCCATTCACTGTGATTTATGGCTGCAGGGAGCAGGCTCCCCAAAGCAAGAGGCGACTCCGGCATTCACTTCTGTATCTTCCTGTTAACCTGTGTGATTACTAGCAAAGGTGATGTTAGCCTCATTTATCAAATACAAACCCAAAGAGAGGGACAGGTGAATTCATTCAGCACAGGAAGGAAAGTGGTTTTCTGCTGCTTGGAGGCTTTGCTGTGACCAGGCAGAGCAAATTCCACTTGCTCTTCAAATGAGAAGTATTGGGTGATTGTTTATTGTTTTAACTGGTCGAGCTGAGCTTTTGCTTGTTGATAATGTGACTTTCCCTTGGCATTGTTAACTTCAAAGCAGGGTGTGGGTGAAGAGGTACCAGTCTCCATCCATATCAGATCTGGGGTTGATCACCGGGCAGATTCTTGTAGAGTAAATTGCCAGGAAATCAGTGTAAATCATCCTAAATTGTAGGGTAATAAGATTCTTTCCCCCTCGCTGCCCCCGCCCCCATCAGTCCAGCCCTAAATATCTGTGCTCTGAACATACACAACACTTGCTGGTACCCTCTGAAGCTGGATTGCTTGGTAAGCTTCATAGTCATATCCTGCTTTAGCCAGCAGTTCCAGCTTTTACAGCTGTCAGTCTTGCCCTCTCTTGCAGGGCTGGTGGTCCTCCAGCACCCTTACAGAAATGTACAGCACCTCAGACAGGCTTGAATATACCCAGTTTAGATTGTGCTGCTTAAATCATCTGTTTGTGGTGCCACTACGTCCATTTTGCACCTTCACGTGTTAAAGCCTCGCCTCCTCCCCGTTGTGCCACATAGTTTGCGGCTGTTACTGGTAGGCATTCATGGCTATTATCCAGAAATCACTAACCCACCACTCTCAGCCACGGATGCTCCCAAGTGCACCTTTCCCACCAGCTCACATGGGAGCAGTATGTCTCCTGTGATGGTTCACCTTAGCATGAGTCAGGGTAAAAAGGATGAGGGCAGTTAATGTGGTTTACTGTAACTCAGGCTTGTCAGTGCTCCCAAATATCTGTCATTAATATTCATCCGCAGGAGCGTGCCTACGTAGAGGGAGCATGCCCAGGCATTGTCGGTACACAGTAGGTATTTCTAACATGCCCAGTACTCTGGTTTTGAGCACATGGATTTTATATCTCGTTAGAGCTCTATGTGCGTAAAGCTCATGTAGCTTTTCAGGAAAACAGGCGAACAAATCCAGGCTGCTTCAGCCCTTGAAAATCCACCAGTTTGGCAAGGCAAGCGGAGCATTCCTTTACCTGCTGACATCTCCGGTGGCAGCTGTAGGTCAGCGTGTTGGTTGCGTTGTAAGGAAGCGCCCGTTGGTCCTTTGCTGCAGCTGACGGGCTAGTCAGTGGAAAAGTTACTGCAGCTGTGGAAACCCCTAGGGGGACGTGCACATGGGCACGATATTCTCGGGACAATGGAGCGGTTGCTTTGCTTGTATCCTTTATGTGGGAGGAGCTGTTCTGTTGAAAGCACCTTAGTGCATTGTTGGTTATTTACCAGATAATAAGCAGTCTAATGGCTGTGAATGGTGCATGGGATTTTGCAGCCGGCCCCTTTATTTTACTCTCATTTACCTTTTGTTTTTCTGAGTGGGAGTGAGACGCGCAGGGCTCCACCAGAGGAGCCTTGCTCATTTTTCACGTGAGCCATTGTCCCATATTGGTCTGAGGTAACGTGAAATCTCCTTGGGGGCCTTACCCAGCGGTGGAAGACTGGGCTAGTCTGCAGGCAGCTCTCTATGAGAAGACTCAGCTAGGAAATCTCCCAGCACTCAAGTGCAGCCCCCCTCTGGAAAGTACCCAAAATAATCTTGTCTTGCGCTGTAGATGAATCTATACAACGTAAACTCATAAATTTGCCCCCTCCCTTAATATGGAGGAAGATCTGCACAATTTCTCCCCCCCCCCCCCAGTTATAAATTGCACAAACTGGGTTTTATAATAAACAAAACCAGGCCTTGATGCGTTAATCTTAGGAACATAATTTTCATGATAGATGCATAACTTTCATGATAGATATTAACTACAAACGGCAGATTTTAAGTGATTATAAGGGGTAGCAGATAGAACAAAGCAGATTACTAAGCAAATAAAACAAAACACGCATGCTAAGCTTAAGATCTTAGCGACTGGTTTCAAGAAGTAATTTCTCACCCTAAATGTTGCTTTTGGGCAAGATGCAGAAATTCCTGAAGGTTAGTTACCCTGCTTGCAGCTTAAATCTTCAGACACTGTATTCACAGACCAGCTCCCTTTTCCAGCCTGGGCTCCGCTCGCCCTCCCCCCACCTCCCTCCACTCCTGTGTCTTTGTTTCTGAGATCTTTCCAGCTGTCATCCTGGGTGGGGATTCAGTGAAGAGAGAACCAAGATCAACTTACTCCCCAGCCTTAAACAGAATTTACATAAGGCGGGAAGCTTTTGTTTCCCATTCTTTACACCTTCCCCCCCCCCCCCCCCCCCGAAAATCCCTAGAAGCCCAAGATGGTGTTTAGTACCAGGTGACATGACCACCTGACCTTGTAGTGTCAAAGCAATGTATGAGCTTCTCAGGAAGGAGAGAGATTAGTATCTTCAAAGTCTTATGGTTTCTTCCTAATGGCCCATCAAGGCTGATGCCTGTTGTCTGGTGGGTGTTTCCCAAGTACACACACAGTTGTAATTGTTACATAGTCAATATTCCTACCTTTAGATACAAAAATGATGCATGCATACAAACTGGATAATCACATGACCCATCTTGCACAAAACAAATCTTAGTTATGCCATATTCATATCATAACAATCTTTCTATGAAGATTATGGAGTGTAAGATCAGTGTTTGTAGTGAAAACAGGTATAAGCAAAGCACAGAGATTCAGGTGATACCAAGTAGACGTATTGGAAACAAATGGCTACATATGAAATAAAATCATAACATGCGTTCTATAACCTAGACTTAGTTAACTAGCTACTCTTGTGTCTTATAGAATAATGCTCACCCTAAGTCCTTGCAGCCTTTTACAGCCAGGCTTGCCATGGATCCTTCTTCCACGAGACATACACACAGACAGTTTACCTCCTAGGTGAAGGACCCAGTGTGTTCCTTTGCGTCCCAAGATATGCAAGTCCCATCCTTGGTCTTCATTTGTAAACAGGGCACCTCTTTTTGACTGGCACCTGGCTCAGTATGCAAATAGGCCTCCAATGGGAGGCAGATAATACACATATGACCAGATGGGGAGATCAGTGTCTGGCATCTCCTGCTGGAAAGGAACCTGTCTGAGATATGTCACCTCCTGGTGACGGGCCTTGATTCCATGATCTTAAGAACATAATTTTCATGATTGATACATAACTTCTGAAATCATATCCATACATACATTTTGCAATGATTATAATGGGCTACTGGCTCTCGGTAGAGACCTTTCGTGCCACTCTTTGGTGAACTATTATGTATATATCTGATCCAGGGGAACATGTAAAACCCTCTTTGTCCTCTATTAGTTGGCATCAATTGGTCTCTGGGTTATAGCAGATTCTTTTCCCTGGTCATAAGCTATACTCCCTCTAGCCTAGATCACATGACAGGCATGACATGGGGCTGTCCAAAGCAGAGATTAGGACAATTTTGGTATTTTGCTGTCCTGATAAGAGGAGACTCATAGAAATATAGGGCTGGAAGGGACCTCCAGAGGTCCATTCCCGGCGTTGAGGCAGGATCAAGTAGACCTAGAGGGAGATCAGTTTCATTTGCAGTGGTACCCTGTGTACAGTCTGAAAAGCAAAGTTGCTGTTAGAGTATCAGTGGCAGAGAAAGCGAGGGAGGTATTGACAGAAGGGCAGGTAAAGGTGCGGGATGAAGGTTCAGCCGTGGCCCCTTTGAGGAGAGGCATCCAGAACAAAGCCAGCTTGGCCAAGAGTGGATCTGAAATTGCTGGTGTGTTATGGGGCTGTGTGGAGAAGCAGGCCCTGCCTCTTCCTGATGATTTAGGGAGAACAGTAAGTGTGAATGAATGGGTTTGCGAATGAAGGTTAGCGAGAGGCTAGGACTCGGGCACAGGCATGCTGCTGTTACAACAGCTTTTCCCCTTGAGGAACTTGAAAAGAATCAGCATTTTTCTCCCTAATAGAGCTTCAAAACTCTGTTGTGAGCAATTTGGAAATTCACGTTGAGTTTCGGGTTCATTAGCTGCCAGCTCCAAAGCATGTACATATTCAAAGCTGTCTAATATGGAGGCCCCGCACCAGTGCCTTGAATTAATGTTATTGTTATTTGCGTGGACGTAGTGGGGTGCAAACAAGGTTAATTGAAATGAGAATGTGGCTTCCTCTTGATAATGGTTCAGGCTTGACAGCTAGGAGGACTTTATTTTTGTATAAGAGCCGGCTTTATTATCCCTTTTTATTAGAGCTAATTTGGGTTCTATATCAAAAACTACATTAAAGGAATCATTTACGGTCACACCACCACCAACAAAAAAGCTAGCCCTAGAGCCTTGTCCTTTATGTTAACGGCTGCAGTTAAAAGACAATTAAAAATAAACTCTTCCCTTTTGTTTTCTTTCCTTTCTGCTTCCCCCACCCCCCTCTGTGTGTCTCACTCAAGTGAGCCCATTTAGTGAAAACCCTAAGCCGTCCTTCAGGGAAATGGACTTTTCCATAGAACATCAGCTGCAGTTATTGCAGAACTGTAAATGTTGGGTTGGGGCTCTTTGAACCTGCAGGAATAAGATGATACCCGTAACTGAGGGATTGATATGCTGCCATGCAGTAAGTACATTTTGCATTTAGGTGAGCAGTGTGTGTCTGCGGGGCGGGGATCAGGATGAAGAGCAAAGCACGGAGAGAGGAGAACAAATGGACCATAACAGCAGTTTCGGAAACTGCACATTGCCATCTGCGACTAGGGGATCGGCACAGATCCAAAGGGCTACATTCTCTTATGGGGAAAGCACAGATTTGTAACTGGCTAGTCAGTTTTGGAAGTTGTATGCCATAGCCGGTGACTGAAAAATCTGAAATATCACATCAGGCTGGTCATTTGTTTTTAATTATAACAGCTGGCTGAAGGTAGAGTTTGTGTTTTGAGGCATGACCATAAGGATCCTTGATTTCTCACTGTTTCACTTTGCTTGTTGTTGTATTGCAAAACGACTGTAAATAATGACTTCTGGAATGTGCATTCTGTCGAGAGCTGCCTGCAGATCTGAGGCACCAGTTGTCTGACACACTTGTATGTCATTGCAGAATGAGAGAGAGCCCCAGCGAAAGAATCAGACCAGTCCTTTTACTTTCACTGTTCCCCATGGCATTCTGCTCCCTGGTCGCCTTTTAAAGCAAAGAAACATACACTGTAGTGTGTATCCTCTTCCTTTTCTAGCCAAGACAGAGACTTCCAGTGGCCTAGGTCACCACAGGTCACACACCTAGGGAAAACCGGTCTGAAATTTGGGTTTGAAGCGAGACAGTTGCTGGTGAAAGAAAAAATTAAAATGTGTTAGAAGAGTGATGCTCAACCTTCTCCATCCCGGGACCCCTTGATGGCGCCCTCTCCCTTCTAGCCAAGCGCCTCACTCCTGATTAGCAACAGGAAAGATCAAGGTGAAACGCCTGTTTCAACCCCTTGGGGGTCATGACCCTTGGGTTGAGCACCTCTGTTTTAGGACCAAGCTGTCTGAGGTTCCTGAAGTTCCATCTCCGGGGAATGCGGACTCAGTGTTCCCTGAAAATGAAATTTAAGCCCCGGGCAGTGAGACTTCTGCTTAAAACCGTTGAAAGTGAAAGAATCTAGAGAGCAGCAACCTGCTTCTCTCCAATTCAAGGTTACTCAGGAGCTTTGGCCGCTTTATGGTGGTGAAGGAAGCGCAATCTGACACGGCGCCTGTGCCAGTAAGGCCCTGCCAGTGACGTTTATGAGTTATTAGCGACTCCCCCATCTCTTCGCTGTGTTGTAAAGGGGCACTTTTCACCACGATTGCAATTTCATTAATTCCACCCCATTCTGAGCTAGCCTGAAGGATGCTCAAGCAGTCTGTTTGCCCCCTGCATGTATACACCGGGACCACGTAATGTCAGAGAGCTCTGTTGCAAGAGACCAATAAAAGATCTAAAAATACCCCCGGGATCAGTGGCTGGCAAAAGGCATATCTTAATTTTATGCATGTCATGGTTTTATTTCAGTTCTGGGTGTTGGAACGGCTCCTAATCTACGCGGGAGGGGTAACAGTTTGATCATCTTCTACCCTTGCAGATGCCAGTGTGCTCATACTTCCTGAAAGGAATCTGCAACAACAGCGACTGCCCCTACAGCCACGTCTACGTGTCCAGGAAAGCTGAAGTGTGCCAGGATTTCCTCAAAGGCTACTGCCCCTTGGGCGAAAAGGTAAATAGGTGACTGGCTCTCAGTGCGTCTTTCTCGGTTTCAGTTGACTGCAGTGATTGATTCGCGGTGCTGAGTCCCGGCAGGAGGGGAGGTAGGGGTGTTGGTAACCCACAAGCTGTTTTTCATGCTGGTTATGACACCGAGGGGAGTAGTAGAGCTGAAAGCTGTGGAACACCTGGACATGATGAACAGCAGTCCTGTGCTTTTCAAAAGGTTTATGGGCAAAAGGGCTGTTTCGTAACACACAGAGAAAAGAAGCAAGGGGGCTGCAGTATGGTGCCATCAGCGTATTCTCCTATCAGATCCCCTGGGTGGAATTCTTCAGGGGTTCTGCAAAACTTCCAGCACTTAGTGCTGTTTGTTGTTGGTTGTACAGTATTACCATTGCACCTAAAGGCCCAGCTGAGATTGGCGCCGCACTGTGCAAGGTGCTGTATGTATAGTAAGAGACAGTCCCTGCCCTGAAGAGCTGACAATCTAAGTAGATAACACAGACAAGGAGTGGGGGAAAGGGAGGTTTTATTCCTTCCCTGTTACAGAGAGGGAACGTAGGCATAGAGGTTCTATGTGACTCGCCAAGGGCACACACAGGAGGTCTGTGGCAGAGGTGAAACCTGAAGCCCTGTCTCTTTGAGGCCACCCTTCCTCACTGAAAACTCAGTATTGTGAAACATCATAGGACTTGGGAAATTTAACTTATATTTCTAGCCATCTGTCTGCCAGTTTTGTCCTGGTGGCTATAACCTTCCTGTCTGGATGCCTCCCATGTTAATCAGATTGACATAGTGAGGTCCCTAGTGGGCTTCATAGATATCTAGAGTGGATGTGCAAAGCTGTCCCCAAGCTCCTGACACTTCAGCTGATGACCCTATGCATAGAAAAAGCAGCAGGATAAAGGAACATGGTCATCCTGGAGAGAGACATGGAGAAGTCTCAGAAACTTCCGTCTAAAAAGGAGTGATTTGGGCTTCATGCAATAGAAATAAAAGTTGAGCTTGGTCTGACATCTTTCCACTCTGAGACCTTCCACGGTCTCTCTCTGCGGCTTAAGAAGTGTGCTACCCAGAGGTCCAAAGTCTGCTTCATTTCTCAGTTACTTAGAACCTGCATCGTGTCTCTTCCCCACATGCCGCCTTTGGCAAGGCTGTGAAGATTCGCTTGGTAAAGCCAGAGCTTAGCAGAAATGCCTGGCTTTGGGGATGGAAGGTGAGCCCCTCCTCCACCTCCCAAAACCTGCTCAAAGGGCTGGACTGGAGACGGTGCGAGTCACTGAGATGCCCCGTCTGGTCTTCAGGGAAACCTGTGCTCGCAGGCAGTGCACAGGAGAGCTCTGTTCTTCCGATTCTGTGCCTGAATAGCTCCTCTTCACCCAAATTGTGCTGTTGGTTAGAATAGTCACCAGGAACTTTGTCTGCTTTAAGCTTTATAGAGCTTTCTTTTCTGGGCGGCCGTTACGTGGCTTGGTTGAACTAAGTGAAAAAGGCAGCTGGTATTTCTCCTTCCCCACTGTGCCAAGACACATGGCTTTACATACTGCTGCGTAGTTCTGTTCATTCTACTGCTGCTTTGGCTAAAAGCTGCAGTGATTTTCAACGGGGTCTTTGCAATTACATGGCTCAGTTACACAAATAACTTTTTAAAAGGCATCTTACCTTGGCCTCCACTTTGTGCTAGCAAATAACCGAGTCCAATTTCGCAGGTGCTTGTGAAGCGCCATCAGTGACACTGCATTTACTGTGTTAATTGCAGGCACAGATGTGGACACGAATACTTTTAACTTATGTTATTTGCAAATGAATTTGCACCTGCAAATTGTACCAGCAGCTATTTACAGATGCAAAAATAGAAAGGAATTTAAGTCAGGTTTCTAGTATGAGAGTGACAGTGTAAAACTAACTAATTATTGTTAACAAAGTAATAATTATAAAATCATTCACAAATGCACGTGATCTTCAGTCTTACCTAAAGGTCTGAACACTCTGAACTTTGATACATTTTGATTAATGGAAATAGAAATTAAAAATCAATCAGAGGAAGCTGTAGAAAATAAAATGGTTGTGATGGAAGTGTCACAATTAAATGTATGAATTTTAAACAGGGTGATCAAAGCTTTCTGAATAAGCTGTGATCAAACCAATGAGCTCAATACTCAATCCTCTAGAAGTCTAAAGTCTCCTGCCAGATAATGGCTGTTATAGTCTAGGGGATCCCAACCATTTCCCTGGGCTAATCCATGCTGCAATAGAGAGCATCTCTCATGGGCTCCAACTCCTCCCATCCAACATCTCACAGTCCAGTGCCCCCTTCCCGTCGTCATCACATAATTTCTAGGAGACCGCCTCGCCTCTGATCCCACAACATTCGTAAGGCAATTGCGGGAAATTAATATCAGGGAAGTATTGACTATGTCTTTAGATGGTCTTAAAGTGATATAGCAATTGAAAATAAGGAGAGCCAGTACCACGTGACCAGCTAGAACTCTGAATAACTCGTGGTCCATGGACCCTGGCTTGGGAAGTACAGAAACAGACCAACGTTCTCTCACATTCTGCAACTATAAGGTATTAATTTGTTAAAAGATTATAGACTTCAAACTGATGCCACATTGAGGTAACATCATATCTGTGTGATCAAGAGATTCATGTTTTCAGATTTCACTTTTAACGTGGCTCACGGCTTTCCCATTGGGTATTTAGCACTTTGGCCTGGAGTGGGCAGACAAACAAGGATGGACATTTTGGCCTGGTCTACACTAGTGGGGGGTGTCGATGTAAAGTACGCAACTTCAGCTACGGGAATACCGTAGCTGAATTCGATGTATCTTATTCCGACTTACCTCACAGTGCGGGATTGATGGCCGCGGCTCCCCTGTTGACTCCACTACTGCCGCTTGCTCTGGTGGAGTTCTGGAGTCAACGGGAGCGCGTTCGGGGATCAATATATCGCGTCTAGATGAGAGACGCAACATATCGATCGCCGATAAATCAATCGCTGCCCGCCGATACGGCAGGTAGTCTGGACATACGCCTAGACTCATATAAGACCAGACCTGATCATTGTCCAGAACTTGCCCCAAACTATTTTTGAAGTTCAGAATTATTCAGGGAACAGCTTCTGTTTAGAATTTGGTATGCTTGTGTCTGCACTTGCTAGCTTCAGCTGGGGCATGAAGTAGAAATATGACATGCTAAGAGAAGAGGTCGTTTCTATGATATTTCTGTCTTTGACATTCTGGTGAGAGCCTGATCTTGTGAAAGTTCCAGCTGCATTTCTAGCCCATAGATTTGCCACAGTTTGGGGAAACTTGAACCTCTGAACTGTTTGAGGTTCAACATTCATTAGACAGAAAACAAACGTGTCTTTCAGATAGAGCCCTCTCATTTAGGATGTTGCCTGTAGCTGTTGCAGATTTGTTGGTTGTGAAAGGCAGGTTGGTTGTAATTCCTTTCCCATCCATTCAGTCATACTGCTTTTCAGATTCGCACTTTGTGGGATTGGAGACATTTTCACAAGCTCCAGCCTTGCAGAACGTTGCAGGGTGCCTCCTGCAGTACTGAACCCTTATGGCTTTCTAACTCGAGAGCTAGACGTATCTGCTAGAGAGCTCCTTTCTTTCTTTAAGGTTCCTTTCAATCTACTCACATTAATTCTGCGGGCTTTGCTTCACCTTTTAATATAACAGATTCCCTTTCATCTCTCATCTCTTACCGCTGTGGTGAGCGAGGATATGAACCGACACTTCTTGTCCTCTCATTCTCATCTCAAACCCTTTTCGGCAAGACCGTGATTCCCAAGGATGTTGTCATGGGAGAGCCCTCCCTGCTTTGGAAGCAGGAAGTCATAGTTCATAAAGAATTGGGCAGTTAATTTTCAAACAGAATAAACAATGTATTTGGCTGAAAATGGCAAAGATTCTGAAAGACATCCAGCCCCCGCTTCATTATGCCCTTTCGCTATGAATCTGAACCGTTTGCCTGGTCTCTTGTAGCATAGGCTACTGCGAAGGGTTTTCTGACAGGCCATCTCACCACTGGCTGTATTATGTCATTTTGTCCTGTAGAATCCTACACGTATTCAGTTAGCTTCTGTTCACCTAGGCTGCCAAGAAAAGTCATCTATTCCTGTCCACGAAATTTCCCCATAATAGGACATGTTTTGGAAGCCTTTGGTAGAGAAAAGATGTCATATAAGTGCCTCCAAAAGGGCTTTTTCTCTTGCCACAGCTGCTTTCGTTCATGAAAAAGGAGGTGTATATGCTGTCAGGTATGAAGTTCAGGGAAAAGCCACCTCTCCTAGTTAGAGAATCTGGACACCATATTTAAACCTGACAGGAACTTTGCAAACAGTGCTTTGCACTGACTCTTCGGCTGAAAAACAAACTACTAATGAAATAATAATTTGTTGCTATTGGGTCTGCCAAACCTCAGGGCGCCATCCCGATAGGATGACCTTATTTTATTGCATTTCATAGATACACGTGAATAAGCGTTTGCCTAGGCACAGTTTTGCACACTTGTTGGTCTTACAAGTTTTCCCCCCTTACACTGGAGACTTAACCATTGTATACCTGAGCATGTGCTGCTCTGAAATGGAGCCTGAGGAGGCCTGATTCATTTCTCCTGCCCTTTGGTCGAGGTTACAACTCTGGCAGACAAGGCTACAATCCAGAAATTTGCTGCTGTGCTCTGAGATTGTTGTTTCTGCAGCAGTGGAGTCCAGCCCCATAGAGATAAAGGCTCCAGTAGATTTACTCCCAGGGCATAACCCCATAATTGTGGCTGTGGGCTTTTCTTTTGAGGGTGGGCAGGGATACATTTTGTTGGGGGGAGCAGAGAGGCAGAGTTGGAGCAACAGATCCTCAGATTCTGCGGTGAGGGGAGGGAGCCGCTGTTTCCCCATTAATGGAGCAGGCACATGCACTGTCACAGACCATGTGGCGGTTCAACTGTGACATAGGATTGTGCCTGATGGATTTGCTAAAGCAGCATGAAATATACAGATTCCATAGGAGAGACAACTGCAAAACAGAACCATCAAAAGGGAGGAAGAAAAGCAAAAAGGAAGAGCTATAAGGTGAGTGGAATGTCAGCAGCAGAGGAGAAAAATGCTAATAAATTAACCTTTGGCCTAATTACATTTTGTGGCAGTGCAGGGAGGGGACTGGGTGAAAAGTAAACGTTCCCTCCCAGGTGAAATAAAGTAATCTGGCAATCTCCCGCTAAACGCAGTACTAGCCATCCAGGCACTGTGTGTAACAATTATTTTAAAATATTCCAATTTAAATGAAAATATAAAAGAGATATTTAGAATATTTATTCTATTAGTAAAAGTGCTTACTGTGTCACTTCTGGAGTGTCAGAAAAGCATTCTCCTACAGATGATGGATAGCAGCCTGTAATTATATATGGGGGGGAAATTGCTGAGCGTGCCATATTTAACTGGGGAGGAGTAATACCAGCTTGGGCCATTGAGGGTTAATTTTATTCTCTAAATAATATAAAAAGTGCTGAGTCTGTTTCTTTTGCTCGAAGAAGAAAGTCCTCAAATGGACCCGAGAGAGTTTATAATATTCTACTGAATCAAGTAAAAATGTTAACCTTGCTTCATAAAATGATGGCTTGTTAAAGATGCGCAGTCCCTTTTCTTTTGAATAATTTAGGATGGGAATAAATCGCTTCTCGTTCTGTGTCCGAGCTGCAGCATAGCCCAACTGTCTGCAATTTTAACTGTAAAAGGACAAGGCAAGGAAGTGGGGTTGGGGTTGATGTAGCATCGTGTAAAAATAAACTTAAAAGAGGATGTTCAGTGATTAGAAAATTAGCTGTTTGGGTACTGAGGTTCTAAGCTGCTTCTCCTGCTCTTCCCTGCAGTCATGTGGACCTCACAGTGTTTCGCTGAAGAAGTTCCACTTTTGATTTTTATTAGATGCCCATAAAAATATCCATTATTATTTATAATTTATTGCACGCTGTTTCCAGTGTCTCGTCGTAAGTACTTTTGAGAATTTCTTCCAGAACACTCAAGATGACAAGCTCAACCTTTGCTCATCTCCCAGGTTATAGCTTTGGGCTGCACACGGTGCATACATGTATGAGCTTTTAATGAAAATTATGCCAGTTGTTTTACAGTATCTGTGCCCTGTGACTTAAACAGTAACTGCTAAGAAATGAGATGGGATGAGGGAGCCCTAATCTTTCTTTCCCAAATTGCCAACATGTTTTCCCATTTGTAGTCGTGTAAATCGTAGAGATTAGAAGTCATCTGATCCATTAAAGATGGAACAATTCTTATACAAATGTACACACAAGTCCTTAATAAGGCAGCATTCTACACACCATTAATAATATACAGGATGGAATTAGTAGCGAGTCTAGAACCTGGATCTCAGGTGTCCTAGCCAATTGCACTCTCCTTGAGTTAACAAAGCAAAGGCAGTAAGTCGTGGTGGTGGAAAGAATCATGCTAGGTCGTACGTGTAACTTACTAAAGGGAAGCACAGAAACAAATAATATGGTGGCTGTGCAGTCAGTGGAAGTATAATTGTACATACTTTTCTCTTCTGATTTCATGTGATAGGAAGTGGTGCTGGAACAATATGTGTAGTGGGGATGGTAGAGCCATTGAACCAAACTGTGACGCCTGTATATGATGGAAACCACTTCAAGTCGGGGGTGCTGCCACATCCTCAGAACCCCTAGTTCCAGCACCTACGGTGATAGGATCTCTTCTGTCTGATAGTACAATCGGCTGTAAGCACGACGCTGTATGTATTTTAACTTTGTGATATTATTGAGACCCTCTCCATATTACACTCTGTACTACCTTAGGAACGCCTCTCTCTCCATGCCCCATCATGATAGCTGGCATCAGCTGAGTGATTCTTAGAGGTGTGCTCTTGAGGACTGGAGATCAGAGTCTGTATTTACCAGCCTTCTCAGCATGGCAAAAGGCATATCTTTTTGGTCAGCTACTTGTTTGACTATGGGTCATAGCTTTTCCCATGACAGGTTTCTGTAGAGCGAGGGTTGGAGGTTGAGTGCTATTTCTCTCTATTGGGAACAATTAAATTAAACACCAAAGCAAGAAGCCAGATGCTAGAGTGCTGGGTGCCTGAAAATAATGGACTACGGTGAAGTTTTGCTGAGTCCTGAGAGAGTGAAATGCCATTCAAAGCAGAATGCAGGTGTGTCAGTGTATTGCAGAACGGATGCTGGCGAAAGGGTCTGGTGACTGGAATAAAAAATATTGCACATGCATGTTTGAGGTCTTAAATCAAATCTTCGTAGACAGACCCCAACACCCATGCTAAGTCCAATTGACTTCAGCGGGACTCTACATGGACGTAAATCAGGTTGAAGAATCGGGACCTAACGGGAGTCATGATATTAACAGAACATCATGGAAGCTTCGCAGGTTGCTTCTGAGTTGTGTGCAGTTGCAAAAACAAATAAAAAAGGTGAGACATTATAACTGACATACATACAAAGAGCAGCTTCCAGGAACGATGGACTCAACATGGCTTTCCATGGGTCAGCCTGACGGGGAGTCTTTATTGGCCCAGGTAACCTTTGGGCAAATGGTGAGTCTGTCAGGGCTGGGGCTAGAACTCAGAAATCTTAATTCCAAGTTCTCTGCTCTAATCATTAAGCCCCACACCCTCCTGTTCACTTTTCTTACCCTTTACTAGGCTTGGGGAATGAAGCTAGATTGATAACTTTCACTTCCTGTTTCTAGTCCCTCTTCCTTCCTGGATCCTATGTACTAGCATGAGGCTACTGGATAGATTTGCCACACAGCAAGGGAATGTTGACATTTAAAAATACAAATAGTATGAATTGAATTTTTGAAGTCATGAAAAAATTTCTAGTCATATAAAGTTTTGTAGAGCACTTCTACCCTTAGAAACGTTGGCACCTGAGCACAGGTCCATATAATATTAAAACCCTCTCATTCTGGTGGCTGAAAGCAGTTATAGCTAAAACTGCTCTGTGTATGTGACATGGGTAAGTACCTAGGTGCACGGTTCACTGCGTGAATACTGATGTGTTTGTTGGCTTCATGAGAGCAGAAATGAATTTGTAAAACATGTTGCCAGCTCTCATGATTTTATTGCAAATATTGCAATATGTTGTGTTTTACTTAAAGCCCCAACTTCTGGAGTCCTGTGAATATGTGAGGATTTCAGGTTCCCTTTTTTAAAAAAATGTAAGTTTCTAGTCTTTGTACAGAAAAGTTTGAAAACATGAACCCTACAGGTTCAAAAACTAGAAGGCAAATACAAAGAACCCAGATTATTTAAAAAAAATCTCATAAATCAATCTCATGATTTTGTGGGTCCAGCTTATGATTTTTGAATAGTTAAGGTTTGCAATATGGCGTCTGATTGCTTCCATCCCTTCAGGGGCATGTTCGTTCACTCTGTATGCGTCCTTCCTGAAATATCTTTGTGTACCCTACCAAGCTTGGTGCTAAGCACAGTTGTGTGGCTAGACCATGGAAACACCAGCTCTTCCTTTCTCTGTTTCCACATATGCCAGAATAAGTCTATAATGTGACCATGCTTTCTCAAAGTTTGACTCCCTTCCCCCCTCCCAATCCCTTAAAAAGCTAATTTGCTGTCTGGGTAAACTTTAGGGGGGTGGGCAAGAGTATGCAGATTGCTGGCTCCTGTGCGGGGGTCTTGTATCAGTTCCCATGGGTCTCTAGTAGGTTTCTCAATCCTACTTTAAACTGCCACTGTACCAGGGTCAGTTCTCCTTTCCTTCCCTTGGCTGCCCCCACCATGTGTGAAAAATAAATGAAATATGAGGCCTGTACTGTTTGGTCTTCCCTTCCATCTCTGCCTCTCATCTGTCACGGACAGTTTTCTGATAAAGTGCAGAAAGGTCATAGTCTGCACAGCAGCTTAGTGGAGAGATTGTCTTGTGGATCCTTCCTGCCCACTCACCTCTGCAAATCTCCACCATTCACTGTTGTGCAAATCATGCACACACATCTCCCAGCCCATTTACGATTGCATAACTCCAGTCCTCCTGTAACGCTCTTGCCAATCGTCCCCTCTTGGAACATGTACAAGGGCAGTTACTGCTGTTCCCAACAGTTGTCATATACTTGGGAGTGAACCTGACATAGCGGCCTCCCCGGAATACTTGAAAATTAAGATCTCTTTCCGTACTGCCTTGATACGAAAACTATCAGGAACCGCCCAGCGAGCAGACCCTTTGGTCTTTCGCAAATCTGGATTGGCCCTGCTGTTTGCTCCAACTGTGGCTGCTCTGTGGTTTGGGCTTGTCGACACAGCTGAATTTGGCAACCTGTATTATTAGTGGCTCCTTGAATTCTACAGCAACCTCCAGTTTGTATGCGCTAGCTCACAGAACTCCACCAGACCTTCAAGGAGATGCCATTACTGTTGCATCTGCCTGGAGAGCTGTGACAGATGGAACCAACCTGCCACATTTCCTGTTGACCAATGCCGCATTCTTGGACAGGAAACAACATGCAGTGCCAGCTTGTAGGTCTGCTCATGTCCAAGGGAGGAATCCCACTCATGCGGACAGGGGTGGGACATCACGGCTGCACTCTCCACCATTTTGCTACAGCGGCTCACGTAGTCCTGGACAAGTGCGCTTCTGGCCCCTTCCCATGCATGGACGATCAGCAGCTCCAAGGATCTGAAAACAACTTTTGTATAGATTGGAAGCATTGCTGGGAAAGAGTCTAACACACTAAGCACATTCAGGAGTCCATCACTGCACTGCCTCCTAGTCCACTTGATTGTCGATCTTTGACCAGGCTCAAGAGGCTCTGACTCATCCGAAGTTGCCACAACTATACACTGGATTGGCCCAGTTTCCTCTCCATGCTGCTACTATGGTGCAGCATTGCAGGCAATAACTCCCATGGTGGAAGAGTGCCCAGCTCGACATCTGGAGAGCGGCTTCCCAACACCTTGATACCAGAGCCTGTCCTCTGCTTACGGAACCTGGACATGGAGCCCCGAAGTCTGCATACAAGAAAAAGAAACACTCACCGACTCCCTTACTCCAGGATTTGAGGATTTCCAGTGAGCTGCTCCTGGCAATTAGCACCATGTGAATCCACATCTGGACTGGACCTTTTTATGATGTGATAATGTTCCATGGTAAACTCTCTGCCATGGTTCACATTCTCTCCCATCATCAGGAATGTGCTGGCTTTCGCTGGCTCTCAGGAACATAGGAATTGCTACATCGCACCAGAGTTGAGCCATCCAGTCATATCTTGTCTCTCTGACAGTTGCTTCTACCCAGTGCTTCAGTGAAGAATGACAGGGGAGCAGGAAACAATTGTTCCATGGCCCCTTTACACGCACAGGGCTGGAAAAGACCTTGCAGGGCATGTCCAATCCATTGCATGTCATTCCTTAGAGATTTTCAAGCTATCATCCATATGTCATTCAGTCTGAACTTCACTGTGAAACTGCTTCTGTCTCAGTGGGGAAGAGTCCATCGCTCTGCCGGCAGAGATGCTTTCTGCTAGATACAGCCTGGTCCCAGGCTTTCTTTAGCGTGTCCAGAAACTATTTTATCCAAAGAAGCCAAAAGCCCTTCCCTGCATGGTTTTGTGGGTTGTTGCATGTCAATTCAGCCATGCTCAACCTGGGCACTGAGATGAAACCCAGATGAGAGAGGGCAGGAGACACGTGGGGAACAGCTCAGTGACCTGGAGAGCTGAGAGCAGGCGGGCTGCAGCCCACAAGGCGAATAAATGTATGAATAAAGGTACCCGAGGGAGTAAACAGCCGACGTGCTGTTAAAGAAAAATAAGAAGTGAAGCGTAGCTAAAAAGCTAGAATAGTCGCTGCTTAATGCTGTCCCTTCATTACATCATAACCAAGCACTCTTGTTGCCTACATGTAGGCTTAGGGGTTGGGTGGTGAGGTTGCCACAAGAAGACCCCTCTCTTGAGAATATTTGCCAGTGATGAATGTGTATGAAAGGCCCTGCTCTTCACCCACCCCCTCTGGGTGCCACCTAATTTCTTTCTGAACATTTCCATTGCTAGGGCCTGAAAGCCTTTTCTCGGCAGCCGTTCTGACAGAAGTAAATGGAGCTGATCCACATACGGGCTGTCCCATTATCTGAGCCCTGGACATGAACGGCTTCCTGGCCTCCAGCTCGAGTCTTACGTGTCAGGTTATGGCAGGCTAGTCAGGGCATCAGCACCCGCTGCTGCCACTCCGGCAGGCACCATTATTATTATAGCCTAGCATTGCTCTGTATGCCTGGCACTGTGCAGCCATAGAGAGAGACTCCAGCCTTGATCAGAGGAACGTGCAGTCTAAATTAGAACCAGGCGGCGCTGGTCCAACGGATCTGGCTTAGGTGTTTACGGAATGCTAGGCACTGTAGTAGTTAGCTGCTGGTTTGTATGCTACGTATACTGAGAACCGTATCCTCAGCTGGTGTAAATCAGCCTGGAAGGAACTATACTTACTGACGCACACCGAGGGGCTGGCCCTGATGACTAATCTTAAGTGATATGTTTATACATGTGTGTGTCTATGGACGAATGTGGTCAGGGGTGAAAGTAACTCAGGAAACTTACCGGTACAGGGCTGGGGCAGCTCTGGCCCCCAGAAGGGGCAGGACCTAGGGCAGAAGGGTGGGGCTGGGGGTCAGCATCTCCCAGCCAGTCTTTCCAGGTTGCCTGGCCCGCGCCGCCCAGGGCTCCCATGGTGATTTAAAGGGCCCGGGGCTCTGGACGCCTTTTAAATCACTGCCCCGGGGCAGCTGCTCCCTTAGCGCCCCCCCCCCCCGCCCATTGGCAGCCAAGGGGACATTAAAGAGCTGCCGCGGCAGCAGTTTAATGTGGGCTAGGTATGGGCTGGTGCGGGTCCTTGCCAACTGGCCCATGCTGCCTCACTTTCACCCCTGGATGTGGGTTAAATAGGAGCTGTGCCCTGGCTGGGCACATGGCTCCTTGCAGGACTAGAAGAAGACAGCAGTTCTCCAAGGATGACTTGCCGGTGGTCCAGAGTGCGGGCGGGTCAGATGGTGCTGACTCTCCTCATTGTGCCCACCAGCTGCATCGCATTAAAAGCTGGTTCACGTGCACTAAATACTTGCCTGAAGTGAACTTTCCAGGTGAGGCTGCAGGTGCAAAGGAGCTATTACACCGTCATGAATGGGCTGGTGTGGGGGTGTGTAGGGAGGGGGATCTTCACACTTGTGAAGTGGTGGGGCGGGACCTGAGAGACAACCTCTGTGTTGAATGGACAGCAACGTATTTGAGGATCCCTGAAATAAGACCCAGTATCAGGAGTTTACAATCTAAACCAGCGGTTCTTTACTTATTATACATGCGTCCCACAATGTGTTACCTGGGCTGGGTGGGAGGGTAGCGGCAGCCTGGACCCCCACTGTGCGCTGCTGGCGGCTGCCCCAGACCCCTCTGCACTGGGCAGCCGGGACCCTGTCAGACCCCAGCATGCAGGCCGCACTTTAGCACATAGCTGAGCTGGGCCACAGCTGTGTGCTGATTGGGCCGTGGGTTGAGAACCGCTGATCTAAACGCACCACATCCGAAACACACAGCGACTGGGGGAAAATCTGTAGGGCTGGGAGTTGGCTCCTGGGTTGTTGACGTGCTTTTCTGTGGTCAGTCACCCAACCCCCCACAGCACATCCGAGCAAGACAAGTGGGTTAAATTTTGTCTCCCTCAACTGCTGCATTAGTAAAGCTGTTTTTATTAAATAAGCTCTCCCCCGCCCCTCACTCCCCTGTGGTGTAGGTTAGCAAGTATGGTGCATTAAATACCTATCTTCATATTGTTTCCATCAGCTGCTTTGAAGCCTGTGGGTACATTGTTCCCCCTCTGGAACTGTTAAACACTGAGACATGGTGAGATTAAACTACCAGGCTGCTGTGAAAACACACGGGGAAGTGCATTGGAATACATCATGGTGAAGTGGAGATCTGAGCGCTTTGTTGTTTGCCAGCTACCCTTCCTGTCCAGAACAATAACACTATTTAAAACAGATTGTCACTGCTCATCAGATGCTGTTGGCAGAGCCTAACCCTGAGGCCTGCCTGCAAATTCTACTGTGGTAGAAGATGCTAACTGGCAAACCAGACTGGAGTTTGATGAAAATCTCCAAGCTCGTTCTTTCTTGCACCTGGCCTGTCTGGTAGCTCTGTGCCTGCACACTAAACCCAGGTTTGATTTCCACTGTGATCAGCAGAGACTGGAAGTGTAGTGGTGAGACCCTGAGATAGCCAGAGGGCAGTGGAATAGCAAAGCTACTGCAAGTTGGTATTGAAATGCATTGGCAGAGCTGTATAGAGTGTCCAGAACAAAAGTAGCCTTCGTTCTGCAGGTCTGGATTGAGGTGGAGCAGCTTGATATACAAATGCAGCTCTTTAAAGCTTTTTACCCAGTCGGGTAATTTTAGGTCTTGTTCCCAGGGGGAACCATGCCACACCAGAAAAGTCCACAATCATCTTTTAAAAAAGGTCTAGTTTGAGTTTATATCAGAGGCTAGCGATAGATGTTTGCATTTAAATTTAGAAACAAGTTCTGAAAGGAGTCACCCAAGTGATGTGTCTCAAATTCCTATACAGGATTTTATTTACATAAAACTATAACAAATCATCATTGGCCAGTAAAGTTTAGTTAACCAGTGCTTCCTAATTAGCTACCACTTCTAAAGAAAACCATCCACATCCCCAGATGCAGTGTTTTATGGTTTAGCAGCAAACTGCTTTATTCTCTGCAAACAATTTCAATAGGTGACTTTCGTTGTGGCTCAAACCTCATTCTCTTTTGTATCCATCTAGTTCCATCAAGTCTTAGCACAGTTTTCCTGTTTTATTGGAAATTTCACAGATTTTTAATAACATTTATCAGATGCGTCTAACACACTAAATTTAAAATCACTCCACTTCCAGGAAAATCAGCCCTAGCTTAATTAGCCGCAACTACCAGTAATATGTCTTAACAGTGAATTTTTAAACAAATAACCACTGTTTGGCTCAAGATGGAGCACTGCATGCTGGGAACTCCAGTCTCTCTGGGTGGCAAGATGAAGATGGTTGTAGGTTACATTGTCCCACCCCATTTTGATGTCCTCTGCTGTCAGCTAACTGGAAGCACTGCGTCTCTTTGGTAGTGCTCCGTTAGTATAAATTTCCTTTGTAGTCACTCATTATTTCTGTGGCTTGCAGGTATTCCACTCTGTTCTATAATTTGTTGAGATTCCACAAGCTAAGCAGTGCTGTGCTGATCACCATCTTCGATGAGAGATCAAGGCACACCAATGTTCTGCAGGGAAGTTGTTCCTTTTTCAGTAGGTGTCTCTCTTTCCTCTGCATCGGTTCTGAGTTAATTCCTCAGCCGGCTGCTAGCATGCACTCTGCTCCTGGCAGAGACATAAAGCCAAGGCCCTGAGTGTGTGTGCTCATTTAAGATCCCATGATACTTTTTTGCAAGAAGAGAGGAGTTCCTGGCCAAATTCCAGCTCTGTAATTACATTCTCCATCCCTAATTTCCTCCTGCAGTTTCATTTGGATACATTATTTTTCACTTCCTGTCCTAAAGTATTGTTATTGTTGGGCTCTGTTACACATCTGTCCTATTCCATCTTGGACATCTCCCCATCTCATTCCAAGAGCATCGGGAGACCTGTCTAATTATTGTTGGTAAAGCACTTTGAGATGTTTGGATGACAGAAACTCCACAGGTATAATGAATAACAACGAATTACTATTAATTAATAAGCTACTAATTAGAAATCTGTTTTAAATAATTTGTGGCTGCTGTTTCTTGCTGTTCTCTTTTACCACCAACTTTGATGGCCCTTGTGGTGCTGTGCACCGTACCTGATCATCCCCACCCCCAGAAGGCTATGCCGGCCCTAAGATCTCTGCCTCTGCCCTTTTGGTATGGGAAAGCTAGAGCTCTTTCCCTGCTCCCATGCTTTGCCATTTTAGAAGTAGGAGCATGCTCCCTAGCAGCAGAAGCCAGAGCTCTTCCCAGGAACTGTTTGATTTCCCGGATGTTGTTGTTATTTCAGAGGGCTCTGACTGAGGCTCCAGGGTTTGGAGGTGTTGGTAAAGTGGGAAGGAAAGTGCACCTGACTTTGCAGCAAGAGACGATGTAACACCACCATCTGGTGTCTTGCTCCAGGTTAACGGCTAGTGCTAGCATTTTGACAGGCTGTGGCTTAGAGTTACAAAGAAAACAATTGGTGTGTGTGTGTGTGACTGCACAGTGAGCATTAATAGTCCTGCAAATGTGCTTCCCTTAGGGAAGAGTTTGTGCTGTCTATGTGGGACTTTCTGCTGGTGTGGGAATGGCGGTCATGTTCCTTTCCCTATGGCACTTTGGATACTTGATGAGACCATAAACGCTTAACTGGCTGGGTCATTACACAAAATGACTCTATTTCCCCATGTTAAGTATCCTCACACCTTCTTGTCAACTGTCTGGAATGAGCCATCTTGATTATCACTACAAAAGTTTTTTTTTCTCTTGCTGACAATAGCTCCTCTTAATTAATTAGCCTCTTACAGTAGGTATGGCAACTTCCACCTTTTCATGTTCTCTGTATGTGTATATATCGTCTTAATGTATGTTCCATTCTATGCATTTGATGAAGTGGGCTGTAGCCCACGAAAGCTTATGCTCAAATAAATGTGTTAGTCTCCAAGGTGCCACAAGTGCTCCTGTTCTTTTTGCGGATACAGGCTAACACACGGCTGCTACTCTGAAACCTGCAACTATCTAGTGAATCATTTGGCACATCCCTTTACACTACACTTGCAATGTCTGTGGATCAATGTGTAACTGAGGATCAGTGAGGAGAATAGTTTTCCTGTAGCATCTTGCTGCCGCTTACACCAAGAAGTTTGTAGAGAACTCTGTGCGGTAGCCCAGACTTCCTGCTAGCAGGTATTTCAGAGCTACCTAAAGCCGTGATGCTGAATTATGCCAAATTCAATTGAAAATAAGTCCCTCGGTGGTTGTGTGTTACAGGGGGTGTCTGAAGTGCTATCGTTAATGCAGCAAGTCTTAGCAAAGTGCGCGCGCAAAGGGGATTAATTGCGGAGCGTCACCTGAATTTTGTATTTCTTGACCATTTCCAAGGCTTTTTTTTCCCCATGGCGCCCATCATAGTAGCTTCCTAGTTCTGCTCTTCTTTGACGCAGAAAAAGCCCCGGCAGGATAGGGTGTGCGTGTGTCTTTCACCAGCTAAGAGCTGTTATCTTCTGGAAGCTCGTGTTTGGGAGGTCGGGGAGCGTTGTATAGCGAAGGAGGGTCACAGAAGCATTTCTCTTGTAGAGTGAATCCACAGACCTCCTGACATTACAACAGTCTGGAAGCAAGGTGGCTTGGAATGGTTATTCATTGATGTTGTAAATCAGTTTAGTGGGTGACCTTATCAAGGGGTGAGGAGGAGGAGTAGGCCTTGTGCTATTTATTCCACTGCTCAGATACACATTCCTTCTCTCTCCTTTCCTGGCAAAATCTTTCAAGACAATCAGGATTACAATGGGCTTGTACAACTCTGATGCACTAATCTGACTATTCCATAGCTGGCTGTCGCCAAACGGATCCTGAAATTGGGCTCAAATCCACTACGATCCTATAAGAATTAAATAACAAATAGTTGAACTGTCTGCCTCTTTTGAACCTTGGCGGCTCGGCATTCTGGGATCCATACCTCTGCGCGTTGCCTCTTCTATGGAGGTAATCTCCGTGTTACACTTCCGAAAGAGCGATTAGAACTGTAGCCTTAAAGGATACGTCTGCACTGCAATAAAAAATCTGTGGTACCGAGTCTCAGAGCCCAGGTCATTTGAATCAGGCTCTTGGGGCTCAGGCTGCAGGGCTAAAATAGGAGTGCAGACATTAAGACTTAGGCTGGAGCCTGAGCTCTGAGACCCACCCTTAAAATGTCGTTTCAGAGCCTGGGTTCCAGCCTGAGCCCCATTGTCTACCCTGCAATGTATCACCCCGCAACATGAGCCCAAGTCAGCTGACCCTGGCCAGGTATGGCTGTGCCGCTGCCTTGTACTGCAGTGTAGACATACCCAAAGTGTCTTGGATGACTGACCCCTGTGCGAGGGGTGAAGAGCCATTTAAGATTCAAAATAATCTCTTTCCCACCTATACCTGGTGATGTTGTCTCAAGTTGAGGACTGTCGTCGGAAGCATTGAACATGGCTATAGAGATGTTACTGACACACACGAAAAGAATTGCTCATCATTGTAAACGCTGCATTATTTTCTTCCCCTTGTTATTTCTTTAGGGCTTTGTTCCACACTTTGGGTCTTGGAGGGCTGGACATTAGTTTGTGATACAGCCAGTAAGACTGCTCAGAAACTTTACTAAGCGTGATCTGGGAATGCTTTGTCATACTGGGACCATCTCTAGAAGCTTGGTACTTATGCATGGGGTGAGGGTGAATAATGAATTTACTGAGAGAGATTTGTAGCAGGTCACTTTGCCTGTTCTTCATTAAGCCTAAACTTTTTTTAAAAATCAGTATGGTGAAGCTGCCAGATTGTCATCTATGGGATCTGACATCCTTCAGTTATCCATAGTACAGGTACGCCCCAGACAAAAGCTGTGCAAGCAATACTCCACTACAGACCGTCACCCTTGACACGGGAGAGGAGAATTCAGTTCCTTCGATTCCATGCTGATCCTTATGTATGCCCCACCCTTCCTCTCTCACCTCTTCCTACCACACCTAAAGACCCACTGCTGCAGCATCACCTATAGTGATTGCTTTAAAAAAACCGGACCCACTAAAACGTGCATACCTGGTGTGTCTCTGTAACCCTTCCTGGCCACTCTCTTTCCTAATATGTGCGTTTCCCTTCATGTCCATCACTGAGATTGTAAGATCTCCGTAGCATGTTCCTATTTCCTGTATGTTTCCTGTGATGTCCCAGATGCACTTGTAGGCCATATCCTTGTGTGTCTCTCTCCTAGCAATCAATCTATCAGCATACTGAGCGGCTATAAAAGAATAATTATTAATCCTGTTTGCCGAGACTGCCACCAAAGGGACAAATTAATGCCCTAGTCCACTAGGAACTGGAGTAAGTCCCACTAACTCGTAGGCCACTGAGCAGCTGTCAGAGGGAATAATGATTTTTGTGATTAGGGGCCTGGGTTGGATTCTAGCCAGTGGCCAGGATCCAAGAGGCTCTGAATCCTATTATTATTATTACTCCTCTTGGCCATCCAATCGTTAGAAATATTGTAAAAGCTCCCCATGAAGATGTGCTTTTAAATCATTTCCCTTTGATCTTAGGTAGGAAGCACTTCCCCTGAAAGTTGCAGAGAGTAGAGGAGTTGGACTGATGACAAGTTATGCAGCTCTTACCAACAATTTCTGAAAATTAGCGGTACTTTCCTCGGGATACCATTGGAGGTTTAGGCCCTGCATTCGCAAGTTGTTCAGAAGTAACTGATGGATAGCGGTGCCTTTGATAGCTCTTTTATAGTCCAGTGCAGCTGTATGAAAATCAATTACAAAGGCAACTTAATTTTGTTTATCTTTAATTTTGGCTTTGGTTAACAGATGTTTTCTGGGTACCATAGTAGCCAGCTTAATTTGTTTTTCCTACAATGTGTAGCAGATATCTTCAGTCAACGAACTGATTCGTAAGTAAATTCTAATTTCTTTTTTAAAAGGAGGAGTAGGCTGCTTAGTGCTTACAAATGTCCGCTCTCAAGATCAAGAATGTTAATGATGCTAGATTTGACATGTCCACTTGTGCACCTGTTGGCTTGCTATAGAGAGTGAACTATTCTGTGTTGTCCTGGGAACATAAGAGGGAAATGCACAGACTGTCACCTCTGGGTGGGTTAAATGCTGGTTTAGGACACAACACACAGAAAGAGCTTAGGGTTTCATCCTACAGTCCACGTCTTAGCCTTACGGCTACAGTATTGGGCATAATTTAGACTGACTGGCTGTCGCTCATGACAGTATTGCAGCTCAGAACAGAGGTGCATTAGCAGAACTGTCGCAGAACTGAAATAGCGGAGGCTGTGGTGGGTAGGCCTGATCGAATTGTGTGGAAGGTTGTACGCAATCCCTGCTTGCACCGTGCTTAGCTCCTGTAAACTGGGCCAGTCATTCCCTTCTGAGCACCAGATTGATTCTCAACTGTACAAAATTAAAACAACCACAACAATTGTATTACTGATAGTAACAGATAAACCTCAGGATTGGCAATGAAAGCTTTTCATTTAAAATGCTTAGTAAACTATAGAAGAGTTTTAAAGACTAATCAGATTTCTTGTCCATCCAATCCTATCTTTCTATCTCTGCAGAAATCTTTGTGGGTTTCAGTTGCATCTTATTTTCCATATGTTGTAATGGTATAATGAGTGTTCCTATTGCTGTGCTAATTTAACTGTAGTATCTTCTACAACATTCAGCTGCTTACATTAAAGATGTTGCTTATCAGGGCAAACTTGAACCACTTAATAGCTTGGGCTAGTTTGATGAAAACATTTTGATAGCAGTCTTGTGATTTTTTTTTATGTTTTTTTCTCTTCCAGCATTGTAGTATCCCTCTAGGAAATGGTGCTTCACACACACTGATAGAAACACTAAAATGTAGAAGTTCTGACTGTCTAAAAATACTTTTCAGAGTAAGGGTAGTCTCTGAATCACAGCTGCCTAGTACCTGGGGATGTACTAGTGTGACAAAGGGTTCTTGATATCTACCTTAAATTCTTAGTATCTGTGCAGAGACGGACACTAATATGGTTGATCCATGTATTTTGTGCCACTAGGTTTGAGGTTAATAATAATGCTGCTATAGCACTTCTGGGCAATAGATTTCAAGACACTTTGCAAAGGAGGTCGTTATCGCTCAGTTCAGTCTCTTTCCCATTCTTCAACTTTTGTGTCCCATCAGCCCTGTCGAACTAAACGAAAAGACATTGCAGAAAACATAGGCTGCAGGATGCGTCAAAACCACCATCCCAGCTATTTCACGAGCATTGCTTGACCAGTTCCTTGTACCACCTGGGAAAAGGTATTTGGCTCAGCCAGTGCAGTCTGGGATGGTTTCTTCCCATTGTGAGGAGGAAGCTGTAAGGGATGTAGCGGCAACTGTTCAGCTGATCCCCCCCGACTCCATCCCAAGCCACGTGCGTGGAAATGAGTCCCTGCTCCCAACATGGGTGCTGAGCGTTACCGATGGGTACTTCAGGGGTCCCAGAGTGCACTGGTACCACCACAATTGTACGGCATGTTGGGCAAATGTACCAAATTGCTCCGGCAGAAACAGTGTTGCTGAAGAGATGTGTGCTGAATAAAGGGAGGCAACAGACCAGTTCATGCAATCATTCCTGCACCGGTTTTCTTGCTGAATGTCATCCGTTACATCCCACCAGAGAGGGGGTTCATTCTGGGGGGTTTCTCCTTTCCGCCTTACACCCTTAGCATTCGTTGTACAATACCCAGTGTGTGCCGAGTGCATTAGAACTAGGAGTGGATGTTGTTCTTGGTGTGCCTCTGTCCTTTTGGGGTTCTTTTTTGTGTGTGCGGATGTGCTGCTTAAAGTATAGCGGGACCCTTGTAAAGGGGTATCTAGACTGCGTCCTAGCCTGACAGAGAAATATTAATCTGACCAAAACCAAGCAAAGAAAGATCCAGATTGTGATCTTTGCACATTAGAAACAAAGCAGTTGAAACCTGCTGGGGATTTGGATCGAAGCCGTAGAATTAGCCTGGAAAGTATTCCCAGCCTAAGAGATATGATGTAAACTCTTCATGATGACATTTTGGCTCTTGCGCTTAACATATCCTGTATGTGTCATGTGCATACACAGAGGAGGTTAAATGAATAATCATCTTTGACACAGTTTTACTATATGGAACATTCCAGCTACAGAGGAATTTGTTACGGGGCATAGTATAAAATCAACTGATCCAGGTTGAAATAGTCATAGTTGGGCAATTCATCAAAAGGCTATTATCATTCCCGCCCCCTGTGAGTTTTATTGAACTTCCATGTCACTGATCAGTTTGTTTCCAAAATCTTGAAGAAATTATTTTTTCCCTTCCCCACTTCCAAAGATCCATGTTTGCTTGGGAACGGATAGAGTGACTCCCAAGTGTCCCTGAGTTCAAGGGGCATCATGCAGTTTAGCCTCAGAGTTATCCATGTGCCACACAGATTTGATATTTCCACACTTGCTGTTGAACTTTATTTAGAATCATGAAGCTGATGTTATAGAAAGAGTTGTTGACACTAGAGGAAAGCGATTCCCCGGCACTTGATTTCCTGTGTAAATAATTATTTGTGGGTCTGTCACTCATTGCTTCTCACTTTTGGGCCTTGTCAAGCTGAGATCTGAGATCTGACTGGGAATAGGCATCATTTTCTGGAGAGTGTCCCTGGCAGACAAGCCATGGAGATGAAAAGCAATACTATAGAAAAGCCATCCTAGATCAATAGAAGCAATCCGATGCCCACGCACCAAGCTGTACAGTGTGTTCTTCAGCAGTGAGACCAGGCTAGGGGACACTGTGCCCTGTAGATGCTCTATTAGCACAAATATCATACGTAAGAGTCAGCAAAACACAGATGCCAAAGAGGCTGGAGCAAGAGGGAGGCAGCGCAATACAAGGGGCATCGGGAGGAAATAGTCAAAAGGTTTAGACTGAACATGAGGAAAGATTTACCAGGGAGACACTAGAATAGCAAAACAGATGAAAGTGCCATTGCTTCGGCCACCTACATCTAGACTGGACAAAGCCCTGCAGATCAAACTGTGAGGAGAAGTCTTGCTCTGTTCACCAGGGAAAGCTGCTAGGTGTCTTCCATCTCCAACTTCTGTTGCTCTTTGGGATTTTTAAAATAGCACCAAAAGACGAACAGTGAGGATGAGGCAGCTTCCCTGTGTCTACTGCAGCTCAGAAGGTCTTTAATGTCATATGCTGTTTTATCACTAGAAGATACCTACACAGAGCCCAGGAGAGCTGGAGGGTGAGTGGCAGCTTGACTGGAGTGTATTTGCCTTTGTCAGTTTAACTCAGGACTCTTAGCACTTCGCCAACGTACGTTTGATGTGTACAACATCAAGGGAACCATCTAATCCAACGAGCAAAAGATTCCCTGTGGTAAACAGAATGCTAAAGCACTCAGTCAACGAAAGGGAGTATTTCTTCACACAGCCCATAGTCAACCTGTGGAACTCTTTGCCAGAGGATGTTGTGAAGGCCAAGTCTATAATAGCGTTCAAAAAAGAACTAGATAAATTCATGGAGGATAGGTCCATCAATGGCTGTTAGCCAGGATGGGCAGGGAGGGTGTCCCTAGACTCTATTTGCCAGAAGCTGGGAATGGGCGACAGGGGATGGATCACTTGATGATTCTCTGTTCTGTTCATTCCCTCTAGGGCACCTGACATTGGCCACTGTCGGAAGACAGGGCTAGATGGACCTTTGGTCTGACCCAGTATGGCCACTTTTATGTTCAATTACAACACAGAATACAAAGTGTATATTATTTTTTATTACAAATATTTGCACTGTAAAAATGATAAACAAAAGAAATAGTATTTTTAATTCAGATCGTACAAGTACTGTAGTGCAGTCACTTTGTTGTGAAAGTGCAATTTACAAGTGTAATTTTTTTGTTACATAACTGCACTCAAAAACAAAACAATGTAAAACTTTAGATGCTACAAGACCACTCAGTCCTACTTATTGTTCAGCCAATCACTAAAACAAACAAGTTTGTTTACATTTACAGGAGCTAATGCTGCCTGCTTCTTATTTACAGTATCACCGGAAAGTGAGAACAGGCATTTGCATGGCACTTTTGTAGTTGGCATCGCAAGGTATTTACATGCCAGCTATGCTAAACGTTCATATGCCCCTTCATGCTTCGGCCACTATTCCAGAAGACATGCTTCCATGCTGATGACGCTCGCCAAAAAAATAATGTGTTAATTAAATTTGTGACTGAACTTCTTGGGGGAGAATTGTATGTGTCCTGCTCTGTTTTACCCACATTCTGCCATATATTTCATGTTATAGCAGCCTCGGATGATGGCTTGTTCATTTTAAGAACACTTTCACTGCAGATTTGACAAAATGCAAAGAAGGTACCAATGTGAGATTTTTAAAGATAGCTACAGCACTTGACCCAAGGTATAAGAATCTGAAGTGCCTCCCAAAATCTGAGGGACGAGGTGTGAAGCTTTCAGAAGTCTTAAAAGAGCAACACTTTGCTGCTACAGAACCTGAACCACCAAAAAAGAAAATCAACCTTCTACTGGTGGGATCTGACTCATGATGATGAAAATGAACATGTATCAGTCCATACTGCTTTGGATCGTTATTGATCAGAACCCATCATCAGCATGAACACATGTCCTCTGGAATGATGGTTGAAGCATGAAGGGACATATGAATCTTTAGCGCATCTGGCACATAAATATCTTGCAATGCCGGCTACAACAGTGCCATGCAAATGCCTGTTCTCACTTTCAGGTGACATGGTAAACAAGAAGCAGGCAGCATTATCCCTGCGAATGTAACCAAACTTGTTTGTCTGAGTGATTGGCTGAAGTAGGACTGAGTGGACTTATAGGCTCTAAAATTTCACATTTTTATTTTTGAATGCAGGTTTTTTTGTACATAATTCTACATTTGTAAGTTCAACTTTCATGATAAAGAGATTGCACTACAGTACTTGTATTAGGTGAATTGAAAAATACTATTTCTTTTGGGTTTTTTTACAGTGCAAATACTTGTAATAAAAAATAAATGTAAAGTGAGCACTGTACACTTGGTATTCTGTGTTGTAATTGAAATCAATATATTTGAAAATGTAGAAAACATCCAAAAATACTGAAATAAATGGTATTCTATTATTGATTAACAGCGCGATGAATTGAGATTAACTTTTTTAATCGCTTGACAGCCCTAGTTGATATCTGACCTGATTGTACAGAGGTGCTGTGCAATGCAGCTGCCATTAACTCTGGTTGAAGCTCAACACCTCTGGAAACTCAGGTCTCTTGTTTGGAAGTAACTATTTGGTTACTACTGGAATCCACGCAATCACCTAGGCCAGGCTATGGAACTAGATTCTGTCACAGGTTAAAGCACAGGCATACAACAGAGAGATGAACAGCATCTGTATTATTACTTATTCGTATTAAGGTGGTACCTAAAGGCTCCAGGCAGGGATCGGGGTCCTGTTGTGCTAGGAGCTGTACAGACACTTGTGCGTGTGTGCGCGCTCTCTCTCTCTAAAAAGACAGACCCTTCCCCAAAGATCTGCTTGGGTTTCACATTTTTCTTTGGTTCCTTGTTTTTGTACCGACTTAAAAAAGACAAGTAGCCCCAAAGGTACCCTTAACGTAAGGGTTAGATGTCAACAAAGCCAAAGAGTTGTGTTTATGTTGAAATGCCTTCAGAAATGTAATCCTGTTGTGCCCTAGTCTTGCAAAGCTCTCTGAGCTTGGGGTGGGCTTTCACCCTGCTAACACCACCCAGGCTCAGCGGGGTGAGTTTGTTTCCCTTGCTTCGTACTGTTTAAGTGGAGCCCTTCTTGTTACTTTTCCCAGCACAAACCCAGCTCCACTGCGCTGTATTAGGTGATTACATGGGTCCCAGTGGTAATTAATTAGTTGCTTTCAAAAAAAGGCAAGTGAGGGTTGCACTGTAAAATGGAAATATGCAAGCATGCATCACACCTTATTACTTCTGCCTCCTCGGGAGCTGAGCACTGAGTGTTGTAAAGAGGTGTGGTTATAAATAATGAAGGTAATTAACGCAGTCTGTTGTAGCTGGGCACCAAGGGTAGAGCGGGCTGGGTGCTCCCAGGGGTTGGTTTTTCAGCTCTGTGTCAGGAAGAAAGTATAAAATAGAAAGTAAAAAACTAGGTTTTTGTGTTTGCAGCTGAAGATGAAAAGGCACAAACAATGCTCCGTGTGTTGGATAAATTTCTCCATTATTATTCCACAGACTGTACAATGTTCAGATGTATTGTCTTCCAGGTTTTAACGACAGGGAGCTGGAATTTTTAAGGCTGCTTCCATCTGCACCCAATTATAAAAAAGCCATGAAAAAAGCTATTTACTAGCTGTCAATTCAGAACGACTTCAGAAAGCAGCCCCTCCACCTCCAATGATAGCTTCCCAACAGCCACTTAGCGCTAGGAAGTTGTGGGTAAGAGGTACATTAAAACAGCCTGACATCAATCCAGCCAGTTAATCCTGTAACTTGGAGATGGTTCTACCTGTAACAGCTCAGAAAAGCTTCGGGGATGTTTGGTGTGGCTTTTAAAATCACTCGAGGCACCCAGATTTCGATTTAAAGACCCAGGGAACTTTTATTATGGTTGCACTCAGTGTCTCCACTCAGGATTGGGGTCCTGTTGTGCCAGGCGCATTGTGCAAACATACAGGAAGACGTGATCCTTGCCCCAAAGAGCATACGGTCTAGAGACAGATGCAGGATGGGGGAACAGGACATAACCTATGAGAAAAGTGGCTGAGTAATCAGGGATTGGTACTCCAGATGGTTTGTGTAACACATTTTAGACACATTTACCCCAGATGTCTTAGTATGGAGTTGGGACAAGGAAAGGATTGTGAGAGGAAGAGAAGGGAGTGGGACACTGAGTTGGAGGGTGAGGAGGAGGAGGGTGGGGTTGGGCAGCTGAAGGGGCTGTAGAGGAAATAGGAGGGGGTGGGAAGAAGCTGGTGATACTACAGTCAACAAGGAAAGAAAATCTAGAGTCCACATTGCAGAGGTGGGGGAATCATGATGTCAGGCACCTGGGAAGGCTCCTCCTGGTTTCTGCAGGTGGAATCACTGTTCTGGAAGGGTCCTGGGGAAATGAGAAGCTGGGAGGCCCCAAATTCCCTGCTTAAACTAAAGCGAGGCGCAAACGCTCACTGAAACCAAACATACCTTGTTCTGCTTCCCACACGCCCTCCCTGCCTGTGAAAGGGCAGGACAGCTGGCCAGGGCGCTCAGATCTGTAGTGTCTGGAAACACCTGGTTCTGTTGTGGCCCCTTTGGAGAATATGCACAGGGAAACCCAAGGCTTAACACAGGGTGCACAAAATCAGTGCGACTAATACATCTCAGTCCTGGGGGACAGACCAGCTGGGACCCCGTGAACCTGGGGGGATGGTGTATTTCAGCCAGATCCCTCCTCAAACCCCAAAAAAACCGGAATAACCGAAACTATTACAAACCGTGCTGCCCTTATCTCTGTCTGACACCTGCCCACACGTGTCTGCTGGGCCATAGTGGCATTCCGAGCCCACTACAAATGCCAAATACACTGTGTGTGCATAGTGGCAGGGCCAGGCCAGCTATTTTATCAGTATTGCATTTATTTGTTTCAGCCATTTGTATGGCGACCATCACCGCTGCCTCTGGGCACATTGTACCTGGGTTATGTTAAGGCATCAGTCATTCCCATACAGAAGGAGCTAATAATGTGTAAACGCCTCACCCCCACCCCATTGGCACAAGGAGCCTAAAAGGGACAAATCAAGAAGGATATGAGGTGATGGGGGAAACTAAAGCAGTGGCTATGTGAGGATTTGGTCGAGAGGGCTTGACTTCAACAGACGGCCAGGTAGAAGTGTGTTCCCATGATAAATAAGCACCGGCCATCAAGAGCAGCTGGCCCCCTCCACTTTCTTCTGTGGGAGGGTTTCTTCTTCCTCCGCCCTGCACCAGAGCATTGAAGCAGACGGTCTCTGAGGCAGCTGCGCCTTAGACCATTTAAGGCTTTGTGCATAGTGAGCAAGACCTTGAATTTCGCCCAGAGTTCATTGGTCTCCCGTGTGGAGGCAGAGTCCCAGCTGTGACGCACTGGGGGCCCAGGCTGGGGATGCGACAGAAGCAGAAGGCACCCTCTCGAAGGGCGAGGGAGCCCCATGTGGCTGAGCAATGACCTTCCCGACCAGCTCTGCAGGGAGCTGTATCTAGTTGGCCTCAGCAGACTGGGGCGTGAAATGTACTAGGGGAAATACTAACCTCCAACTTGAGCTGGGGCTGAGCTGATACCCCCCAGCCTGTGGGAGTCTTTAGAGCAGGGGTGAGCAAACTACGGCCTGCGGGCTGGATTCGGCCCATCAGGGCTTTGGATCCGGCCAGCGGAATTGCCACCCTCGTGGTGCTGCGGGCCCTGCACCGCTCCCAGAAGCGGCCGTAGGGTGAGCAGATGTCCTGATTTTATAGGGACAGTCCCGATTTTGGGGCCTTTTTCTTATATAGGCTCCTATTACCCCCTACCCCCGTCCCAATTTTTCACATTTGCTGTCTGGTCATCCGAAGCGGCCGGCACCAAGTCCCTGCAGCCCTGTGGGGGGTGGGGCAGAGGGCTCTGCACGCTGCCCTCACCTGCAGGCACCGTCCCCCGCACCTCCCATTGACCAGGAATGGGGAACCGTGGCCAATGGGAGCTTCGGGGGAGGTACCCACAGGTGAGGCAGCGCACAGAGCCCTCTGCTCCCCCCTCCCCCAGGGGCCGCAGGGACGTGGTGCCGTCTGCTTCCAGGAGTGGCGCGGGGCTAGGGCAGGCAGGCAGGGAGCTTGCCCTGGCCCCGGTGCACGCCGCTGCCACCCCAGAGCCGCTCCAGGGAAGCGGCATCAGGCCAGAGCCTGCACCCCAACCCCCTGCCCCAGCCCTACATTCATAGCCCTGCATGCAATTTCCCCACCCAGATGTGGCCCTCAGGCCAAAAAGTTTGCCTGCCCCTGCTTTAGAGGCAAGGTTTTGGTTCAGGTCGTATCTCCACAGGCAGTCCCTGGTGATTATACTGCCGGAGCCCCCCCGGGTTGGTACTAGATGCATCCTCGTCTGCTCCGAGACCCGAGTGGGTGTTTTTGCCCCTTTGTATTTGTGTCTCTTCCCCACTTCCCAGAAACTTTTTGGGGAGGTCTCTGGTTTTCTGAAGTCTCCACGTAACTCTTCTGAGAATGACCAGATCATCTTCTCTTTTTATGGTACAACCTGCTAGTTGGCTGGGATCCCGCTGTGCGTATAATTAGTTGCACTGACAGGTGGAAGAGATCGGATAGCTTACGGAATGAGGTTGCTCCCTTGCCATCCTAAACCCAGTCCTCCTGTTCACCTCAACTGACATGTGCAGGGCAGCAAGCAGGTTTACTGAAACCCAATCCTTACGTTTTATCTGGCTTTAATACCCCGGGCAAGAGCACAACATCTCACATCGCTCTTCCCCTCCCAAAGGGGCTTCTCCATACCCCACCGTCCTCAGCTGGAAAGTGAGCAGGGCTTTGCTCTGCAGATCAGAGTGCACAGAACCTGCCCCACTTCCCTGGCCTTCTCCCTGCCCTGTGGTCCCAGGCTAAGCTGATTGACAGGTGCATGGACAGAGGGCCGGGGCAGGTCTGCAGTGCTGTGGAAAGATGGCCAAGCATGGTGTCATAGCCTAGGACAGCCAAGCTAAGAATGGCTTGGAAAAATCATTAGAAACCTGAGCCCGGGAGCCAACCTTGGAATTAGTTACATGTGGTTTGTTTTCTTTATAAAGTGTATATTGGAAAAGGCGCCAATCAGCATCCCTTAGTGCAATTATTAGCGTCGAGATTTATAACTGGAGAGGTGGAGGGCTCTTTGGGGCGGTGGGGACTTAACTTGCTAAAGTAAACATAGGCAGTTCCTTGGCCACAAAGGTCACCTTCCATTGGGGTTACCCCAGTAGGTGATAAGACATGAGGTGGTGTTTGCAGATGGGAAGCGGAAGAGAAGGAGTGAGAGCCTTGCGAATATGCCAGCACAGAACGCCGTCCCCTGGAGGTATTTTGAACTGTGCGCTACCGTGTTGGGAAAGAAAATCCACATTTAGAGGCTGTTAAGAAGAGCTCATTGCTCTTGATTCCCAGCAAACAGTGGGCCCCCAAGCCATTGAGCAGCGTGCTAAAACAACCCATACGCCAGTGCAGATTTTCATCTGCCCCGTGGGGCTCTGAGCTTTCCAGCTCTCGTCGCCTCCAAAAGACTGGACCTGGTCCGTACTTAAACGAGAGACGGCCCAGGTGTGGCAGGAAGGAATTCAGTAGTTGGTGCTCTTCCCTCCATCACCGCTGAACAAGTGCCCTGGCATAACACTAGGGGGCACTGTACTGGCAAGACATTGAATGTGGTCCCATCCGTAACGATCCTGTGGCAATCTTACAAGCACTGGGGGTTTGAACCCTGCTGTCGTGCACATTCCAGCTTCGGTCATTGACGCTGCCATTTCAATTGGGTCCTGTCGTTTTTCACATTCCCTCCCAAACTGTTCTGTGCTGCTACACTTGCCACCACATCCCACCTCAGAGGTGATAGGTGGAGATGGGCAAATAAGGGGGGGACAGCAGGGTTTAGTTTGAAAAAAATAATGAAGTTCATCAGATTGCTACTTTGATTTGGGGTGACCGCATGGTCCAGTGGGTAGGATACTGGACTGGAGGCCTGGGGTCTGTTCTGAGCTCTGCTGCTAACCAGCTGTGACACCTTATATAAGTGCATGGACAAGTGACATGTTCCGTTTCGCCTCCCACCCTCTGACTGCCTTGTCTTTGTGACTGTACACGCTGTGTGTCTGTTCAGCACCCCGCACAATGGGGCCGCAGTCTCGGTGCTACTGTAATACGAGTGATTATCACTAATAATTTATGAATATATTTGTAAATGGGGAAACACTGAATAATTTGAAATAGACTGAATAAATGGAACAAATAATGGCCGATGAGCAGCAGTGGTGTGTGAAGTGAATGGATTCTGCTCTATTATGAAGCCGTGTGGGATCCTGGGGGATGGAATGCACTGTATAAATGTGATAGAGAGTGAATGTATCTCAGCTCAGCCGGACGCAGTGTTGTTTGCCTGCTGCAAAAGAGCTGAAAGGCCGTTATTCATGGTAATGGCATAACATGGTTTCTGGGTGTGAAAATCCCTGTGGTGATCCTACAGAGAGTGAATGGGCAAGCGAGAACATATGTATAAAGCAGGACATGGGAATTTAGCCAAAGGAATCTCCTGGCTAACTCTCCACATGCACTTCTTGGAAAACACGCTGCATCCTTTACGGTGGTGAGATGGGGAGTAGAGGTCTTGCTTTCTTATGCCCTCTAGCTCAGTCCAAGGTCTGCGTGTTGGTGGAATGCGGATCTCCCAGAGCAAAGATGTGATAGTGTCCAATGGCAAGTAACGCACTGGCCTGAAAGCAAAGTGTGGTTTTCACGCTGGCATCGTCCCCAAAACATATGGAGAGCAAACGTATGGTAAATATTAGAGAGAGCTCTCTGCTAGTAAACTTTGGAGCATTCCCTTACGTAAGAGTGTGCCAACCAGCCAGGAAATGCTATGTCCAGATGTGAATTAAAAAAAAGGAAATAATTTCCCATAATCATCCGAGTCAAGAGTGTTCACTCTTTAGCCCCAGTTTTGATACGTCCTGAGAGTTCCCCTTCTCTCTCTTTTGGTTGAGGTGTAAAACCCAAGTCCTGAACCTTGGCCGTTGTTGAAGATCCTACAGTGTTTTGTGTAAGAGTAGGAATGTTAGCCCCGGAGTTCGGCCTAATGCCAACTCCAGCAATCAGAGGGGGAGCCGTGTTAGTCTGGATCTGTAAAAGCAGCAGAGAGTCCTGTGGCACCTTATAGACTAACAGATGTATTGGAGCATGAGCTTTTGTGGGTGAATATTCACCCACGAAAGCTCATGCTCCAATACGTCTGTTAGTCTATAAGGTGCCACAGGACTCTCTGCTGCTTTTACAACTCCAGCAATCTCATTCGCTCTACATCCATTGCCTCTGCAGTTTCATTTTGATACAATATTCTTTGCTTCCTGGCATAGTCCCATATGTGGATGTTTAAACAGCGGCTGTGTTCCTCCCAAGAACTGGTTGCATTTCCCTGGTGGGCAAAATGACCTGTGTGTAGCATTTATTTTACTTACCTCCTAGTAATGTTATGAGGTTGAATGTTAGTTTTGTAAAGCTCTTCAAAATCATCTTCTGAGACTCTTTACACCATGAGCAGCAGCACCAAGGGATGTGTAGCAACTCGCCGCAGTGAAAAGCAAGCTGCGTCCACGCTGCGGTGTAGAGTTATGTGTGTCAGTGAAAGGCTCTGGTGGGGGCAGTGCGGAAAAGCTTCAGCAGTTCCCTGCTGCCAGAGCCTATCACTGCAGGGAGGAAATGCTCTGGCAGGGAGAAAGCAGCTGGGAAGAAAGGCTGCAGAGCAGGACACTGCACTGCTAAAAACAGCAGTGTAGATGGGAGGTTAGGGTGAGCAGAGAGTCGTGTAGGGTGTGTACTCACGTGCCTCCCCACACCCTTATGGCATGTCTGGCCACGGTACTCTTCATACCTGTGCTAGCGGCCCACGTGTGTATGGACTCAGTGTGCCCCCCAAAGAAGCCTGCAGTGTAGACGTACCTTGAAAGGTGATGCAGATGAAAGGAATTTATCTTCTATAACACTGGCTGGAGGGCACTGCCAGCTGCAACAGAGGATGGCCTGGTCTTTCAGGCACCCAGCCCTGCTCACCTTGATTTTCTAACTCTGTCATCTTCACTATAATCCATAGCTTTATTCCTAGGAACATCCTATCCAGGGGATGGGAGGTCAGAGTGTGCCCCACCCAGCCCTGCTGGATAAGCACTGTGCCTGGGTACTTCTGGTACTGACATGGTCAAGTGCTGCTATTTAAATGGCTTCCAAGTGAACACCCTAATGAGGTGAATGGAGTATGGGAGGAATTAAATGGTGGGAAAGTCTCCCAGCAGGAGTAAAGGAACCCCCAGCGTGGGACAATTAGTACAAGCCTGGAGGATGCACTGCAGGGAACAATTCTGCACTGGTTCCCTGGCTACGGACTAGATGAGCTAAGGCCTAAGGGGTTTTTTCCAGCTCTAATCTGCGTGAAGTTCATGCCCTCTCAGTGCTGCTGTTTCAGTCGGTTTGGCTGCAGGCTCAGCATTTTAACAGGGTGTCACTGATGTCACTGCGGCTTTTGGCAACCAAAAGAGGGAGAGACTTTTGTAGTGAAACTTTAGGTTTCAAGGAAATAGAGCAAAATCTGCAGGCAGCCCCAGATGCTCCAGCACTTCAGGATGCTGCATGAAAACGAGCTGGTGGATCCTCACAACACTTCTGGACAGGCAAGGTTTTTATCCCCCATTTTGAAGCCAGGGAACCTGGGGCACAGAGAGACCAGGGGATTTGCTGACGGCCACAAGGGGAGTCTGTCAGAGCTGGGATTGAAGTAAGAGTTCCTGGTTTTCAGACCCCCGCTCTAGTCAATAGACCATGAGAACCCTATAATTTGTGGCTGGGCAGCACCCTCCACTGAGATCTATCAAGCAAAAGCCATTGTCCCCAGACCTAGTGGTTCAAAGTACGTGATGAGAGAGAGACTAAACTGCTTTGCAGAACTGCAAGGAGACTGCTGATGAACAGAGCGTAACGGGTGGGAAGGGATGGCAGGATTCAGAACCTAGGGAGCCTGTTACCTGGTGTCTAATATCCCATTCATACAGACAGGGGCGGCTCTAGGAATTCCGCCTCCCCAAGCAGGGCGGCGCGCCGTGGGGCACGCTCTGGCGGTCGCCGGTCCCGCGGCCCCAGGGGACCTCTTGCAGACGTGCTTGCGGAGGGTCCGCTGGTCCCGCGGCTCTGGTGGACCTCCCGCAGGCATGCCTGTGGATGCTCCACCCGGAGCCGCGGGAACAGCGGACCCTCCGCAGGCATTTCTGTGGGAGGTCCGCCGGAGCCGCCTGCTGCCCTCCCGGCAAAATGCTGCCCTCCCGGCAAAATGCTGCCCCAAGCGTGCGCTTGGCACGCTGGGGTCTGGAGCCGCCCTGCATACAGACAGTCCACCTTCAGCAAGACAGACTGGAGCAAAGGCTTGGCAGCCTGTTGGTTACTCTTCTTAGTAAATAGCTCTGTATTTTTTCATCCCCGACCCCACTGGTTAGTAATCCCCTTGCCTTACTTTACTTATCGCTTAGATTTCTCACGGGAGGCAGGTTCATGGCTAATTTTGCTTCACTTTATTTTAAAGCACTACAAGGATTGACTTTCCTTTTCTTTCTTTTCACTGATCCACGATTGGCTGTAGTGTCCCAGCCTTCCCAAAGCACTTTGGATATTAGCCTTTTCCATTGAATTCCAGCAGCCAAAGTCTCAGGAACGACACCCGTTAGACAGAAACGTCCCGGGTGATTCGAAAGCTGGGCTTCCAACTGCAAGCTGGTTTTAAACCTTTGATTTCTAGCTCCAGGGGTTCAGGAGGTAGCAACTGCTAAAATGTTGGAATTGAAGAAGTTTTAGAAGCCGAATGGGAGGCTCCTCTTCGAGGGACGGTCCCTGTGTGAATTCCAAAGGTGGGTGTGGATTTTATATGTCCAGCATCCTGCCTCATACCATGACTAGTGTTGTTGCCAGCTTTCACCTGGTGAAAGGATTTGTGTCTAGCCCTGGCAGCACATAGGAGCTTACTGCTCTGTCAGCCCAGCATTGGTCCCTCTAGTGCAGTGAGACTGAGGGTCGCGGGCCACAAGTGACTCTAGTTTAATGTCTCTCCTGCAGCTCTTTGCAGCACGTGATATTAAAACCCTGTGTGATTAATTATTACCCAATCAGGAGGCTTTTACTAGGTTATTAACAATGCATAAAAACTAAAGATTTCCCCTGCCGTGATTATATAGAACTCTAGTAAATGAAACCCTGAACTCACACGACTGTGGCTCTGTTGGGTAATGTTGATCACTGATGTGGCTGCTGAGTTTCACTGCTCTAGTGATACTTCTACCGCACTGGTCCAGTCCTTGAGTACAGCAAGCCCTGGATCTTGGACCAGTGGAAGCCCGCACTCCATTTTGCAGAGAGCCTGCTGCACTTTAAATGAACCACCAGGGTTATTTTTTCCTTTGTCAGAGAATCACTCTGAGGTAGAGTGAAAAACCGCTGGAGCCGTTTCTGTGGCTTTTACAGTGTCTGGGCTTGTAAAGTGGTTCTGCTGCTGCTCTGCCTTGTGGTGTTCCTGCGGGGTGTTCCCCTGGTTTTCATGTTTTTAATTTCTGGCCATCTCTCCACTGTAGCTGATGCCTGTTTCGTCCCAGATCCCCAGCTCTCCTGCTGTTTAACAATACCCTCCGCCTCCAGTTGACCACCTCTTTGGTTGCTTGTCAGCTGCAGCAGTCTCTGCTGGGTCGTAGAAACACAAAGCCCCTCTTCCCTTTCACAGAGAGACACCCTTGATCTGTCACTGCTTGTACCTGTCAAATGGACTGTTGAGTAATTCCAGTGGTCAGCAGTATGGATTGGCCTAATTTCCCGAAGTCTCTTGGAGAAAAAGGGCAGAAGCTTTGTTATGTCCTACTGAGGGGCATGGAAGGACCTCCTTAGAGAGAGCTCAAATGCAGCTCCATTCCCGGAGGAGGGAAAAGGGCCTGAGGAGATTCCATTGAGTGCAATGTGTAGGCTGTAATCCTGGTCATGGGGAAGCCTTTTGCTATGGATCTTCCCCCAAGAGAGGCGAGATCATATTTTGCTGCTGTTGCTAATGGGCTGTCAACCATGGTGTGGACAGAAGGTGTCCTGGGGGAGCAAGGGGATGACTTCACTATAAAAAGATATATCGGACTCTGCTATAAGAGAAGAGGCTGTGTAAAGATATTTGAAATGCTGCTGCGTTGTGTATTATCTAGCTCAGGTTGCCAGTGGGTATTGTTGTTTAGTGTGTGTTTGTGACTCCTGAGTGCACCTGGCTACTCAAAATGACAGCAAAAGAGAAGGTAACTAAACACGTTTGGAACCCAAAGGCAGAACGTAACAGCAGATGGGTGTAAGTGGCCACACACAGTCAGGGTTTCCGCATGGGGCATGAACAAGGCTTGGATGGCTCAGGAGACGTTCACGCTTTGCGTTCCTGTTGGCAGCATTGGAAGGCTTTTTCCATTAGCCCTGGCCAACTTTTCTGTTGACTCTTTGAAGAAGTGAGTGTGTTAGCGCAGAGTTATGCTTAGGGTGACCAGACATCCTGATATTTAGGCGTTTGGCCCGCGTCCCGACCGATGTTTGGTCGGGACGCAATTTGTCCCAATATTTTTTTTGCTCCACTGGTGACCTCCCCCATGTGTCCTCATATTTTCTTCCTCTTATCTGGTCATCCTAGTTACGCTCAAAGGGAGGGGCGTTTGCATGGAGAGATGTAATTAGGAAGATGTTCATCCACCTGACTGACTCGCCCAGACACCTATTTGGAAATCTCTGAAATACTCTCTTCTGCCTTCCTGGGGCCTGCGATTTCTCTCTCCCTCTGCTGCAGTTTGTTGTTTAACTCTGGAAAGTGAGGGGGACAGCCTGTGTGAAAGATGCTGTAAAATGCTGGAGTATTATCACTGTGGGACACAGGGCTTGGGAAGGGGCATTGTCTCTGGGCTCAACAGGAGGAGGAGTTTTTTGTCCTATGTGATACAGCTGTAGTTGGACCAGTGAACATCAGCAGACTGTAGCCTTTCCACTTGGCCAGGGCTTTTGAACACGCATTCTTTTCTCCCCAAGTGCGCCCAAAGCTGAGACCACCAAGTCCTCAAAGGAACGACCCTGTGACTGCCCTTTTCCTCCTAGTCAGGTCAGCTGCAAGTTATTGTTGGTGAACCCAGGTCTGGATACAGGGCCAAGCCAGTACTGGAGGACAGGTTATTTTCACAATGGTATATTTTTCCTCTCATGATCTGTAACCATTTTGGACAGGTAACATAGTTTTTAAAGTGGTTATTTTAATGGTTTATCCGTATATAATCAGTTGTAATAATGCAAATCCTCAGTACAAATGCTGAAATTAAAACTGCATTACGTTGCTCTACAGTATTATGGTCATGTGCAGCCATCAGGCCTGCAGCTTTAGGGCTTCTCTAGTTCATGCTTTGGAATATGAGGTTTCTTTATGACTGTATCTGCAAGGTTTGCTCACATAGTTACTACAACTGCATGTGCAAATGACCAGCTGGATGTCTAATTATTCATTTCCATGCTAGGTTATTGTCTGTTTGTGTGTGTAATTGCAATAATTGAACAGATTATGCCTGTGCGGTTTTGTATGCACATATGTAAAAATGTGCTAAAGAAACCATCTCTTCATGCTGATGAACTGACTTACCCTCTCTGTGCCTATCGCTTCTTGGTCATATGGTAGCACGTACTTATGTGAGACCCTTTGCCAGGCTTCATCTAGGTTGCCTGCAGGCCTGGCTCAATTCAGTCTACTCACTCAACAAATACCACATGAACTCCAAGGTGACCATTCCCACCAGGATCATTGGCTCCTTGGCTTGGTGGTCAAACCCCGACAAGGTACAAGTGGGAGTTCCCTTTTCCACTCCACTCCCAGTGCCACCATGGTAATGGAGGTGTCCCTTCTGGGGTGGGGCACCCATCTGAACAGTCATACTGCGCAGGGCACATAGCCCATGCAGAAGGCAGGCTACATATCAACATCCTGGAGCTGCAGGCAATCCCCTTTGCATGCAAGGCCTTCCTCCCACTCCTTGTCCTCCCAATATCACTGCCGTGGTCTACACAAACAAACAGGGAGGAGCAGGTTCTCCTTTGTCTGGAGGCAGTCGGGCTTTTGAACTGGTGCATCGGGCACATCACCGCCATCCAGGCAGCATACAGTGTGGGTATTCACAACTACTTAGCAGGCGACCTCAGCCGCCATTTCTCGGCGGACCACAAGTGGGGAAATCCATGACTCCATTCTGACCAACATCTTCACGCGGTGGGGCACACCTCTGTGGGACCGCCTTGCATCGCAAACGAACAAAACCCTCCCCCTACATTCCAGGGGAGCCATAGATCACGACTCCCAAGGCGGCACTTTCCTAGTCTCGTGGACAAGCGGTTTCGGATATGCCTTTCCTCCCATCCCCCAGCTCCCATAGGTGCTGAGAAAGACATGTCATGACAGGGCCAGTGTCATTCTTCAAGCTCCTTGTTGGCCCAGGCAGTTTTGGTTCCCAGAGCTTCTGTCGCTGTCAGCCCATCCTCCAGTCAGGATCTACCCCTCCCAGATCTCCTCATGCGGGACAAGGGCAGAGTCAAACACCCCTGTCCGAGCTCTCGTGCCCTGGTGTTTGGTGGGCACTGGAAGCTGATTGCTCTTGTTCTCCTCTGTCCAGTCTATACTTACCCAGAGTATGAAAGAATTGACCAGAACCTGTTGTTCGGCTAAATGAAAATGCTTCTCTGCCTGACTACAGCACAGTCAGCCTTAGCCAGTCCTGATTTGTTTTAGACTACTTCCTGTCTCTAAACAAGTCCAGTCTCTCACTCAGCTTGTTACGAGTCCACCTCATAGCCACTCGTGCCTTCCTCCCACCAGTAAACAGGCACTCTGTCTTCACCCACTCGGCTATGACTCAGTTCATGAATGACCTCACCAAAGCCTTCCTGCCAGTCATTAAATCCACACCACTATGGGATCTTCATCTTGTGCTATCAAAACTTACTAGGCCTCTGTTTTATCCGTTAGTGGCGTGTTCCACATCCCACCTGTCCATAAAGGTGGCACTTCTAGTGGCCATCTCTTGAGCTAGGAGGGTCAGCGAACTGGGAGCCTTCACGGCAGACCTCCCTTTCACAGTATTTCACAAAGACAAAAGTATCCCTTTGCCATCACCTTAAATTTCTACCCAAGGTTGTGTCCGAATTCCCCCTTAACCAGTGTATTTAGTTACTTGTCTTTTTTCCCAATCCCTGCGCTTCTCCCAAAGAGAAGGGACTTCACTCCCTCAACATCAGGCGGGGACCAGCCTTTTACCTGTGAAGAACCAAATCCATCAGAAGCTCCCCTTCGTCGCAGATAGATCCCATGGCCAAGCTGTCGCCTCTCAAAGGATTTATAAGTGGGTTCAGGCTGTATTATCGAGTGCTACAGGCTGGCTAGCTCACGTCCCACTTCCTGGTAGTATAACAGCCCACTCCACAAGATCACAGACTCCGTGCCCAAGGTCCTGCTGCAGGGCGTATGCAGCGCAGCCACCTGGAGCTCCATACATGTTTGCTAGACACTATGCACTGGTCCAGGTCTCTGCTGCGGATGCAATGGTGAGAATTGCAACTGCAAACATCTTTGCTGCCGGCCTCCTGGCACTCACTTCCAATCTGAGTACTGCTTGCCAATCACCCACATGTGGAATATGCTTAGGGACCAGCACTTGAAGAAGAAATGAAGGTTACTGTGGTCCCTGTCTGTATTCCACTGTCTGCTCTTCACCCCCTCTGGTTTGGATCTGGCTGGATTCGCAGTAAGAGGAACTGAGAGGAACCTGCACTGCCTCTTATACCCTTGCTCGGGAGCACAAGATGTGCATGTGCAGGCCAACGGACGCTGCTTGTTTAAAATCTCCAGACTCGAGCACCTGATGCGCATGTGTACCCCATATAGGGACCACACATCTCAAAAAACTTCCAGTTACAATAAGTAACCTCCAATCATCTGATGAAATTAACAGGCACCAGAGCAGCAGATTTAATACAAACAAGAGGAAATGCTTTTTCACACAACACACGATTAACCTGTGGAACTCATTGCCAAGGGATGTTGTGATGGCCAAAGGTGTAACTGCGTTCCAAAAATAATTAGCTAAGCTCATGGTGGAGAGATCCGTCAATGGCTATTAGTCAAGATAGTCAGGTAACTCCATGCTCCGGGGCGACCCTAAAACTCAGATTGCCAGCGGGGAACGACAGGAGTTGGATCTCTCCAAATTACCCTCAAAGCTGTGGCCCTGGCCACTGTCAGGGGGAGGATACTGGGTAAGATGGACCGTTGGTTTGACCCCGTATGGCCATTCTTATATGAGACACATGGACTGCATCTCTATTCCTGCAGGTACTGGAGATAGTTCAATTGTCCATGGGGCTTAGCCAGGCCCCTTGCATCAGAATCTCTGCTGCCGATGGCCCAGAAAGCACCACTACTCAGCACTCCCCACCTTATCCACTAGCATCCTGCTTGTAAAGCGTATCTGGGGCAGGAGTGAGCCACACCCCCAGAGGATTAGTATCTGGAGTTCTGTCCCCAGAATGAGACAAGCCTCTCAGGAGCTGCAGAAAGTCTGCCATGGAAATCAGTCAGCTCCAGGAAACCTGGTGTGCCAGCTCTTCTGAACAGCCTAGATTTGGCCGGAGACTTTCCACTTCTAGCATCTCAGCTCTAAATGGGGCCACAGACCCAGCTTTGTTTAACTTCCTGCTCAATTTCCTGATGGTATCAAGGTTCCTACAGCAGCACGTCTCTCCAGGCCCTCATTTCGGACTGTATTCCTGATCTTTGATCTACCCACATTGCCTCAAACTCTCACTGCCCAGCCCTTTGAACCATTCCCTGCGTTTTCCTCTCCATAAAGACGTGCTTCCGGGCCACAGTCTCCTTGGCCAGAAGTCTCTGAAATAGTTGCTCTTAGAAGCCTTCCTGCAAGGACAAGATGCGTATTCCCAAGTAATCCCTCAGCAGGTTAACTCTTCACTGCCTTCCAGTAAATCACTCTGCCTTCGTTTCCCCCAGAGCTTCAGCACCCAAATGGAAAGGGGTTCTGTGTGCTAGATGTGAGAAGAACTGTTGAGATTCACCCTAGTAGAACTGTCCAGTAACTCATCGTCTTTATTTGTTTTCTTTCATCCCCAAATGTCTGGGCTTGAAAGCACCTGAAACGTCAGTAGCTAGAAGTATCAAGTGCTGCATCTCTAAAGCCTCTGTAGCTACAGACACTGGTTTCATTACACAGTGCTTCTCAGCCGTTGCTATTCTGGAACCCTTTTTTCATATCTTGAGTCCCCCCTCACCCCGCCTCCGGACTGCCCTGAGACCCACCTTCCATCTAGCTTGTGTGGGAAGGGCGAGGCAGTTTCGACACCACCCCCCCTGTGAGGACCCTCCATAACAGATCAGGACCTCGCCAGCAGCCTTCTTTGGCAGGAAGGCGCTCCAGGCAGCGGGCCCAAACTAGGTGAATTTTAAGGAGGGGGACGCTTATTCTTTCCTGCTGATCACTCCTTCCCTGGTCACTTTTCCTCGCTGCTCACTGAATCCCAGATGTCCGACTGAGAGGAGAGGTCACAATCCCAGAATGGAAAATTTGTTTCCTAATTTCCTTTCTGGGACTGACCTCTTCCCTAGCTCACCCCACCCAAGTTAACTTCCTTGGGTGTCTCTATAATAGCTTCTTCCTGGGGAAAGCCTTACGGTCAAGAGTTTACCATTAGCTACAGAGAAAGTTAAGGATTTCAATGACTAAGCATTTGAACCTAGTGGACAAGTCTGAACTGCCCACCAGATTTGCAGGAAAAGAGGGATAGCCCTGTGTCTTGGCCTGAAGAAAGGAAATCATCACATAACTCATTTTCCATTTTCTTTAGTGATCTGTTGGTGCCACCTGAAGGAAACAGCCTCTGTTAATTAACATTCCTCGCAGATATTTTGCAGAACGAGTAGGGGCATTACGTTTGTTCACATCTCTCTATGTAGCTGCAGTGCCAGGAAGTTTTTCACAGATTTGTGTAATTTTCTTTTCAGTGCAAGAAGAAACACACACTGGTGTGCCCAGACTTTTCCAAGACCGGCATCTGTCCAAAGGGCACCCAGTGCAAACTCCAGCATCCCCAGAGAAAGTATCACTTCAGACAGCCCAGTACCGCAGCTGACTCCAACCAGGGCAGGTCATCGCCGAAGTGGAAGAGGCTGGGAGAGGAGGCAGTGAGGTAAGGGGAGTTAAAACACTCCTGTTCTTTCTTTGCATAAATCCCTTTCGTCGGTGATTCGGGAACACCATCTGGGCTCCTCTTCCTCTGCACATGGTGTGATGCGTTTACCCTGCAGTTTCAGGAATCTGGCTGTATCCTATTTCTTTGGGTTTTTTTGGCTAAACCTGAGTGTCGTCGATTCAAATTTGCTCTGGTACCTGAAATTCAAGCTGTGCCTTTTGAGTTCCGACCATAACAGCCCAAACTACAGATTCCAACGCCAGGACACCCCTAGCCATTTTGTCAAATGTGCCACAAGACTTCAGAGACTGCCACTTGCTCTTTAACTCTGCAGGGCTGATCGCAAAAAGCTTTGTTTGTTTGAGGTGCTGGGCTAGTGATTGTACGTCTAACAGTGCTGAAAGTGCCTCATATAAGGTGTGTAACAGATTGGGGCTGCTGCTATGGCAGCCGCAACAGATCCTATCAGCCAAGTGGAGTCAGTGCTTGGGTGGGAGACAGCCAAGAAACAGCTACTGATTAGTAGGGGTCACTCTTCTCTCTGAGTTAGCACTGACCCTAACAGGCATGGTGCTGCTAGACTTGCTGTCTTTCAGGAGAGATGGAAAACTGGCCCCCAGCCACCTGTAGTTAGGAAACACCTCTGGCATGTCTGACCAGGGTTCGGGCATATTCGCTCTGATGTCCTGGCTAATTGTTTTCTGTCCACCTGTACTCTTGGAGTTCCAGGTGGAGGCTGTATTCTTTGCTCTCCTGTTGTCAATGTAGAACCCCTGTGAGCTGTTGAATTGTTACTGGCTTCTTCCCCGGGGCAGGGCTTTGTTTCATCAATGGGTGAAGTGCTCCCTGTGTGTCTGTGTAGTTTATATTCTGCAGTTTGGGCACATTGGCATCTTCGCCTGGAAGGTGCCCTAGAGATGTTCCTGCCCTGAGCAGAGATGGCGTGTCCTGCCCAGCTGTCCAGTACTTTCTTCATGTGCATCAGAGTCTCTGGGCTCCTGAAGTTCAAAACTGTCCCTGGTTTAGGACCCAGGCCAAGTTTGTGCTGAAGTGGAAGTCCTGCGTGTTAACCCAATGCACCCACCATGCCACCCCTTTTACCACACACCCATTGCAGCCCACTTCTTCCTGGAGGGGCAGGGTGACCAGCTCAGCTTCACTTTCCTCTTGTCGCCAGTCTGTCCGATGCACGTGGGTGTCCAGAAATCCCTGCTCCTGCTGTGAAGGTGTCAAACGCCAACTCGGTGCTGACAGCATCTCCCCACTGTCAAGCAGGTTCCCCTGTCCAGGGGGCAGCAGGACAGCTGTGCCCTCTGAATCTAGCTCTGGGGCATTCTCACATCTGGGCTCATTTGCCCAGTGTTTGGAGGCCTCTTCTCTCCCTGTGGGAAACCTCACGCTCTCAGACCAAACCCACTGCCACCTTTATTGTTAGGGACGAAGGAAAACGAGCTCCACAGCCTGTTCCCTGTCCCTCGGACACGCTGGTCCTATCACAGAGCTGTCCATGTTTGGCAGCGTTGGCAGGCCCCACTCCAGAGCATTCCAGCGGCTGGTTGTAGGCCAGGGCTGAACTGCAGCGGCAGGGCTGTATAGGGCTGGAGCCGTGCGCCGTCTGGCTCTGTCCGGTGCTTGTAGTCCCCTGGGTTCAAATGCACTTAATTCACTCCATGTAAAAAAAAAAAAGACAGCATCACCCACAGCCTGGGACTGGATGCAAGAACTTGTCAGAAGAAGAGCAGTTTGACCTCTCTGATCTGGACGCGTTGCTGTGTCCCTGCTGGAGCTCGTCAGCTATCTCCGTAGTACAGGCAGGGCTATGGAGTGACAGGAAGCACCCCATCCCCCGCCATAGGGGCCGAAGGTTTGAGGAATCTCAGGCCTTTCTTTGGCTCTTGTCGCATTAGTACTTGAGTACTGGCTTCCTCCTGGGAGGCAGGGAAGAGTTGTTATACCGATGGAGAAACTGAGTCACAGAAAGGGGAAGTGACTTACCCAGGGTCATGCAGGAAATGGCAGAGCTGGAAACTGACCTCAGAACTCCCAATTCTCGTAACTACAAGATTATCCTTCCTCTCCGAGACTCGTCTGGCACTCCTGCCTGCTTGGGAAGTGGCAGGCCTGTGACTCGAACCCAGCTCTCCTGCATGTGAGTTAGATCCTAATCACTCCACGTTCTAAGTTAAGGCAAGGAAAAGAGAACAATCAGCGATCTGGGGCAACTGTGCCTGCCTCCCTCCTACCCGTGCAGAGGCAGCCGTTAGGGGAGGCCGAGGTGGAGAAGGACGTGGAAATATAATAGGTGTGCAGAATGTCTTTGCTGTTGTGCTGGGTGCTTTGTTAATCACATCAGCAACTCTCAGCATAAAATGACTATTTGATTCTTGTAGAGGTCATTGTCCTATGTGCCCTTGGGGGTCTATTGATTATTCAATTTTAATAATGCTGTGTGGCTGCAAGCTACCTAACTGGGCAATCCACCAAGCCTGGCACCCAGAGGTATCTCCAGTGTTATTAACTCCCTGCATTGTAATAGAGAGGAGAATTGTTAACACTTGGTCAGCCGGGGACTGGGCAATGGGTACGATGCTGAACACCTCCACCCCAGTGCAGGAGCTCCAGAATCAGCCACAGCCAGGAAGCTGGCCTTGTTTTTGAATTGCTCAGATGCCGGGAGTTGGCTGGCTGGTAGCCAGGTGTGGTGGCTAAAGCACTTGCCTTTCCTTTCAGGGGAAAAGGTTCGTGTTGAGATGGAGGGCATACGAGTTTGCGGGGCTTGTCTCTGTACCAGGGCCGGCTCCAGGCACCAGCTCAGCAAGCAGGTGCTTGGGGTGGCCAAGGGGAAGGGGTGGCATGTCGAGCTCTTCGGCGGCAATTAGGTGACGGATCCCTCGGTCCCTCTCGGAGGAAAGGACCTGCCTCGAATTGCTGCCGAAGAAGAAAGCGGCATGGTGGAGCTACCACTGAATTGCTGTGATCGTGGGTTTGTTGTTTGTTTGTTGTTTCTTTTCCCGCTGCTTGGGGTGGCAAAAACCCTGGAGCCGGCCCTGCTCTGTACCATCATTGGACATGAATCCACATTACAATGCCCATCCCACTGTTGGGCACGAGTTAGCAGCCTCCGCTCAGGAGATTGACCCAACGTGAAGAATGAGCTTCTTACCTCTATGGGAAACGGTCTCGTCAGACCAGAACTGAGGTCAGCTGTAGGCCAGTCTGAGGAAGCTTATATGGGCCTACAGTTCAAGGGACAGTACTGTTTCCTTGCGCTCCTCCTTCGAGCTGTCTGTATCCACCTCTGGTCTCATGTTTAGACTGTAAGTTCTTTGGAGAGGGTCAGTCTTTCTAGTCTGTGTCTGCACAGCGCCTGGCACGGTGGACTCCTCGGCGCTGTGGTAGTACAAAGATGGAGGATTATCGGCAGTGGGACCCCAGCAGTGGAATCCTCTCTTCCTGAAGCAATGGCATCTTCCTAGGACTGACCCTCGCTTAGGGACCTGGGCCAGGAAAGTAGAGGGCAGGGCAAGAAGCGAACACAAGAAACCATTCATGCCAGGAACAAAGGAGGCTATGAGAATATTGCCTTTAAGGCAAACTCAGCACTGATTAATTGCTCTGAGGTGCTTATATAACGCTGACAGAGCCCGGTCATCGGCGGTTAGGATTGAACCAGGGACCTCTGGAGCTTAGTGCATGAGCCTGTACTGCATCAGCTAAAAGCCAACTGGCTGTTAGCTAAGGGTGTAGAGCAGACTCTCTCTAAGTGGTCTCTGTGCCACTAGATGGGACACATCACCACACCCAGGAGGTGTGTGGGTTACGCTTAGATACCACAATATCTACATGTGTTAGAGCTGCCTAGCTCCATCTGCAGTGTGGAGCAAAGGGAAGGCTGGTTCAGTCAGGCTGTGTACGGGCAGACGTGTGTCTGACTCATATAAGAACGGCCACATTGGGTCACACCAAAGGTCCATCTAGCCCAGTATCCTGTCTTCCCACAGTGGCTGGTGCCAGATGCTTCCGAGGGGATGAACAGAACAGGCCAGTTTATCAAGTGATCCATCCCATCGTCCAGTCCCAGCTTCTGGCAGTCAAATGTTTAAGGACACCCTGACCATGGGGTTGCGTCCCTGACCATCTTGGCCAACAGCCATTGATGAGTCTAACCTCCCTGAACTTATCTAGTTCTTTTTTGAACTCTGTTATACTTTTGGCCTCCCTCCGTCATCGTCTCAGCCATGGGTTGGCCTTACTCATTCTCCCGGCGTTTCTGGGAAGGTGCCGGCACACGCACTGGGCACAAGCTTTCCCAGCCAGTGCCAGGCAAGTGATCAGAGAGGGTTGTTCTTGCCTGTAGTGTTTGCTGTGAATTCTAGGGAGCAAGGAAGCTGAAGAGTGATTCCAGAAACAGCCCTTGGCGGCGGCTTTTTATCAGTGAAGGTAGCGCTGGTGAAGATGCCAACCCAGGATGCTGACCCTTCAGGACAGAAGGGGTAGTAGCCGTGCAGGCTTCTCTGTGTAGCTGTCTGGGGAGTCCAGCTTCTAGTGGGGACAGGGCAGTGTTCAGACCCAGCCATGCCTTAGTCTCTCGGCTAGCGCTGCCCTGCAATACCCAAACTGAATGGTGCCTTTTGTGTTAGGAAGATCTGCCTCCATAGGCCGCTACTGAATCTGCGATTGCACCCGGGCCTTAGGGATAAAGGACTTGACCCTGGGGCTGCCTCGTCCTGCATAAAGAGTCATTTTAAGGCCGAGCTAATAGACCTGACTACACTAGAAGGGGACGGCTACAGCCCTGTTGGCAGGACTCGCTTTATCCATCACTGTCAGCAGCCTGTCGTCTGGGTCCATCAGTGCCGTGGCTCCAAATACTTCCTGGCTCCATCTCCGTTTGTATTTTTCTATTGCCGTTTGCGTCACTTCTCTGGAATGTTTTGTTAACAGCTTCCAGTGGGTACCTGGGAGCCGGCGGAGCAGACTCTCCAGCACACAGAGCCTGGGCAGGGAACCCTGCCTCCCTCCAGCAGCATTTCCCCTGCACTCCCCTCATTGGGATCCTGGGCCTAGGCAGTGCGGCCTCCTCCGCAGCGGTTCCTGGCCGCAGGTCACTGACTAGTCTGCTGTGGAAGTGATGGACGCTCACTGCTTACGGACACTAACACTAGCTGGGGAAAGCACTAGGAAGTGGACCATATGGCACAACCCCGCACTGACTCCTGGGGAAGGGACTAGATGTATTTGGTTGTTTGCTCCTGTCGTTCCACGAGAGCCGGGATTCAGCAATCTCTGTTCTGCTCTATACAGGGTTTTATGCCACACTCATTCTTCCTCCCCCGCAGATCAGTCCTAGTCACCTGGCTGGAGACGGGCAGAGCTGAAGCACCAGCTCGCTCTGTATCCGGCCCCAAGGCACGTCCCAGCAGTACACGGCCCTTCCTTGTATGGTAGCACCAGGGAGTGAGTGTGCAGCGGGCTCTGCGAAGCTATCTAGGGTGACACAGTAAGCTTGGAATGACATGCAGCTCCCGGCCCCTGGACGAGTGAGGTGTAAAATATTTCCTTGCTCCTTTTAGGTGGGAATGTGATGTGCAGGGCTGGCCAGCGGGGAGGAGAGCTATGCACGGCTCTTTCCATCCCCTGTTCCTGGAAAGGCCGGCAGCAGCCGCTGCCCGAGAGAGAGAAGACGCCGGGTTCAGAGAAGCTTTAAACTGCTCCAGCTTTTTTTCCCTTTATTAGCGCCATCAGTGTAGATGTCAAGCTAGATAAAATGTCCCATTAGCCATCTGTGCACTGAGGAGTGAGCCAAGAACACTGGCGCAGCCAGACCTGGAACTGGAGGCCGCTCGGTCCCTTACGCACCTGGCTCAGCCCCGTGCCCAATGCTCCAGCCTTGCTACCTTAACCCCACTCCCTTCCCGTTTGGCTCGGATCTGTGACCCAAACAAATGAAGGTGATGCGGCCACAAGCTCATATCTGAAGGGCGGAAACTTCCTTCAGGGAGAATGGGGATTTTCTGGGATGTAAATAGGAGTAAGGGGATCTGGCCAGCCAGAGAGAAACTAGCAGTGGGATGGATCAGGCTGTGGGATCATCCTCCAGGTGAAGGGGCAGTCATGGCATCACTCAGGTCGTTTCAAACGGAGAAGATGAAGTCTTTGGAAGTAGACTATCGGGGACAATCCTTGCCTGGCAGCTAGAAGAGCTAATGAGTCTCTTCATCTCTATCACCTGAGTCTTATCTCGCTAGAACCTATTTTACTATTCTATGTTGACATCGCTTGCTGATTCACATGGGATTTGCTGCTGTTTTTCATACTTATATGAATGTGTTTTTTAGGAGGGATGCAGCCCACCTCCAGGATGATGGGGAGATTCCCGGACCCTCCAGCGCAGAGCAGGGGGTAAAGTTTTGGAGTGACACAGACACCCCAGCATGCAGCAGACTTCAGAAGCTCCCATCTTTCATCTCTCTCCAGTCACCTACCTCTCCAAGTGCGGTGGCATGCACAGCTGACAGAGACAAGACAGGGGAGGATACAGGTACAAGGCTGTTGTTCTGTGTTGCATTCTCACAAGCTCTGGGGCTCCCTGTGGTTCATCAGCCAAAGCCGAGCAAGAGCCATGTCCCTTCTCTAGCTGCCCCTGCCCTGGGCACAGTACTCCTTCAGGACAAGGGACAGCCCGGCTGTGTGAATTCAGTGCTCCACAAAGGGGAGAACTGGAGTAGAATTGGGATGGTGCAGTCATGCATCCCTACACAGCTCTGCTGGTATTCTCCAGCTCTGTCAGTGCACCTTAATCCTGGCTTTGGCTCCTCCTGCTTGTCCACTCCTGGGACACACACAGCTCTGCCAGTGCGCTGCAGTCCTGACCTGCAGCAACACCCATGCTATTCTAAACCAGGCCTTAGGGAGAGGATAGTATCAGCTGGAGAATTGCGGGCTAGTGTTTGATGGGACCAAGAGTCCATTGGGCACCATCAAATAAATTTCACTTGAAACCTGAGCTGGGGTTAGAACCCATGTGTCCAGAGATGTGCCTGAGCCAGGGTTAGAACCCATGTGTCCATGTGGGCACCTGTAACCCATTCCACCACCCCATTCCCTCGAACGGCATGCACTGCGCTTGCAGCACGACTGCTTGCTTAGGCCCCTCCCTCTCAAATCTAGTCCCGTATGTTACCTTGAAGGACATCTCCAAACTGCAGTCCCATCTCTGTGGTCACACCACAATCAGCTCCAATCAAGCACGCTTCTGTTTTAACTCATCGGCTTCCAGTGTGTGTGAGAAGGAGAGACCGGAGTATATTAGGATTAGAGATCTGGTAGTTCAGAAAGTTAACACAAGGCAGCCCTGCGGCAAAGGGGAGTGAGAGTTAAGGGTCCCCCAGCTGCTGATATGGGAGCAATGTTTGGCTGGCTCCTCAGTGAATCCTGTCCATTTCTCCTCTGCTAGAAGCCTGGCCGTCATGGCATGGAGATTCAGGGTTAGCAGTGGGGTTACATTACTTTCCCCTGCCCTCCTCCCATTCCCTGGAAAAGGGAGGAACACACACATTTCTCTTGGACTAATTTCTACTTAGTCTGAACCTCTTCGCTGAAAGCTTCACTATTTAGACACAGCCACACACAGGGGGGCTGGAACAATTTTTCTAGTGGGGGTGCTGCGAGCCATTGACCAAACTGTAAACCCTGGATATCAGGGTCGGCAAACTTTGGCATGTGGCCCATCACAGAAATCCACTGGCGGGTCACGAGACGTTTTGTTTACGTTGATCGACTGCAGGCACGGCCCCCTGCAGCTCCCAGTGGCTGAGGTTTGCCGTTCCCGGCCAATGGGAGCTGCGGGAAGTGGCGCGGGCCGCAGGGATGTGGTGTGAGCTGCAGGGGGCCCTGCCTGCGGACGGTCAACATAAACAAAACATCTCGCGGCCCACCAGCGGATTACCGTGATGGGCCGTGTGCCAAAGGTTGCCAGCCCGTGCTGTATATAATGGAAACCATTTCAAGCCAGGGGGAGCAACAGTTCCGGCACGTGTTGCCACAACTGGTCTGTTGTGCTGTGAGATCAGGTACATGGTAGGTTAAGGGAGGCGGAGAGACTCAAAAGAAAACCAGACTTTCCTCGGAGTGGAAGATGATGGTGAGAACACTAGGTTGAAATTGGGGGACGAGATCCCCACGAAATGCACAGAAAACCATCTGCGTGGGATCACTCCATTCAGAATGTATTCAGCCCATTCCCCTGGCTGGGTGCAATGTCTTGGAAACAGCAGAGCAGCCAGCTCCTCTGGGACTGGCAAAATCTTCCCAAGTGAGGCAGGGGATTTTGCCTTTGTTTTTTTTTTTAATTCTCATTTTGTCTCCAGTAAGTCAGTTGGAGATTTTTGCGATTCCTTACTCCTACTTAGTGCCCAGCTCCTCTAGAGAGAGGAACTGCTTATGCTGCTTTTGGTGTGTGACACACAGTGCAGTACTTCAGAAGAAGAGAGGTGATTGGGGAGGGCACAGGGGGGCCAAATATTCAAATGTCCATTTAGGACCCTAAAATTAGAACTTGTCCAAACTTTGTTTTTAACTGAAAACTTTTTTCGATGAAAAATGCCGTTCCGTCAAAATCAAAGTGTCTTGCGAGGACAGGCTGATTTCAGTGAAATGTTTGGGGGTTTTTTTCAAGAAAAAAATCAAGTAAAAATATTTTTTTCATTTTGAACTAAAATCGAAAACAGTTTTTGTTTAAATTTTGAAAATTTTCATCAAAAATTAAAAATTTTCACAAGAAAAATATGGAGATAAACTTTCTGGTAATAAAATTGAATTCTTTTGACCGTCTCTACCCAAAATGGGAATGGCCTGCCTAATGATGGCACTTACCTGTAGGCGCCCACGTTTGAAAACAGCCAGGGATGACACTGCTAACTCCAGGGCTATGGACATTGTCTCCAAGAAGGTCCCTCGGTTTTCTAGCGCTCTGTGAAGGTCCCTAGTACATGCCGTGTGGGGGGGGGATAATGAGAAGGGGCCCAGAATGCAGCATAGGACAAAACCCAGGAGGCACCTCTTAATCTACTTAGATTGCAAGTTCTTTGAGGCGGTGTGTGTGTGTGTGTGCACCTAGCGCAATGGGGGGCTCTGGGTGCTCGTGCAGTGCCAATACCAAATCAGCCTGCCTAGAATTACTTGGGTGCTGAGTGCCCCCTTTGACATGCCATCTGTGGGGGTGGGTGGGACATCCCTAACTCAGACGTCCTTTGATCTAGAAGGCAGGAATGTAAATAATGTTCTGCCATGTTGGCTGCTTCTGTCTCTCACTCCTGCACCCTTTTCTGTAGTATCCGATCTAGGGAATGAAACCAACATTTTCCAAAGCGGGGGCTTAAAGTTAGGTATCCAAGTCCCCGTACAGCGGTATCCTGCTGTTCAGAGGCGCTGAGCCCCGCAGTCTCCTGTTAAGTCTGTGGGAGCTGGGTGGGGCTCGAAAGCTTTGAAAATCAGGCCAGTGAGTTATAGCAAACTGGCCACATGCCCCAGGTAGATCCCAGAGCGGGGACAGCCTGAGAAGTCCCAGCAACGCGCTGCGAACTCACCCCGTTCAGCAAAACACCCCCAAGGGAACTGCCTCCTGAGGATGCTGGAGAACTGCACCCGTCAGCTGCTGATGGAGAAAGCCCTCTGGAGGTCACCCAATCAGACCTGCCTAAAACAAGACACAGCTGGAAGGATTTATGGAGCCAGTCGTGGCTGCTGGACTGGATGGGCCAAGGCTTGGGTCTGTACAAAGGGAAGGGACACAGGGAAACAAGCCAGGCCAGGAGCACAAATCCATTTCTTTAACTTTTCCTCTCTGCTCCATGTCCTGTTTCTGCAGTGCCTTCTGTATCTCATGGCGGTGAGCTCGCCCTGCAGTGAGGGCCAGCTGAATGCTCACGTGAGCCCCCTTCCAGCCTCCCGTGCTGGAGAGAGACGTCTCTTCTGCTTAAGGGAACTTTGGAGCGGTGATCAGCCTGGCAGTGAAGTGTGAAACCCACTTCAAGGCTGGAAAGTTTCAAGGCATCTCGATGTCTGGGGGGAAAGAATTCCCGGGATTAGCAACATATTCCTTAGGTCACTGGTGAGCGTGTGTGTTCGGAAGAATGGCTGCTTGGCTGCATGCTATTGAAATGCTAAGCAATGGGCGCGCAGGGCAGCCGGTGCCCTTTCAGCAAGGATCATTGCTGCTATAAAGGCTTTTCTGCGCAACATGGAGAGGAGTGCTTGGCTTCCCTTTTGAATCACAGTGATTTCTTCCCCCTCCTTCCTCCTCTTGGCCCCGTTTCAACTCCTTTTGATCTCAGTGGCAGGGCTGCTGCTGTCTGCTGTGGGAAGTGCTCTTGAACCAGGGAGTTAATCTGGCTTTTGTATCTCTGCCGTGAAGATGGAGCAATTAATCCGCAGAAAGAACGCTGTTGAAATGCCATGAATTGCACTTGTCAGCCTGGAGTAACTCAGCCTCTAATGGGTCAAGGGAATGGGTGTCAGATGGAGAATAAAGATGCGGTAGCGGAAGGGACATCTGGGAGGGGAAAGAAGCATTTCTTTCTAACTCCTGGTTTTGGTCATCGTAGGAGGAGAGCGCGTGCAGAGAACGTAGCTGGTGCTATCTATGGCTTGGCTTGTCTAGTGGAAGCACCAGCCCAGTGAATAAAGAGCTCACACATGCTCTTGACGTGGGTAATCTGGCTCCTTCCTCCTCGTTCTCTGTCTTCCCCTACGTTAGCGAAAGCACTGGCTGTGATGCACCGCACAGGCCAGTTTCCTGCTCACCTTCTCTGGGGAACAGCTTTCGTAGCGTGGGGGGCCCTCGAGCCCCTGCAAATCGGCATGGCCTGCGTTCGGAGATGCGGCTGTGCTAGAGAGCCAGCCGGGGGAGTTGCCAGGGCTGGTGGAGACAGGATGCGAGGGTAGGAGATCCAAGTGCAATAGGATGTAACTGGTAGCCCACTCTCCGCATTCCTTGCCCTCTCCCTTCCCTCTGAGGCAGGCACCCGCCCCTCCTCCAGTTTCAGAGGGGCAGTCCCTTGCTGGAAGTGAGGCGCCCAGGCTGGGGGCGGGGGGCGGCTGGAGACTCCTTGGAGAAAGTGTAGGTGTCGTGGCTCACAGGGAATTGCAGCTGTATCGAAACCATTTTGAGGGGGAGTGTGTTCTCCTGCCAGAGATGAAGTGATTGCCATGCCGTTGATCCATAAAACACACAGGCCTTGCTTGGCACATGGGCTGGGGGAGGTGGGGTGGGGCTGTCCTCTGGTTGTGGTTGTCACCAAGGGACTGGGCAGGGGGTCTCCCCTCCGTATTTGCTGCCCCATCCCTGCACTCACGGAGCATGCATCCTGCAGTGAGAACTGCAGTTCAGAGGTGATCTGCGCACAGTAGGGCTCCTCAGCCAGTTACAATGGGCCACGTTTGCTGACAGAAGAGATGCAACTTTTGTCATTGCTTCCATTCATTCACGGTGGGCGTGTCCTCAGCAACCACTCAAGAGACCAAAAACTCCCATGTTTAGTGGTGGATGGTTGTCTTGTCCTGTGCTCTGTCCACACTTACGAAACCACCTCAGCTTATCCCCAAAGATAAGAGGTTGCCCAGTAGGGTGGTCAATTCCACGGGTTGCCATGTGTGTCTAATTATTAGATAAATGGTGAACTGCATTTGTCATACCGCTTTGGCCACCTCGGCTTTTCTTTACCCACTATATTAGGAAAAACTTTTTCACTAGGAGGGTGGTGAAGCACTGGAATGGGTTACCTAGGGAGACGGTGGAATCTCCTTCCTTAGAGGTTTTTAAGGTCAGGCTTGACAAAGCCCTGGCTGGGATGATTTAGTTGGGGTTGGTCCTACTTTGAGCAGGGGGTGGGACTAGATACCTCCTGAGGTCCCTTCCAACCCTGATATTCTGTGATTCCCTGAGCCTTGTTCTAACATCCCTACAGCCTTGAGGAACTGCAGGCAGCCATCCAACACCAACAGCCCCCTGGTTTGACTGGTCTGGGAGGCAGGAATGGCAGTAGGTACTGATTAAAGGTCCAGTATCTCTCAGCCCTGAAGGTTTAATCATGGGAACTTCATGCTGCTGACGAGGGGAGCTCTAAACTGGCCATTAACAAGTTTAGGCTCAAAATTAGGCAAAGGTTTCCAACCATCAGAGGAGTGAAGTTCTGGAACAGCCTCCCAAGGGGAGCAGTAGGGGGCTAAAAAACTAACTGGCTTCAAGACTGAGCTTGATAAATGTCTGGAGGGAATGGTCTGAGGAGCTGCCTACAATCCCCGACTTCTGGAGCCAGGACACTAGATGGGCAGGGCTCTCAGTTACTACAGATTCTTTCCCAGGTAGCTGCCTGGTAGCTCCTGCCCACATACTCAGAGTCTAACTGATCACCATATTTGGGGTTGGGAAAGAATTTTCCCCCGGGTCAGATTAGCAGAGACCCTAGGATTTTTTTTGTCTTCCTCTGCAGCATGGGGCATGGGTCACTTGCTGGTTTAAACTAGTGTAAATGGTGAATTCTCAGTAACTTGAAGTCTTTAAACCAGGATTTGAGGATGTCAGTAACTCAGCCACAGGTCCTGGGTCTATTACAGGAGTGGGTGGGTGAGGTTCTGTGACCTGCGATGTGCAGGAGATCAGGCTACTGAGCATGATGGTCCCTTCTGACCTTCAAGTCTATGAGTCAGATTCTCAGCTGTCCAGTGGGATACTCAGCTCTTGCTTGTAGCCCTTGACAGTCCCCAGAGATAAAGACATGACATTTTTGTGTACAAAAAATTATTTCGGGCCATTTGTAAAGGAGCTTTAACCTTGTTAGTTTCTATGTTCCTGGTGACTTACCGGTAGAGGGCTATAAGAAATTGTGTGTGTATCTGTAGCTGTATTTTAAAAATGTGTAGATACTTTGAAATGTAGGGAGGACTTTTTATAATAGCTGCCCCATGTGGCATACATGGGGTGAGGAGAGTCAGAGAGACGTGATTGGTATGAATTCGGGATGACTGCTTATTTGTAATGCAACGGTCTCAAACGTGGGCGTATTACACCACACCTGCCATAGGCTCTCTATGAAATGTGCGTGCACATCTATGAAACGTATCATTTGGTGCACGCTCTTTGAAAACTCTTCCGGCTGGAAAGATCGTCATGGAATTCCCCATTTTGAAGCTGCCACAGGAAACATTTCTGAAACCAGCATCATTTTTCAAACTAGGAGAACTTCTTAAGCGCATCCCCTGTGTGTGGAAGGTCTGTCGGCCTACGCGGTGTACAAGAAAATTAAAGTACCGTATTTTCCGCACTATAAGGCGCACCGGATTATAAGGCGCAGTCTCAATTACAGGATCTATTTCTGTACTTAACCCATACATAAGGCGCACTGTATTATAAGGTGCATGCTAAAACATACGGTCTACAAAAAAAGGTAACGCAGTTCATTTTCTTGCTTCCTCCACTTCCGAACCATAGATTCATTGATGTTGAATTCTTTCGCAGCTGCTCTATTCCCATTTACAACTGCGTAACTGATAGCCTGTAGTTTGAATTGTGCCTCGTAAGCATGTCTCTTCACTGGTGCCATTTTCGGGGGTCCTTAGACAGACAAATGTTGTTTTGCAGCATACCGGTAGTATACCTACCGGAGGAGTGGAGAAGGTAAACGTACGTACTGTACGTATTACGTAATGTTCTCTGATTGGTTTATCGCTGCCAGCGTACGTAGTTTACGTATTATGTCCCTGTGTCAGCGAAAAATGGTCCGACAGTCAATCAAGCAAAGCGCTTACCAAAGTCGCACAACAACATTTTTACAGATTTTTGGAACTCAGTGCACACATAAGGCGCACCGGATTATAAGACGCACGGCCAATTTTTGAGAAAATTTAAGGTGCGCCTTATAGTGCGGAAAATACGGTATTTGTGCGTCTGCAGAAGTGAGTGGAGTTGGGAACAAGTATATCACCACTCTACGTTCAGCCCAGGTGGCCTCTGTTGTGAGCATGCAGTTAACTTGCCCAGCAGCCACTGAACACCCAGATAACAGTAACGTGTGTGTATCGGGTGTTTTGAGAGAGAGGACTGAAGGCTCATGTGGTTTATGACCTGAGCCCCAATCAATTTAATAGGAACGTGCATGCTCCAGGGTGGATGATATTATGCTTGTACTAAAAATCAGGATTGTAAGAAAAATGTTGTCACATTTATTTTCAGTGCAGGGCCTTGGGCCATCAGATTGCAGGCGCTCTTCTCCTCTGTCTCAGTTTTGCAGTTTAGGCTGGTAATGACCCTTAGCACTTCTATACAGACCTCCAACCAAGAATTTGGAAGTGCTTTACAAACATCCATTCATGCACGTGCTCCCCTCTTCTGAGGCAGGTCAGCTTTGCTGTCCCTATCTCGCTAGCTGGGAAGCCGAGGCACAGAGAATTGAAGCGATTTGCCCATGGCCACACACGTAGCCAGCGGCAGAGACCGGAATAGAACCCACAAAGTCTTGGCGGGAAGTCAGCTGTTCCAATCCTGGGTCACATTGCCTCCTTTGCCAGCCTTTCCAGGGAAAGGGTGGAAGCTCCATCTCGCGAATCACTTATGGCAGAGCGGAAGACGTTCTGGAGTGTGCTGGAGGAAATAACCCCACACTGACGGGTAGGGAGATGAACTACATATCTCCAGAGATCTGTTCAGTCTCTATTTCTGTGATTGTAGGAACAGGGATTGATCGCTCCCACTGAGCAGTGACTCCATGCTGGGACACGGACTAGCCCTAACCTCCAGAGGCCTTATCCTGCCCTGTTCTCTGATTCTGTGACTGAGTCTGTATTAGCTTTTCATCCATGCCTCATGCTCCTGCTAAGTCTCCTTGCCCCTGTGTGTCAGGCCTGACTGTATCCCGCCAGCTGAGCCACTCACCCTCGCTCCTCTGCGATCTTAGAAGCGCTACTGATCTGCTGCTGGGGTGGCCGTGCCTGGTGCATCATAGATGGGTTTTCAGAAGCACCTCAGTGACTTGTGCCCAGGATTAATGCTCTTAAACCCATCAAGTGCTCTTGAAAACGCCACCCCATCCCTTTTCATGCCCTTTCCTGTGCACGCTCGGGGAAGGGTTTGGTGTGGTCCATGGCCTAGCATGGACTCAGTGACCTGGCCCTGTTAATACAGACCTTTGGGGATATCTGGTCCATTTCCCCAACCCTCTCAATGTGAGATTGTTCTCTCCAGTGTACTCCAAGCGTGGGGAAAGGCGTCTTCTAAAGCGTGTCAGCTAACACATTCTAGCACTCTAGTGTAGACATGGCAAGTTGTACTGAACTTGCATGAGCTGGTAGGGGTCAACCCTGGGTGTGGAGGGGCCCAGGAGTTAGCTACAGCTTTCATGCTACTCTAGGCATGTCCAGTGTCATGTTGAACCCGTCTCCTGTGCAACATCTCAGTGCCGTGACTGTCTGAGCCACACAACTGGCACAGAACATGGGCTGACACATACCAAGAGCCTCAGCTCATCTAGCTCTGGGATGGACCTGCTCTCCGCTCCCCAGGAGTGGTGTTAATGGGGACCCCAGTGTGCCTTGCAGGACTGTGATATGGGGCTTTCCCCAGCAGCCTGCTCTGTGACTCCAGGCCCCCTGCTCCGTTGCGCTGGACGCTGTGCCCAGTTATGGGGCCTCATAGCATTACGTCCAGGCAAAGCACGCCTTCCCCCCCCGGCTGTGCCAACGCGGCAGCAGATTGGTGCGGGTGCTATTTCCAGGCAGCGCTTCCTCAGCACCGCCTTTGTGTGACTAGCTCTGCCCTGCACAGAGCCTTGCTGCTGGGCGAAGGGGACGGCCTGGCTCTCATTGGCAGCCTTCCCTTCCTGTGTGCGGCAGGGAGAAAGCTCCTTTCCAGCAGGAGCCGGGGACACAGGGAGAGCAGCTGCCCCCTGGATTTAGTTGCAACATTTGTGTCCTTCACCTTGTTTTGTTCTTACAAAACTGGGGAAGCATCTGTGTGGGGTTGGGAGGTGGGGAGAGATAAATCTATTCCACCCTCCCCTCCTGGAAGTGTTTCCGGATGGGGGATACACTTAGCCACCCTCCCCTCCTGGAAGTGTTTCCAGGTAATGTGCTTTTCCATATTTCACCTTCCAGTTAAATAGCCTGCGCTGGAGCTAACTGTCCTCCCTGCGATAATTGTAACCAAGCGCACCAATGCGAACCATTCCAATCGAGTGCTAATTTAATTAGAAAGCACCCATTTTAGTTAATTTGTTCGAGAAGATCACTGAAAACTCCTGGAGAGAACAGATGTTCCCCTTTCCCCCGATGAACATTCAGGGGTTTGTAAATGGCTCCACTCAGCCTTGTTTAGGAGAGAAAAGAGGATTTTATAGCTGCAAACGACCCTTTCTGTAAACATTTTACAGCTCTCTGCACGTTTGAGTGACGATAAACCCCTAGCAACTCGGCGGGCTGCAAATTTGCGACCATACGGCTATCATTTTATTGTCATATTTCACAGTCGTAACGTTAATGGAAGATGCTCGCTACAGTCTTTTTTAATGGCTCCGCTGAGCACGCTCAAACACTTTTGCTTTGGAAAATTCATTGAGGTGCAGTGCTTCTGTTTTTGTTTACAGCTTTCACTTCTGGAGGAATAACTTTGAAAACATGAATCCCCTCCACGCACACACCTCCCTGCCATGTTCAGATTTCCGAACCCAGTTCATAGTTCCTGGCTCCCCCGGCTCCCAGGGTTACACACACGGGCGCTGCCTTCCTGGGTTAAATGTTCCCATTTCTCACTGGACCAGCCACGTGTTCCCTTCACCTGCTGCCACAGGTGAGGGGTTGCAGTGGTGAAAGCACGAGCAGCCAGGCTGTAGTAAGTGCAGTCTCTCCCCCAAAACTTTATAGACGTGCTAGAGATCAGTAGCCCTGAATCAAGCAGGGTATAGGAGGGGACTATGCCCGTCCCTCGTATTCATCAAACCCCACATCATGATAGAGTGTAAAATTTTAAGGCAGCAAAAACCTTTTTCTCTCAAAGCCACTATCTATTGTTCAGTTCAGTGGCTATTTTTTATTTCTTCCTTCACACTCTCCCCCTCATCTTGCACAAGAAATAATGTGATTATTTAAAAGACCCCACATCTCTTAACCCTAAGGCCATGCTGAACATACAGCTCCAGGCAAGCAAATCGCCATTAGTCTGGGTGCTCCTGGCGCCCTCTCATTGGTCATGCAGAAATGCTAATCAGGATTCCCTCTGCCTGCAGGCGTTCCTGAATGCCATACCCACCAGCGACTCTCCTCGCAGCTGGGCTTGTACGTCCGGTGCTCTCGCAGTTTGCTCGGCACTGGGTGGGACAGGCCGGCTGGGTGAGGCAGTGGTAGCAGAAGATCAGCATTGAGACCTGGGCCTTAGTCTCTTGCTTCCTGCCAGGCAAGGCCTGGGCACATTGTGGAACCAGTACTTTCAGCCTGGGAAAGGATCTCACTGTGTTCTCCTCTAATGATCCTCCCAGGCCACCATAGGAAATAGCATTTGGGAGTCTCTCTAATGCCACTTTGGAATATCTTTACCTCCCAGAGCTTCTCGTCTCCCAAGCACTTCACAGGCATTAACTAACCTCCCAGCAGCCCCGGGAGGCAGGTGAGAGTTAACCCAGTTTGCTTACAGCTCTGAGCATGATGAGTCCTGGTCCATGACAGGGGTTCCTAGGCAATACAGTAAGACAAGGAATAAATAATAACAGGCTTAAGCTAAACTGAACCAGAGCAAAAGTTAGTCTATAAGGTGCCACAGGATTCTTTGCTGCTTCTACAGAGCAAAAGTGTTCACACTCGAGGAGTGGCCCCAGTGTAACACAATCAGTTTCTAAACCAAGATAGTTACAGCGTAGTTTTTTAATGTCAGCAGCAAGGAAGCATTGTCCAGCGGGTAAAGCACATGACTCAGGGCATGTCTACACTACAGCTCTAAGTCGACCTATGTTAAGTCAACTTACAGCCACCGCCGTGATTACTGCAGTGGCTGACGTCCACGCTCCCCTCCTGGGTTAAAGACTCCAGGGTTACGCACACAGGGTGCGCGTCCTCACTAGGATCACTTCCACCAACGGAAGGGGACAGTGTGGGGGAGCTGAGAGGCAGGGCTCGCAGCTCCACACTGGGAGCCCGGCTGTCCCCCAGGCTTCTCACTTCCCTGCTCCCAGCTGGGAGTGGGGGGCAGCCACCCAGGCTTCTCTGCTCCCTGAGCTGGGAGCCTCGAGGTAGCAGCCTGGCAAAGTGGGGAGCTGGGAGTGGGGAACCAGGGGGCAGCTGGGCTTTAGCTGCCGAGCTTTCTTGTCAATTTCACAACTCCACCATGGAGCCATGAAATTGCTAAGACAGCTGACTGTGTAGACACTGTGTAGACAGTACACAGACACTGCGTCGTCCTAACTACACCAGCGTAAGCCCTGCACCTCTCGTGGGAGCAAAGTAGTTATGTCAGTGTAGTGGGTCACTTACATCAACGGGACAAGTTTGTCGTGTGTGCGCTGACATAACGAGGTTGACGTAAGCTGCCGTACGCTGATCTGTGTAGTGTAGACCAGGCCTGAGAGTCCAAAGATCTGAGCGTTCTCCATGCTCTCGCGAGCTTCTCTTGTGACCTCGGACACGCCACAGGGATACAATGGACTTAACATCTAATTAGTTTTAAAAAATGAGTTCAAAGTGGTTTTGAGTCCTAACTTGGGGCTTTGTTCCACTACCCATCACTGTAGCTGTTGAGCACCTGTCCCTGAATCGCTTTGCCAGTTTTTGCATTTTGTGACCCTTTTGTTGTTGTTGTTGTTGTTAAGAAGAGCGGGTTTTTGCCTGTTGCTGTGTGAAACCCACACAAATTGGGGCGGGCGTATGCGTGAGATGAGCTGACTATGCCGGGGAAGAGTGATTCTGACTGTACATCGAGTGCAGTCAAATTTACTAAATAAACGCACTGCCAGGTCAAAGCGATAGCGTCCCTCACCTCTGCCGTTGCAGTCATTTCAGGCCTGGTGTGTAACAATAACAAGTACAGATGTTCAGATGGAAGGGTGGCTTTTAACATAAGTGACTCTGTAGCTGCTCTGTGACTCAGTTTCCCCTTTCTAAAGTGGAGGGAGTACTTCCCTACATGGCAGAAATATTAAGGCTTAACTCTGTGGGTGCAGTGTGCTTAGAGACCCCTGGCTAGAGGAGCGCATGTTGTTCTCTCTCTGTATCTCAGGTAGGTAAGAGCACTATCAGTAGGTGCATTAATTTGCTGCTTGCCAGTGACCATGTGCCCTCGGGCATATCCCCTCCTTGCAGGGGGCTGCTGCTGCCCTTGACTCGTGCCTTCCACCCTAGGCTGGGCTGCTGAGCTCACTGGCAGGGCTGGAGGCTTTGCACAGAAACGTCTCTCTCTTACCTTGTTCTGCCTCTCTTACCTTTGCTAGGTGTCTCCCGACCCCCAGTTTGCCGTGGGATCTAACTTTGCCAGGAGCCTTCCAGGCACTAGCAGGAGCGTGTTCCCGCTTCCGGAGGAGTCTGGGGTCTCGTACAGCCAGAGCCACTGGGCGGGCTGCCAGAGCCCTGCATTTCACCACACTAATGCTGTTGCATCCCTTGTGCCATCTGCCTCCTGTAGCAGCGTAGGTGCTGGCAGAGGAGCAAGCTGGTACCCCGGGGGCTCCCACGACCGAGATCTGCTGCAGCAGATGCTGCTAAGGGCCATAAAATAGGGAAGGGGGGAAAGGGAAAAACCATCCAGCGTCCCTTAGGGACCCTGTCCTCCGCCCATTGAAGGCAATAGGAATCTTGCTGCTGACATGAAGTTGAACAGGATCAGATCCCAAGTATAAAGGGATGGAAAAAAATGTGACATGTCCCTTCGTGGCCCCTGCCGTAAGCCCTCAGTCACGCCGGCAGATGTGTGTACAAGGAACTGCCTCTCCGTTCCCCACCCTTGCACTCGCTGAGGGGCAGCTCAGCACTGCTCTGCGACCAGGTGGGTGAGGTGCTGTGCCATACCAGCCCCTACCCCCGCAGGGACACAGGGCCGTTCAGTCCCATCTGGCGGGCTGATCAACATCTGCAGCCCAGAGGGCACAACCTGCCGAGAAGACGCCACGATGGGCGGAGGAAAGCTAAGGTAATAATTGGAGATATACCAATCTCCTAGAACTGGAAGGAACCTTGAAAGGTCATCGAGTCCAGCCCCCTGCCTTCACTAGCAGGACCAATTTTTGCCCCAGATCCCTAAGTGGCCTCCTCAAGGATTGAACTCACAACCCTGGGTTTAGCAGGCCAATGCTCAAACCACTGAGCTGTCCCTGTGTGGTCTGAGAGCTCATTGTCTGTACTCACATGTGCCGCCCCGGTACTGTAGCCGTCTCTTCCCATCAGTGCAGAGGATATGGGCGTGGCCGGCTTTGGACCCAGCCGACTCCCCTCTTTAGCAGCTGTGAAACTTCCACAGCTTTAGCACCTCCCCCCCGTTGGAAGGAAGGACAAACAGTCTGGTGCCTCAACCCTTCGCACAGACCTGGGTTCTATTCCCAGCATGGCCACTCACTTGCTGTTGTCACTCACCCGCCCTGCCTCTGTTTCCCCACCTGTAAAATTGGGCTAATACTCCCCTACCTCGTGGGGCGGTTGTGAGGCTTTCTGCAAAGCACAATAAGGTCTTTGCATAGAATGTGCTCTGCACCTGCAAGATGTCATGAGGGAGGTGGTTATTTCTTATTTTAGTGGAGCCTGAGACCCTGAGTTACGGACCAGGACCGTGCAGGCACTGTACGAACCCGGGACACAGGTGGTCTCTGCCCTCCAGAGCCCGTCTCTAATGAGGAGACACTGGATAAATGCATCCGATTGTGAGGCGCTGAGTTACTGTGCTAACGGGCCATATAAGTACCCAGACCATCAGAAATTGAGGTCTCCCCATTAGCATCACAACTCACTGGGCCAGACAGTGCCAGGCTGGCCTGCTACACAGGCAATTTCAATGGCAACGCAGTAAGATTTGCCAAATTTGCTCCTGAGTAGAAGGTTTGAGTCAGAGACTAAAACAGCTGGTCAGAGTAGCAGCAGATTGGACCAGTTTGTTTCTTCCGCAGCAAGGGGAAGCTCCAAGTGCTGAGAGCTTGGTGTGCACTTCAGACCCAGGCAGCTGCTTCACTTGCTGGAGAAGTCCTGGGCTCTGCCTACCGTGCAGCTGTTCTGTAAGGAGGGGAAGCGAGCATGGTGCTGGGGAGAGAGTCCAGAGAGGGCAGTGGTGGCCCAGGTGTAACTCCACTCCAGCATCTCTAGGGACCAGTGCGGGCCCCTGGGGATGGTCTTTTCTGCTTTCAAAAAAGGGAGTTGGGTGCATCACTCCTTCATCTGGAGTCTCAAGTGGGGACACAGAGTCACAAAGCTTAAGGCCAGAAGGGAACATCAGATCATCTGGTCCAACCTCCTGTACATCACCAGCCACCAGCACCACCCAGCGCCCACCCACTAAACCAACAACCAAAGTATTACAGCTGGCTGATTTCCTGCCCTTTGCTGCCTTCTCCAGAGGTCGCCTGACTGGCCAGGATGGTTTAGCGGTGTCCAGAGGCAGGGACTGAGCTTATCAAGGGAACCACCCCAATCTTGGGGCCCACTATCCCCACCTGAGAACCTTCTTCAGTATCTTTCTGGTTACAAGCAAATTCCACTGCGGAGGACCCCTGATCTTGCTGTCCCCCTTTGCGAAGGCCTTAGCTGGGCCGGCGGTGGTTAGTTGACCATAGCAGATTTCTCTTGCAATTGAACAAGTTTATCCTGTTAACTGCCCTTTGAGAGGGGATGCTCGTGGGTGCCCCCAGCTTTGCTTACCCCAATTGCACTCCAGGGAATGAACTCCCCTCGGATGTCTCATCTGGCTTCTGCGGGCAAGGCCCAGGGAACCCAGGAAAATACGTGTTCCATCAAGCATTCAGAACAAGCTAATTGGAAAGCATCAAACCGCCTTTCATAATTGAATTAACAAACCTCTAATATAATTGCTTTTCGAATGCAAAACCTATCGAGTTGCAGGTAGTGCGCACATGCTCCTTCCTACAGCCAGGCACTGCATGTCAGTCTAATTGGTTTCTGTTTGGCACGCTGGGTTTGTTCAGGTCATTAGTGATTGCAGCCTTTACTCCTGCCATTGGCAGGTGGACGAAGTGGTTTTGGGGTTGCCCGCCAGTGTTCCCCAAAGCTTTAGGGGTTTAGCTGCTCTGAGTGGTTTTCTTGGTTCCTTTGGTTCTGGATGCTAACTCTGTGAAAAGAGCTGGATAACGGGGGCTCCCCTCTGTGGGGGAGAGAGGTATTTGAGAGGAAGGAAGGCCTGATGGCCAGCACACTGGGCTAGGACTCAGGAGAGCGGGGTTCCCAGTCCTGCTACAGACTCCTTGTGTGACCTTCCTCGACCCGTGCCTGAGTTCCCCAGCTGTGAAGTGAGAAGAACAATATGGCCTTTCTCCCAGCCCAAGGGGCTGTCTCACTGCGTGTCTGTACAGTGCACAGGGCTGATGGGCCCGGATCTCGACTGGGCCACTGTCGTACAGTGCTGAGGCCCGGGTCTCACTGCACCTTTGCAGTTCTGGGAAAGTCCAGAAGCAAACAACTGCGCTCACATTTGATTTTGTTGGTGCGAGGGACGCTGAGTCGCTCACCTTAAATGAAACTTCCAGGCATAAACTAAACGCGAAGGGCATTGTGATTCCATATTGGTCTGAACCGGAGCCTTCATTTCTTAGCCCACAGCAAGACATTTGCAAATACGCTTGCTGATTTATTTTTTTTGCAGGGATCTAATTGTCTGCAGTTTTCCAATCCTCTTGCCTTATTGATTTGCAGACAAGTTTCAGACCTGCCAAGTCTCACTTATTTGCTGGGATTGAGACTCACTCCTTCCGGATTAATCTTCCACACGTGTTTAAAAGCCTTTTCCTCTTGTGGTGGAGGGCCTGGCGATGACACCTTTTAAAATCTCACCTGGGTGCTTTGGAAATCGCTCTTGCTCAGATTCTTACAGCTTGACAGCCCTGCAATTTCCCCACCTGAGTTATTTAGTCTCATAGTAATTAGAGATGGAAAGGATCTCTGAGATCATCAAATCCACTCCCCTTTCAGGATAAACTATCACCCCCTGGTAGAGCGTATGTCTGATTATTAAATTAATACTATGCTCGATCCTAGACAAGACGAATTAAAGTGACTTGCTGTGTACTATGTCAAACAGAACATAAAAATACCCCCAGTATTGCGTTCTCTCTACTACCCGACAGATCGGTGGGCAGCAATCGAGTCAGCGGGGGTCGATTTATCGCGTCTAGTCTAGACATGATAAATCAACCCCCAAGCGCTCTCCCGTCGACTCCTGTACTCCATCACCGCGAGAGGCGCAGGCAGAGTTGACAGGGGAGCGGCAGCAGTCGACTCACCGCAGTGAAGGCACCACAGTGAGGAGGTCTAAGTACGTCGCATAACTTAGGTTGATTCTCCCCTCCCCCCCAGTGTAGACCAGGCCTTAGATGTGGTACAAGGAAGTCTCACCTGTAGCTTGTAAGTGTCATATTTCATCACTGATAAATCTGGTGCGACCCTGCGGCTTTTGAGAACTTACTTGACCAGACGACTAATCAGTGTGCTTTTGTGCTACCATAACCCACAAAACTGTATTTGTAGACAGGCTCAAAACTCATTTGCTCTGGATTAAAGCCTGTTGCGTGAATCTGAATCAAAGTGTGGGCGAAATCAGTTTAGTGCGTGGGGTTGGGAGGCAAAGGCTCTGGAACTGGACAGACAGGTCTCAGCTCCATATGCCGCAGGAGGCTGAGTGAAATAGACTACCTTCCCGAGTAATCGATAGCGCCTGGGTGTTTGCTCTGTGGATGCTTTTTGTCAGATAACAGAGAGATAAGACAGGGTGCTCATCTGCCAGCTTTTCTGGTCACTGAGTCGCAAAACGGAACCATTGTGTTTGTGAAAGAGTTGACAAGTAGAATTGAGAGGCTGTGAAGCATTCAGCCAGTTCTGCAGCAGACATGTGCTCCTCTCCCTCCCCACCCAGGAAATATTTTTAGGATACAATCATTCTGCTAGGGATTACCCTCTGTGCTTGGTGTGACTGCCATCCCGAAGAAAGCTGTGTACGTGACAATGAATCCCGACCCAGCGGAGTGGGTGCCCCGAGTTCAGAGCTCCAGCTAATCTGTGGTAGGTGTTTTTAAAAAACTGCAATTTAAACAAATTGTTTCTCTTGTGTGTTAGATGTTACACTCTGTTTATAGAGTTTAAGGCCAGAAGGGCCCACCAGGTCATCCAGTCTGACCTCCTGTATCTCACAGGCCACCGACAGCACCCGCACACTAAACCCAACAACCAGTATCAGACCAAAGTGTCACAGCCCCTGGCAGACTGGACTTCTCTGTCCTACAGGAGGGACCCAGGTGCACCAGTGCTCAAGGCCCCCACAATGGCAGGGCAATGATTAAGTGAGATATACCCAGATAATCCTGGCGAGTGACCTCCACCCACATGCTGCAGAGGTTGGCGAACACCCCCGCCCCCCAGGTCCCTGCCAAAATTCCTTCCCGCCCCCAGCTATGGTGATTAGCATATGAGCGAAAATCAGCCAAACACCTGAGAAAGCGCATGTTCAGTGCCACCTCAGAGCACTGACCGAACCCCACTCAGTGTCCTGTCTTCAGCTGTGGCCATCCCTGATGCTTTGGGAGGAGGAGATATAAAACCCAACAGACTCCAAAGGGGTGGGAGCATCCCAGAATTGGCCAGCTGGAACCCTGCAGCATGAGCTTTGGGAACAGAAGACATAAAGTGGAGGTGAGCCACAAAGCTGCCCCTGACCATCACAAGCAATCCCGTCGTACAATCACACTCATAAATTTGTCCCGCTTTCTCTTCACACTAAATAAGTTGTTTGCCCCCATAACTCCTATTGGGGGGCTGCTCCAGAGCCTCCCTCCTCTGATGGTTAGAAACCACCTTCTAATTTCAAGCCTGAATTTGTTCATGGCCAGTTTCTCCCCATTTGTTCTTGTGCCGACTTTGTCCTTTAGCTTAAATAGCTCTTCACTTTGCATGGTATTTACTCCCCTGCTTGGGGATCAAAGGCAAAAGTCTAAAGTGAATGGCACATTAAGGTTGAGAAATCAAGTGCACAAGTCAGACAGATGTCTGTTGTGCTAACTTGGTCTTGTTGCAAGACCTGTATGTTTTTGTGGCAGATGTTTAATGTGTCAAAGTAATACACTGTTTATATTTAACAATTAAACCATCAAAAGGAAACTTCCCACATGCAGTGTGGCTAAATTGGGGCTGCCTTAGGAAAATCAAACTTATCATTTCTGACTTTGCAGTGTTTCATTAACAGTGGGTTTTGTTGTCTTTTGACAAAGAAACAAAAGGAGGATTAAAGATCAGCGGAAAAGTGGATGACACATTAAGTGCAGATGTCCTGCACACACCCAGCTCTGAACCACAGTAGCATAAAAGCTAGTAGAAAATATTCTAACAAATAAACCAATTTTAAACCTCTCTAACTTTTAAAATATTGAACAGGTTTTCTTCACATTTGAGCTTTTTTCCTTCCTCAACGAAGACTCTGATACAAGCCAGCTTTGACGTTTCTGGCATGAGCTATTTGAATTACAGAGGAGAAGTTTTAATCCTAACAGGGTATTTTACTTTATGGTGTTTAACAAGTGTGTAATTCAGAAATGGCTGAATTGATTTAGCTCAAATCTTCCAAAACAAAGTCCGCCTTTGGGCTGACCCCATGGATGGAAGCTTTTGACCCAAAAGCAATTTGTATGAGAGAGTTTTAAAAGCAACTGAAAATGGAGAGTGAGATCGGAACACAGAACTCTGTCAACAATATCGTTTACTCCCCGCGAACGTTGGGGCTGCCACCTGTGTATTTATTATCTCCACGTTCGGGGTATTGAGACCGTTCCTGTTTGTGTGCGATGATTTATAATCCTCTGCCTGCCTTAACTATATACAACAGTGTGTGAAATTGCTCCTGACGCCTTCTAGTGCTTTGATGCAGCTCTCATGTCTCAGCATTCAGTGTCAAATCATTTACTTTTCTACATTGGGGTTATGACTGTTGGGGGGGGGGTCCCCTTCTTCCCCCATCCCCTTTTCCAGTAGCAAAAAGAAAAATTGGGGGGGAAAACAGGGGGAGGGGAAATAAACAGGAGAGGAAGTAGGACAACACCAGTAAGAAAAAACATAACATTCATGGAGAACAGGCCTATCAATGGCTATTAGCCAGGATGGGCAGGGACAGTGTCCCTAGCCTCTGTTTGCCAGAAGCTGGGAATGAGCGACAGGGGATGGATCACTTGATGATTCCCTGTTCTGTTCATTCCCTCTGGGGCACCTGGCATTGGCCACTGTCAGAAGACAGGATACTGGGCTAGATGGACCTTTGGTCTGACCCAGTGTGGCCGTTCTTATGCTTTTATGGAAAAGATTGTGCAGAAAACTCTTAATTTTCACCCTTCTGCCTCTCTTTGCTCTTCCTTTTAAAAGGGCTTCAAGCCCTCTCTGATCGAAACTTTTCCTCAGCTGATTGGGCTGTGCATTGCCCCTGAGAAAGTAAAGGCTAGCGCCTTGCCAAATTTCACCTTGCAGCTCTCTGCAAGTTAGCCCACAGGGTGGTTTGAAAAAGAGGTTTCTATAATGGGAAAAGTGTGGAGGGAGGAGGTTACTTTCCTTGCATTCAAAAATGGTTAAACCATTTTCATTCACACTTCACACGCACACATGAAATGCCCCTTTTAAGGCAGGGCCCAATCCTGGAAAGTTTCAAGAAGTGCTGAGTGACTGCGAATAGAGGATCAAGTATGTCACCTTCTGCTACTTTACAGAGTTCAGTGCTGCTCTCACTACAATAATGTGAGCCTTGTTTGGCTTACCCTGAGCTCTGACTGTTAATTAAAGCCATCTCATTAGCCAGCTTCTCCTTCAGGGAGGGGGAGTTGTTAAGAAGATTGCAAAGATCTTCTGTCTGGCTCAAGATTGGCCAGGAAGGCCTAAAGGGAATGATGCATCAATGGAGAAGCCGTGTTTCTATCTGGAACATTGCAGTGACTGAAAGAGATTAACGGGAGGGATTCTTTTTCACTGCGTCTCTGTTTTATGCTGCCTCCCATCACCTTAGCCTCTGGGCACCTTCCACGTAAAATCATTAGCAACAATGAAGTCCCTAGTGGACTTCATGGAGGCTTTGGCGCTTCTCCCTGTTGGGTGGCCTGTGGCAGCACTTGGGTCTGTCAGGTGTCCCTGCTCATTGGGGGTCTTTAAATCTAACATTGAGGATGTCAGTAGTTGAGCCAGAAGTTAGGGGTTTATTGCAGGAGCGGGGGGGCGTGAGGGTCCATGACCTGCGATGTGCAGGAGGTCAGACGATGATCAGGATGGTCCCTTCTGGCCTTAAAGACCAAGAGTCTGAATCTTTCACAGAGCAGGAGGGGAGAGACTGGTGTTTCCAACACAGGCCGATGTACTTACAGAAATTGGCCAGGAGATTCAGTAGCAGGTGTGGGATCCAAAGCTGCTGCTCACTTGGGTTTCATTTTATTTGTAAATTGACTAGCGTTCACGTTGGCAGTGTCCCTGTAAATCTGCCCCCATCTCGCAGTGTGTGCTTGAAGCGAATTCTGTTTAACTTTCCCTTTGGCTGCAGATGAAGAAGCCCTTGCGGGCGTCTTAAGGATGTGTCTGAAGAAAGTACTTTTTTATTGAAAAATATAATGGTGCCACCTGAAGTGTGATTTACTGCAGGGCCCACTTCTCGGACTTGATAATATATTTCTATTAGATTTCTTTCTTTTGCTCTCTTTCCCTTTAAGAGTGGCAAGTTTCTCTGTCTGCCTGACACCTTCTTAGGCTTAGGCAAAATAAATGTTGATTTTCATCAAAAGTAAGAGCATTGGAAGTACTAATTCTCCAGTGATGCTGACAAGCTCAGCAAAAGCTGCTCAGGTTTCCACAAAGGGCTGGCGATCCAGCCCCGCTCTTCTCTTTGGAAGCAGTTCAATCATCATAATGAAAAAGGGGCTTCTTATCCTAGCTTTCGCTAACTAGAAATTATATACCTGGTTCCCGGAAGATAGATTGCATTGCTCCCGAAATACAGAGGGTGGTATAGAGTGAAGGCACGCACAGTGCGGCACAAGATTGATCACACAATTTGCAGAATCTACCATGCACAAAAAAAGAGAATATATTTTTGTTTGCAGTTGTCGGGCCTCTCTGTCTCTGGGCAAAGATATGGGAGAGGGCAGAGGTAAAATTCAGCCCCCTTTGTCGAGTTTTGACCAATGTGTTGTAGGATCACACAGAAATTAATTCCAACCCTGTCAACTGTTTATTAAAAGAATGACTCTGGAGCCTGTTGTTCCAGTCAGCGCAGGCTTTCCATCCTCTGGATGTTCCCTTATTTGGCTGAATTCCCCATGTGCATTAGATTACATTGTATTTAAAAGCAATTGTTCATTTAGATGGGTTAGGGTTTTTAAAAACTTTGTATTGCTTTGGAGATAATTAATATACTTCGGGTTTCTCAAGGTGGAAGCGAAACTTTTTCAATGGCCCCATGTGTCTCCTGGAGGGGAACTGGGAGACCCGGGTCCAGGTCCCTGCTGTGCCACAGACTCTGTGTGACCGTGGGGAAGACACAGGCCCAGAACCTCAAAGGTACTTGGGCGCTGAACTTGCAATCAGCTTCCCATGTGTAGACTGGGGATAACAGCACAGCCCTGCCTCCCAGGGGCGTGCGGAGGGGAAACACATGAAGGATTATGAATTGCTTTGGGGAAAAGCTCTATAGACGAGGGAGGGATTATTATTACTGACAGATTTGAAGCCTGCCTGACACTGATTCACATACAGGCTTGAGGGGAGGCCAGGGCTAGTACATGTAAGAGAAAACCCTCTCCCCTGTGGTCCTGGGGAGGTCTGAAATGTATTAGTGCAAGGACCGACCTAAGCAATGAATGGGGCAAAGGAGCGCTGGTACCCCAGAAGCTCTAAAGAGAGCACCTGTGTCCCAAGGGGAACCTGCCTGTAGGTTTCAGTGGGATGCCATGGAGGTGTTACGGGTCCACCTGCATGGATTGGATTGCAGGATCAGGGGGTAGGAAGGATGGCCCAGTGGTTAGGGCACTAGCTGGGGATTCAGAAGACTGGGGATCAGTTTTCTGGTCTGCCACAGATTTGCTGTGTGACCTTGGGCAAGTTCCGGAACTTCTCTGTGCCTCAGTTCCCCATCTGTACAATGGGGATAATAGTGCTGTTGTGAGGGTCAAATCCATTCATGACTGCAAGGTGCTCAGATGCTGTGGTGAAGGAAGCCACAGACGTACACGCCTCCGGGCCTGCCAGTGGTTTGAAAAGTGGTGGATTGACCATGCTGATGCCAACTCAACACCCGAGGATGGAGGTGATGCAGCTCGTTTAGCCGAATGGGGATGTGCTGGAAGTGATTGCTCCTGCCATTCACTCAGCCTATGGTGCCTGGTCCAGCTCACGTTAAAGTCAGTGAGCGTCTTTTCTTCTTCAAAGCACCGTGCCACAGTTGGACCTTCACAGAGTCCCTTTGAGGGAAGCAAATATTATCTCCCCTCCTGCTTCTCATAGCTAGGTAAACTGAGGCAGAGAGATTAAGGGTTTGTTCTCAAGGCAATGGCTGGAGTCAGTGTCAGAGTTGAGAAACTGGTTTAAACATAAAAACAGCTTCTCACTTGTTCTGCATGTTGTGTATTTTGAAGCACTAGTTGAGGCACTTGTGGATGCTAAGTTAATTATATAATAAAATTCACACAGGAAAGCACCAAGTGTGTACAATATAGAACCGACAATCAATCCAACCAAACTATTTAAAAATGTGCACAAAGATCTGGAAGCTAAATGTGGTCAACAAAAGTTTCGTAAAGATGTTTTAAAAAAAATCTCTAAATTTCTCCATCCATTATATTTATTGTTTCGATAGCTCTTTGCAAGTTCAAAGTACGGTACTGGTATTGGCTAACAATGTCTCACAACCCTGCTCTGCGGTAACTGGGCTGTTTGATATTATCCCTGTTTTCCTTTGAAACTGATAAAAGGAAAAACTTGTATCCACAGCACATTGTTAACTAGTAGCACTCACTGCCACAAGATATTGAAGTCATGTTCCATTCAAGTGGGTGCTGGGGAAAATATAGCCGAAGAAGAAATGAAAGTGAAGGTTGGAAAAGAGCCTGAAACAGGTGGGGAGAGGGATGGAGAAGAGAAGAAGAAAGGAAGAGTGAGTTAGACAAATAAGTCAACAAAGAGGATATTAGGAGATCCATGGAAGGCTTGCAGACATGTTGGTGGGATGATGCGTAGTACTGGATCCCTCATCTCATATCTTCCTCCTTTACGTCCTGGGTTGCTCATTCAGGAAAACGACGTTTACTCTCGGTGCCTTGTGAGCAGTATGTAAAAAATGCCATGATTGGCTCAGAAATACAGTGAACGAAACTCGCCACTGTATGAGATAGGGGACCCTACCTGCGGGGGATTGGGAATTAAGCCTTTAACCTCGAGGTTGCAGGTTCAAATCCAGCTGTGGTCAGTTCTGACCAAAATTGATTGCCAGGGCTGAGCGCAATTTCTGGCAGATTGGCATCCACGTGACGGAAACCACCATTACAATGCACATTTGGAGTCGCCTTGCTGGTCCTTCGTTCAAAGGTTGGATGGGTCATGGAGACTGAACTCCCTTCTGCCTCCTAGAGTGGGTCCAGACAGTACTGGGGCAAAGTTCCCTGGTGGGTGAGCGTTGGGCAGAGCACACGTTACCACTGCGCTCTCCAGAGCCACTAGTCTGATATCTTCGCTGTCACCAAGGCGCTGTTGGGATAATCAGGTGCTTTATAACCACCAGGGGGTTTCGTGACACATTGGGAAGAGACGGGCCACTGGACTGGAGGGCAGGTGGAGCCAGAGGCTGGATTAAAGCTGTCACCCCTTTCCCTTTTGGAATTTCAGTAACAGCAAAGATCACTTCTCTCACCATGTTCCTCTTCAGTCCCCCTGCTGCCAGCGGAGACCAAGAGGAAATCATTTCCCTCATCGCAGTGGTTTCTCTGTTCTGGCTACTACTAATTGCAGCGGTGTAATCGTGATTTAGCAATCATCTGAAGTGTTAAGGCTGGAAGCCACCTGCTCTTTGTCGTGATCACCTGGTACCTGCCCATGTTGGGCCTGTGGGAGCTATTTACATTCTCAACGGTGTCCTTAGTGTAAAAAAAAAAAAAAAAAAAAAGGTGAAAGCTTCCCTGACTCTTGGATGGTGCCTGCTGTGCTTTTGAAAGTGTAAAAAGTGTGTTCAAGGGGACGACACAGCCTCTCTTGGGGAAGACAGGATAGCAGAGCAGTAAAAATCTTATGAACATTTTTGTCCCTCCAAGATGACAAATGATTTTTCCTGGTTGGTTTTTGGTTTTAAATTACCTCTCCTCTGTTTGAGATTCATAATTAAGATCAAGCCGCACGTAGATAAGAATTTTGGCGATTAACATCCCATCAGAGCCTCTTGGGGGGAAGTGACAGGTGATTTTACAACATGCTTCTAAGAATTTCATAGCTCCTCATAAAAAATAAATAAATACCCCCTGTTCCCCCCGTGGATTTATGGCTGTGGGTCTGACGCTGGGTGCTGTCCTTCAGCAGAGGAAGGAAACATACAGCATGATTAAATATCCCCCTGCTGATGGCTAAGAAAACACAGCTGACAAGAATGGTAAATACATTCTCTTAAGGTAAGTATCCTCTATGGACGGACTCTCTTGAATCATGTGGTCTTCACTCAGTTTATTTTATTCTACACCATCTTCCGGCATAAACTAACCTGCCAATAGCATCGTTCAGAAATATTGCCGGGCTGGTTTTGCAGCAATAAATCTTAGTTTGTTTGTTTATATATTTAATGTCAAGCCTTGGGTGGGGGGTGGGCAGGTTGCCTCTGCTCTTCCCCTCCATCCCCCCTCCCCAGATCCCTCTTCACCACTAATTAGTCCATCTGAAGTGGATTGAGTCGGATGGCTTGACTGCAGTTCTAGTTGGAGGCTCCCGATTTTAGTCCTTAGTGGTGCAGATTCGCTGAGTTCTTGCAGACTTTGCTTTTGCCATCGGATGTTGCTTGCCTCCACCTTTCTTCCCCCTAGTAAGTGCAGTGTTTGTGAGTTTCACAGATGGGTTTCCATTCAATCAACACTGGATGTTAATTGTTCTTTCTTACTCAAGCATTGGAAATGCGGACTTTGCAACCTACATGCCATTCTCCTCTTCGCTCCCTCCCTCCCCGACCATCCTTTTGTCTCTGTGCCCTGACCAGTCCAGTTTTATTTGGGTTATCTAAAATATTGGCAAGGAGGCTTCTGGTGGCTTGTCTTCCAAGCAGGAGAGAGCAGACTTCGTGGTGTGGATGTTCATAGCTCAGGAACAGATGGGGAAGAGCCCAATAAAGTGTGGGCAAGACGTTTGATCTGGTAAATCAAACTCCTGGAATCAGGACTCCTGGGTTCTATTCACAGCGCTATCGATGACTCAGCGTGTGATCTTGGGCAAGTCACTTCCCCTCCCTGTACCCGTGAAGCGGGGATAATCGTCTGTCTCCCAGAGAGAACCACACTGAGATCCTTGGATGGAAGATGCTACATAAGCACCTAAGTATTATCATTTTAGGCAAGTGCTTCTAGGGCCTTTCTGCAGAAGGGATAGACTGGAAAAGGTGCCCCTATGCAAACATGGAAATACCCCGGTATCTGGTACTGCCCTTTATGGGGGGAGGCCCGTGGGGTTGGTTGTTTCTCTGCCACTGTGCCTTTAAAGCTCTGAGTCCACGTCACAGGTGACTAATTGCCGAGTCCCCAGTGACGGCCCTGCGTCCCTCTGATGTATGGGTGTTATATTAAGGGTGGAAAGGTGCTAAATGAGCCCTCTTTGTTTTACATAAATTAGCTCCAAAGTCATGAATAAATGCCAATGCCACTGACACTGAGGACGTTTGGTTGCCAAATTTAACAGGGAAGACAAATCTTCCCCACCCCTGGCCATGTGAGTCACTGGAGGGCCAAGTGGGCTGAGGCACCTGAACAGACCCGTAATCATCTCCCCCCCCGTCACACCAAATCCCAGCAGTGTCCGAGGGAGGAATCCCCCGAACGCAAGGCAGCGTTTTATTGGACATTCCTCCATGGGCCGTGACAACCTGGGCTCAGGTTAAGGTCCGTTGTGTAGATGGTTTGGGGTTTCCTGCCCTTGGGGCATGGAGTCCTGAACCCCTGTAGCATCGGCATGCCAGGAACCCTCCAGGGAGTGTGCTCCTTGGCCTAGAGCCATCTGCTCCCCTTGCCCATGGGATTCCTCGTTCGCCAGTCTCCTGCAGTCTGAACCAATGCACCCTGCAGGCCCACACAAACCCAACCAGCCCTTTCCAACTATGCATTTGTCTAACGAAGCAGCAAATTCCTGATCGCCCCAGAGACTCCCTTGACCATGTCCATCCCCGACTGTGCTCCTGTGGAAGGATCAGTTGTTTCTACACATTCAAAACCTTTTAGTTCTCTCCTTTCCCCCTCGGCTCGCCGGCGTGCAAGCTGTAATGCGTTTTTAATCGGCGTCCTGAGCACTCTCTTGTGGCCTCTGGGTCCAGGCCTCCTGCCATATGCGGACGCCGTCAGCAGGAATGGCCAGCTGTACAGCCCAGCACCCATTGTGCTTGGGAACAGGGTAACTGAATCCTACTGGCTTCCAGCAGAGAGGCCTGGGAGAGGAGCCTCATTCCTCGGGATTCCTAGAACTCGGGAATTCCAGCCAGCAGGCTGGAGCTGGTGTGTGCAGAGCTGAAGCGTTGCTACTTCATGTCCCATCTGAAGAGCTCTTGGGGGCTGGGAAGGGAGTGGGGAGGGCTACAAGGAAAATGAGGTCGGGGGGTCTGGGAGTCCTTCGCTATGGAAACGCTGCTCCGACAGGTTAAGCTTAGCGCTAAAGCAGGGACTTCAGGAGCGTGGCCTGCAACCTAAATGCAGCCTGCACCTGCCCTTCTCTTTTCAGCTCAGGATGGAGCGTTGCACAGCGGGACTGTGGTTTCTGTGAGCTGCACCCACACATGGAAGGCAGGACAGCTGCAGCCTGCTCCATTATGTGCTCGTTAGGTGCAGCGCTTGCTTGGGCGTTGGCTTTGATCTAATACTCCCTGTCTCTGGGGATGGCTGATATCCAGTTTGGTCTCAAATGGTCCCATCTCTCTGGTTCCAAGGGCAGGGTGAAGAGGGGACTTTCCAGCAGGAGCCAGCAATGGTATTGGCCCTCCTTCTCCCTGGGGTCGGGTCTGTTACCTAGTACGTTCTGGAGCTGTCTACGCGTTTCCTGCACTAGCTGGCGGAGGGGCTCTGTGTCCCCCGGGGAAAGTTCTCTGATGCAGAGTGATGCGCTAGGGCCACAAGGCAGTCGTGTTTCCATTGTTAATGCAGGGTGCTGAGAGGTACTTTGGGAGATTTCAGCTGATCAGGAGGGGTGGCCAAATGCTTTTAGGCAGTAACTCACTTCAGGCATCCGAACGCTTGGCTCTTCTGTCACTTTCCAAGCGGTCCAGGAAGCGTTGAGTGGCAGAGCCAAACTATCCCAGTGCACAGATGCAGGGTAATAGACGCCGTACAAAATGCAGAGGACTGCGCCCAGCCCCTGACATCCGGAAGCTGGAAATTTGGCCCAGCCTTCTGCACAGAGTATCATTCTCCATTCCTGTCCCTGATCTCTCCCTCTCTTCCAGCTCAACAGCTGTGGTCTCTCGCATCTGGCTGACTCGCAAGGGGTGCTGGCACCAGACCAAGAAGAGGCCACAGAGCAGGGAATGGCCTCTTGTAGGGGTGCCTGCGAATTGTGGCCTATATCCTGGCCAGCAGTGACTCTGGAGAGGATTTGAAGGGTCATGGTGGACAAAGAACTGACCACGAGCTCCAACTCAATGCCATGGCAAAGAGAGCTAATGCTATCCTGGGATGTATGGACCCAGGGAGCAGGAGTTTGTGAACAGCACTGGGGAGACTGGTGCTGGAGACTGCATCTGGTTCTGGTGTCCACATTTTAAAAAGGGTGATGAAAAATTGGAAAGGGTGCAGGGAAGAGCCACAAAAAGGACTCGAGGGTTGGAAAAATGCTTTAGAGTGAGAGACTTGGAGCTGAATCTGTTCAGCTGACCAAAAAGAAGATCCAGAGGTGATCTGATTACACGGGGAGAAAATGCCAGGTACTAAAGGGCTCTTTAATCTTTCAGAGAAAGAACCAGTGGCTGGAAGCTGAAACCAGACAGATTAAGTTAGAAATGAAGCACAAATTTGAACTCAAGGGCAATTAACCATTGGAACGAACCACCAAGGGAAGCGGTGGATTTTCTATCTCTGGGCTCTGGCCTTAGTCCCCTTCTCCCTCTACACCTTGTCTCTGGGTAATTTCATCTGCAAACACAAATTCAACTACTGTATGCGGATGACTCAGATCTACTTCTCTGCTCCAGGCCTGCCACCTTCTGTACAAGCTAGTCTCAGCCTGTCTTTGTCCATCTTGTTGATGTCTAGACATGAGTTGAAGCTCAATGTGGCTAAAGCAGATCTCCTAATCTGCCCCTTCCCTCCCCCGGCCTAAGTCCTCCCTGGTACCTTCTTTCTTGACCACTGTGGCCAACAGCACCATCCTGCCTGTCACTCGGGCCCAGAACCTGATTTGGTTCTGACCCCTGTGTAGGTCCAAACATGCACTCTGTGTCTAAGCCTTGCAGATTCATTCTGCATAACATCTGTAAGGTCCAGCCGTTCCTATCCGTCCACACACAGAAAGTTCTTGTCCAAGCTCTCATTGTCTTGAGTCTCACTTACTGCAACATCCTGTTCTCCGGCCTTGACGAAGACAACCTTGCCCCACTCCTATCGATTGAGAATATCCATTTTCCTAACCCGTCGCTTGGAGCATCCTTGAGCCCTTCTCTTTGCCTCCCTCCACCGGTGACTCCCCCTTCTCTAGCGCTTCAAACATAAGCAGCTTGTCTTCACTTTCACTTCTTGGCCTGTGTCCACCCTACCTACCATCTCAGTCAGTAGCACACCAGCATCGATTGCCCAATTGCTAACTTGTCAAACTAGACCTTTCTCCCATGTTGTCCCTGACACCCGTGAGGAACTTCCTGTAAACTTCTGCAAAGCCCCATCACTGTTCACATCCCTCCTTAAAACTCTCCTTTGCTGTGATGCCGCCAAGAATCTGGAGGATTTACACTCTGACTGCGGGCCCCATGAAGTCACTTCTATAATGTCCTTATTGAGTTGTTAATAGATAATTGTCCGTGTCATGTCAGCCTACCCCTTTGCAAAGGTGAGTGTCAGCTGTTTGATGGAGCAGCAGATGATTTGAGATGAGGTGGTGCCTTCTGATGAGGTTGATTGTCTTGTACCTAAAGTCTGGGTGTACTGGCCCTATGCAATGATTATGTGGTGAAGAGATGGAAGGGGAGGAGGGCATGGAAGAAGTGGGACTAGCTACAATCAGTATCCGCGTGATGGCTTCTCGGTGAAATGTGCTCTCGAAAGCAGAGAACTTGTCTCCCCCGGAGTCCGAGAAGGGCTTTGAACTCTCCGAAATGGCCTGTCTCGTCCTGTGTGATGAGCAGGTGAATGCAGGTCTCTAAAGCACTCTGAGATCCTCAGGTGAAAGGGGTGATAGCAGCACAGAGTGTTGTTTGCCACTTTCCGTCCCTCTCCACGGCTGGTGTTTGCAGCTGGATAAAGTTCACTCTTTCATATCAGAATGTTTAATCTCTGATGATATTAAAGCAGTGATTGAAGTCCTGGGGAAGTCCCTGTGTGGCTGGGAGCAGGGAGCCCTCCGTTTTAGACACATGCTCTATCCCCGCAGGCAATTCGTAGTTTCTGCACAAGGAGCAGCTCTTTTCATCCTGTACTTTCAGCCCAGAGCAGGCCCAGCAAACTAGCTGCAACTTTTTGAACCCTTTGGAGTCAGTGGGTGCAGGGCACTCTTGCTCTTAATTGATAAATTCACTGCATCAGGAAATCACAGCTGTTAACGTAGCCTCTCGGGGACTCTGAGTATCACAGAGCCTGTGAAGGTCAGAGGTACCTATATACATAGATTGGCTCATTGGTATAAGCAGGTAAGGAACTAAAGCAATGAATCATCCAAGCCTGGTTTCTGTAAACGTCACATCTTCTCTGTGGAGCCAGCCAAAGGGAGGGTTGGGAATGGTATCTTACAGAAGATGGAAGATCGGATAGTGAAGTTAGCACCCGAACAGCAAGACTGGAAGAGACATCATTGAAGAATAAACATCTGATGAGAAGCGTCATAAATCTAAAGACTAAATTCCAACTCTGAAAAACTTACATGTGGCTGGCATTAAATTACGGCTTTGAAACGTAGACATTCAAACCCTCATAATAAACAAACTACAATCCTTCAAATGATGATGTTACAGAAGAATTCTGAAAATATCCTGGATACACCATGTAACCAGTGAAAAGGTTTTGGAGATGACTGGAACTAGGCGAACCGCAGTGAGCAATCTTAGTAAAGAAAGATTTGAGTTGCAGGATACTTTTAAGAGGTCCCCGGGCGATGAATGTTTCTGGGCACTGGAAGGGAAAGTTGGTGGCAGAACAAACCAGGCAGGAAAAGACGACCATGGATGAGGGGTGGGATGTCCCAAGTGGATCAAAAGTATTATTCATCCACAAAGAGGTTAGCAGAGATCTGCATGGAATGGGCTACCGTTATTGCAAACTTCCAGAAATGGAGATGCCACATAAGAACAGTGTCTTCCAGCCCATTGTGAAAGAACCAGAAACCAGCATTTCTCAGCTGTGCTGTTTGCTGCAGCTTAGCCTTCCCGTGAAGGAATCTTGTTACCAGGAGGTGTGTGTAAATCCAGGGCAGTTTGGGAAGGACGACGTTTTCAGTAAGTGATGCAGGGACACAACCACATGGCTGCTTTTGATGTCAGTGGTAAGACAAGGTGGTTGAGGTTAAGGGGTCAGTCAGTCTAAAACGCCGAGAGAGCTGTTGCCATTAAAAAACAACAACAGATAATTCCCAACAGTTTCCTTGCGCCAGGATGATGTACCCTCGTGTGTGGTATTAGCAATGCAGGGACGTACTACAATAAGGATTGGCCAGTCCTGATTCTCTAATGCAATTGCATTATTTTAAATGGAGTTGACAGATTTTCAGATCTTAATTATTTCTCCCCATTGCTGCTGTCTGTTTGCTTTCTGCACGTCACAACTGGACTGGTCAGTTTCACTTTATTATCCTGATTATTTCTGTTCCAGGAGTGCCCAGAGGCCTGAACTGAGATCAGGCCCCCTTTGTGTTAGGCGCTGTACCAAGACAGGCTCTGTCCCAGGCTGCTTACAGTCTAAATAGACGAGAGAGACAAAAGATGGGAGGGGAAATTGAGGCACAGGGAGGCGAAGGTCACTTTGCAGGTTGGTGGCAGAGAGAGGAATAGAATCCAGGTCTCCTGACTCCCCATCAAGTGCTCTGTCCCCTGGGCAACACTGCCTGCCCATTAAGCAATATGATAACTTGGTTTCTAGTTAGGTTAGCTTCCTAGCAGCGAGAACAAATGTGGAAATACCCCCCACAAAACATTCCTGGCTTCGTTAGATTTTTGCAGCACCCGCGTAGCTTGTGCAGCTAGTGCAAGGGCACAGGGGAGTTGCAGAGAAGGAGGGTTGCTAGGATGCTCTGGGGAACAGGGAACATCTCTGATGAGAGGAGACTTACAGAGCTTGGCTGAAATGTAGCAAAAGGAAGGCTGAGGGGAGCCCCGATTGCTCTCTCCAAATCCCTTGGGTGGTGGGAGGAAGAAGAGCTATTTAAGATGACGGACAGTGTCGGCACAAGAGCAAATGCAAATAAACTGGGCATCAATACACTGAGGCTGGAAATTAGAAGGAAGCTTCTAACCCTCAGAGTGAGGCTGTGGAGCAGTGTCCCAACCCTAGCAGCGGGGGGCCCATAACCGACCTGGCTGTAAGATGGATGGTCTGACAGGGTTGCCTGCGATAGCAGGGGACTGGGTTCAGTGACCCACCAGGTCCTTTCCAGTCCTCAGTTCCAGTGACAGAAGCAGGATGAGACCCCCTGTGTTCACACCACTGGCCCAAGCCCTGTTCTCTCACTAGCCTCATAGCAGAGGCTCCCTATTATGGAGAATCTCATTTAATGATCATGGGCTTGGCACTACCAAGCCAGTCCCTGCCCCTGGCTGCTTACAGGTTAGGCGGGTAAGACTAGACACATTGGGAGATCCACGTTTAGGGTTATTTCAGTTTTCCAGTCGCCCTCCTTTCTCCTGTGATTTGACGTTGGGTGGGGAAGAGATTTGACGTTGGGTGGGGTTAGAAGCGAGCCTTTGCGTGAGGCGAGGCTGGGAACCCAGCGGGCCCGGTTTGGGAGGCGGCTCATGGAGGCAGGCAGCGTGGAGGAAGGCATGACGATGGGAGTAGAAGGAAAGCAGGGGGAGCCCAAAAGATGAGCTCTAGCCCCAGGTGGGACTGAACGAGACCCTGGGGCTGGGCCAAGAGTGAGAATGGATGTGAACTCTCCCTCCGCGCCCCTTCCCCAGTAACACTGCCTGCCCACCCCCACCTCCAGCTCAGTGAAGGAGGGTTAGTCACGCTGGCTTAGCAGCAGCTGCTGCCCCACTAAATGCCACTCATTTGTTTTGGGAGTCAACCGGATGGCATCTGCCCAAGGCTTGGAATTCTCCAGTGGTTCACAGCTGCCAAGAAATACAGGCTAGTGCAGTGTGTGTGTGTGTGTGTGTGTGTGTGTCTGTACACAATACATACACAGTCCCTAGTCAGAGCTGTAACATGGCCCTCAGTGCTCATCTAGGCGACTTTCCATTTAAGGATCCCAAAGCACTTTGCAATCACTAACGCTGGCAAGGGATGGAAAGAGGATTTCCAGTGTATTGATGAGAAAACTGAGGCTCTGAGGAAATAATGGTATTGTGTTAAGTGACGTGCCCAAGCTCATACGGCCAATGAGTAGCAGAGCCAACAACAGAACCCTGAGCTGTTACCCCTCGTCTTACCCACTAGACTGTCTGAAATGCACCCTGCATTGGCACAGCCCATGTGGACGCAGTTTGCTCAGAGTATAGCTTCTCACTTACAAGCTTTATGCTCTGCTCTCCAGAGCATCCGTAGGCACTCTTCATAGCTCACACGAGACCCCCCGTTTTGGAAGCTGTGGTTCAGTTCCCTGGCAAATGGATTGTAGGGTTGGCTAGTGGTAGGGGTCTGGTGGCCGCTTCCTTCTGTGCTGGGTGTCGCTGCGAGGCGGCTTGTTCGGCCAGGTGCGTATTGCAGTGTTCTCGGAAGGTGAGATGGCCCCTGAGCTAGCAGCTTCCTGGCCCAGCGGAGGATTTGAAGATGAGGACGGGGAGCTCTCACTGTCGTTAGATCTAGGCTAACCTCTGTTCTCATCACACTTCCACTGAGGGGTGGAGATCGTGGCCTGTGGCTGAGCTCCCGCACAGTGTGAAGTGGTGCTCTCCGAATCCTATTCCCCTGTGCAGGCAGGGCCCTGGCCTGGCCCCGGAAAAGGGAGCAGAGTCTGCCCCTCTAAGCCCATATTATACATCCAGCATGTGCATAGCTATCTTCTCCAGTGCTGTGGCCCCTCTGCCCTTCCCACAATGCATCTGGGGCTCGCCTCTAACCGCTTTCTCTGCCATAGATTTATATCCCCCAACTGCCAGCTACAATCGTCACCACAATCCTCACCTTCCGCCTTCTCCTTCTCTTTCCAGGGAAGCCGCTGCAGATCAAGCCCAGGCTGTGAGGTCAGCTCCCTGGATTCAGCATCTCTCCCGCCCACCTCATGCACTGGTCCATCCAACCGTCCAGCAGCCGAACGCCTCAGGAAACACAGCGGCCAGGCCGGGCCCGGCACCTACCTCAGGACAGCAAGACAGGAGGAGGCCTCCTCCTGATTTGTGTTCCATTTCGATACGTTCATTTGACCCTGAACCTGGTAACAGTAAATGCCCCAGGTTCCCCCAGCCCCGTCGTGCAGGGAGGCGGCTTTGTAAGCATTTTAATTTTGGAATAAATGATCTTTTAATCTGGTTTATTTAAAACAAACCCCTCCCCAAGCCCCTGTTTAACTTCAGCTGGCCCGGTCATTCTTGAGTTAGCAAGAATGAACTGTTGTGATCAGACTAGGCTAAACGGGGCCCACTGATCTTACCTGCAGCCCTTTGCACCCGGGTTCTTGGTGCCGTGTTTGGAGCTTTGCAGCTGCAGTAATTCTCCTCACAGAGATTTGAGGAAGGGACAAGAGTTAAAGAAACCTAACTCTGTTTCTCTTTAGTGCCGGGAAGCTGCATCGCCCAGTTGGGTATATTTCAACAGCACTGTCTGTTAGTGGGAAATTATACTGCATGATGAGAGGCTGGAGAACTTCAGCCAGCCAAGAAGTGCAGCAATTGCCTAGAAATGAGGATGTGAGCTTCTTACAACCGTCAGGATAGGAATTTGTTTTGGGGGCGAGGGGTGTGCAAGGGGGCTGTGGCTTCCTGTAGCCATGTGCTTAAGGGATGTGTGTGACCCAAACAGAACAGCCACATGAGGTGAGCTCCGAAGCCATTTCAGAGAAACAGTTATGCCCTTGTGCCAAGAAATTGTGGTGCGGGGGGGAGCGGGGAAGGAAGCATTTCTGAATTGAAATGCAAGCCCCTAATATCTAATGCATGCAGAGGAGTCTGTTTGCTAGTGATTTGTCTGCAGGTGATGGGGCCCAAGGAAATCCTGTGATCCTGCAGTGTGTGGTGGGGCTTTGCAAGGCGATCATCTTCCCCCGTCCCGGTACCCCTCCAAGAGGAGAGGAGACCACAAGGGATGCGGTGAGACTAAGAGGACAGAAGGTGAAGTCTGTAGTCAGCACAGTGGGTTCATGCTGCTGCTTTCAATGAGCACTGCCTTGTGATCCCGCTGCTTTCCCCGCCTGTATCTGGTTCATGCAAGGAGATGAGGAACGCAGTCTGGTTCAGTATGCCAGGGAAAAACACTAGGCTTGTGAAAGCTAAGGATGACAGAGTATCTAGTCGGGAAAGAGCGAGGAGCCGAGGACTCTGAATTAGACATTTGTTAATGGTGATTTCTCCTCTTCTCCACTGTGGCAATAGCAGGGTGCAAGGAGACAGGTGCATATGGAGCGTAGGCCTCCCACCTAGGATTTAGTGCCCTTCTCAACATGGGCTGAATTCCAGCTCCTTCAGTTCAGGTCCAGGGAAAATAACCTGTTTTCTTGGTTTAGAAGCCAGCATTGATCTGCCAGGTTCATAGAATGATTGTTTAGTGCATCAGAGACGCTGTCTGCTTAGTTCCCAAATGTACAGGCCAAATGCCCACCTGGATAAATCCACCTCCACCCCGAGAGGCGTTTGTAATATTCAGAACTCCTTGGTTGCTTTATTTTTAACTGGTGTGTTTCCTGTGGGTCAGACTCGAATGCAATGGCGCCCCAGTGATGTGCTCGGAGATGATATAAACACAACAAGCATTTGGTTTAAATCTAGAGCAGCCCCCCAGAGCCGAACACCTTTGCACCAGCTCTGCCTTTTACAGATACCCCAAACTTGGGAGCATTCCAAATCCAAAGTGTGATCTGGGTCTGACTTTCACTTTCTTGAAACGGGTCCACCCAGAGCCCAGCTTTGGAGCATTCAGAATCTGGATCCAGACGTAGCAGCCTCCACCTGTCTCTAGTTAAAACCAGACACATTTGCTAAACCAGTTCGCAGCTTCTCAGCATGCGTAATATGGCACTAAATCGCTTGGTGCTGACACATTTTATGTCTCGTATCCCTCTCGCCCCTAAGGAGATGCCCTGGAGCTGGGATAAAGGCTCAGTTATCACATGTCGATGCCTTTCTCTCTCACGAGGTCTGATCGTCCAAAGTTGCTCCAGCAGCACCCTCCTGGAGGGTGTTAGTCACTCACCACGGTAGCATCTCTCGGTCACTTTGCATATCAAGCCAGCTGCTGTGGAGTTTGATTGAAATTTTTGCGGTGAGCGGTGAAATTTCCTCCCTTCTGTGAATCTGCCTGGCTCATCTCCTCCCTTCACCACAGAGCAACAAGCTAATAAAAGATTGATTGTAACTATAATTGCAATCTGCCGAGGTCGGCATTTCCTCCCCAGCTCCTCGCTGCACTGAGGGACGGAGGGAGCATGAGGGGGGTCGTTAGCAAACACCCAGTTGATTGGGCTGTTTTTATTTCCCCCACTCCGTTTCTTTATCTCTGTGATTTAGCATCCTGTCGCTGTGTGTTCCTGAAGAGCCGAGGAGCGCTGGCCGGGCAACTTACCGAGGGCGCTGCACGTGGAGAACTGCAGGGCAGGTTTTCTCTTTTTTGTCTCCATCATTTTAAACTTTAGGGGGTGGAGGTGATTTTTACTGGGTGTCACTAAGTTTCCATGGATAGCTCGAGAAATTCCCATCAGATCCAGCTTGCAAAAAGCACTGAGAACTCCATAAGGAATCCCAGTGACATAACATACTCTGCAGTGAAGCCAAGGAGATCCATACAGGACACGTCACATCATGGGAGTGCTAGGACCTCAAGATCGAAAGCATCTACAGCAGCCAGGAAGATCCCCAGTAAGACTTCAGACGCAGGGAATGGTCAGTGAGAACGTTGCTTTGATGGGGTTCCCTGGAATTAGGTCAGAGGATAGTCTCAGCATTCGGTCATAGTGAACCTTAGGGCCAGATTTGTCTCTTGGTTGCTCCTATGCAAGACAATGGGGGCTGAATGGGAGTATCTGAAGGCAAACGTTGGCCATCATTGCTGCTCGGGAGATAGAGGCTGGAGAAGTAAATATTATCAAGGCAAATTCACCTTATGGCCAGGAACCAGCCTCAGTTTCTCCATTAGACCTTTCTGACGTGGGGAGATACAGAGGGTACAGGACAAAGGAAACTCCTGAACTGAGAGGTCCCAGGAAAGACGAAGAGGGCCTGTCTCCTTCCAAACTCCTCCCACTTCTGGTAGGATGTCATAGTTAGTAGCTTGGTATCATTAACTGGAAGTCTGGGGCAGGTGGTGATGACGGTTTCGCATCACATAGCTGGTTCGGTTCTCATTCCTCAGATGGGCAGCAGCCGGCGACACACGCAAAGGGAGGTTAGCAAAATCTCTCACCCTTGCGCCTGCCAAAAGCATACGGACTGCTGTGTGTCAGTAAAACCCAGACGGGCATACGTGCCGGCCGAGTGCTGCCTAACTTACCGCATAGCCAGGGAGCAAACTGTGCTGCCCCCCATTGGAGCCCCTGGATTGCGAGGTCTGCGTGTTTGTCAGCGGAAGGGAAGAAATCAGAGTTAGCGTGTGAACTCTGAAATCCAACAGCCAGGCACTTTTTATTTTCAAGGTCTTTTGGCAACATATTTCCCTGGGGGAGCCGTGCTCTCAGGTGCAGCATCCTTGGGTTCACAGTGACGGGCGAAGGGCCTGTAATGCATTCTCTTGGGGACAGTGAGCCGCCAGATGAATCACCCTCAGGTTTGCAGTGGTTGCAGAGGAGTCTGTAACGTCTCTGGCTCTTGCCACTGAGGTTTCAACTGCTTTTCACCCCATTTTCTTGCAGGGGTGACAGATGCTAGGAGGCCAAGTGAAACTGAGGTCTTAGTAAGTCAGTAGCTGGTTGAGGTTAGATCCAGGGAAGTTTCCTGCCGTGATGTATATTTTATAGCCAGCTGTTGTGTGTTCTGTGCCATAGAGACTTCCTTGGCTCTGCTCGTGTTACAGTCCCTGCCTGGACAGTGCTTGTCTCTCTAGTGTGACTCTGCTCTGTGGTGTTCTCCTTCCTTGACTTTATCAGGTAGGGATCATGGCTGTCCCGGTCTGTCCATGCCTCCCTGTGTTACAGCCACGCGACACATTACCCGTGAGTCAGCATCGCTGAGACGTACGTCTAGAAAGGTTCGACCCCGCTGGTGCGCCATCCAGGGCGAGCTACCACTCCGGGCCCCTGCCTATCTCAGCCATTCATTTGCTCTGCTCCAGGGGAGGATGATGTAAGTTTAATGATGCTCTTTAGGGCTTGATCCTGCAAGGGTCTGAGCACCCCTCGACTCCTGGTGATGGCCTTCACGTGTGGTGCTCTCCACCTTCCACACCAGGCCCAGGGTCTGTTCTAGCTCCCTGCCCTCATCCATGGCCGTGGGAATTGAGGGCCTGTTCGATCCCTTGGGGATCGATTCAGTTCAGGTGTTGGGGTGGGGACTGGCTCGTTCCTCTGCCAGGGCTTGGGATGGAGTTACTATCCTGTAACCGTATCGTTCTCTGTGGCGCTTGATGTTAACGTCACTGTATTTACTGCCAGGGCAGGACTGAGATTCCTGTAGGGGGGAAATGAAATGTGCAGAGGCTTGGAAAACTGTAGTAGCCCAGAGAGCTTCTGACTTCTCAAAGTACCAGCTGCCACTCTGAAACTTCCAGGAAGAAGCGTCTCTTTAAGGGGGCTGAGGCTGGTTGTTTATAGGGTGTGAGTTACACCGCAGGATTTGTTCCAGGAGGGACTGACAGATAGTGTGTCGCTCAACTGCCCAGCGTATCAGCTCTCGGATCGTGTACATTCACTGGCACGAAGTACAACCACGGCTGCCATGTAGCTAATTTCCAAACCTGAACACTTTGGCACATATCGCTGCTATCTTCGTGGGCCCGCTCTGTGCTCCGTAGAGGCAGGGAAGGGTGGTTAGGGCAGGTCACTGGGAGTCCAGATAGCTGGGTTCTAGTCCCACTTCTGACTTGGGCATGTGACCCCTCGGTTTCCCCACTGTGATGTTACACACCTTTGTGAAACAGGGTGACATTGACAGCACTAAATTCAACCATTGTACACCTGCCACGCGGACCCCGCTACATCCTTGGTTTGAGCGAGACAACCCATCTAGGCATTGTTACACCTCAACCCCTCACACGAGGACTCTTCCATCCGAGGGCTCAATGAGCCCAGCACCCTGCTGCTGCCTTGCCGATGGTGCAGTCTGTCACTGCGCGGTGTTTAAAAAGACAGATGGGAACGCTGGGCAGAAGGTTCTTGAGTGCTTGACAGTTACACATGAACCCACCCTTGATCATGCCGTGTATTATAAGCCACCAAGGAAGGTCATGCTCAAAGGTTGCCTTCGGATAACACAGCCCACCTAGCTCCAGCCCTCAAAAGCAAACACCGTGCTCCCTCCCCGGTGAACGGTGACACTGAAATGAAAGCCAGAGATGACTCCAGCTTTCTGTGCTACACTCGCCTGCTGACCCAGGCAGGCAACGGGGAAATGACTTTGAAGTTCCCCCTTAAAAAAATTGCCCTTCCTCCCTGGGTACGTCTACGCAGCAACTACACACCCGCGGCTGGCTTGTGCCAGGCGGCTTGAGCTCGGACTGCGGGGCTGTTTCACTGCTGTGGAGACATCTGGGCTCAGGCTGGAGCCTGGGCTGGAGAAAACAGCCCGAGTCAGCTGGTGCAGGCCAGCTGCGCGTTTTTCCTTGCTGCGTAGACATACCTTGTGAGTGAGAGCTGCTTGGTGTGTCCTAGTTTGCTAAGGAGCACCAGGGTTGGGGGGAGGGCTGGTCCGGAAGATCTTTAGCAAACGGGAGAGACGGCAGATTTCAGAGGGGCGAAGGCACCTTAAAAAGGCTAAATTACAGCCAAGCTTACTTTGAGGCTGCCCACTCTCTCCTTCCACACAGTCTGGTTGTGGGGAGGGGGAGGGCTGCTCCCCGGTGCGTGGGTAAACGCATGGGAGCGAACCTCAGATGTAAGCTCTGCAGGCTGCAGTCAACTCCCTGCCGCTGCTCCTCATTCCCGTGCCAGTGGGAAGCATCTTGAGCATCCTCCGAATCAGGCAGCCCCAACGACTACACTTCTCAGGCCGGCTCCTCGGCACAGCTGGACGCGTTGACGCCAGCTGGGGATCCAGTGTCCATTTGGCTCTTAGTGTGTTTAAGCAGCCCAGCCTTATCCTACTGCTTTGTTTCAAGGGAGTGGAGGAAGTTAGGCCAGGCCCCTACTAGAGATGCAATTACGTCTAACTGAGCTAGCAGGCCTGGGAACGTAGTGCCACTCAGTGTGAAGGGTTTGCCCTTGATGTCAATATGCATCGCTTGCAAAATCAAGAGGAGCCAGAGCACTGTTTGGGCAGCATAGGGTTTAAGGCAGCAGTAACAGGCTTCTGAAGTGTGAGAATCGGTGTCCATCACCACTGGGGTGACGTTCCTTGGACAAGCCATGAGACGGAGTATGTTCAAAACTACCTTTTGCCTTGGGTCTCTGTGCTCGTGTTGGGCTTTGTTAGGTGTGAAACGCTTAGCTGTGTTTTAAAGGAAGCTATTTTTAATAAAGAATTCCATAGTCACTGTTGATACTAAATGGCTTTTGTTAATTGGTGCTTTTTGATATTTAAATAAAGGTGAATGAAGAGTTTGTGCAACAAATTGCTTTGTGGCTTTGTTCTTCCTCTGATGTATGATCAAAAGTTTCTCCTTATTCCCAGCGTTACCAAGGTAGTGCCTGGCTGAAAATTTTTCATCAAAATCCTTTTTTGGGCAGGGGATGAAGCAGAAATTTTTGTCAGAACCATTCCATTGTTGAAATTTTTCAGGTTTTTATTGACCACCCAAAAACCTGAAAAACGTTTGGCTTTTGACAACTGAAATTCCAAAATGTTCAGTTTTGGGGGAGTTTTTGATAAAAACCAGAGTTCCATGAACATTGTTTGACAAAAATTTCAGTTTTGTACATTTTTAGCAGAAAATAAAATATAGTCACTTGCACAGCTTTGGTTAATGGTGTCTAAATATCTAATTTCCATGAGTGTTTAGGAAAGGGATGCGTGCACCGATTGTACATTTGTTAGAAGAAGTAATATACACACACTGAATGTAGAGATTATAGAAATGTCTTGGATTTACCCAACACACAGAAGGCATTTTCCTGGGAGATGATATGTACATGGTGAGTAAATCCTTCTGCCTCCGAAAAGATTCCCTTTACATTTGGTTGTTCTGAACGTATTGACGCCATTTATATTTCATTGGGCTCCCTCTCTGCCTCCTCTCTCCTCTTCCCAGCTGATTCTGGTTTCGTTTTTGTCTCCTGCAAGACTGCGAGGGAATTGTTCAATGGCAGCAGGGTGGCGTGGTCCAAACACAGGACTGAGAGTCTACTTACCGCTCTGACTTAGGCATTATCTGTACTGGGGGAAATCCTGGGTTAGGAAACATTAATTAAGCCATTGGAATCAGCACAGCGTAAAAGCCAGTTTTCAATGGTTCTTGGATTCACACTTTTCAGGGCCACAAGGGATCATTGGGATCATTGGGTCTGATCTCTTGCCCAGTGACTCCGGCATCAAGCCCCTCGTTTCTGTTTAAGCTAGAGCAGATCTTTTAGAAAGATGTCAAGTCTCGGTGAAAGGCTCCCAGGTTGGGGGGGAGGAATCCATCGCCCTCCTGGATAAGTTGTTCCAATGGTTAATCACCCTCACTGTTACAAATGTGTACCTCCTTTCTAGTCTGGATGTGTCTAGCTTCTGGTTCCCGCCCTCGGACCGTGTTATGTCTGTCTGCCAGATCAGATCACGAGTTGTCCTTTTGGGGGACGATAGTTGTGTTAAAAACATAATTAGCTGGTCATGGTTAATCTACCAGCTACCTCATTTGACTCTAAGTCTCAGCACCACCACCAGCTTCGACGTTTTTAAACACAACTGCCCTCATTCACGCTAAGGGCAAAGTCATCATCTCTTTGTTTTGTCTGTCTTGGGTTGGATCCTGTATGGTGCTGAGAACCTTCCAATTCCTTTTGACGTTTAATTAGCTGCTCAGCATTCTGGGATTGGACCTTTCAAGGACGGAAACCCAGAGGATCCTGTAAGGCCCCAGGTAATTTTGTGGTATTGTGTCATGGATGGCTCGTGAGCTGAGATTCCTACCTCTGTCACCCTGCGTAGTGCAGCTGGGAGGCGTGGATTGGCCCGGCTGGATCTATAAACACAGCTCAGAGGCAGCGTGAGCAGAAGGCACCGCTGGGAGCAGCAGTGAAGGCTCCTTAAGGAGCAGAGTAATGGGGATTAAGAATCATGCTGAAATAATTAAGCTAGGAAATTACTCACTCATTTAGTGCAGCCGTTCTACCGCCCCCGGTGCCTCCACTCCTTTCCCAAGGAATGGTGTAATTTATTGCCGGCTGCCAGTAAATAGATGCTTGGAGGTGATTAATTTCAGTGCGAGAGCAGGCGAAGTCCTCCTCCGAGCTGTCGCTGGGCGCAGAGGATACCAGCTACTTGTCCCATTCCAAATGGATACAGCCCCACTTGCTGGGTGTCCGCACGTGGAGATGGCCTACAGCCCTTGTCTAGGGCAATGAGCTTTTATTTTGGGTGACTTATAAACTCTTCTTCAAAGCCCTTGGTGGAGCTAAATACAGCGACCAGGTTAAAGAGTCAGTGTCTGTCTAGTCAGGTTATACCAAGCCCATCACCCAGGTAGCTGGGCAACCCACAACTGAACTGGCCAGGGAGATCCAGGCTTGGACAGAGGTGAAGTTCATGAAGCCGAGAGAGCGGCAGAAGCTGCTGAGAAGGTTTCTGTTGTGATATTTCCTGGGGTGGTGGCGGTAATGTGTTGCCAAGCAGCAAGTTGGTCCCATACCACTGGAATTGGTGTTTATGATGGAGATGCCAGGGGAAGTGGTAGCAATGGAAATGATATCTCACTGCAACTGAACCGGTCATCCCAGGGAAAGATAGGTAGTATGAGTGCGCTTTTATTAACCATAATACTTAGCGTTTCCACAGCACCTTGCCTCCGAGGATCCCAAAGCACTTCACACATTTAAGCCTTGTACCCCCCTATACGACCTGTATTCCTGTCCCCATGTTAAAGATGAGGAAATAGAGGCACAAGGAACCAAACTAATTTAGGGATCTACTGTAATAGGGATCGCTGTTATCAAGGTAGCCTCGAGAGGCTTCAATCAGAGATCAGAGCCCTGTGGTGCAAGGTGCTGTACACTCATGTAACAAAAAGGAGGTCCCTCCCCAAAGGAGCTAATGTTCTTGATGAGATCGCAAGAGGCTATGTCAAAGATGGGGGCGGGGGGAAGTGGAAAGACAAGGTCCAAGCAGCCATCTCTGCACAATCATCTCTTCTGTAGAGGCATTTCTGTGGTAGTCACCGCTGTAGCATGCAAACACTTCAGAAACATGGATGGGTGAAACTCAAAGAATAAGTGACATGTCCAAGGCCAACCAAAGTTCTGTGGCAGAGCTGGGAATGTGTCCCAGCTACAGTGCTGGGCATTAACCACAAGCCTGTCTGCAGGATGTTCACCCAGTGTGTTACAGAGCAATGTGCATGTGTGTGTTACTGGGAAAATACCGTCCAAGAGCTTCTCATTAGTGACCATGTCCGGGACTCCTAGAACTTCCCTGCTCTTTGCTAACATAGGAGTGGATTACCCTGCCCTTGTGGGGACATCTGTACTGCTGCTGCCCAGCAGGATGGGTGGACCATGGGGACTGTACACCCCTTCCTGTTGGTGGGGAGGCGGTTCTTGAGTGCTGGCAGGGAGCTTGTTGGCTGGAGGAGGTGTGCATGGGAAGTTTGCATTGCAGCTATCTCTGCTCCAGGAATACACAAAACAGCATGGATGCATGACCTGCTGTCGATGGATGGAGGGCAGACCCCCATTCTCCTCCTCCTGGGCACCTCAGCAGTATTCAGCGCTGTTCATCATGAGACATAATTGTCTTGCCTAAGAGAGGTGGCTGAGATCTAGAGTAATGCACTAAATTGCTCTGAGTCCTTCCTGGAGGGATGCCCTCAATGAGTAGTGATAGGAAACTGCACCCCCACAACTAGACCCCCGTACTGTGGAGTCCCACAAAGATCAATGCCTCCCCAGTCCTAGTCAGCATCTGCATGCAGCCCCCAGGTGACCTGGTGAGATGACATGGGCTCCGGTGCTACCAATCTGCAGATGAGACACAGCTCCACCTATCCTTCACTGCCTATAGCCACACCCCTGCCAGTAAAAGGGCCCAGTGCTTGGATGAGATCAGCTTGTGGATGAAGAACGGCTGGCTGACATTGAACCCGAGCGAGACAGAGGTGATGCTGGTGGGCAGAGGAAAGCACTTTGAGGAGTTTGCAGCCATGGTCTCTTGGGGTTGAAGGGACACACCCAGAAACTGGTCAATTCAGTCCGTAGTCACGGAGCACTGGATTCCTCGCCGACACTGAGCTCTCTCACAGCAGCTTCTGGCAGCACAAACAATGAATTAGATGTTGGGTAAACAGGGACCTATCAAGAGGCTGACGTCCTCCATTAACCCATCACCACCACCCCCAGGATTGGTGGGTGACCAATCCTAGCAACGTGGCCATCATCACTCACCTAGCAGCATCCATAACTAACACTTCCTACCCCGTCTGGTTGATTAGGAGACTCCACCCCATCCTGGCGGACATAAGCCTGGCCTTGGTGAGATGCCTTTGTGTGTCCCATCTGGCCTGCCTCAGTGCAATGCCGCTGGCATGAAGCCATCAGCTCTTGGGAAAATCCAGCTGCTACTGAGCTCCGCAGAGTATTCCACAGCAACCAAGGGCTACTGTGAGCACGACACCTGTCCTGCCCTCTCTACACTGGCTTCCCAGTGACTAACAAGTCACGTGCAAGGTCTCCGTCCTTATCTTCAAGGCGCTGGGCTCAGCATATCTAAAGCTCCAGAAGGAAGACCCAGAAGTGGCTGGGCAGCTCTGCTCCTTGGGCCCACTGGGACTTTCTGCCATATGGGTAAAGCTGGTCTGTGCAGGAAGCTGGTCTGAGACGCTGGAATGAACTTCCCCAGGAACCAGGCTCATCCTAAAAACCTCCCCCACCCCTCAAGCGCATGGTGCATTTCTCTGGCCCATGCTCTGTCATATGACCACAGGGCATGTAACCCCCTCCCCAAACAAAACTCTCCGCTGCACCCACTCTTCCCCCATCACGGGGCGGCAGCAGCCTTTGAGAAGGCAGAGGCCAGCGCGCCTGTGACTCGCCAGCTGGATTTGAAGAGACGGCAGCTGGGCCGGTAAAGGACTCAGCCAGGGAAGGGGAAGGTGAGCTCGGCCTGGGGGTGAGAGCTGCGGAGACCAGGAGCTGTAGGGGTTCCTGGGGGAAAGCTGACGGCAAGAAAGCAACCAGAAGGATTTGCCAGCTGACCCCCATCACAGGTTGCTCTGCTCGCTACAGGCAGCAGCTGCTCCTGGCTGTTGTAGGGATTAGCTCTCTTCCCGGCTCCACATCTCCCCTCTCAGCCCTTCTCTGACTCCAGGAGCTGCAGCTCCCTCTTCCTGACGGAGCCCGTAATGGCCTGGCTGGGGGGTATAGAGTCTCCCTGGACCCGCTGTCCAGGCACTGCCAGGCCGTCAGTGGCTGGTGGGGAACCCGGGCCCACCCACTACTCCACGTTCCAGTCCTGGGACCCTACAACATGCAGCCAAGGTCTGCTCAGTCCCCAACCTTGCTGCTCTCTCCTGGGGCTGCTTCCTACTCGCCTCCCACGGGCTTTGCTCTCCCCCGTCTTCTCTTCTGGGTACCCCCTTCCCTCAGGACCCGGGTCCTGTTCTTGCCCTGGGTTCCCTCCTTCCCTCTCCAATGCACAGACTCTCTGCTGCCATTGCTGCTGTCCACTTCCTGGCTTTAGACTAGCCCAGCCTTTGCCTGCGCACCAGAGCCCCATCTTCTCCCGCCGAAACCCCTCACACGGGGCCTATCTCACTCACTGGCCCCTTCGCTCTGGTGGGGCGGGGGGTGAACCCCCCATCACACCTCCAAGAACCAGGGCCGGAGGGATGAAGACCAGGGAGTGGCAGAGGGAGCAGCCTGCTGCCTTGGAGAGCTGGAGTGGGCGGAGGGCCTGGAAGAGAGCTACCCTCTGATGCGTCCACACTGGAGAGCTGCCGCCAGAGGGCCGGAGAAGTCTGAGGGCTGGGGGAGGGAGGGATGCTCCCAGCAGAGAAGCTGGGGGGGTTTCCAGGGGGAAGAGCGGGTTTGCACCCAAGCTGGAAGGGCGGTGCCAATGAAAGGCCAGGAGAGGACTGGAGAGGAGCCCAGGTGCGGTGGAAGATGCTGGAGCAGGGTACGGGCCACGTCAATGGATTAGAGGATTTTAAGGACTGTGTTCGCTGGGTGAGAAATGAATGGTTTAGGACTCTTGTTTTGGAGTTTTTGAACGGTGTTTTGGTAATAAGCCAGTCCCAAGGAGGGCATGAGTCAGGAAAGCCAGCGGGGAGTTACTGGGGGACCCTGCAGGAAGGAAACTGAGGCAGATGCACTTGTCGTGCCGCAGCCTGCAGCAAGGGGGCGCTCCAGTCGGGGCTGCCCCAGGACATGCGCCAGGGAGAGGAGGAGAGAGAACGAACCACGTGTGACAGATCAGTCGCTACGGTTACCGCACGACTGGAAGGTGCTCAGATGCCATGGTGACGAGGGCAGGATGAGAACCTGGCCAGGTGGAGGCCGTCAATCTCCTGGCTGTCAAGCCAGCCCCTTCACCCAACGCTGAAGTCACGGTAAGAACGTCCCTGGCTCTTGAAGCCACCCAGGGAAACCCACCAGCCCCCTTCTCCCTTTCCTAGATGTGAAAAGTCATCTTAGGAGATCCCTGCCACCTCCTGATCAGCGAGCCAGATCCCCACCCCTGCTCTCATGCAGCCCGCGCGGTGCACGCAGGTTCCCCAGGCTCCAGCCAATGGCGGGTGAGGTCAGATCTTTCACTGGCCCCACCTCTGCTGGTGCAAGAGATGAGCTTTCAAGCTGCACCGAGGTTCGGGAGGGCTGCTTCCCAGGGAGGGTGTTAGGTGTCCGGCACAAGCCAGGATGACATTTCGGGAGCTTCCTGACACCTTGCAGTCATCTAGAGATGCCCTGTGGGCAATGCTGCCTTGGGATGGATCCCACCTTCCTAGAGGCCCCGCGGTACGAAACCCGATGCCGCCCCTCGGGCTGGGAGATGGATTTCAGGCACGTAAACAAGTTTGGGCGCATGGGCTGGCCAGCCAAAGTGCTAGCTGCAGCTGTTGGACACGTTCCCTCCACGGCAAACTCTCCCCACCAGGCGAAGGGAGAGGCGAGGTGCAGGCTGAAGGAGGTGCCGGTGCTCTCAGGAGCCTTAATGCTCCTGGCAACAAGCTGGCCATTGGTGGGAGAAGGCGAGTGATCCCATGCCCCTCCGGCAGGACTGGGTGGAGAAGCAAAGGCAATAGGCAGCCGGCCCTGGTTGTCCTGTTCTGCAGGCAGGTCAGAGACCTCCTCCTGCCTCCCATCTGTGTCTCAATCCTGTTACTGTCCCTGTGGGCGGGTCACTTAGCCTCTCTGTGCCTCAGTTCCCCACCTGTGAAACAGAGATTGCAGCACTGCCCTGCATCACAGGGGAGTAGAGAAGATACATGCGTTGAAGATTGGGAGAAGTTCTGATACGACAGTGCCTGAGAGTCAGGTCAGTATTATGGATAGGTGGATCTTAGGTTCCCTCCTCTTTGTACCAATCCTGATTGTTGTCCATATTCATGTCATCGCCTGTCAGCATCGGCGAACAGGAATTCTCTACCAGTGGAGTGCAGCCACCTCTGGGGCGGAACACAACAGTTCTTTGGTACCCCACAGCAACGCTGCACATCAGTTTGGGACACAAGCGAAGGCTCTTGTAACCAGCTGAAACTAGGCTGTGGGGAGGAGATTTTAGGGAGGCAGAACAGAATGACCCAGAGCCGGGCTAGGACATGAGGGACAATAACCCTCCACATATTTAAAAAAAGGGGGGGTAGGGGTTTATTAATGATGCTGAGCAGTCGGGACCTTGGCTTGAAGCCCGGTGCAGCCGCACCTGCAGCACAGCGTCCCCTAGTGTGATGCTGGGGTGTTGGGTCGGTCCTGGATAGCTCAGTGGTTTGAGCCTGCTAAACCCAGGGTTGTGAGTTCAATCCTTGAGGGGGCCACTTAGGGATTGGGGCAAAACTCTGTCTGGGGATTGGTCCTGCTTTGAGCAGGGGGTTGGACTAGATACCTCCTGAGGTCCCTGCCAACCCTGATCTTCTATGGTTCAGAGAACTCCCCTTATCCAGTGACCCACAGCGCGCCGCGCAGCACGGGGTCCCCTCAGTCACAGAACAGGGCGGCAGCGGGAAGGGCGCCACCTGCTGAATCTCCAGAGTCTCTCCAAGCTGTTTAGCGTGAGGAATAAAGGCTGGGAGGGTCTGTGACGCCAGCAGGCAGGATCTTGAAGCTGTGAAATCCAGCCCCCCGGGAAGGTTACTCGGGCCTTTGGGGTCATGGCCTCTCTCTGGTTATAATTGTCTTCTCCAGTTGCCCTGGCTGCTACTTTAGACACTTCCGCAGCCTGTGGTTGGGGGATTGTGCTGGGGTCAAGGATCTCCAGGTCCCTCATTTACTGTTTGCATTAGAGGGGGGCCTAGAGGCCCGTTTGGGACACCCCAGGGTGCTGGACAGACAGACCCAAGGCCAGTCCTTGCACCAAAGCCCGTACAACTCAAACAGGGCCAAGCCGCAGCGGGGGGAGGATGAAGGTGACTGCTGGGGATGTGTGGCTGCAGCAAGTCTCAGCCCTGGGCCCCATTTAGAAGCCTCACCGTTTGGGGCCCTCATCCGCCTTAGGCCAGCACAGGTGGCTCTGAAGATCGGAAGCGGGGCAGGGCGGTGGCTGTTCCAGTTGATCTGGGAGCGGGGAGCACGTTTACATAGAGAGAGGGGCCCCAAGGGGTTTGTGGGAGAAGCTGCCGAGCAGGGGGCGGGTCACGCTGTGGTGAGGCGAGATCGCATAAGTAGGGGGAGCTTCCCAGGGCGGGGAGTTTGCTGCCAGGGAGATGGGGGAGTGATGCACCCCAGGAGGTTGCAGTGAGCCTGGAAGATGCAGGGCGAGCCCCCATGCGCACACCCCTGCACCCTCCCTCCAGTCTCCCCTCGCCGGTGGAGAAACTACAACTGACTCATTTCTGTTCCCAGCCAGTTAACTTGTTCCTGGTGCTGGGTGCGGTGCACGAACCTGGGTAGAGGTGAGCCCTGACCGGGCTTTTCCAGGCAATTCGGGGAGCTGTCGAGCCCTGAACTAGTTACACTGAGATTCCCCCTTTCTGGGAAATCCTGGCGGGGGGGACGCCTGTTCTGCTCATTAGAAAGGGAATCCTCTCCCCGCGCGTTCCAAGCCGCACCCCAGACCACTCGGATGTGCACACGCACAGACACGCACACGCTGTGGCAAGGGCAGTTTGGAGGGTTAGTGTCAGCTGGGATCTTGCTCTTAGAGGTGAAGCGCAGCAGTGGTCTGGGACCTGGCTGCCCTGTACCAGCACTGGCCTTCCCATGGTCCCGGCACTAAGCCCGATGCCAGCTCAGCCTGCAGCCACCAAAATGCCTCCAATATGCTGAAGACCAGCCTGTTTGGCTAATGATGGCTGGGAGATCTGGCCGTGAGGTGAGCATGGAGGGAGCTCAATGCATCTCGGCTAGAGAGGACACCGGGTTCCTGGGGTTAGCAGGAACCGAGAGGCAAGGGCCCTGGGGTTGTTTCTGTAGGACAGTGGTGTTTATGGGGTGGAGCACACTACCGCCCCCTGCAGCATCCTCCAGCTTTCTGCAGCATCCCCAGGCACTTTGCTAATAAGACAGCAGAACTCCCAAGCCCCTCAGCTGTTTTAGCGCAGGCCTGAGCAATTTCCCTTTGGGATACAGCCCTGGGTGGGCATTTTGAGGTTCAAAGGAATTGACTGTGGAGGGAATTAGAATGGAAACCGTTTCTCTGCTTTTTCTAGCAGTCCCAGTACAATGCAGCTGCCGCTGGGGTGGAAGGGAGCAGCGGGCTCACAGCGCCTCTGCACAAGCGTTCAGGACAGGAAGTGAAGGAGAGCCCTGCATCCAGCGGGAGCTTCAGGCTGGGAGTTAGGTAGGTGGGATGTAGCCAGGAAACCAGGGGTCTCGCTTTTGCCAAAAGTTCCATGGGACAGGGAGTGTCTGAGGGGTGAGGGTCTCGGCTCCGGAGTGTGGGGCCAAGGCAGTGGCTCTGCAGGGAAGCGAAACTTGTGATGAATGCCTGGTTTGCAGTACTAGCTGTATCACAGACCACAGAATCACAGACTATCAGGGTTGGAAGGGACCTCAGGAGGTATCTAGTCCAACCCCCTGCTCAAAGCAGGACCAACACCAACTAAATCATCCCAGCCAGGGCTTTGTCAAGCTGGGCCTTAAAAACCTCTAAGGATGGAGATTCCACCACCACCTCCCTAGGTAACCCATTCCAGTGCTTCACCACCCTCCTCGTGAAATCGTTTTCCACCCATCTGCTAAGCAGGTCTCTGAATCTCTGTGGGCCTCAGTTTCACCAGCTGTGTCATGGGAAATGGGCCCAGCTGAAGTAGGGTGACCAGATGTCCCGATTTGATAGGGACAGTCCTGATATTTGGGGCTTTTTCTTATAGAGGCTCCACCCCGTCCCGATTTTTCACACTCGCTGCCCTAGTCTGCAGGGGGGTTCTGAGGCTAAACTCATTAGTGGCTGGGAGGCACCTGGAGAGGGTTCTGGGAAGGCCAAATAGTATTTTCGTAGGCACAGACTTGGAGAAAAGGGCACCACCTGCTGTACCCCGGTACTGCTCCCTTGCACCCCACTGGCGTTTGCTTTTGGGTCTCCCATCCAAACACTGACCCCGGCCTTGTGAGCTGGGATGGGAACCGCAGCCCAAAGTGGGCAGGGCCTGACCCGGCTCCCGCCCGTTGCAGGGGTGCAGGGTGTGGCTGGCGCATCCCCATTCTCCAGAGAAGCTGGCTGGGCTGCCCAGGGCTGGCTTCGTTGACGAGACGCTATCCCATCATTTCCCCTTCTTTTGGCTGGCTCGATTTCTTGGCCTGGGATGTCTCTGAGGAATCCTGTAAGTACCTGGGTCACTTTTCTCCCATCTGCCAGTCTGCTCTCGATGTGCCTGGGGGTGGGGGTGGGGGCTGCCACTCCTGCCTAGGGCCATGAGGGGTGGGGCTAGGATAGTTGATACTTCTGGATTCTGTGCCCAGCTCCTGCTGCCAACGTGGGATGTGAGTGATGCCGGACAAGTCCTATCCCTTTGCCGTGCCTCAGTTTCCCCCACTGTAGAATGAGGGTCACACTTGCCCACCTCCTGAGCGCGTTGCGTTATGGCCCGTAGAGCACTTTGATGAAAGGGGCAGATGGAGATCCCGGGTGTGCCCCAAATCGAGCCGACTCCAGGAGCGTGGTGATGACTGTCCTGCTGTTAACCCGTGGACGGGCTGCTGTGGCAAGGGGCGCTTGTGGGACCCTCGCAGATGCAGCAGGAGGTGCAGGCTGGAGTTTTATTCCTGGGTTTGAGTCACGTGGGTTATTCCCTTCTGTGCATGGACCCCGCATCCAGCTGGCACCGGGTGTATGTGTGAGAGAGAGAGAGAGAGAGAAAGAACAGCAGCTCCTCCAGCTCTTCCAATTCCTAACCCCTCTCTCGGGCAGCCACGGCCCAGCGAGCCAAATTGTGTGGTGGGTTCGTGAGCTGGGGGAATCTCTTCGGGGGTGGGGAGAATTACACGCAGCCTCCCAAACTCGTGTCACTGGTGACCTGTTCCAGATGTTGAGGCAGCTGGCCAGAGGTTGAAAGGCGCTCATTGTTTGGCTGACGTTTCCCCATGTTGCCTGGGGAGCTTTGGAGAGAAATTGTGGGGGAAACAGTTAAAGAAAAAATCCCCCAGCTGTTTGACTTCAGCGCCGGGTTTCCTGGAGGGAGACATCTGTAAATCTGGGGGGAGCGCTGGTTCACACGGGGGCAGAAGGGCGGGGGCTGGGCTGGGAGCTGGGGGGGGGGTTTCAGGCTTGGGAACACAGCCCCTCCTTCCAGTTAGGCCGGGGTATGGAGCCATGGTTCTTCGGCTGCCATTCATGATGGTTATTAATTGTATTCCAAGGCATTGATGAAAGCCCCTGACTGATCATCTCACGACTGGGGATGTTGTGATCTCATGAGCTGAATAAGCCGGGACAGACCCGGTGGGCAGATGAAGGGCGTGGGGCTGGGACGTGAGTGGAGAGAGATTCACTCGTAGTGATGTCCCGTGGATGTCACTGGGGCTGGAAAAGACAGGTCAGAGGTTAGGGTGGGCGTGCCAGGCTGGACAGCCTGTGATTTCCCAGGGGATGGGTGGGAAAAAGAAATAGCCCCCGCCGTGTTGGATGGAACACACGTGTCTGAGCTGGGCTCGAGTTCTCTGGGGCCGGGACACACGCTCTGTTCATGTCAGCACAGGACAGAGCATGCTCTTGCCTCTGGATAGCAAATACCACCGCACATGAGTTAGCGTGTCAGTATTGCTGCCGGCTAGCGCCTGGCAGCTGAACTTCTCAGCTGTGTGTCATAAGCCCCATACTGCTAGAGGAAAGTCTCCTTTATTCTATTTAATCTGATGGTAGTGCCATGATCAGGTTACCCCAGACACAGAGCCTAGGGTGGCACCTGCTGGCGCTTTTGAAGCAGAAGGCTCTGACTTCTGTGCTGCCGGGAAGGTCTGAGTGAGTGTAGTGATAGCTGTGAGGGCCTGGACTTGTGTTACAATCCCAGATGGGGAAACTGAGGCACGGTGCATTTTGCCTGGAGAGACCGAGCGAGTCAGTGGCACAGCCGGCAAAAGAACCCAGGCGTCCTGGTGCACAGTGGGTCCTCAGCGCAGAAGGGCTCCAAGAGTTAAATTCGCGCACTTGTTCGCCCCTCTAAAAGCGAGGGGATGATGCAAGCGCTCTGCCATCTCTGGGCCTCCAAATGGTTATGTCACTCTCCCTCCTGTGCACAAACTTCGATAACCGCTTGGCTCCTGGGCCGGGGCCGGGGAAGAGGGGAGATGCCACTGGCTCCGCAGCAAAGCGCCTATAAATACACTCCCACTCCCTGGGCCTAGAGTGACAGAGCACCTTGGAGCCCGGCCCAGCCCTAATCCTTTAATGTCTCATTTCCATCCAGGGAGGCAGCTGTTAATACAGCTCTGGGGAAGGTGCTGACGTGTGTTCCTGTCCCAGGGAAAGGAGATGCTAATCTCCTTGTGTTACTGCAGCACAAGGAAGGGGATTCCAGGCCAGAAGAGTCCCAGCATCCTGGACACTTGGGGAGGAGTGGAGGGAGGTGTTACTCTGGCTTGATTCCCCTTCCCTCCCTGCCAGTCCTTCCTTATCACCGGACCCCACATCCCAGGGAAGGAGAATTAACCCATTCCTGGGAGCCTCTTCTCTCAACCCCTCGTGCGCCAGAGGGAAACTCTTGGCTCGGGCCTGGCCACCACAGGGAAAGCAAAGTGCAAATCAGAATCCCCCGTGTACAATATTCCACCCAGGGGAGTTCACCTTTCATTAGAGCCTTTCGTGCCAAAGGATCCCAAACAGCCTGAGGCTTTTAAACCGGCACACGAGGCGCTGCCTGTCCAGGGATGGCTTTTGATCGCTGCTGGAATGCAGCCACCTCTGGGGGGGAATGCAGCAGCTGTTCAACAGCACACAATGTGGAGACGAAAAGTGTAGCCACTTGAAACAGCAGGAGAACTTTGGGTGGAGCGAGATGTTACTTGGTCGGAAGGACCCCTCTGTTTAAGCACCGTAGGGTCTATGTTGTGGTGTTGCATCTCAGATGCTCTGGTGGTAGTGGGGCTGTAGGAGTGCCTAGCTAGATCTTGTCCAAAAGCACCACAACCGAGTACCACGTGGAGGTGTTGTTTCCTCCTGACCTCTGTGAAACGAGCTCCCCGATCTACGGAATCACCAGTGCCAAGCCGTGCAGCACCTTGGCAGTCTCCCATCCACGCCTGCTCAGTGGGAGCTGCAGGCGGAGGTCCAGCAGTGACGCCGGGTGTCTTCCAGCTCATCTCCGGGAGGACAGCTTCGTTGCCGGTGTCCCACGTTTCCAGCACAGACAGGATTCACCACGCTTTGGCCAGGTGTGCGCTCCGGCCAGTGGCATTGGCCCAGCTGGGAAGACATTCAGGAGCCGTCGTTGCATAATGTGCCGGGGGGAACTGAGAGGTCAGGATCCAGCACTCGGCCCACAGTGTTCCTGGGATCAAGGAATTGGATGACTTCAGGCTTGTGTAGACCAGGGAAGCTTGCACCAATATAAGGAGGTCAATGTAGTTTGGTACGTCTTAGGTACGTCTCTGGCCCCCTCTGCTGTAGTGTCCAAGCACCTCACATTCTTTAATGTGCTTATCCTCAGAACACCCTTGTGTGGTAGCACTGCTCCATCAGCTGCATTTTAGAAGGGGAAACTGAGGCACGGAGCGGCTAAATGATTTGCCCAAGGTCACACAGGAAGTCTGTAGAGGAGCAGGTGCTTGAACCCAGGTTTCCCAAGTCCCAGGCCAGCACTGTAATCGCTGGAGCATCCTTCCCTGCAGATCTCTATTGCAGACCCACATCTTGCCCTGGCCTGCCAGCTGAGCTGCGCTTCGAGGTGACGGGTGGTTGCAATCCAGAGGGCGGATGCCCTGTCTGCCCGTGGCCTGAAGCCGTGTCCTGTGAAGTGGTTTCAAACAGCTCCATTGGAGGGGCCCAGTGACAAGCGTGGGCCCGTTATTTTTCCCAGCTCCAGCCCCGTTGACGTGGTCCAGCTAAACCTATTTCTAGCCTGAGCAGCCAGCCCTCCCCCCACACCCATAGAATCATAGAATGTCAGCGTTGGAAGGGACCTCAGGAGGTATCTAGTCCAACCCCCTGCTCAAAGCAGGACCAACCCCCAACTAAATCATCCCAGCCAGGGCTTCGTCAAGCCTGACCTTAAAAACCTCTAAGGAAGGAGATTCCACCACCTCCCTAGGGAACCCATTCCAGTGCTTCACCACCCTACTAGTGAAATAGTGTTTCCGAATATCCAACCTAGACCTTCCCCACTGCAACTTGAGACCATTGCTCCTTGTTCTGTCCTCTGGTACCACTGAGAACAGTCTAGATCCGTCCTCTTTGGAACCCCCTTTCAGGTAGTTGAAAGCAGCTATCAAATCCCCCCTCATTCTTCTCTTCTGCAGGCTAAACAATCCCAGTTCCCTCAGCCTCTCCTCGTAAGTCATGTGCTCCAGCCCCCTGATCATTTTTGTTGCCCTCCGCTGGACTCTCTCCAATTTTTCCACATCCTTTTTGTAGTGTGGACACAGTACTCCAGATGAGGCCTCACCAGTGTCAAATAGAGGGGAATGATCACGTCCCTCAGTCTGCTGGCAATGCCCCTACTTATACAGCCCAAAATGCTGTTAGCCTTCTTGGCAACAACCCCCACTGACATCCAGCTGTTCCCCCTCCAGCCCCCGTTGCATCCCTCTCCCCTTCCCAAAAGGTAGCTGCTGAGTTTGAGCCCCACCTGCCCACTCATGTCCCGCTCAGCTCCCCCTGCCTTGCGTGTGATGGACATTGATGCAGCCCGGGAGCCTTGGCTGCTGATGGAAACAGGCAGCTACGTGACCAGGTCGGGTGTAGCATCCTGGCCTGGTCCCATGCTCCCTGCTTGGCAAGACACAGGAGCAGGCCTGCGGCTAACCCTGCCAGCTCCTCACATGAAGCACAAGGCTTGCTGCCTCTGCCTGGCAGGGAGTCTCTGGGCATGACACTGCACAGGGCCAGGACTGAGAGACGGCACAGTGGGTGGCTGCGTATCCATGTCATTCCTGGGCTGGCCTGATCTCCCTCCCCAGCAGAGGAAGCAGACCTGAGAGCAAATCTCCATGGGCCAGGGAGCAGACTGGGCAGGGGAGGCAGTTTTGTACCATTCAAAGAGTCCCTGGAAATGTTCATCTCAAATTGAAAAACAAAGTTTTGTGGTAATTTTCCCCTGGTGCTGGGGGGTGCGGGGGGGGGGGAGAGAAAAGGGAGAGGAAAACGTAACTACAAAAGTTTTTGTGTAAAAAAACCCTCCATTTTTCATTTCGTTCTCTTGGCAACCCTGCGCCCCCAGTCTTGATTTTCACAGGGAATGTTCATTTCCTTTCACAAACCATTTATTGTTTGAAACATTTTCAACTGGCTCAGGATCGTCCCCATCCTGTGCAGCGGCGCCCTCTAGTGGCCGAGCTGCTCCTTTAGCTCGCACACCCGTGTGTGTTTGGGTTAGGGTGACCAGACAGCAAATGTGAAAAATCGAGATGGAGGTGGGGGGTAATAGGAGCTTATATAAGAAAAAGACCCCAGAATTGAGACTGTCCCTATAAAATCGGGACATCTGGTCACCCTAGTTTGGATCTGAAAGCCCTGAGTTCACAGGTCATGAGTCTTGGCTGGCGGGCCAGGCACCAGGCTGGCTACTCCTATTGCCTGCTGTTTCTGCTCTCGCCCCTGTTTAGATCTCTTCCTAACTGCCACTAGCACGCTTCTGGGTTGCCCGTTAGCTTCTCCGAGTTTCTCTCCCTCCAGGAAGCCTCTGCATGAATTGCTGCTGGAATCTGAAGCTTGGGTTTTTCTTAACTAGATCCTGGTGTCTCCCGCTTGGGTTGTTTGGGGTCATCAGTCCCCCAAAACTTGGATGCTTCTGTGAGTCAGCCAAACATGGCCTGCTGACCTCAGCCCTGCAGCAGATGCTCTCTGATTCCAGCTGCTGCCACACGGACAGGAGAGCTTCTCTCTTTCTAAGCCCCGGGCTCATCGGTACCAGAAAGATGGAGTAAGGAGACAAACAGCCAAATTACAAGAGGTTGGAGCCACTGAGTGTGATGGAAATTTTTTTTAATTGACATTTACAATGATCTAAAGGCTGAAAGCAGCTTAAGGAAGCCTCCTGAAACTGATCGAATAAAGCCTTTGATTGGTTTAAGCTGGTCAGAGAGCACTAAGAGCTAGCTAAGGAGTGCCCGGAGATGCCCTGCCAGCTGATCCTGCATGCTTAGAAATCTCCCCCACCTTTCTCTCCTCCCTGCTGCTCCCTGCAGTTCTTAAAGAAGCTGTAACGGAGAGAACAAAGCGTGGCAAACTGATACCCAGCCTGGGCATTTGCCCAAGTCACCAGAGCTCACACCCCAACTCCTGAGAAATGGGCTGTGCTGTGCCACATGGGGGGTGTGTGTGTGTGGCACCGCTGCCCTCTGCTGGATAGAATGGCAGACCTGCTTGGGCAGGCGTGGCTGTATCTGGGTGGGAGAGGGGTAATATCAAGACCTCAGGTTTGGGGTCCAGAGGTCCTATGTCTTTGTTTTCATTCACCAGACAATGCTCACTCTCGCTCGCTCTCCAAGACACCTGCCTTCTATCCCTGGATCTGCCGCTGACTCAATTCGTGACCCTGGACAAGTCACTCGGGGCCTCAGGCTCCCCATCTTTATAATGGGATTAATAATATCCACCTCCCAGGAGCAGGGGGGCATTTGGGAGGGACTAATTCATTATGGTTTGCAAAGCCCTTTGAGATCTGTTTGCTGGGCAGCGCTAGTGAAGGGCAGAGACTTACTGGGTTGTCCTCCAGGGAGGGGCTTCCAGGGGAACTAACCCAGAACGAGTTTCTCCCTTAACTCTGGGGGTGAGGGCCTGTGTGTGGGGAACTTAAGGCTCTGATTTCTCTCTCTGCCATTGGCCATGAAGGCCACATGGTCACAGTGTGAAGAGCCTTGGAGGCTACTCCGTCCATGGAGTCAGTGAATCTAGGGGTCCCTAATGACCATCTGGTTTCATCTCATCCAGCACCTCGGTGTCCTCTGATCACAGGCCAGGGCCTGAGCTAACTGCTGGCTCGGAGAAGAGTTCCCTGGGTTTCCCTGGAAATCTCCCATCCAAACAGTGACTCAGCCTGGGCAAGATCTGATGTGGGGGTTGGCCAGGCGCTAGCTTTTTTGCCGGGTTGGAAGCGTTTGTTGGCCTCTCTCGCAATAGGAGAAGCTGATTTCTTTCCACAGTGTCATTCGGTGAGCTCTGCCTACGTGCCCCCTGCCCCCTTCCAACGGTAGGCCAGTGAAGTGAAAGCCCAGGGCTGGCGAGTGCTTTCCAGCTGCACGGCGCCTCGTTTGCTTGGCGTTGCGAGCTCGCTCCCATGTGGAGAGGTCTCGGCCTGTTAGGAACGTGGGGCAGCCATGTCAGGTGGTGTCCCTGGAGGCACCTGCTGCCTCTGCTGGACCTCATGTTGCATCCTGGGCTCTGGCAGGGTGATGCACTGAGGGGAAACGGTTTGGGGCTGTATTTCCTTGAGGACGGTGTCCGTGTCCCGCCCTGGCCCAGTGCTCCGGGATTGCTGGATCGTGTGTGTGGGCCAGTCGCAGGCCTGGAGGGGACGCCTTGCCGGCGCTCTGTTCCAGGGGGCGGTTGGCGAGTGGAAGAGGCGGATGCTTGCGAGGCGAGGGGCCTGGGTAATGCAAACCAGGGTCCGCCCACCTTGCTGTTGGAGAGGGGTTGCCATGACAATGGAGCCATCCTGGTGGAGGGTCTGGGGGCTCTTTGGCTGTTGGGCCTTGCATTGGTCCCCTCTCTTGGGGGGGAAGTGGGTGCAGCATGCACCCCGATGGGGGGCTGGGGAGCGTTTTGCCTGAGGGCGCGTTGGGCCACTCATGGGTCCTTGGGTGACCATGGGACTCACTGCAGAACTGAAAGGGTTGTAAGCGCGCCCCTCCCCCGCGTGCACGCTCCCTCGGGGTGCACCCAAGGCCACAGAGGAGGCAGTGGCAGAGCTGCGGGAGGAACGCGGGAGTTTAACTCTAGCCCTGGCCCTGCTAGGACTCCCCTGGCCCTGCTAGGACTCCCCTGGCCGGGGCAGCGCGGGCACCCAGACACAATCAGTGCCTGGGGCGGGGACTCTGCCTGGGGGGCCGGGGCAGGAGCCGACGGGGGGAGGGGCAGGAAGGGCAGCTGAAAATGAGCCCATGTGAATGGCTGCCTGGGACCATCTGTGAGGGCCCCAGGAGCCTGCCCCGCATTGTTCACACCCATCCTGCAGTGGGCTGATATTCCCCGGTCACTAAGGGGCCAGGCAGGGATGGAGGCGCGGGCTGCCAGCTGCAGGCTGGCTCAGGCAGACCGGGAGGGAAGCGGGGACAGGCTGGGTTGGGCTGATGGCTCCTTGGGGCTGGGACAGGCTGGGGGAGGGGGATCAGGCCAAGCCCTGAGCCCCCTTCTACCCATCTTGAGATCCCACCCAGCTTTGTAACCTGTGGAGGCGCCCAGATTTTCTTCCCGCATTGAGCCCTGTGCCCTGCCGAGGTTCTCAGATCTACATCTGTCAAGGAACCCGCCACCTGCCCCGTCTGCAGAGAGCGCGCCAGGCGGCTGGGTCGCCCCCCGGAGCTGCTGGGGTGTTCCACGTTTCGAGTGGGCCTGCGGGGACCGTCCGTCAGAGCACCCTGCAGAGTGGGTGTGACGGGCAGTAAACGTGTTGGGACAGAGGGCGACGCACGCCCAGTCTGTGGGGACTCGGGGACCAGCGTGAGGGGTTTGGTCCCAGGTCGCTGCCTGGCTCCAGTCTGCACTGCTCTTTCTGTCCTCGGATGAAGGTCCGAGCACGGAAACCAGCTCCTCCGAGCCCCTGACGTGTCTCCCGGGAAGGGCTGAGCTCGTGTTTATGTGACACTCAGGGGAGCGACGCTGGGCTCCAGCGCATGGTGGCGGGTGGAGGGGGTGCACTAAGATGGGGGGGGGGAGATGCTAAAACGTCTGAGGCCCCTAGGCCACCATGCTGGAGCCGCTTCAAGCCACGTGTTTAGGGGGTAGGGACAAAGCCACCCCTCATGTGCCCTTATCCCCAGGCTGGGTGTCCCTGCACCGCTCTTCCCAGCCGTCTCCTCCTCGCCAGGCCGTCGCCTCCCTCAGAGCTCCCCTGCCGGAGCTGCCTGGGGCCATCGGGTCGCTGGGTGCTCCTCCGGCTGCAGTCATCTCCCCCCCGCCCCCACGTAGGGTCGCCACTTTCAACACACAACACCAGCCGCTGCCCTCTTCCCCCCACCAACTATGGAGCCTCAGGCCCAGCCTGCTTCCCCCAGCCCCCAAGGGAGCCCCCGGCCATCCCCTGCTCAGAGCAGTCTTGGCTCTGTCCTACTCCCCGGTGCTGAGAGGAGCCACCACGGTTTTGGGCCTGGCCTGCAGAGCAGGACCCAGGGGCCAGCTTTGCTCCCAGGAACTGGCGAGGCAGCATGAAAACAGGGCAGGCTAGTGGGCCCCCCAGCCTGGTGGCCACCTCCACCCCCTTGCTAGGACTGGGACCTAACCCGTCAGCGGTGGGCGCTAAGCCCTGAGGAGCCTGGGGACTTGCGAGGCTCGGCCTGGCCTCATGCCAGAGTGAGGTGTGTGCAAAAGGCACAGGGCAGCCAGGGATTTCAGCCGCCATCCGCTCCCCCTTGTCCCCGTCGGGTGGAGGAGCTCGGGGCTGAGCGCCTGCAGCATTTCCTCCTGCTGGTTCGGAGCACTGGGAAGATAGAGGGGCACGTACGCAGCGGGTTGCAGGCAAGCAGCTGTTAAATCTCTGCCCAAGCTGCAGGGATCCTCGTTTTCTCCATCCCCTTCCAACCTCAGCCCATGTGTGTTGCTTCGATGTCCTACAGCGTGCTGTGTAAGCGTGCACACTGTGCCTGTGTGCAAGGGGATGGGGCAGAGAGGAGGAGAGGTTACCAGGGGTGGCTCCTCCCCCCGCACCATGCTGTGCCTGGCTAGAGGAGGGGATTCCAGGTCCCGGGGAAATGTTCTTCTGAGTCCTGGCTTCTGTTGGGAGGGGAGCGTCGGATTACAGGAGAGGCGTCTCCACCGCTGAATTCCCCCATCCAGACGGTCTGCGGACGGGGCCTCGGGGGTTGTGTGTGAGGGAGAGGGGAAGCGGGTGCATTGGGTTCACCCCTCAGCTGCTCACTCCTGAGTGTGGACGTCAGGCGTGGACCCAAATCATGCAATGAGCTTGGTGAGTCTTTGACACGTTCCCATTTGTCTGCGTCACAAAACACTTGCACAGTGCGGCAGGACTGGCCGGTCCCATCTTATCCTAAAACTATCCAACCCCATCTTGTCCTATATCCCATCCCATCCCTTATCCAACCCTCATCCCCTCCTGAGCGCCTTCCAGAAGCACATTAAGTGATTTGACCAGCCTCTGTCACGTGGTTTGTCCGTCCATCCGTCCTTCCTTTCTCTGGGGGAAATTGCATGAGATTTTAAATTGCATGTAAACTGTGCTCTGTGTTGTCATTAGCAAAGGCAGGTGGAATAGGTCTGCCTTGTACTTGGAACGAAAAGTGATGAGGTTTGTGGTGGTTTTTACAGGCTGAGTACTGGAACAGTGAAGGGGAGAAATATGGGCTCGGCAGAACTACCATTAAGTAGATACAGAACTGGTGGGGCCACACCTGGAGTATTGTGTCCAGTTTTGGGCCCCCCACTACAGAAGGGATGAGGACAAATTGGAGAGAGTCCAGTGGAGGGCAATGGAAATGATCGGGGGCTGGGGCACATGATCTATGAGGAGAGGCTGAGGGAACTGGGGTTATTTAGTCTGCAGAAGAGAAGAGTGAGGCGGGATTTTACAGCAGCCTTTAACTACCTGTAGGGGGGTTCCAGAGAGGATGGATCTAGGCTGTTCTCAGTGGTGGCAGGTGGCAGAACAGGGAGCAATGGTCTCAAGTTGCAGTGCGGGAGGTCTAGGTTGGATATTAGGAAACACTATTTCACTAGGAGAGTGGTGAAGCACTGGAATGGGTTACCTAGGGAAGTGGTGGAATCTCCTTCCTTAGAGGTTTTTAAGGCCCGGCTTGACAAAGCCCTGGCTGGGATGATTTAGTTGGGGTTGGTCCTGCTTTGAGCAGGGGGTTGGACTAGATACCTCCTGAGGTCTCTTCCAACCCTGATAGTCTATGATTCTATGGTTAAACAACTGCATAGAGTAACTATGAATGGAATAATGTCAGATTGTAAGGTCGTCTCATATGGGGTTCCACAGGGATATTTTCTGGGTCCGGTGCTGTTTAACATCTTTATTAATGACCTGGATGCAGGAACAGAGAGCACAGTGATCAAATTTGCAAATGACACACAGCTGGCAGAGGCGGGGTTGCAAACACTTTGGAGGATGGAGCTAAAATTCAAAGGGATCTTGATAAATTGGAGAACTGGGCTATAGATGACAAAATGAAATTCAACAAAGACAAACGTAAGGTGCTGCACTTAGGGAAGAAAACCCAAATGCACAAATACAGAATGGGGGATAACTGGCTTGGCAGCAGCACTGCTGAGAAGGATCTGGGAGTTGTGGTGGATCACAACTGCAACATGAGTCATCAGTGTGCTGCTGTTGCAAAAAAAAAAGCAAATGCAATTCTGGGTTGCATTAACAGAGGCACAGCGTGCACGTCACTGGAGGTGACAGTACCACTCTACTCGGCGCTGGTTAGGCCTCAGCTGGAGAACTGTGTCCAATTGTGGTCACCAATGTATAGAAAGGATGTAGAGAAACTGGAAAAGATCCAGAGGCGAGTGACAAAGATGATCAAAGGGCTGGAATGCCGGCCAGATGAGCAAAGGCTGAAGGAACTGGGCATGTTTAGTTTGGAAGAGAGGAGGTTGCGGGGGGACATGATAGCGGTCTTGAATACTTGAAAAGCTGCCATAAAAAAGATGGAGAAAAGTTGTTCCCTCTTGCCACAGAAGGCAGGACAAGAGGTGATGGGTTCAAACTACAGCTGAGCAGATTTAGATTAAATCTCAGGAAAAACTTCCTAACTGTAAGACCAGTAGGAAAGTGGAACAGGCGCCTAGGGAGGGTGTGGAAGCTCCTTCACTGGAGGTTTTCAAAAGGAGGCTGGAGCCAGCTGTCTGGGGCAGTTTAGACACAACAAATCCTGCATCTTGGCAGGGGGTTAGACTAGCTGACCCTTGCGGTCCCTTCTAACCCTGTGGTTCCATGAGGATATGTGACCTGTTTCTTTAGATGAGGAACTTTATTAGACTAAGTAAAACTACGTCTCTGTACAACTTCTGCCTAGAACCTTCTCCAGCCGACCGCATGATCAGATCGTGTGCACGCTTGGGTGTGCAGAGGTAGGGGTGTGTGGGGAATGTGCCCCCCCCCCGGGTTTGTATAAGTGTGAGGGAAGTTGTGCAACCCACTGGCCGGCGTGCATTACGTGTTGCCACTGAATCCATAGAGGACGTGGGTCTGTTAAAACCCTCAGCTACGGAGCCTGGCTCTACAGCTCGGTCTCTGGAGGCTCCTGCTTTTATGCCTATGAAGTCCCCAGTGCGTCGGCCCAGATGGTGGCTGTCTCCGTCACACATGGGTGTGCACGCCCAAGTGCCGCAGATTGCACGTGGGTGTGTGGCCATACTCACATGCCAGAGCGGGGGTGGGGTCCGAGCATTTCCTCTCCTCTGTTAGAAACATTTCCTGGGTCTGGCTGCCTTCGGTGTCTCATCAGCCTCTTGTTCTCCGTGGCCAGGAAAGGGAACCTGTGCTGATGCCTGGAGATGGGTGACGCTGCAGCCGCGGCAGGGATCCGAGCCCTTCGGATCATGTTGCTAGTGGAAAGAAAAGTGGCAGCAGATTGGGGTGCTCTAGAAGGGCATTACTCTCAGGACTGCCTGTCGCTACCGCAGCAAGGTTTGGGGTCTGTGCCCAATTCTCCCAGCAGCTGCCATCCTGTTCTCCCATCCCTGGCTCTGCTGATGCCCCAAATGAATTAGGGTCTCGGGGCTGGTGGAGTTTGGGGCACCTTCTGATGAATGGTATCCCTTCCCTCGAACTCAGTCATCCTGGGCGAAAGCTCAGTGCTTTAACACCCCCCTTCCAGATGGGTAAACTGAGGCAGAAAGGCTGAGTGACTTGAATAAGGCCATGATAGGGAGTCAGTGCCGGAGCTAGGATTAGAACCCAGCTATTGGTTAATCCATCCTGTGCTTAGTCCACTCATCCAGACTGTTGTGTTGACCGGCCGCCCCGAAGCGTTGTGGCTGGAAGTGACACAGGCAGCAGGTAGCCAGCTGAGAGCTTTGTAGCACTAAAAATAAGAACTGGGGATAGAGACCAGAAATTACCCACAGATCTAATGAGGATCAGTGAATTTCTATAAACTGGTGCTAAGTTCCTAACCCCCAAAAGCCATCTCAGATCCTCCCTCTGTATGGACGACCCGATGAATTCTGATACACAGCATTTAGCACGTCAATAACTGGCTGGTTTTCTCCTTTAAACGAGGAAGATATGCCAGTTTTTGTTACAAATTGCCCCAGGTGCGAAGTGACTGAAATCTTCCAATTCATCCTTCTGATGAGTGCAGGGCCCAAAGCAAACAGGATTTAGGCAAAGGAGAGAGAGACCCTGACTCACTAGTGTTGTTTTATTTACTCAGAAACAAGTCTGGTCTTCGGTTTAAGGCCTGGGACTGAGGCTTGAGAGATCTGGGCTGGATTCCTGGCCTTGCCACTGGCTTCCTCTGTGACCTGGGGCAAGTTGCTTTATCTTTCTGCGCCTCATTGTAAAATCCTTCCCTCCCTCACAGGGGACCAGGGAGGATAAATTCATTCATGCTTGTGAGATGCTCAGAGGCTGCAGTGCGGAGGGCTGCAAAAGACCCTGGAGATTTGATGGGAGGAGATCCCTGGCGACGAGCTTTGGGGCCCAAGCCGATCCTTGCTAAGGGGAGCTGTGGCAGTGTGGTACTCGGGTGTCTCCTCAGAGTCCTGACCATTGTGGTGAGTCTGCATTGCTGACACTCGATGGCTGTCCCGAGGAGCCGGACACTGAAAGCTGCCTCAGCAGCTCACGAGGGCTGAGCCCTATGGGTGTGTCTGCACCAACACTGCATTAGAAACCTGGGTTACAGTTGCTGGACCTGGGTCTCCCAGCCGTGCCATCATGTTCATACTGCGCCACGCTGCCCTTCTGGCTCGGGGCTGCAGCTTGGCCTGCGTCCACCCTGCAAAGTGGCAGGGCTCGGACCCAGCACACGCTCCCCCCTCCCAGCAGGGTCCTAGCGCTTGCTGACCAGAGTCAGACTGGTTTGTGTGTGGACGGAACAGGGGCTTGCGCGCGAAGGTGAGTTCCAGCCCATGCTTAGTGGGCAGTGTAGACACACCCTTAGAGAGCTGACCTGGCGCGTGCCCTGGTGGAGCCAAACAAACTTGGAGATCAAGAGCTACTGCTGGCCTAGGAACCCTTTCCTTGTATTCTGGATCGTTGCTGCACACTCATTTGTGTACATGGGATTGGTGTGCATGGGGGCTCTGCATGGGAAGGCCCCGTGTTCCTGTGCAAATATGCGGGTGTAAGCAGGGGCTGAATGAACTCTCCCCTGACAGCTAGCTGGGGAGGGGAGAGACTCCAGGAGCAAACTGTATGTACATGAACACACCCACTCTGGTGTTGGGTTACAAGGCACGGTAGTATTGAATGCAGGGGTAGTGAAACGTTATCAGTCTTGTTATCTTTATTGTAGAGTAAAGGGGAGCAGAACTGCCCTGAGCCTGTCCCCATTGAGGGGTCACCCTCAGCTGAAGGGATTTGCTAAGCCGGGGGCTCCTATGCCAGACCCCTGTGAAGGGAAGAGGGGTGGGGACAGGTGTCCCTGCTAGGCTGCGTGGACTCTCCGTAAGGGTCCCTGGTTTGGTTTAACCTGTTCCTCCCCCACTGTTCAAAGATAGGGCTAAATAGGCTCCATTAGGAGTCTTCTGCTATGTAAAGTGCTCACTAGGGCCGACAACACTTGTGGTGGGACAGCCTTTCTGCCCAGCCTGCGTCACTAGGAGCTGACAGTCTCGAAGAGTTGGCTGGACTCTCAAGAGACTGACCTGTAGAGAGGCGGGTGGCAGCGGGTGTGAGCAGAATGAGCAGCTGGCAGGGCGCCCAGCGGAGAGGATCCGTGGCTGGCGGGGCGCCCAGCGGAGAGGACCCGCGGCTGGCGGGGTGGCCGGGCACTGAGGAACCGCAGCTGGCGGGGTGGCCAGGCACTGAGGAACCGCAGCTGGCGGGGTGGCCAGGCACTGAGGAACCGCAGCTGGCGGGGCAGCCGGGCACTGAGGAACCGCGGCTGGCGGGGCGCCCAGCGGAGAGGACCCGTGGCTGGCGGGGCGCCCAGCGGAGAGGAACCGCGGCTGGCAGGGCGGCCGGGCACTGAGGAACCGTGGCTGGCGGGGTGGCCAGCAGAGAGGAACCGTGGCTGGCGGGGCGGCCAGCAGAGAGGAACCGCGGCTGGCGGGGCGGCCGGGCACTGAGGAACCACAGCTGGCGGGGCGGCCAGCGGAGAGGAACCGCAGCTGGCAGGGTGCCCAGGCAGATCAACTGCTCAGAGGGCAGAGCAAGGTGCCTTCTTCCCGGGGTGGGAGGGGAACTCACACAGATGCACCTTGGAACCCTGGGACCTCACTGACCCAGGAGAACCACTGTGAGTGGGGTGCGGTGAGGGAGCAGACGGGGGCACAGAAAAGGAACGTTTGGTTGTAGAACTCAAGAACAGGAGGCGGAAGGCTCTGCCCCTCCCTCCCCCCACCCTGCAGCGGGCGTCCCGCTCACAGTTTTAGGTTTAGGAATCCTGCCTGTGGCATATTCCCTCCTTTCCCTCCTTTCATTAAACGTTTCCTTTCTGCACTCAGACTCTGTGCTTGCGAGAGGGGAAGTATTGTCCCTTAGAGGCGCCCGGGGGTGGTGTGTAATTTTCCCAGGTGGGGGCTCGAGCCGGTTCTGTGTTGTATTGATGGAAAGGAACTCCTAGGTATTGAACCCGGCCCTGGTTGCTGCTGGCTCCACCTCGCAGAAGGGTTACGTGGACTTTGGTGCAGGCACCTGGCTACCTGCTGCTGTTCCAGGAGCTTCACCAAAGCAGCAGCACTGGTGCCACTGCTGAGCCACGTGGGCCTGGATCGCAGGTGGTTTTGGGGCTGCCAGAGACCAATGCTACATCTCTAAACAGTCACCAGATGGCAGTGCTCCAGCCGCTCCGGCCACATCCAAGGCCAATCCTACACGGTGCTGAACGCCCTTCAGTCCCATTGACTTCGATTCGGCAGCGACACTCTCCCACATTTCCCACAATCCTTTGCTCCCTTCTCCCCTTTGAAGCTGGCACTTGTCCTTGGACTCGCAGCTCGCGAAGGGTTAATTTACTAGCCAGAGCTTTCGCTGGAAATGAAGCACTCTGGGCAGTCTCTGAGGTGGAGGGGGGCTATGGACATATTATCTCTTGGGCTCTGGATCTCCAGGCCAGGGCCGCACAGAGAGGGGGGGCAATTTGCCCCCGGCCCCATAGGGGCCCCGCGAGCCCTGGCTGAGAATCCCTTCCCTGGCTCGAGGCGCCTTTTTAATTTTCACTCACCCGGCAGCGGTCTGGGTCTTCGGCGGCACTTTGGCAGCGGGTCCTTCAGTGCTGCCGAAGACTCGGAGCACCGCCGGTGAGTACAAGCGCCGCAGCGGGTGGCACCTTTTTTTACATCTGCTCCCCCACTTTGCCCCAGGCCCCCTGAATCCTCTGGGCGGCCCTGCTCCCAGCAGTGTAGAAAGGAGTCTCCCATTTCCGGGTGGAACCGTTGACGTGGGGAGATTGGTTTTTGTGAAGCTTCCCCTGGCGTAGCTGGGAACTAATTAGACCTTGGCCACGGGCTGCTTCAGGGACTGGCAGACTGGCTGCCCGGTAGTCGGGCCAGCAGGACTCCTTTCACGGCCTCTGCAGATCCGCTCGGGCCGAAGCGAGCTGTAGAGCAGAGCGGCTGGCGGGGCTGCGGGGCTGCTTGCTTCAGGTGGCTGGGTGAGAGAGCTGAGCTTGGGTCCGAACTTGGGGGGACCAAATGCTACTCTCATGATGCCAGTGGAAATCGCCAGCTCCGCTGCAGTTGCACTGATGGTGCAGCTCAGAGCAAAACTGAGCCTCTCTACCCTTCATTCTGGAAGGCCCTGTCCACCCTGTTATGTCTCAAGTTACCAGCAGCTCCTCAAACCCGGAGACGGAGCCTCGCTGGTGAGATATGTGCCAGTTGTCTCTGCACTGCCTGGGTATTCACCCGGCGCTCACTGAACTCCCAAAGTCATGTCCCAGGATGCACTGGGCTCCGGAAAACGCCAGGAGGGATTCTCTGGGGCGGTCACTTCTCGGGCTGTTGCAGAGTCCCAGAACATGAATTGCTGCTCTGCAAGGGAAGCAGAGCCTTACGGGGCTTAGTACAGTTTACTCACACAGCTAAGCTGCTTGTATCCTGTAAGAGCTTTGCCTCTCCAGCGCAGGGCTGTTGAAAACAGCGATTTACTTGTGGCATGGCCTATCCTCTTATAGATCACTGGCACATTACAAATGTGGGGCTGGATATTCGTAATGGTGTGTGTGGGTATGAAAATCTAGCCCACACCCTTCGAAACAAAACACATTTCCTTAGGCCTCCGACTTATTTCAACTTGAAGGCACTTTAAAAATCAAATTCCCTTTTTTTGCCACCTGTGGTTTATTTTATTTATTTCTTTGCCTTTCACACAGCCTGTAGCAATGATCACTTTCACTGGAGCTTCTAGTCTTGCTGATCCACTTGCCGGGTTCAGTGCTTAGAGGCTCCAAGGATGGGTGGGAGGATGCATACGCTGTTTCTTTAAATCTGTCCCAGCGGGGCTGGGCAGGAAGGGCTGTGGGGTGAGCTCTAGGCAGAAGCACTACAGGGAAATGACGTGGGAGCAGCTGAAGGAATGACACGGTTTTCCTTGTTCTAATAGAGTTCCTTGTTCAGTGCTAGATGAAAGTGACACTTTCTGTGGAATCAGCAGAGTCCTGTGGCACGTTATAGACTAATAGACGTATTGGAGCATGAGCTTTCGTGGGTGAATACCCACTTCGTCGGATGCATGTCATACGTGCATGCATACTTTCTGTGGAATTAATTTTCAGAAGTGCTGAGCACTGCCAGTTTCCCTGGACTTCATAGATTACCAGGCCAGAAGGGACCATTGTGATCAGCTCATCTGCCCCCCCGCCACGTGTGACACAGCCTGGAGAACTGCCCCCAAGTCATTCCTATGGCAGGTCTTTTAGAAAAACAGCCACTCTGGATTTTAAAATGGTCAGTGATGGAGAATCCACCATCACGCTTGGTATATTGTTCCAATGCTTAGTTACCCTGACTGTTAAAAATGTACATCTTTTTTCCAGTCTCAATTTGTCTCACTTCATCTTCCAGCCGTTGGATCGTGTTAGACCCTTTCTCTGCTAGATTGAAGAGCCCGTTATCAATTATCTGTTCCCTGTGTAGGTACTTACAGACTGATCAAGTCACCCCTTAACCTTCTCTTGGTTAAAGTACATAGATTGAGCTCCTTGTTGGGTCTATCACTATAAAGCAGATTTCTAATCCTGGAATCCTTTTTGTGGCTCCTCTCTGAACCCATTCCAATTTATCAATCTCCTCCGTCAATTGTGGGCACCAGAACGGGACACAGGATTCCACCAGCGGTCACTCCAATACCAAATAAAGAGGTAAAATAACCTCTCTGCTCCTACTCAAGATTCCTGTTTCCACATCCAAGGATCCTATTAGCTTTGTTGGCCACAGCGTCACACTGGGAGCTCATGTTCAGCAGATTATCCACCACGGCCCCCAAATCTTTTTTTTAGAGTCGCTGCTTCCCAAGATAAAGTCCCCCATCCTGTAACCATGGCCTGTGTTCTTTGTTCCTAGACGTATATTTTTACATTTACCCAGATTAAAGTGTATATTGTCTGCTTAAGCCCAGTTTACCAGGCGTCAGTGACCTGAACTCCTCATTATTTACCTCTCCCTCAATTTTTGTGTCATCTGCCAACTTTATCAGGGATGATCTTGTGGTTTCTTTTGGGTCATTAACAAAACTGTTGACGAGCAGAGGGCCAAGAGCCGATGATGATGACCCACGTACAATGACATTTTGAGACCTATCAGTTAGGCTATTAATCCATTCACTAAATGGATTAAAAGTTGACTATGTGATACTCTTGATCCTGATTTCTCCCCCTGCCTCTTTGCATGCCCAAATTCTGTAGCTAATGTTCCAAAGCTCCAATTAATAATGCTTCAATCGGAGCGGGGCATGCTCAGTGTTGTGGCGAACTACCCTAGAATGGTCCATTTGAAAGGGCTTTTGAGAGCTGTTTTGATTTGTAATTCATGCGGGTGGAAGGTCACAGGCTGGGCAGCTCCTGAGAGTGGGGAAGGAGGCAGGCCTTTCTGGCACGCTGCTGCACCCCATCTGCCGGAAGATCTTGTACTTCGATTGTAAACTAGGGCCTGTCTTTTTGTTCTGTATTTGTACAGCACCTAGCATAATGGGGTCCTGCTCCATGACTGGGGCTCCTAGCTGCTATGGTTAAACGAAGGATACATTCCCATAATACAGCAGCTTGTAGCATTAAGTGAAGAAAACCCATCCCTGCGCCCACCCGCCATTGCAGTTGCTAAAGAGAAGGAGAGGCTGGGTTTTTGGGGAACAAATCCCAGGAATCCGAGGAGAAGAGAGAACAAAGATCCTTCCTCCTGCACCTCACCCCAGCTGAGGTTGGACTCGGGCTTCTCGCAGGATCGCAGCTCTGGCTCTCAGAGCCAACCAAGCGCTGCGCCCTCCTTTGCTGAGCCAGCAGGAGCCGTGCAGAGCCTCTCTGGGCTGCAGGCCTTTGCTTTGCAGATATCTCACTCCGTATCAAGGGGCGAGTGACAGCCGTGAGGCGGAGGCGCTTCTTCCTCTCTGAATCCAGGCCAGCCCGGCTGGTGGGCTTAGGAGAGAGAGCCCTTATTTTTAAAAGCCATTTGAGTGTTCTTCAGGAACGCTTCTAAACAGCACAGCCTGCAGCAGCGCTACTGTCGGGCTGCCTTGGGGCCGTTAAGGTAGGATACTGGAGTATTGTTTTAGAGGAATACTGCTGAGCCTGGGATCTTGCAAGGTTACTGGAGTGGCTGCATCATTAGACTCTGCGTGGATCGGACTGACTGTTGCTGGGCTTTCATATGCCAGGGAAGCCTTAGGAAGGTAGGAATTGCCAGGCTGGTTCATCTAGTCCAGTATCCTGTCTCTGACACTGCCTAGCACTAGATGCATCAGAGGGATGTACTAGAAATGCCACAGTGGAACAGATGCCTAGGGAGGGCGTGGAAGCTCCTTCACTGGAGGTTTTCAAAAGGAGGCTGGAGCCAGCTGTCTGGGGCAGTTTAGACACAACAAATCCTGCATCTTGGCAGGGGTTAGACTAGGTGACCCTTGTGGCCCCTTCTAACCCCGTGGTTCTAACCTGATAAAGGAATTTCCCTCCTTGTTCTCATCAGTTAGTGACTGGTTTATATCCTAAAGCTTGCAGATATCATTCCCTTATTTTTAATCTGACCTCAGGTGACTACTCTCTGGTCCTTTTTTGAATCCTGCTCAGCCCCTGACCTTGGTGATATCATGGTGCAGTGAGTTCCACTGGTTAACCATGCACTGAAAGAATATTTAAAATGGCTAAAAGGAAACATTTTCAGTCTTCAGTTTCATTGGACATTCCCTTGCTCTTGTATATGAGAGACTAAACAGCAGGTGTGCCCAATTCACCACTTTTCTCTCATTTTTTGTTTTCCAAACCTCTCTTGTACCCCTTCTTATTTGTCTCCTCTCTAATCTGTCCCCATCATTTCAATCTCTTTTAATCTTTAATTCCTTTAATCTATTAATACTGTAGTGTTCTTCTATCTGTAGATCTCAAAGCACTTTAAACGTATCTCACTTCTCCCATTGCACAGGAGGGGAAACCAAGGCACAACAGTGCAGTGACTGTCACAGGGTCACACAGCCATTGGGCAGCAGAACTGGATGTAGCACCCAGTTCTCCTGGCTCCCAGTTCTCCTCTTCTCTCCTCGCCAGTCATTCTGTCCTCTTGGTTCTCCTCAGTGCACCGCAGTACATGGCAGAGCAGAAACTACCCAGCTCTTTCACAGTGTGGACAACTTTGCAAGATTAAGAGCCCTCAAGGGACCATCAGCCCCCTCTCCCACAGTCCCTTGCTCTATGGTTTTCAATATGTTTTGTTCAAGGGCCACCATGATGAGCTCTGAAGCTCACCTATGCAGCATGGATCATGGCTGGAGAATGGATAAGCTACATACACAGTCCAGAGGACCCTGCACCTTCCAGCAGTGATCATAGAATATCAGGGTTGGAAGGGACCTCAGGAGGTATCTAGTCCAACCCCCTGCTCAAAGCAGGACCAATCCCCAACTAAATTATGCCATCTGCAGTGTTCATGCCATGACTATAACCTGGCTTGGGGGACACTGTGCTGGGATAATTTTCCTCCCTCAGGGTGGGATCCTTCCCCTAAATTGTGGAGAAACTCTAGAGTAAGGTCAGACCTGGGAGCTTCTGGTCATCTTCCCATGGACGCGCTTCCAGCCCCAAACCCTCAGTGCAGGCCAAGGGCTCCCTCCCCAAGCATGGTTGCTGGGATCAGAGTCCAGGTACACTCCTGACTGGCCTCTCTGACACCAGGACCCCACCCCGTTGCTTGTTCTGCCCGGCCTGCAGGGTGGGCACATGCATGGAACGAACGGGCACTCTTCCTGGAGCAGCAACGGACAAGATCTCTGGGCCGTCAGGCTGGGGTTCGGCCCCTGAGCCTGACTCAGCTCTGTGACGTGTGCAAAAAGAGATGAATCCCGAGCTTGCTGGGGCGGCAGTGTGAAACGAACAGTGAATCGCCCCATGTGGAAATCCTGCTGTTATCTCTGTGAGCTGACAGTGGTGAGGGGAATGGAAACTGCGTGGCTGTGTTATTTCCCCCTGGCTAAGTCTGGGGCTGTGGGATTTTGGCCAGTGGCTAGAGGATTTTTGGCACAGGATTTGGGGGTGTGCCAGCCAGCCGCACCCAGGGAGCAGGTTTGGTGCTGGCCCAGGGAACGTGGGATTCATGGAGAGACAACGAGCCCTGCAGCGGGCTGGGTTGTTAGACTCTAATTCATGCGAAATCTGACACTGCAGATATTTGAAATCAATAAGCCACGTTCTGGGTTTTTCCCTTCTCTTTTGAGGGAGGGTTTTTCCTTTTGCTTGGCCGAGGCCTGGTAGGAAAGTTACAATTTGCTGAGAGCAAAGGCAGGGCATTTTAACCAGCTTACGACAACCCCACCGAACCCCCCTGCCAACACCTATGACATGGGAACTGCCTACCCTCAGAGGGGGAAGCCTTTGGCTATTGCCGTTTGTCAGCCTGTATGTACTGGTTGTGGGATTTGAGGCAGGTGGGCTGGAGCTGTCTGTGTCTGTGAAGGCAGGGCCTATATGTATGCCTGGGCTGCTTGCTGCCATTTGGGGTACTGGGAAAAAGTACAGTGTTGGGGTGTGTCTCAATTGGTGTGGCAGCTAGTGTGTAGTGAAATGTGTCTTGGATGTGTGCAATTTCTGGGTATTAAGATGTATGTGATATTTCCCAGTACACCTATGGAGCTAGATGCAATGTGTGTATTGAAGTTTGTGTTTTTATTGTACAGAGCTCCAGGAATGCAGAGGGGTGTGTGTGTGTGGGGGGGGGGGGGCAGATGCATTGCCCTGCCATGTGCACCTGTGTTGTGGTGTGTGGTTTGCGAGTCATTTTTACATCCCCAGAGGTGCGATGGGAGAACTGTGGTTGCGTATTGGAGCAGGTGTCTTTTGGATTATAATTATTATGGGTAACAGCATCACAAGCGTGGACACACTTGGGGTGTGCCTGCCTGCTTGTGTATTTGTGTTAGGGGGGAGTGGAGTGACGATGGGTTTGTATGGGGGGGGGGGGGAAAGAGTTGCATTGACCTTTCCTGGTTTTACTGCCCTGGTAAAGGAGCAGAGCTGGTCCTGACGGGCCAAGAAATCTGTGTCTTTACTGTCAAAACTTCTTTCTTCCTGTGGCCCATGAATTCAAAGGGAGGCCGTTATTCGACTAGCGCTTTGCAGACAGTAACATAAAAATGCCGGGATTGGTGGCGTGCATTTAAGGCTAAACTAATTGTTCAGAGACTCTCCGTGTGCACTGAGCCCCGGGCTCTGGATTTGCTGGGAGAACGGAGGGGAGGGGAGCTGGGGAGCAGCCAGCAGCCACTTACACTCGAGTAGATGCCTGGCTCTATTGATGCTGTTCCCGTGCATGGCCACTGGAGGGACCTTTTCCCTGCCCCCTCCCCCTTACAGCTGTTCCCGCCGGAGACTGACAGCTGGCCCCAGGGTTGCTATAGGGATAGGCAAATTGCACTGGCTGTTATAGGTGGGGAGGTGGCTGCCCCCGCCTGGGGAGGCGGGGCCAGGCACTACTCCGTATAAAAAGCAGAGTGCTCCATTCAGCACTTCAGTGCTTGCAAAGCGGGAGCTGCCGCAGCTGAGCCGGGGGCGCAGGGGAAGGGGGCCACAGGCAGGGAGCCCCTCGGTGGCGATTGCCCAGCGTGGTGTCTTGGCGGGGGGGCACTGCCCTGAGCAGTCAGCCTCGGGGGGGGGGGAAGAGGGCTGCTGCCCCGCTGCCTGCAGCGCCGCGGGGGGGTGGCACAGGTCGGGGGGGCTCTTTGCAACTGGCAACCGGCCGTCTGCAAAGCCGAGACGGGAGAGGCGGGCGCCCAAGAGCCACTGGTGCGAGAGCCGCTTTGCCAGCGCAGTGGCCCAGCCTGCGGGGACCAGGCGCAGCAGCGGCGCCCTCGCCCCGCCGAGCCGGATTCCCGGCCAGCGCAACTTTTCTCCGGAGACGCCCCCCGCCCCCCGAGCGCTGGTCCGTCGCTTTCCGCCGGCGGCGGCTCCCCCCGTGCGCCGGGTGCCGCTTTCCCGGCTGAGCCTTTGAACGGCACAAAATCTCCCCCTTGATCGGCCCGCCCCGAGCTCCGGCGGGAGGCGAGCGGCTCCCCGCTTCGCAGGCGGGCTGCGCCGGGGCGACCCGGGGCCCCTCGGGCGGGCGCCGCCGGTGCATGGACTGAGATGGCCTCCGAGCTGGCCATGAGCGGCGAGCTGCCCACCAGCCCGCTGGCCATCGAGTACGTCAACGACTTCGACCTGATGAAGTTCGAGGTGAAGAAGGAGCCGCCCGAGGCCGAGCGCTTCTGCCACCGCCTGCCCGCGGGCTCGCTCTCCTCCACCCCGCTCAGCACCCCCTGCTCCTCGGTGCCTTCCTCGCCCAGCTTCTGCGCGCCCAGCCCCGGCGGGCAGCCGGGCCCGGGCGCCGCGCCGCACCCGGGCAGCGCCGGCAAGGCGCCGCTGGAGGATCTCTACTGGATGTCGGGCTACCAGCACCCGCTCAACCCGGAGGCGCTGAACCTCACCCCGGAGGACGCGGTGGAGGCGCTGATCGGCAACCCGCACCCGCTGCACGGCTACGAGGCCTTCCGGGGCCAGGGCTTCCCCGGCGAGGAGGCGGCCCCGGCCGGGCACCACCACCACCACCACCCGCACCACCACCACCACCACGCGGCGCACGCGCACCACCAGCACGCGGCGCACCCGCACCACCACCTGCGGCTGGAGGAGCGCTTCTCGGACGAGCAGCTGGTCAGCATGTCGGTGCGGGAGCTGAACCGCCAGCTGCGGGGCTTCAGCAAGGAGGAGGTGATCCGCCTCAAGCAGAAGCGGCGCACGCTGAAGAACCGGGGCTACGCCCAGTCCTGCCGCTACAAGCGGGTCCAGCAGCGGCACATCCTGGAGAACGAGAAGTGCCAGCTGCAGGGCCAGGTGGAGCAGCTCAAGCAGGAGGTCTCCCGGCTGGCCAAGGAGCGGGACCTGTACAAGGAGAAGTACGAGAAGCTGGCCGGCCGCGGCTTCCCCCGGGAGCCGCCCCCGCCGGCTGCCCCCAAAGCCTCGGCCGAGTTCTTCATGTGAACCGGGGGGTCCCCGCCCTGCCCCCGGGACTCGCCCGCCGTGTACATAGCGAGGGGCTGGCTGCTGTACATAGACTCGTGTTTCTGTGTGTGTGTCTCCGGGCTGCAAACAAACTCACAAAGCAGGCGCGCCCCCCACGCCGGGCAAGGTCCCCCCCGTCCCCGCTTGCGTCTCCTTCCCTCCCCGCCTGGGCTGCCCACGAAAGCCCCAGCCCCGCTGCGAGCTCGCTGCGTTCCGGCCGCAGCCCCGGGTCCTGCCCCTTGCAAGAGCCCCGCGAGTTCCCCCAGCGCATCCATCCTCCTGCCGTTGTGTGTCTCCAGGAAAAGAGCCCGAGCTGGGACTTGCCGAGGCGAGGCAGCCTCCAGACCGTCACACGCTCACTCCTGAGTCTTAACACGTTGTGATCACGAAAACTTTAAAAAAACCAAACCCGCCCAGCCCAGGCAAAGCTTTGGCTGGTGGGAAAGACAAACTGAACTTTCAAAGACTTGAAGCAATAGGGGGAAAAAAAATGAGCAAACCTCTGAAATTTTTTTTCTCTCCTGGAAAACTGGGTAACAAACCAAAATCGTTTTGGGAGAAACAGTGCATCATAATGAAATCCTCCTCTATACTCTTCTTAATAATCCTACTAATTAATAAAGCAGCATCCAAGGAACTGTGCAACTTCGCTGTGGTTCTTAGAAGACTTTTTAAGCAATCCTGCATGCAGGACATGTATGGTATTTCAATAATCTCCCCTTCTTTTCTACTAGAACAGATGAAGAAAAAGCATGATCCAGTTTTTTTTCCTTGGTAATATTTTTGTTTGTTTTTTCCCAACGGTCCGTTTTTAGTTTGCAGCACTCTTTTTGGGTGCATCTTAAATAACAAATAGTCTTAAAATGTTTGCAAAGTGATGTTTTCTCTCTCAGTGGAACAGTGCAGCAAAACACTCACAAAAGGGACTGGAATATATATCTTGGGACTTCAGACTCCAAAAAAGAGTTGAGTTTACCTGCTTTTTATCTCCTTCCTTTTCTTACTAATAATTCTTGTTGTTTTAAAAAGGAAACCTGAGCCAGACTTAACTTATTTAAAGGTGTCCACTTGTACATATGTAGAATTTAGTTAATTTTTTGCCCCTTTTTTCCCCCCTGAGCCTATATTTTGCTTGGTGATTTAAGAAAAAAAAAAGCTTAAAAAAATCACAAGTCTTAATGAAAGTTTGTATGTAATAGCATGCAAATAATATAAGAATTAATTAATTTAATTATGTTGAAAAAGCCGAATGCACTATATACAGGAATCAATTGGATTAAATAATACTGTTGTTTTATAGAGATTTAAAATTATCTATGCTGTTAAAAATATTGGAAAAAAGTTAACATTCTAAGATGACCTGAAAGGCAATATAGTAATATATGGACTGCAATCAGTTGGCTGCTATATCACTATGCACCAGTTTTATTTATTAACCCCTGGGAAACAATATTATTTTAACCTTGATGATTTTTAAAAAAGAAATGGCAATCTTGCAATTACGCTTTGTGTGAAAGTTTAAAAAAAAAAAAAGCAGAGCAGTTGGGGTTTTTAACAAGTCGCTTATTTTAAAAAAGGAAATCTTGGGGAAAACTGTAAAAGTCTTAAAAACAAACCATGTGTGAACTTTGGCAACTGGTGCATTTTAGGTGCTGCTTGTGCAAAGCATTTTAAATAACCAGTTTGTTTCCATTTCTGATGGTTTTAACTCTGTTGCATCAAGATAGAACTTATATTCATCTAGAGCTTCAGTTAAGTCCTTTTTATATAAACTGCTGTTGAGCCTTGTGGGCTATTGCAACCTCAAAACACCTATATCTTTTTTGTTTTGTTTGTTCTTTGAATTGTTTCCTTTGTGTTCAGGCATCAATGCAAAAACTCATTTTAGCTTTCATTTGCTACAGACGAACGAAAAATAAATCTCTTTAGACCTACCTACCTTTTTTGCCTTCCTAGTTTTTGTAGGGAGGGGACATCGTTTGAAATTTTTGCACTGGTGACAGTGGTGATTGTCTCTTTCGGATTAGATGTTTGGGGGAAATTAAAGCACACTGGTTTCTTTGCTTTGTGTACCAGAATGAAATGTCAGTTTGAGCTTAAATACAAAGGCAGGGGAACATGCAACTGCAATCCTTGGACTGAATGAATAGTAAGAAATTATTTTAACTTTGTTTTGGTGGCTCTAGATGAAACAGTGTAAACTCCCACCTTAAAAATTCGTTTTCCAATTTAAAAAAATAACCCCAAAAATTGATCTCTTTGGAAAGATTGGTAAAAATTGACACTTTTTATTAACGAATGCATCAATATTTTGTCCATTTTTAAAGATGCACTTTCTTATTCTTCTGGGCGATGTTTAGCTTTCTAGTTTAGTTTAAAGGACAGCACTTTAAAAATACAGTTGCTGTGTTTGGAGACACAAGATACTAGTAGTAAAACAAACAAACAAACAAAAAAAGTTTAGGCTCATAATTTTTCTTCCCAAGTTTTCATCTATGGGAGGGGGGAATTTTGAAAACATTTTCGTGCTATTTATGGTACTTTTTCATTTCCAAAGATATTTGGTTTGAAATAATTTTAAAACATCACAGTTTATTAGCCTGATTTATTTTTTTGTTTAAATGCTGAACATTTAAATTTTGAGAGAGATTCCTTGGAATTAAGTGGTGGTTTTACACTTTTTTTTGCCTTTTAACTTTCAACAGAAACACTTTCTCTGAATCATTCCATATATGGGATATGCTTGATTTAAAAAGTTTGTTTTTAAAAAGGACCATGAAATTGAACGTTTTTAAGTGCATGTTTTAGAGCTCCATTTTAATTTTCAGAGTGCTGAGATTTAGAATGATAAAGGATTTGATCAGAAATCGGAGCATTTTTTCCTGCACGTGCCAGTGAAATCATTTTCTTTTTAAACCAAGAATTATTTCCACACCAAACTAACGCTCTGAATAGTGCTTAGTGCGGTCTCTCTCTCATACCCAAATCAGTCCATTGACTGACTTTTATTTTAAATGGTTTTATTTCCCCTTATGGATATTGTTTAAGAATTTTTATTAAAAAAAAAATCAAACATATTTTAAACTGCACTTTAAAAATAGAACAAGCAGTGAATGGCTTTAAATTACTTTAAAACGACCAGAAATAGAGTGGATTTAATTTGTTAAACATGCCTGCGGTGGCGATCCTCATGGGAGGGAATCTTTTGGGTGCCAATTAACATCCCCTGTACTAATTGATTTATTTTTTTTGCTAAACAAATGGGAAAAAATCTGAGTGTTTCAAATATTTTAAAAAATTAAACCAGAAAGCTTCTGCTTTGGCACACTCCCCCCCCTCCAACCCCCCTCCTTTTTCAGAGTCCGATTTTGAATTTTCCCCCAGTTTCTCTGAGCCTGGCGGGTTTGCTTTAGACCTTGTGCTGCTCGCACTTTGCAGATGCGAAATGGGTCACTGGCTGGAGGCTTTGATAGGGTGCAGAGTCGGAAAGCTGTTCCCCGAGGAGAGTCTCCTTGGCCTGGGGGAAGGAGGTTTTTTTTTTTTGCTTGAGGGAAGCTGAAATGGACACTTGGCATCTGTTCGGCATCGCACCAGTTTTATTTAATGGGAGGGGGAAATGGCACTAAATGCGACGCTGGGACTGAGGATGGCGGGTGAATGGGAGCGTGGCAATGCTGCTGGTGCAGCTGCCTGCCTGGCACCTTTTTATAGATCAGTCACAGAAGTTAAAGATGGAAAAGACCAATTAGCTCATCCAGTTGATTCTCTTGGCCAGGACAGGCTTGGTCTGTATTGTTCTTTTCCCTAGTGCTTTATCCAGCCTAGTTTATCTATCCCAAGCGAGGGGGCGTCTACCCTGAATATTCAGCCTAAATTTCTCCTAAATTTGTTAATTTTCCTTCCAGTTCAATCCACTCCCACCGTCCTAAATATTGTGGGAATTTCTCTCCCTGAATTGTTCAGCTACTTTTTAGGCAGATATTCATTGCCTCATGATATGGACAGTTAGCCAGATTCCTGACTTCTCAAAGCCCTTTTTTTGTGGATTTGCAGGCGCCGTGTGTGTGTGTGTGTGTTGTGTGTCTGCTACAGACTAGGTCGGAATCTCAAAATCCAGAGGTTTAATATCCACAGAGAGAGATCCACATTCTGTATAGATAAGGGCCTGATCCTGATTCTGCTCCGACATCCTGGTGAATTTTGCTACCGACTTCAGGGGGAGCAGGATTGGACCCTGAACATATAGAAAGACACTCTCTCGGAGAGTAAAAATGCAAGATTCCTGCAAAACCTGCCTGTGCAGGTGGAGCACGCGAGTATCCCTGGCAAAGATGGGGGGAAACGCATCAGTCAGTCAATCCCAGAATTGTTTTCTGTCTTCTTGGGTCTTTTTGCCCTGTGGAAGTTGTGTGTCGTTCACACCACCCCCCCACGGGGATTCGGACAGTGTTAACGGCATGGTGTCTCTCAAATGGGCAGGGCAGGGCCTGCGTAGGATTAATTTGCACTGGACTTGGGTCAGTCATTCGGATTTGATGAACGGCCACAAGTGTTAACAAGGAGGAAGCCTTTTGGGAAGGAAACTGGCTCTGTTTTTTTAAAGCAAGGGAACGGATACCATCTTTGATCATCGAATTTCGTCTTGTAAATCGCACCACTTGCTGCTTTGCCTTTTTTTGTTTTGTTTTGTTTCAGGGCCCTTCCCTGGTGATGACCCTGAAGCCTTTTTTTAGTTTTTCTTCAATTCTAATTTAATTTCCCCATTTCATTGTGAGACGGTGACTATGGGTTGTCAGATCCCCAATGTTTACTTAGTCTATGCTGGGTCCCAAGCCTCTGCAGTAGAAGTCCCCCGTAATTCCCCTGCATCTTTCCACCCTTAACCCCCACCTCTGCGTTTTTCAGACAGTAGCCCCGGCCCAAGCCAGTGGGTGTTACTAAATAAAGAGAGCGGAAAAGTTGGTGAGGGAAAGGGGTTTCACTCTAGGAGAGGGGCTTCCCCCTCCCCCACCATAATGACTTGAGACTCATTCGCTCAGAAGCAATAACTCTTTAGGTGAGCGACTGAAAATGAAGCTGTGGGACAGCGGCCCGATTGGAGTAGATAGGACTTGAAAAGTGTGTCTCTGAAAACCAAGGCTAGGAACATTTTCACACCCGCAAAGAAGGGTTTTGTAATATTGCCCGTCTCTGGGCTAGATTGGCTCCGTTGTGGATCTAACTCTGTTTGGATTGTGCCCAGTGTGATCTATGTAGGGTGCCCAGACAGCAAGTATGAAAAATCAGGTGTGTGTGTGTGTGTGTGTGTACATGGTCCTCCATGAATCATGTACACTTTCCCCCTTGCACTCCACTGAGATCAGTTAACTTCACATTTGCCAGTTTTACTGTGTGTGTGTGTGTGCATATGATATTCATGCATTACTTAACTCCATGGATTCCCCATTACAATCCAGTCTCTTTTTAAGTAGAGTACCCGGTCGTTCAGCTGTTTGTAGACCGGTCAATAGTCACTTAGTCTAGTTGCTTATTGAGTGAGAATATCTTGTGCTCGGATAGGTCCAGGAACTGCGACTTCTTCGGCAGAAGGAATAGTTGAGTTGCTTTTTGGCCGTTCTTTAGCTTGAAATCTGTCGGCGAATATTTCTCTCCCCCCCCCCCCGTTACATGGGATTTAGTGTTAACATGACTATCTTCACTCCCCCATCACACCCCTGCTCAAGTGCATGGCCCAGAGCAGCAGAATAAAAGACCAAATACAATTCAATGTGGACTTACTTGCGCTTCGTCTCTGGGCTGAACTGGGACCATGATCCGAGCCAGGCTTCCCAGATCATCCAGTGAAACCACGAGCCCTTTGAGCAGAGATCTTGACTTACACAGTGAATCCATTGTACCTTTTGGGTTAAAGTGTGACCCCTCCCTTTTCCGTGCCCCCAAGTCCGATGGACATTGGTGGCAGTCTCCCTGCTGTAGTGCGTTCTCTGTGACAACGGCGGTTGGCGTTAGCCCTCAGCTTACCATAATGTACTATCCGAATGGAACTGCGGGACATGAAGTGAATTGATCTCAGCGGAGTGTCGGGAGGAATGTAAATGATTTGTGTAAGGCGATGTGGCCTCATTTGAGAGGACGGGGTTTCGGAGAAAAGACGTTCCAAAAATCAAGGTCTGATGCAGACACAGTGTCGGCGTGGGTCATGCCTACGCAGGGCACAGTAGTGACACAACTTGACTATATATGTGTGTATATGCCCCATATATTTATAGACACACGCCAAGCAGACTGGTACGCTAGTCAATTACTGAAATCTTCCAGTTTAATTCTCAGAGTCCAGCTCTGCCTGGTACAGGGCATGGGGAGTGTGTCGAACAGTTCCTGCCTCGTTACTGGCACACAAAAGAGGCAGTTACATAAACAATGGCATTTTCCATCCCGTCTCTCGGTGTATGTTCTTGCGCTCTATTTATTTCTTATTAGTAAGGGGCAAACCCTGCCCCCCCCTTATCCTTGAGAGTTGTGGTCCCTCTCCCCCCCTCTTTGAATCTTTAGCTCTCCTCTGGAGTGCCCCCTGGTCACTTGCTTTGTTTTTGAACTGGGTAATTTGTGGCCAAACCCACTGTGAGGCAGTAACAGGAGTAAAGCTCGAGGGAATGGAGCAAATCAGAACAAGGCGCAGTGAAATAGGAATTGTCGAGTCAGGTCAGAAACCCGGCTCGCCGGCCACCCTGGGCTCCAGGGTGCAATGCACAGGGCATTCATTCGCCGGGCAGAAACTCCTGGAGTTCAGCTCCGGGCTAGGCTTCCTGGCTCCAAGTGCTCCCATCCAAACTTGTCCTGCTTGAGTGCTGCTGCTTTTCTCAGCACACTGACAAAATAGTCAGTGGGAGTGGGCCCGATTCTGCTCCCGCTGAAATCGGTGGGAGTTTTGCCATTGATTCTGATGGGAGCGGAGCTGAGCCCAGTTGCATTTCCTGAGCAGCCCGAGATATTTGAGAAATACCCAGTGATTTCTCCGTTCTGGGCCTCGTTTGTGCTGGGGAATGGGCGCTGGCCTCCTGCTTCAGACTCTGGGAACCAGGGGGTTAGGGCTGAAATGTTTCTGCCCCATGTTGATGCCTCTTTATTCACCAGCACCCAGCTAACTAACGCAGGAGCCTTTTGTGGGGGTCTGATTCTTGCGGCTCTGCTGGGTGAGGCGGGGGGAATGTGTCTAATTTTTAGCAATTTCTACCCCTAGATCTCAGACCACTTCACAGGGGCGGGTACCCGCCAGCTGCCCCATTGTACAGATGGTGAAACAGGCAAGAGAAAATGAAGTGTGTTACCTAAGGTAACACGGCAAGTCAGCGGCCAACCCGGGAACAGAAGCAAGGCCTGACTCCCTGCTGAAATGGAACGGGAAAGTTTCGGCTCCCACCCAGTGCAATCTGCCTTTCGGCTGCTTCACAGGGCCGCTCCCTCGGCCCTAGAGGTGGTGCCATGGTACGCCAGTTCCCTGGGGCTTGCTCCCCACTCTACCGACCCACCCAACTGCCGCGAAGGTTGTTGGCAAAAGCGAGTCCTAGATTCCATGGCCAAAGCTGATCGTGGCGTCTGACCCCCTGTGTAACACAGGCCCGAGAAGGGCTCCCAGTCATTGCTAGAGCAGGTCTGCTGGGAGAACAGCCAAGCTTCATTTAAAAATTGGTCTGTGATGGACAATCCACCGTGCTCCAGTGGCTAATAACCCCACTCTGCTAGAAACAGCCCTTGGTTTTCACCTACCCAGGAACCTCCTTTCCCAACTCTGTCTAAGCTGCTCTTTGAGTCAGGCCTTTTTTGGCCGGCGGGCGAGAGGCTGGGAGGTTTGTCCATGTAGCCAAGACCCCCACGCCTGAGTTCCGGACAGGTTCCGGGGCAGGCCTGGTGCCGGGGGAGGGGGGAGGAGGTGACCAGTCCCCTTGCAGCAGCTGTGCCTTTTCGCTCTCGGGTTTATTTTTTTCCCAATGTTGTCCCTGAAACTTGCCTCCAAAAAAGGAAAGGGCTGTGCCTGTGAACTGCCAAATGTGCGGTGTGCCCATGTGTGGGGCAGGGCCGGTGCCCTGTGGATTCCTCCCTGGCCTTGCATCCCAATCATGACCTTGTAGTAAGAGTCGCGTGGCTAGTGCCAGGCCGTTTCGGAGTCGCCTTGCCCTCGCTAGCTGCTGGCGAGCCAGCCTCAGCCGCATTCAAATGGAGTTTGAGGCAAAGGTTCCGGACAGGCCCAAACCGACTCCGATCCTACGGAGCTGGAAGGAAGCCTGCTAGGCACCGCCACCTTCCCTAGCAGTCGGGGATTGGGCCCTACGCTCTAGCCTTGCTTGAGACACTGAAAACAAGACAACGCCCGGGCTACGTTTTCTCCAAACCACTTTGCCCAGCCCTACCCCCTCTTGCTACCGCGCTGTCCCCTGGCCTCGCATTAGAAAGCACCCTCCAGGCTGCAATTCAAAGCCGATCACAAGCGTCAGCAAAACCACAAACTGCCGCCTGGTTTTGCGGAGACGAGCATAACCCCCTAATGCCGCCGCAGCTCCAGAGATGCCCGTTTCTGTCCTGGGTTAAGGCGATGCCTTTGCATACAGGATAAAGAAAGCAGCTGCCAATTTTTCCCCCTCGTTAAGCTTCAGCAGGCTGGTGCGGGGGCCAGTCTCTCGGGTTGCCGGTTTCCTTAGGAGTTTTAGGGTGAGGGTGGGAACTGAGACTTTTTCCCATAGGAGGAGAGGGGCTTCCGTGCCAAGGGCTTAAGGACAGCGCTTAATTTGTAATGAAAGAGGTGCCGGGGCTCAAGCAATTGACTGAATTTCATAACTGACAGGGCAAGCGTGGTGGTGCCGGGGCTCAGCCCTGGCCTGACCCGGCACAAGTTAAGCACTGTTTAATGAACCTAGCGCCGATATGTGTTGGCACAGGGGGGAGTGGTTGTGCCTGAAACATGGTGCTTCCAAAATTCAGACCCCTCTGCTGTCCGTACAGTTTGTTGATTTTAACCACAGGGAGGTGGTTTGGGGCTGGCAGAAGGCTATTTAATGTCTTTTATTTGAAATTGCAAACGACAGTTTGGTAGGTTTGAATCTCCCAATGCACGGAGCGATGCCAACAACTGACCCAGTAGAATGAATAGGGACCACTTCCACTTCCGGGGGGCGAGGGGGGGAACAGTTCAGCTAAAAATTCTTTTTGCCCAAGTTGGGTCAGTGTATTACAGGCGGCAGATTCGGATCCACCTCTTCAATTTCTCTCTCCTGCGTAGACAACAGATTCCGCTGGCTAATGCCAATACTAAAATCGCATCTATAAAGCGTGTGTCCCTGTCCCTCTGAAGACAAGCTAGAAAGTCCCGAACCACACTGGATGCCTCTCTTAAGGGTTGTAAATCTCATTTGGGGGTTAGAAAAATGCAGGGGTTTCCGCTGCCTTCTCCAATTCCCCTCCCCCCAACTAAAGGCACTGTGCTAGTCCTCCCCCCATGCTGAAATCTGCTGCCCCCCCCCCGATATTAGTTGTGTATTTTGCCTGTAAGATCATCCCCTTCGGCATTTTCTCCCTAGCTACAATATTATGACTATCACACAGTATTGTATACGCCCGCACGCAGGCACTATGTTGGAAGAAGTCTCTTGGGTCGTTAGGCTTTCGTCTCTTCTCCCCCTCTTCCCCCCCCCCCGCCCCAATCTATCGCCAAGTTTTCCATGTGTAAAAAGAGCCTTGTGTCCAACGCACAAAACTGCTTCTGCAAATTGTCCTTGAAAACACCCCAACTATGTGAGCGATTTTTCCAGGCAAACAACGGTATGTGCATTCTCAGCTTGCTCCCCGAGGCCTGGGTTTCCCGCCCCCGTCCCTCCCCGAACACACATGCCCACAAGCTAGAGAGCGGCTAGCGAGCTGGTGCGCACACATCTGTCCACCCGGAGCAGAGGGGAATTGGTCTGAGTGCGCCTCCTGCTTAATCCACCAACAGCCGCTGGTTCCCCAGAGTGCCGCTGCCTGGGAGCTTGGTGCAGGCCACAGAGTGATTTATCCTCCTCTATAGATCGTGTGGAACTACCCTGACGTGGTGCAGTCGAGTAACAGTCTGCAGCGAGTTACAGCCCCTCCCTTTCTCTGGACATGCACCCAGCTCTCGCTGCGGCTTCGCTTCCTTCTTCCCCCTCGCAATCCTGCCCGAGTCAGCTCCTGGGGTTTGGCCAGCCTCCCTGTTGAAAATAGCCCCCTTAATAATCCAGCCCTGAGTCCGGCTCTTGGAATGGAACAATATTATTTTAAGCTCTCCTGGCTGTCGACAGGGGCCAGCCAAGATCCTGGCCTGGCTCAGCCCCAGTGCAGGGCAGGCTGCGCTCCAGTTTGCAGAGAATTCTCCTGCTGTCTGTGTCCCCCCACCCCCTCCTCCCTCCGTGGAGGGGGACAGGCCGGGTGAATTTTGCAGCCTCCTTGGCAGGTCGCACAGCCTTTGGCAGCTGCTGGAGTCCTGACGGGCCAGGGGAATTCTTCTGGCCTGAACAAGCGAGGCTGGGATCCTGCTCTGCGCGCACTCGCCCCACGCAGGGAGCGGATTCTGGGCCCCGTTGGGGGTGGGGAGGGGAAGCACGCCATTTAACCCTTGGAACGCCACTGTCTGGATTGGTCAGATGAGACCTTAAAAACCAACATGCTGGCGATCCATGGCTCTGCGTGGGGGTGTTCGAGGGCTTTCCCCTGTGTCCTGGCCTGGGTTTCCCCTCCCGCTCAGAATGCTCCATTCCGCACGCGGGGCGGCTGCGTTTCCCAGGTCCCCGGTGGCCCGCGGCTGCGGGCAGAAAGGCGCCATAGAAACGACGGCTAGCGTGGGCGCAATTCACAGAGGCCACGTTGACCCCTGGGCTCTGAGCGCTGGCGGAAAGGGGAGCATTCAGGATGCTCCTGGGGCCTTTATCTGCTTTGGGCGGGGACGGGGCAGGTGAATGACAATGCCCCCGAGTTTGAGCCCAAGCAAGCGAGGGTTCCAGGCCGGCGTGTGAGGTTCCCATCAGGTCGCTCTCCCCAGGCTGGGTCTGAGCGAGGGGCTGCGAGCAGCAGCCGCCCTTCAGAGCTCGGTTCCCAGGGGCTCCTTGCTGCTGGCTTGTAAGTTCCCTCGGGAACCCTCTTCCTGGATATTAGCCTGCAGTTTCCATGCCTTTGGCAGGGCTAAGAGGAGCTGTGACCTTCCTCATTGCCCTGGATCATGTGCCTCCTGCCACCTACCCCCTCCTCCCTCCTTGGGCAGTGTCTCCTTCCCCAGCTCTTCCCTCACCCTCCCTAGCTAATCACTCACCCTCACTACTGTCCGCACAGGGTAGTGCTGCAGGAACAGCATCGCCTGCACTGTCACCCTCGCCAAAGGGGGCCTCGGTTTCCCCCGAGCGAAGCCGGCGTGCGGAAGGGGCGATAGCCCCTCTGGCTTCCCTTCATCACGTGCTTCGCTTTGGAAGAGCCCGTGGGGACTTTGGAGTTGGCGACATTCTTGTGCGTTGCACGTCCGTCTGCCGGGGCGCAGGCGGAGCACGGGGTGAGTGGTGGTGGGGGCATCTCTCTGAGCTGGACCCCGGGAAGGTGGCTCTGTGAGCATGCTATGTGGAGTGAGCACGCCCTGGCTGCGATGGTAACGCAGGAGACCCCCTGAACCCGGGCACCTCCGCTGAAGAGTGGAATGTGCACTGTTGACAAGGCGCCCTGAAACTGGGGAGCAAGAGGGTCACGCGCGGACGGGGCCTGTGCAAATTCTTCCAGCGTAGCCAGCCGGCCCTTCCAGCCCCCGGCTCCCCTCCCTACTCTGCCAATGCTTCTTGAGCCTACCCTGCACCATCCCCTGCTATACCAGCCCAGGGCTCCCCCAACTCTGCCCCGTGCCCCTCCCTCTTGATCTGCAGCCCCCCCCTCCAGTCCTGGAGGCTTTGTTGGAGAGAGACTGCCAGGCATGGTGACTTGATGGCTTAGGGGCTGGCCAAAAATCCCCCGGGGCCCAGATGGGGGGGCCCTGTAAGTCATTCCCATGTGCCCTGGTTGAGCTGAGGATTCGAGCGGATTGAGGCTAGCACATTAGCCCTTCCGCACGCTGGATTCAGCCTGGAGGACTGAGACGTCTTACAGCTGACAGGACAGGAGCGTTCTCCAGCTTTCCCTGCATGTTTGCGTCAGGCTGTTGTGTAGGCCGGGCCAGTTTTCATCCCCCTCGGGCTGCAGCTCTGAAGGATAATCCTTAGGGCTTTGAACGCCTGGTGTCAATGGGAGCGAGATCAGGCCTTAGAGACTCATCCCAGCGGCGGGGTCATTTCAAACTAGGATGGACGAAGCCCTGGAGAAAGTGCCGTAGGGAACTCTCCTGCAGATGACTGATGATGACCGTGGCTTCTTCCATGGGAGGCTTTTCTAGTGCTTTCCAAGCTTTCATTACGCCTCACCAGAGGTGTGGAGAGCAATTTTAAAGGGCCACTGTCAGCTTAAAATCACAGGCCAGATCCCCAGCTGGAGTAAAGGGACTGAGCTCCACCGAAGTCAATCCAGTGATGCTCACTCATGCCAGCTACGGATCTGAATAAATGGATTGTTTCCCCTGCATAACGGGCATCAGCTTATATTACTGAAGTGGAAAAGACTGTAAACGTTCAGTTTTGTTTTACACTGTGTCTGCCCTTTGCACGTCTCTGCCTTTGCAGGAGCGGCGCCAGAGTTTCTGGCGCCCTAGGCAGAATTCAGGGGGAGGCATTTTGTGCACTCCCCATGGGGCGCGCGGGAGCTTCCGGTTCCACTCCCATTGTGCCGCTGAAGAAGGACCCTCCGCCGAAATGCCGCAGGCGACAGCAGCCGTCATTGAGCTGCTCAATTGCCTGCTGCTGTTTTCCGCGGCACGTCGGCAGAAGGTCCTTTTTCGGCGGCGCGACGGGAGCGGAACCGGAAGTTCCCGTGTGCCCTGTGGGGAGCGCACAAAATGCCGCCCCCCGTATCCTGGCACCCTAGGCGACCGCCTAGGGTCACCTAATGGAAGCGCCGGCCCTGCACCTTTAGACAAGGGAGAGCAGTGACGTCACTTTCACACTGGTTTACGACCAGTTTCACTTTCTGGCTGGGAGTCCTGCAGAGTTTACTGGTTTAAATAACAGCTTTCAGATCTGTGCTGAGGTGTGGAAACCTTTGGGCTGGTCTTAGATTGTAGCACAAAATTAAATCGTTGCACATGGAGGAACTGGGACTTGGAGAGGTGAAGTGACGTCTCCAAGGTCAGGCTGTTGGTAGGTCAGTGACAGAGTGAGGAGTAGACCCTGCTCTTATGACTCCCACGCCTGTTCTTTAACCCCAAGACCAACCCAGCCTTTCCTATTGGATCTGACGAAATGACCTAACTGAGCTTTCCGATCTCAAATGTCCGTGATGCTCTGAGATGGTGCATCGTGAGCGTGCGCTAAATATATTGTTCTCTGTGTGCAAAACACATGTCGTCTTGCACAAATGATTAGACAAATCATAGATACCCAGATTTTGCAAATAAGCAGACAACCAAGATAAAACAACTGATGATGCACCACAAAATACACTTTGCTCGTTCATTTGCCAAGTGTAGCTTCAGTTTTAATTATTGATACTAATATTCCCTAGTTATACTACTGAATGTACTGCAGTGTATTTTGCAGAAGTCATGACGTCTTAGTAACATGAGACCATCCTACGACACTTGGCTATTAAATTGTTGCCGAGAAGCAAGGAGAGGAGGCTGTTTTGGGTACGTGGATTATGGGACTTGTGAACTCAAGAAGACTGAATAAACACTAATGAAGTTTGATTGTATATTATAAAATTATTTTAACTGCTAACGGTGATGGGGTTTTACGAACTGAGTTATACTGATGTAAATCTGGAGTATAACTCTATTGGTGGAGTTACTCTGGATTTAAATCAGCATAACTGAGACCAGGAGCTGGCCAATGAGAGAGTATGTATTTGTGTATATAACCCTGAGATGCTGTTTCGATTACGTATTTTGCCCTACACGCTTTTTAAATTTTCTCCAGTTCTTTGAATTCTGGTTTTGTTTAGATACTGTTTTTACACGTCCCCCACAGCATGCCTGCCTCCTGCCCCCCGCCCCCTATTATTTATATCTAAAAAACAGTCAGACACGTGAGACGTGTTGCTTTGTGGCCTGTGGAGAAGCAGAGTTAATTTGGTTTTGATTGATCGTGGGTTTGAGAGGTTTCATCAGTTTTCAAGCCGACCTGTGGCAGGCTGCAGGTCGGTGTGTCTGTCTCTCTCTCACTATATGCAACCCAGTGTTTAGCAAAGCTCACCGCTGTGTGTCCAAGGAGGAGGGCATCGAGCAGACTGGCAGTTAGGACCAGTTCTAAGTTGTAAATCCACAACAGGCAACCCCCCTTCAGGAAAGATATTTATGGAGAAAAGGGGCCAGAAAGTAAATGCAAATGGTAGAAGATATTTGGTCCAAAGTTCTTTTTTTCCCCCCCATCGGCCTTCGAGGGAAACTCTCAAGGAGTCTAAATAAAAACAAAAGTTTGACACCTAAACCGTTTTTAAAGAATAAAAAACCTCTTGACTTCTTAAAAAAATTGTTGTTTGAGAGTAAGTGAAGTTATTTGTAGATGGGGCAAGAATTGAGCCTTCTTTAGCTGTCCTGTAACCTGGATCATCCCTTGGACTCAGGTGTCATGTGAATCAGAAAGTGAAACCGACTAGAAACTGACCATGAAGTTGGCCAGGCTTTTCTGTCCATACGAGTGAAGAACAAACGGTGAACAAAATACAACTCTAATGGGCTTTTTTGTAAGATTCTTTCTGTTTTAATAATCTCAGCTGAGTTTAGTAACCAACAGGGAATTTTCCTGGAAAGCCCTTTTATTTTAGTGTTGCTTTATGCACACAATAAACACAAATAAGTGCACTGTTTCCAACCCCAGACACTAAACAATCATGAGCCTGGCCCTGCAAAATCACAGAATTGGCTAAAACAGCATGAAATTAAAGAACTCACATTCTGAGTTGTTTTCATTTACCTTCTTGTTTTGAAACCCTTAGGAAGCACTTGAGTCACATTTTTCCTTCCTTAAAAAAATGAAACTCCCATATATTCCCATGACTCCAGCAGCTGGGGCTTGCAGCACTGTAATGGTTCCATTTGTTTATAATAATCTATCTGTTCAATCTATTCCGCACCCATTGTCGTGGTACAATATTTCAGCATCTTGGCCAGTTGGGTGATCCTGAGCAAGGAAGAAGAGGCCACACGTGAAAATGGAAGATAAACGTGGAGACCGAAATTTTCAAAGGTAAGTGCCTGGAATGACTTCCTTCCTCTCTTTAGATTGCAGGGACTGGCTCTTAAGCCACGTCTACACGGCACACTTCTTTCGGCAGTGGGCAGGAGAGTACATACTCGGGTGGCCTCCCAGTATAGGTTTAAGTAGCTCTGTGGATGGTGAGGCCTGGCTGAGCAGAGAACAGGCTCTACCAGCCCACTTCCCATCTACATGGCTGTTTTTTGGGGGTTGGTGTCTCCTGCTGCAGAAAAAGCCTCCGGCAACAGGGACAGGCTTCAGCAGTGGGGAGGGCTCAGAGCCTGTCGCTGACACGTTGTACCCACTGCAGTGTGGCTGCAGCCTGCTTTTCACTGCCGGGTGTAGCTACACGTTTCCTACACGCCACCGGAAGTGGTGTGTGGGGTAGACGTAGCCTTCCTCTGCGTGGGCAGTGCTCAGTGTAATGGGGTCACGATCTGGGTTGTGGCTTCTAGGCATGGCTGCGATACAAATCATGAAGAATGTGCCTGAGTATGAATTGACGTGCCTAACGTTAGCCAGCTACATTTGATAACTGTGTGTTCAGAGCTGCTATTAATACATCGCCCAAGGCGAGTGAGGTGCTTTACTGACCGTGAATACAGGGTCCCTGCCCTGAAGGGCTTGCAAGTCTATTTTCTGTTTCCTAAAATGCCCCAATGTAGGTGGGGGTTTGTCTTTAAATAGTATAAAGTCTTGCTAGGCAGCTCTTGAAAAGTAATCTGCTCCCAAGGTATTTTTAACAGAGGGAATCTGGGTTTGCGTTTGTCCTGTGTGAATCCAGTATGCGACACATGCACATGCTGTTTTGAATGCCCCCTAGTGGTAATATTAATTATACATTTCTCGGTACAGGAAACGGCCTTTTATAACTTATTTATCTGGAATCCATAGTGGAAAGATCCGGGGAGGGGGTGTGTATTTGCAGCTGGGAGGAATAAAACTGGTTACTTTTTAGTAGCAAACTTTAAGGTCTCTCCCTTTCCTTAGAAAACAAAGAAAAACTTCCCAAATCCTACGTGAGCAGAATATTATCACACTAGTAATTTAAAATGATCCCTCTCTCCCCAGCCCAGCGAATGTAAAAAAATAAAAATGCTGTATTGAATGATCTTGTGTATATGCACGCTACCGCCCACTCCTGGATGGAATCAGAACTGCTCAACTACATGTGACCCTATCGAAGTCAATAAGCCGGTGTATTAGAGGGAAATGAGAAGGGTTAAAAACGGATTTCGAAGAGCTAATAGCTAAAGATGTAAAAACAAACCAGCAATTCTGTAGGGATATCAAAACCAGGAAGCCTGTGAAAGAATCCGTGGGTCCGTTGCATCATTGGGGTCAAAGGGACCAATTAAGAAAAGTAGGGACATAGCTGAGAAATTCAATGATTTCTTTGCATCAGGCTTCACTGCAGAGGATGTGGGGGAGAGATCTACCCAGATTCGCTCTTTGCTGATAATAAACGTGAGAGACTCTCAGAGATCGAGGTATCAGAAGAAAAAGAATTTGCTGGAGCAAATTTATAATTTAAAAACCAGTAAGTCACCAGGCCCACCTGGTCTGCTCAAGAGTTCTGAGGGAGCTTAAATATGAAGTCATTAAAGCCAGGAATTTAACAAGATGGAAGAAGGGACTGGACATTTATATGGAGATCAGGAATATCCAGAATTATAATTATTTATGATAAAATATCGTGGAAGAGATATTAAGCCTCCTGTTTCAGGGTTTAAGCCAATCTCTGTATTAGGATGAGGAGACATAATGTGGGGGGCAGATTACCCCATATCTTCTACTATGGGGTTCTTATTCCTTCCTGTGAAGCAGCTGGTGTAGGCCACTGTCAGAGACTGAAGACTGGACTAGATGGGCTATGAGTCTGATCCGGTCTGGCAATTCATATGTCATAAGCCCTATACTGCTAACCGTTAAGGGGGATTTTCCTTTAGATCAGCTACTAAGGGCCTCCTGTGCTCTTGGGACTGGAGGATCTGACTCCCGTCTCTGCTGGCATGCTGTTCTGAGTGACCCGGGACTGCAACAGAGCGAGCTAGTGAAGCCTGAGGTGATCACAGAGTAGCATTTTTGTTACCGGTTCATCTCCAGCAAACATCTTTGGGTTCCCTGAAGGAATGTGTCAAGCGTGTATTTATCTTGCCACGGGTAAGGGTCTGTTTTTCACATTCCCGTCAGCTGCCTTAAATGCCTGCAGTCGTTTCCTGCCCTATGTGGGATTTGCTGAGTTCCAAACCAACAAGTCTGCCTGTGGCAGAACCTTGCTGGAATCTCTACTGAGCTGGTGGGTCAAGGGGGCCTAAGAAACCTGCATGTGATCTCCGGAGCTGCAAGGGTCCCCGGGCAGCATGGCCGAGGAAGAGCGGAACAGGACAGGCTGCTGATTGCTGATGGGGACGCTCTGCCATGGGGCTTCGTACTCTCCAGGGGCAGCAGCAGCTTGCTAGGAGGAGCCTATTGTTACAGCTCCCCTAAGCGCCCGAGTCCCAGTTGCAGCAGAATGTCTTGTCATTGGGCAGGGCAGCATCTGTCTGACGCTGGGTGCAAGACCCACGTGATCTAATCCAATCTGGCGCCTATCCCACTGGCCCATCACTGCAGTGTCGCCAGCTCTCGCGACTTTATCGTTCGTCTCATGAGATCTGCTGTCTGTCTTAAAGCCCCAGCTCCTGGAGGAATGAGAATCTGGGCTTTCACGGGGGAAAAAATGAAGGCAGGCTCAAGCCATGGTTGCAGAGGAGAGCTTGAAACTGTGACCCCCGGTGCCCCTGGAAGGTCCAAAAAAGACCCCGAGGTTTATTATTATTTTTAAAATCTCATGATTTTGAAGCCAATCTCGCAATTTTGGGGGCCTGTTTCATGATTTCTGAAGGCTTGGGTGGGTGACGTGGGGGTTGTAGCCCTGCCCGGTACTCTCTCTTAGGATTTCCAGCCTCTCCTCCAATGGGATCAAAGTGACCTGGAGAGCTGAGATCAGCAAGGGGAAACTCAGTACCTAGACATGAAAAACCCTGCGCTCCACTCAACAGCCCAGACACTGATGGGAGGGACTTCGCGAGGCTGCTGCCCCACATCCGTTCTCCTCTGGTGTCTTCCCGTGTCTGTTTCTAAGGTGGCACCCTGGTCACAAGGCAGCGGTGGCTTTGCCTCTGGGCGATTAGGAGAGGGAGGGGGCTGCACCAGGATCTCCACTGACTGAACAGGCTGAGAGATGCTGACCCCGGAGCCCAATCTTGCTGTAAATCCACAGGAACCACATCGACTTTAGTGGGATCTGCCCAATTGCACCAGCGTAACCATGGACAGAACCTGCCCCACTGCTCTGGGAAGATGAGCCCCTGGGTTCATTAGGAAGGGCTGATGGTAACCTCAAACCACCCGTATTTGTGCCAGCTCAGGGGAGGGGCCTGGGCCTTCCTCCTGCTGATCACCATGGTCTGTGTTTGACTCCTGGGATGATGCACGTTACAAAGGCTAAAAGGTTCTTAGTGCCGGGGGGTGAGTGCTGCACACACACAAGCTGCAGCTGCTGTTGGGTGCGACTGCTGCTGGGGTGAGCTGGCTGGGGAGAATTGGAACACGCCAGCCAGGCGCCAATGGTTCCCTGAGGCTTCCCTACAAACCAGGCAATACTTTGCCGGCAGTTTTGGCTGGGTTTTATAGGCAAACCGATTTCTCTCCTATGCCCAGTCTTCCTATTACATAGCAGCTTGTTCCAGGATGACTGGAGCACAAGTCAAAAGAACTGGGGCTTGGATTCCAGCGGGTGTGTCGCTCTCATGGCGCATTCCCCACGGGGGAGCTTTATTTTCTGTGATTTCCACCGTGGGGCTGGGGGAGCGGGGTGGAATGCCAGGTACATCGCTGGCGTTCAACTGCCCCAGGCCAATGGCTCCTGCGAAGGGGGCTGGGGGAGGAGTTCAACTGCCCATTCTCAGAGACACCCCCAAGTAGCCTCCACCCAGCTGAGGGGCTGAAACTCGCACCAGGCTGGCTGGGGTCATGTGCATCACAAGGATCACACCCTGCCTAGGCTTGGCCACCTGATCCTCCCCCACGCACTGGAGTTTGACCCAAGCCAGAATTGTGCCCGCTCAGATCCAGGGCCAGGTTCACGTGCAGCAGCGGGGAAGGTTGCACCTGCCTCAAGGTGCTGATGGTGGCTGCAGGAAAAGGCATGTGATGTCTGTGCTTTGCAAAGCAGAGGAGGAGCTGCTGGTCAGGCACCAGGGACTGCCCAGGTGCTGGAGGCGGGGAAGCAGGGGGTGAGGGTAGGGCAGGGATGGGGGAGGGGGTCTCTCAATCTCTTGGGGGTTTGCTGCTGATACCGCTGACCCATGATGTTGCCTCCCTGCAGTGCCATCTGTGGAAGAGCCTCCCCCTTCCTGGGGGCCAGAGATCCAGCGGGAGCTGGGGGAAGATGATCCATGCTGGTGCAGGGGCTGGAGGGCCTGGCTGCAGGGGAGAGAGAGTGAGAGAGCTCGGCTGGGCTGGCTGGGCCCAGCAGCCGCAAGGGGAGAAGGCAGGACCAGGAGCAAGGGTTGAGAAGGAACAAAGGGGAATTTAGGTTGGGTCTCGGGCACCCTCGCTCACCACGAGAATCTGGGAGCATCAGCGTCTTCCCGGCAAGAGCTCTCCCCTGCCTGCCAGCCCATGTTTCCCGTTGCTCATTCCCTCCCGTTGGCCCCAGCTCCATTCGGAGAGTTCTGGGAATGACAGAAATCGGGGTCTCTGGAGGGGAGCAGGAAACGAGCTGAGTGTTCCTCAGCCGGTTCTTGGGGTGAGGTGGTTTGAAAGCAAAGGGCATTTCCCCGCTAGGGCCGGCTCTGGAGTGACCCCTGCTGTAGCTCCAGGGGCTTCCTCTGCTCTGCTCAGAGCCAGGCCTGGACCCAGGCGTGGCATGATGGCGGCTGCGGTGCTGGAGGGGTTGAGGCAAGATGGAAAGGCCGGGTCTAGATGGGTGGTGAGGAGTAAGGATCCCAGGGGCCTTTGGCAAGTGTTCAGTGTTAGCTCTGGGGACCATCCTCCACTGGATCACCTGACCTTCACTTTCGGTCCTAAAGGGCTGGGTAGCTGCCCCATGGATGGACGATGTGACGTACGTGGATAGATAACAAAGCCCGGGCAGGATCTTTCCAGATGCAGGACACTATAGAAAGGTATGTGCTCCCCTTACATAAGCGGGACCTTCTGTGCACTACACTAGCCTGCCCTTAGCCACCTAAACCCCTCACCTTCCCCTACATGGCAACCGCAGGACTAGAACTCAACTCCCCTGCTCCCTTCTCCCGGAGCTAGAGGAACCATCTCCATTTGGCACTAGCACTGTAGGGCCTATGACACACAGTTGAGGAGTTCTGATTCCATCCAGGAGAGGGCAGTGATGCACCCTAGCTAGCTCCTTGCAACCTTATCATCACGCCTGCCTCTGAAAAAGGAGGACGGGCAATTGGAGTGGGTGCAGAGAAGAGCCACAAAAATGATTCAAGGGCTGGAGAAAACGTCTGACAGCGAGAGACTTAAAGATGTTGAACTTATCGAAAGGCCAGAGAAGTGCCTCCGTTATGGCATATAAGTCCCTTCTTGGGCAGAAAAAACTGGGTACCAAAGCTCTCTTTAGTCTAGTAGAGAAAGGCATAACGAGAACCATGCGTGGGAGCCAGGCAAATGAGATTAGAAATAAGGCCCTGTGTTTTACCAGTTGGAACAAACCCCAGAGGGCAATGGTGGATTGTCTTTCTCTTGGGGTCTTCAGCCCCAAATGGCTGCCTTTCTGGAAGTGATGCATTAGCCAAACACAAGTTCTGCGGGTGCTTGCTTACGTCCATTCCAAGGAGGTGTGTGTGCCCCGTGTGCACAGCTGCTGAAAGGTTTTTCCCCTAGTGGTACCATTCGGGTCGGCCCAGGCGCCCCCTGGGGTCGCACCTTCATGGCGCTGCGTATGGGGCCCTGCCGACCCCCTGCCTCTTCAGTTCCTTCTCACTGCCCATGAGGATCGTTGGCGCTCTCTCTCTCTCGTTCGCACCTCGAGCGATCCCCTAGTGGACTCTTCGTTTTAATCTGTAAATAGTTCAAACGGTTGTCGGTAGTTTTTAATGGTAGTCTAGTTCTTAATTACAATCCCCAACCCGGGGTTCCCTACCCCGTTCCCCTTCTTTTCTCCGGGACCGGGGCATGCCTCGGTCTCAAGGGTTTAAGCTGGGTGCGGTTTGCCAGAATCTATTAAAAAACCCAACAAACCAGACTGAAAGGCCTTCCGGTGTCACCTAAAGAGTTTCTTCGCGGATCACATCCTGCATCCGAACTTGCTCTGACTTGGCAAAGGTGCCAGCCCCCGTGCTGACAGCGTACTCCAGGAGGATGCATTCGGCAGAGCGGTGCGTCAATCGGGAGCTCTGACCCCTCCTCTGAGGAACTGCTTGGGAGTCACTTACTTGGAATGGACATGCGCAATCACTCGAAGAAGAAAAACTGGTTCCCTACCTCTTGTAACTGTGGGTCTTGGAGATGTGTTGCTCATGTCCAGTCCAAGGCCCACCCGCCTCCCCCTCTGTCAGAGCAAAGCCGGTAAGAAGGAACCAAAGAGGTGGTGGATCGGCAGGGCCCTATAAGCAGTGCCATAAAGGCACGACCCCAGGGGGTGCCTGGATCGGCCTGACGGGGACTGCGAGGGGGAAAACCTTCCAGCGCCTGTCCGTGGAATGGACCTGAGCATCACAGAACTGGGGCAGCTGGGTGGAGTGTAAGGGCCGGGGTGATACAGGAGGTCAGAGCAGAGGATGGAATGATCTCTCCTGGCCTTAAAAATCTCTGAATCTCTTGGGGTTTGTCGTACTGTCCATCACCGAGGTATCTGAGCCCCTCGGCTGCCCTCCGTGCCCGGTGCTCACTGCTCCCAGGAGCTGTGCGCTGTTGTTGAACCCCAAGGGGGAGGGAGTTGGGAAAAGGGGGGGGGGGTCTGTCGCATTTCCCCTCCCCCCAGTTTATTCAGCGAGCAGTAGCGTATTCAGTACCTCAGCGGAGCCTTGGCAGCTCTCTGGGAGCAGCCAGTTGTAATTTACACAAACAAAAATAAACTAATTGTCATGTTCAATTTACATAAAAGAAAAAAAGCCCAGCATGCCTGGCAGTCCTTGAGAAGCGAATAATATAAATAAACCCGTCCTGAGCACCCCCTGCTCCTCCCGCCCCCCAGTGCTAATGGCCTGTCTACCCCCGCCCCGCCCCGCCCCGCGACAATATGCAATGGGTTTTGCAGTGGTAGCCATGTTAGTCCGGATGCGGCTGCTATTTTATTGGTGATCCAGTAGCATCTGAAGACCCCTGCTGAGAACAGGTCCCCATTGTTCTAGGTGGTAATAAATCTGTGGAGTTTACCTATCTCATAGAGCTGGAAGGGACCCTGAAAGGTCATCGAGTCCAGCCCCTGCCTTCACTAGCTAGACCAAGTACTGATTTTGCCCTAGCTCCCTAAGTGGTCCCCCTCAAGGATTGAACTCACAACCCTGGGTTTAGGAGGCCAATGCTCAAACCACTGAGCTATCCCTCAGTGTAGGTGGTGTGTAGACATGGAATGAGAGATGCCCCCTGACCCCAGGGAGCTTACAGTCTAAATAGGCCAGGCAGGTGCAGGATGAGAGGGGACACAGACGTGAAACTTTCCCAGGGTCACACAGCAAGTCAGTGGCAGAGCCAGAAACAGATTGCTGGGACCCCTGTTTATGCCAGAAGCCAGACTAGCTGATCAGAATGATCCCTAGGAATCCAGGAACATGGGTCTCTGCCGGCCAGCCCAGGGTCCCACCCCCTAAACACTACACTGCCTTGTCAGGCTGGGAGTCTGGCACAATGGCTGTGAAGTGCTTTGAGATCCTCCAGGGAAGGGGGCAACAGCAGAAGCAATGACCAATCTGATACTGACGTAAGCCGGCTGGGCTGGGGGCGGCTGTCTATCGTCTCAGGGCTCTGTTTGTGCTAGCGGCTCAATAAGCTTTGACAAAGAATCGGATCGTTCCTTTTATTAGCATTTCACTTAACCCCCCCCCCCCCAACTCTTTCTTCCCAGTGAACGAAGGCAGGGAGCAGCACGTCAGCTTTTTGGCTTATTCCGTATTGATAGATTTAATTGTGGCCAACAATTAAATTTTATTGATAGGGATTCAAATTGAGGCAAAAAACCTTTAATGGAAAAGAAATGAGCTGTGGAGGGCGGGGGGGAAACCCAGCACCAACAAATCCCGTCCGCTCTCATCGGGAAATAAGGAATTGGGGAGGAAAAGCGGGAGATAGATTTGTATTTTGATCCCCCCACCTGCCTTTAAAATATATTTCTGGCTGTTGAATCCAGTGGCTGGTGGGTAGTTGGACTTGGGGGCTTTCTGGGCTGCGATTAGCAGTGGCTATACAGCCGTCCCCCGTGCATTTGACAGAATCAAATGGACAGATCTCCCCCCCCGCCACCAAAGAAGACATCAATAATGACATCATAAAGCAAAACCAGGCCCAGCCTGCCTACCGGAGATGGGTTTGAGAGATTCCCTTGTGTTCCAGCTGCTGTGTGAGGAGCAGCCTCGGACCCACACTGAATCCAAGCAAACCCAACCAGAAATCAAGGCGTGGGAGCCCGGCACAGACAGCGTTCAGATGGGAGGATCTGGCCCAGAGATGGGCAGAGCTGTGTTTAGCAGGAAGCCAGCCGTGTGTCACAGCTACTGTAGCAAATATTTACTCTCAAAAGCTCCTGGCTATGAGCAGATACCGAATACCGCGTTCGGCGCTCTGCAAGCCGGTTTAAATCCAGGGTAATGCCATGGGTAGCAGGAGCCTGGCGTTTAGCTCAGCAAGAGGCAGCTCGGCCCAGTCGTTTGGTGGCTAGCCTGGCGTGTAAGGGACCCCGATTCAATTCTCAGCTTCATCGAAGACTCCTTGGGCAAGTCACTTCGTGGCTCTGTGCCCCCAGGGCCGGCGCAACCCATTAGGCGACCTAGGCAGTCGCTTGGGCGCTGACATTTGGGGGGTGGCGACCGCAGCGGCTGAACATCTGGCTGCCGCAGTCGTCGGTGGTCTTTCGGGGGCGGGACCTTCCACCGCCTCTGTCGGGGGTGCCATTTTGGGGGCGGGACCTTCCGCTGCCTAGGGCGCCAAAAAGGCTGCGGGCGCTCCTGTGTGCCCCAGGTGCCCGATGGGGGCCGTAGAAGGCCCCAAGCTAGTTGAGGATTTACACAGTCCCGTTCATCCATGGGATCCCAACGTTCTTTGCCCCCCAGGGCGGCAATGCTGGTCCCTGTCTGTCTGCTTGCCCAGTGCTCAGCCCTTTGGACTCCCCCACCACTGCTGGGTGACCAAACAGCCGTGGCAGCGGCAAACACCCTGTGCCAGTCGCTCAGACGGCTGCCCCCGGCCTATCAGCCGCAGACCTGGCCACAGCGCAACACGCGTCCGTGGCCTCCAGGCTGCGGCTCACATCAGAGTTAGGAACGAAGCCACATGCCCCGAAGACGCACCAACTGGTGCAAATCACAACTCCAAGTGGTGCAAAGCTCAGGCATACAGGGACCCATGAGTGCATCACCCCAGGGCTCTGCCCTTTGGATCCCCACTGGACAGAGAACAGTTCCACGTCTCAGTACTGCTATTCAAAGCCCTCTGTCTCCTTCTCTTCATGACCATGCGTTCCCTGTACAGCTACACTCCACTGGGACAGTGGAACTGTTGGCCCATGGGGAGGGGCTGAGTGCAGGAGACTGAGGAACTCATGGCCACAAGAGACCACGGGCCTCACCGCAGTCAGGACCAAATGCAAAACCCAGCTCTGAGCCTTAGCCTTTCCTCAATGAGTTCTTCACGCGATGGGCTCACTGACTTGCACTCCTGCCTCGCGCTCTGTACGTTCACCCTCGTGCATGTCCATCCAGAGACATGCTGCCCTCCTCCCTGTAGCCATGCTATCCACGCCCACCTCTCATCAGCCCCCCATAGACACATGCCCACCCTCTTGCACGCCATTAACCAATCTAGTGTTTTCTGGACAAGATAGAGGGAAATTGTCATTGTTGTTTCTTGTTTTAATTGCTCGGGAGGTGCCTGGTGACGGGGCCATTACAATGGACAGTCTGGCCCAGTGATCTGCTTCTTTCCTCGGTGCCTGAGGCCTGGAATGCCAGCTTGGCGATGGGCACAACCAGCCATGGACATTCTTGTCGATTGATTGTGTCGCGAGTGAGCACCGACCTGTAAACGGGCTCCCGCACTGACCAGCCTCCCTGGATCCCTATGCCCCGGACCCTGGGCAGGCCGCATCAGTCTCTATTCATGGTCATTCATTGGCCTGCTGCTGGCAGTGGATGGGCAGCGTCTCTCCAGCCCCGCTGGGGCTAGGACTGAGTGGCAGGATTCACCGACGGGAACGTCAGAAGGTGAAGTAGGGGTGTGAGCCTGAGGCACGCGGGGGCAGACTCTGCAGGGGGAGTGGGTGGGAGGGCAGGGGGACGCAGACTGGGCGCGCCCGAAGAAAGGATGCGCTGGGATCATGCTCCTGGCAGGGGGGCTGGGTCGGCCATGGGGAAGTAGCAGGAGGAGGGGTGCTGGGGTGTCTAAAGGGCAGCTAACCCTTTTCCCGCTCTGCAGTGACTTGCCCTGGGGCCTCTAAAATTCCTCCCTCCTTCGAAGGGTTCCAGGGCAAGCTGGAAAAATCAGCCACCGGGGGCTGCTCAGGGTCCCCTTGGCAAGATGGGCCCTGAAACAGCTGCCTGCAGACACCCGGTGGCAGCGGCCACCAGCCACAGCGAGAGAGGCAGGGCGCCCCCTGCTGGCCTCTGGTATCTCCAGGGCTCCTGTGCCCGGGAACCCCTTCCTTGCCCATGGCCTCGCTGCCAGGGGCACCTACCCACTCACGATAGCTCGCAGGACACTGGGAGAGCTCACAAGGGGGACGCGCTTCCTGCCCCCCTCCGAGCTTCAGGGCGAGGCCATGCTGTATTCCTGCCCCCCCCCACGGCCTCTGGCTCAGCATCCCTCAGCTGTGGGGCTGGGGGCCGGGCCCAGCACCTCAGGGGGAGACTCATTCCCTGGGCCTGTTGAAGGAAAATCCCCTCCGAAGCTTGTCCCGTCCTCACCTCGCCGGCCCCCTCCCCCTCTCCGCAGCCATCGCTCCCCCACTTCCCAGCTAGTTACCGGCCAGCAAGCGTATTAGTGGATTTGCAGAAGGCTTTGGAGCTCAGCCTAATGCAGCGCTGGAGCCAATGGCCATTGCTCCAGGAGCCCAGGCTGCCAAGTGCTAATAGGGCCATTTGGTGCCATTCTTCAGCATCGGTGATGGGGGAAGGGACTGGACCATCGCACCACAAGAAAGCGTATTACTACTGTAACTTTGGCTGTAGACCCCCAAGGCCCCCGCTGCGATCAGTGCCCCAGGGGTGCTAGGAGCTGTACATATAGCTTATTTTGAGACAGATCCCTACGAGCGAAGGTCTCGGTCCTGCAATGAGACCTAAAATTTGAGGCACAGTGGGCTGATGAATGAACATGAGAAGCGGAAGGGGGGTGGCGGGGGGAAAAGGTGATGGGAGCAGGTGAGTTTGCATAGCGGGTAACTTGGATTTCTTAGCTTCCCTTAGCCTTTGCCTTCCACCCCTGGAAAAAGTGGAATCGTCTTGGCGCTGCCTCGGCAGGTCACTGAACGGGTATTTCCTGTGATCACTGAAGAGCGAGCAGCAATTGTTGTGCCTCCCAGGATCCTCCCCTGCTGTCTCTCTCTGCAGCTTCCCGTCATCCGGGTCTGGGCACTGCGTGTTGCGCACTCGGAAGCCTTTGTCATAACACTTTAAGTGAGATGTTGCGGGCATTTAATTTAGATTTACTTCGACAGGTTGTGTCCGTTCATTAAATATCAATTGATTGTTTGGACAACACTTCCTTGGGTTTATTGTGTTTCTGCGAGACAAATCAAATTGCCATGTCATTAACCCACAGCTATGCAATCCATACATAATGATGGTCTTATTAATACAGTCGAGTTACAAGGAAGTTTTAGGCAATTAATATTTGTGGGCTAGTTTGTATCAAGTTAATTATGTCAGGGTTATGTTAACAATGCGGACATCTGATAAGCTGGGTAATTAACGTCTTTCTAGTTAGCATCTTCCCTGATGCCAGTTAAATGTCGGCCCTGTCTTTGTGGCCATGCTGACTTTAATTACATGTGTATTACAGATGGATTCGTTTGTTACATGATAACTACATTCACAGGCTTGTCATACCTCAGTGATCCCTGTATAAACAGCTGCCATGGTCCATCTCAGAGGTGGCTGCATTTCAGTGATAGGTGCGTGATCTCTTTATAAACAGTTGCCAGGTTTCCTCTCACAGGGGGCTGCATTTCAGCAGGAGGTGAATAAGCCTCCGATGTATTTTCTGCTTAACTTTTGGTGTAATAAAAAGCATCCAGGGTATTATTTAAGAATGTCTAGATGCCCTGCTACAGCCAGGGTGCCATTGTGCTAGGCATTGTACTTACACATACTAAGGACACGCTGGCACTGAAATTGCGGCATCGGCGTAGCTGCGCTGCTATAGAGCTTTAATGAAGACACGCTATGCCGATGGGAGAGCTCTCCTGTTGGCTTAGTTAAGGGTATGTCCAGACTACCTGCCATATCGGCGGGTAGCGACAGATTTATCGGGATCGATATATCGCGTCTCGTCTAGACACGATATATCGATCCCCGAACATGCTCCCCGTCGACTCTGGAACTCCACTAGAGCGAATGGCGGTAGCGGAGTCGACGGGGGAGCCCCCGCCGTCGATCCCACGCCGTGAGGACGGGAGGTAAGTTGGAATAAGATACGTCGACTTCAGCTACGGTATTCCTGTATCTTACATTGACACCTCCCCCCAGTGTAGACCAGGCCACAGTCACCTCCCCGAGAAGCTGTCTACATGCAGGGTTTGGGCGGTGTAACTGCATCGCTCAGGACTGTGGACTTTTCACACCGCTGAGCGACAGAGTTATTCCGCTAGAGGTCTGTTGTGTAGATCAGACCGAAGAGGCAGCCGGCACCCTGAAGAGTTTACAATCTAAACGGGCAATCCAGATTTATTATCCCTATTTTACAGTTGGGACAGGTCTACACCACAGACCTCCAGCGGTATAACTCCATTGCTCAGGGGTCTGAAAAATCCACCCCCGAGTGATGCAGTTATGCCGACCTAAGCCCTGGTTGTAGGTACGTTACCAGTTTTGGTTGGACGTATTCCTGGAGGTTTCTGCACATGACAGAATCAGGAATTAAAGCTTCATCTTTAATTCCTGGAAACTCCAGGCCAATCCTGGACGACAAGGAGGGCGTCTCCTGTCCACGTAGCGACCCCCTTTCGCGGAGGTGGATTAACGATGCTGACCTAGTAGCATCTTCACTGAAGCAGCTGTGCAGCATTTTTAAATGTAGACCTGCCCTGGGACATGGGGTAGATTAAGCATCTTGCCCAGGAAGTCTGGGACTAGAAGGCAGACCTGAAACCCAGTCCGCACTTTAACCACAAGATCATCTTTCTTGACTATTCAAATGATTTGTTTAAGTTAATTTGGTTTTGTCACATTAATAGCAACGGGCAGAAACGGACTTGACTGGGAGCTGTGGGGTTCCGCACCTCTCAGGATCAGCCCCACAGGAATTAGAGACGGGACAAATCCCCATCTCAAGCCTCTTCTCCGGCCTCAGGCAAAATTGCTGTGTGGCCCCTGGCTGCCTGTCCTGCCACGGCCAGTGCACACAGGACTGCCAGTACAGGCGAGTCTCATCTTACGTGGGGGTTCCGTTCTGCGGTCAGCGCGTAAAGCGAAAACTGCGTATAGTGAAACACTCATTGAGTTGAATGGCGGGCGGAATTGCCCACACTACAGGTACAGTATTAAAATTGTTATTTTCTCTTTTTTTTTGTTTTTGCCAACCACGTAAAGCTGAAATCGCGTCTGTTAAATGCGTGTAAGATGCGACAGACCTGTATATTACCTAGAGAGTGTCTTGTTCCCAGTGCTCCCAGAGCTGGGATGCCATCACTTCCCTTCCCAGGCTCAGAGGTCTGACAGTCAAATGGTGCCCCCTGATATTCATCCCGTTCCTCCTGCCTAAATGATCCCTCTGTCTCCGGACCATCCCGCTGTTTGGAGATGGGCTCTCATGTCCTCACAGCTAGTCATTGTGTTAGCTGTAATATGCATCTTAGGGCCTGAACCAGATCCCCCTGGAAGCCAATGGAAAGATTCACTTACTTGTATGGGCATAGGAGCAGGACCTTAGTTTGTTTAATCTTTCACCATACTGTGCCCCAGCTTTGCCCTCCCCATCCAATAGCTGTGCTTCCCCCAGGCGCGTTCTCTTCCTTGCCCGTGTTTCTGACCTCTCTGGCCTCACCACATCGTTAGTTTAGAGCTTGTGTTATTTCAGGCCCAGAAATAGCCTCCCATGGCATAAATCGAAACGTAGGTTCAAACACTGAGGTGTCCGGGTGTGTTCCGGCTTCCTGCAGAACCCAAACACCGATCCTTGGAAATGATTCATTTCTTTATTTTTGTTTAGCCCCTTAGGCACCTGCAACCAGATTGCATGCATCAAGGTGTAATGTGCTCATCAGTAAAGGGTCAGGAAGGAAGCATCAATCAATGATGACCCACAAAATCCAGATGAAACACATACGTCTCCACGGTCAGCTCAGATGATGGTCCTTAAATCGGGTTAGTCCTGCATGAGGGGAAGCATTGTGGTCAGAACAAGATGACCCGTGAACCAAATGTCATCTGGCAATATGGCCACCCCAGGAATCCCTGGTAACAGTGAGATGAAGACTTTTTGGAAACAGCCAGAGGCCAAAGATAAACCCAAAAGGCATCCTTTGAAACTGAAAGAGCCCGTGTGGCTGAGAAAAGTCATGCGGTTCTATGAGTAAGGGGCTAACCGTATCTGGAGATATCCCTGGTGTAGATCCAATTTAGTGAACACAGTTAAACCAAGACATTGTGCTGCCGGTTCTTCTACAATCGGTAGAGGATAGAAGTTGGGTCTGATGGCCTTGTTCACTTGGTGCAAGCCCACACGAAAGCGTAGTTCCCCTTCTATCTTTTTTGCAACAACAAGGTTTGACACCCACGGTGGGGAGTCAGCTGCTTCTATCATGTTCTCTTGAGCAAGCGAGAAATCTCTGTGACTATGGCATACTTGAATGCCAGGGCGGGGCTGTGGAATGGTTGTATAATTGGGGTGGCCAGTGAATCCACCCATGGATGATACTTATAGCGACGACAACAGTTGAGTCCAGAGGAGACCTCAGGGAGTACGTCTCTCCAATCATTCCCCACAAGTTGGATTTCTGTGTTCTGTGAGCCTAATACTTTAAAGCCCAGTGCCTGGAACAGATCCTGCCCAAGAAGGTTGGCCCCAGAATGGGCCACGTAAAATGGGAATGCTCCCACATCTTGTTGATGATACGTCACGGGGAGATCCATCCCCAGCAAAGCGAAGTTGGCATTGCCGTATCTGGATCGGTTGGACTGCGCTGGCCGCAAGGCAAAATAGGCAAAATATGTATGGTATGCGGTGTAGTTTATGAGTGAGACTTGTGCTCCAGTGTCCACCAGCAGTGGTATCTCCACACCTGCTATATGGCATGGGCAGATTTTAAAACTCTCCCAGTGCCGTGTCACTGAGTTGATCCCCTCAGGCATGGAATCTTCCTCCAGCCCCTGGTCTTTCAGGTAGGTGATGGCTGGGGCAGAGTGGACCATAGAATCATAGAAGATTAGGGTTGGAAGAGACCTCAGGAGGTCATCTAGTCCAACCCCCTGCTCAAAGCAGGACCAACCCCAACTAAATCATCTCAGCCAGGGCTTTGTCAAGCCAGGCCTTAAAAACCTCTAAGGAAGGAGATTCCACCACCTCCCTAGGTAACTCATTCCAGTGCTTCACCATCCTCCTAGTGAAATAGTGTTTCCTAATATCCAACCTCGACTTCCCCTACTGCAACTTGAGACCTTTGCTCCTTGTTCTGTTACCTGCTACCACTGAGAACAGCCTCGCTCCATCCTCTTTGGAACTCCCCTTCAGGTAGTTGAAGACTGCTCTCAAATCCCCCCTCACTCTTCTCTTCTGCAGACTAAACAAGCCCAGTTCCCTCAGCCTCTCCTCATAAGTCATGTGCCCCAGATACCTGATAATTTTCATTGCCCTCCGCTGGACTCTTTCCAATTTGTCCATATCCTTTCTGTAGTGCGGGGCCCAAAACTGGATGCAATACTCCAGATGTGGCCTCATCGGTGCCAAATAGAGGGGAATAATCACTTCCCTCGATCTGCTGGCAATGCTCCTGCTAATGCAGTCCAATATGCCGTTACCTCTCTTGGCAACAAGGGCACACTGTTGACTCATATCCAGTTTCTCATCCACTGTAATCCCTAGGTCCTTTTCTGCAGAACTGCTGCTAAGCCAGTTGGTCTCTAGCCTGTAGCGGTGCATGGGATTCTTCTGTCCTAAGTGCAGGACTCTGCACTTGTCCTTGTTGAATCTCATCAGATTTCTTTTGGCCCAATCCTCTGATTTGTCTAGGTCACTCTGGACTCTATCCCTACCCTCCAGCATATCTACCTCTCCCCGCAGCTTAGTGTCATCATCGAACTTGCTGAGGGTGCAATCCGTCCCATCATCCTGATCAATAATAAAGATGTTGAACAAAACCGGCCCCAGGCCTGACCCCTGGGGCACTCTGCTTAATACCAGTTGCCAACTAGACATCGAGCCGTTGATCACTATCCATTGAGCCCGATGATCTAGCCAGCTTTCTATCCACCATCTGGTAAAATGGTGAAGTTTTCCACAATGCTGGTGCATTTGTCCCTGGACTGGACACTCCCGGAGCCCTGATGGTGAGGGGCTCAGCCAGAGTTGCTGCAGCTGCTGATTGGGACGATCCCCTCTGTCACCCATGTGGGTACCTGAACTTGGTCACTAAGCTGAACTGGGGTGGCTGCGGTAGTGGATGGGTGCCCCTGAAGAAGAACCTGTGGGGGTCTGGCTCATAGGTTGCATGTTCAAATTGACAGCCCATCTCCACTGCCCTGTGGAGTGTCCGGGAATCTGGTTCCACCAGGAGGCGCTTGTGCAAGCGTGGGGGAGGGAAGGGGACAAAATCCACTCCAGAAACTGATCCTGAGTCATCTCATCAGTCAGGGTTGCAAATTTTCACATAACTGCCAGTTCCCAGAGGCTGGCTACAAACTGACCGACTGATTCCCCGGGGAGTTGCGCTTGCCACCGAAACGTAAGATGTTTGAGTGCAGCCTTGGGCGTGGGGTGAAAATGTCCTGCTAGTGCCCTTACCACCCCCTGGTATGCTGCGCCTGTCTCCAGAGTGGAGGAGATCCAAACGCCTTTGGTACCTAGCATGTGGCGTGCGTCGGCTCGCTTCAGGTGTCACTTCCAGACCGGCTGCCATCCAGGACACATCGAATGTTGCGATCCAGCCGGTCCATGGCAAGGGTGGGTCCCGTGGTAGCATCAGGAATGAGGCAGATGCGAGCACAGGAGCTGGGAATTGCATGGCAGGCAGTGGCACATGCAGGTCCAACATCCTTTTGCCACTGTGGTATCCCAGTAACTTGAAGAACGCTTAGGTTTAAATGCAAAGAAGAACAAACTCTATTCCAGGGATGTAACGGGGGATATGACAGAGGTCTGTAAAATCATGAATGCTGTTGGAGAAATTGACCAAGGAAGTGTTATTTACCCCTTCACATAACATAAGAACTAGGGGTCACTTAATGAAATGAATAGGCAGCAGGATGCTGTGAAGGCCAAGACTAATGCAGGGTTCAAAAAAGAACTAGCTAAGTTCATGGAGGACAGGTCCATCAATGGCTATTAGCCAGGATGCTCAGAGATGCAACCCCTGATTGCCAGACGCTGGGAGTTGATGATGCACATCACTCACGATGGCCTGTTCTGCTCATTCCTTCTGGGGCACCTGGCACTGGCCACAGTCGGCAGACAGGGTACCAGCTAGATGGACCATTGTCTGACCCAGTCTGGCCGTTCTTCTGTTCTTATGACTGCCACCAGGGGGCCACCTCCTGGCTCCACTTCCTGGTTTCTTAAAGGAGCCACACCTCATAAGCAGCAATTCCCACATACGACATGTGTGTGTGTACGTATGTCCCATGGGCTGCGGGGACTGGGAATTGCTCCCTAAGAATTGTGGCGCAGCCACTGCTGTTTATTACATTGGGTCAGGGTCTCTGTTCCTAAAGCCAAGGGTGAGCGCCAGTGGGTGGGTGCTTATAACAGACCCTCGGTGCGATTCTTCGCTGGCTCCTGCTGATGTCGATCAGGAATAGCTCCACTGAGGCCAGTGTGAAACGAGTGTAAGCGAGGGGGGAGTCGGACCCATCAATCTCAGTCTCTTGGCTCTGTCAGCTCTGGTCCTGAGGCTCTCTCGGTCCGGTGGAGCCTGTGTTCGTCTGGTGCCCTCTTCGTGTGTCTCTCCCTCCCTCCGGAGAGTCATAAATAAAAGATTCGCCTTATGTACCTGGCCTGTTTGTCTTTGTGAAATATTCATTGGCTGCTGATTAAGTTTTAAGTAAGGGTCCAGCCATCCAGGTGTGCTGCTGGGCTCCAGCTGCTAGGGAAGAGATGGCACATGGAGTCTCTCCTCATCACGTCTGACCCCCCCACCTCCCCTTCTGCTGTACGCCCCCCTGGGGTCCAATGCAGGGGATATTGGGTAGGTTGCTGCGCCCTCAAGATTATAGACTCGAGTCCCATCTCCGTGCTGGTTGAGGGGGTGTTTCCATTCATCCCTCCCCATCCTGCTTAGATTGTCGGGAACAGACACTCTGGCATGTCTCCAGGCAGCTTCTGCTACCAGTAAGCCATGGCCTGACCCTGGCTGCTAGTTACTGCCAGCCGGGGTCACAGCGAGCGAGCGGAGGGAGGGGAGTGGGCGCAGGGCTGTTCCTGGCTCTGCCACCGGGCGCCCTCGCAGGTGAGACGCTGAGGATGGGAACATGGGCCTGTGCCCCGCCTCTCTAGCTCTGTCCTGGTGGGTAGAGAGAGCCTGGTTTTGCAATTGGTGGTTTTCGATCTTGGTCCTATGGGGAAGGTCGACTGTGGTCAGCCCTGGTTTTGGGGAGGGCTCGCTGGTGGCTCAGCAAGGAGAGGAGGGTGCTGATGCCTGAAGGAGAGAGCTTTACTGGCAAGTGCTGCTCCAGCCTTTATGTGAAATAGGGGTTAATGGGACAAAACCCCCTCAAACAGTCTGGCTGAGGATTGCCAGCCCTGTCACGCTGCCGTGTTTCACTCACTCGGGTGCTGGGGATGTGCGGCACCCAACAATTCTGTCTCCTGAGGGCTGTAATACGTTGGTCTAATTCTGGTTGTGGGGCTGGGTGTAAGTTAGTGGCCTGTGGTACACAGGAGATCAGACTACATAATTGGGGAGCACAGGCGCCAACTCTGGGGGTGCTCTGGAGCTGGAGCACCCATGGTGAAAAAAATAGTGGGTGGTCAGCACCCGCTGCCACAGCTGTTCTGTGGTGCTGCTGATCAGCTAATTCGGGGCGCCGGCAAACAGCTGATCTGGGAGGTTGCCGAATAGCTGTTGGGCAGCTTGGGGAGAGGGGCTTGGAGAAAGGCAGAGACCAGTGAGCGGCAGGTAGGGTGGGGGCCTCGGGGAAGGGGGCGGAGCAGGAAGAGACGGAGCAAAGGCGTGGCCGTGGGAGAAGGGGGTGCAGTGGGGGCGGGAACTCAGGCAGAGCAGGAGTGAAGCACCACTAGGGAAAAGTAAAAGTCGGCGCCTATGCTGGGGAGTCTCTTCAGGCCTTAAATGCTATGCTAGCCGATCTCCCATGCGCCAGAGAGTTTCCCAGGAGGAGGGGAGACAAGACCTGAATTGCTGATGTGAAAAAACAAGCAGAGTGGAAGCCCCCCCAATAGGGTTGCCAGCTCTCCAGGACTGTCCTGAAGTCTCCAGGAATTAAAGTTTAATCTGTAATTAAGGAGTCTATCATGTGATGAAACCTCCAGGAATACGTCCAACCAAAACTGATAACTCTACCTTGCAGCCCTTTAATTCAGCACCAAACAGGCCGGTCTGGTCTTTCTAACCCACCACACAGTCCAAAAATGACCCAACCCCAATTCTTTTTCCCATCATGAGTCTTGTTCAGTATAGAATAAAAGTCACTCTGGGTAAAATTTTCAAAAGTGCGCAAGGGCCACATTCGTAGAGCTCCGTAGGCATCTACAGCCGATTACTGATTGCTTTCAATAGTCGTTAGGCACCTAAAGACCACTGGCCTGGGGCCCAGTGACAAGCACCTCAAGTGAGACTTAGGGCACTTTTGAAACTTTTCCCCTTTGCCTGGCGGCCTGGGATTGATCTTTGCATCAGTGAGGAAAAGACCCAGCCCACTGCCCTGCAATGCAGCAAATGAGCGATTAAGGCGCTCTCATTGCTTCTTGCAGCGCTGTCTGTCTTCCTAATATCAGTGCGATTATTATGATTTAATATTGAGAGGGCGGTAGTGCCCAGTGACCCCCAAGCAGGAGCGAAGCCCCGTTGTGCTAAGGACATGCTCCAAAGCGGGGGTGAATGCCCCAATTCTTACGAAAAGTGCCACTGGCTCCCCATGGTCCAGGCGGAAGGGGCAAGGCTGCTGGTCCCCTTGGAGAGAGCATCACATAGCGGGATGAGAGCCGCCTGTGCCTCTGAACCAGTGGGGATCTGACCCTGGGGGAGTCGTGGGGGTTTTCAAGTCTCGCTGCTCAGAGCAGAAGGCCAAGGGGAAAAGTTTCAGCGGGGCAGTAACAGCAGGCAGCTGAGACCCATAGCACGGGGTTTTACCGAGGCTGCCCGGGACACCGAGAGTGCCTGGGTTGGAGTTAACAGGCCAGATGGTAGCGTGGCAGAGGGGCTGGCCTGTGAGTTGGCTTTTCACAATGCTGCTCCGGAGGTGAGTCATGCCGCAGCAGCTCAGTCACAGGTGAGGGCGCTGGTTTCTGCGGGTAGGTCTCCACCACAGTTACAAACCCTGGGCGGCCTATGGCCCTGATCCGGCGAGATCCCGAGCGCCTGGCTGGTCGGGCACTCCCTCGACAACAGGGTGCCCACGTGCCCAGTTTTCAACTGGACTTTCCGCTCGAAAAGGGGACCTGACCGTGTCTGGTCAGAGCTACGGACCAGACACCCAAAGTCCGGTTACTGCAGGCGGGGGAGGCGGGGAGGTGCTGGGTCATCACCCGCGGCAGCCCCTACTCAGCCGGGGCCGCCCCTACTCCTCCCTGCATCTGGCGGCTGCAGCTCCCAGCCCCGGCTCTGCAGGGGAGTCCCTCCAGACCCACGCAGGGAAAGAGCAGCGAGCTGGGGGGGCGGAAGAGGAGTGAAAGGAGGGCGGGGGGTGGGGAGGGGCAGGGAAGGGGTGAGGCCTGCAGGGAAGGGACGTGTTCGCAGGAGAAGGGGCGGGGCAGGGGCGGAGCCTTCAGGAAGGGGTGAGGCCTGGGGGAAGGGGCAAGTTCTCAGGAGAAGGGGCGGGGCAGGGGTGGGGCCTCAGGGAAGGGGCGGAGGAAGGGTGAGGCCTGGGGGAAGGGGCGTGTTCTCAGGAGAAGGGGCGGGGCCTCAGGGAAGGGGCGGGGAAGGGGCTGAGGCCTGGAGGGAAGGGGCCTTGTGTGGTGTGGCGTAAGGGGCATATTAAGTGATGCCAGGGAGTAGCCTCCTGCCTGCAACATGGCCTGGGGCTAGTCAGGCAGTTGAGGAAGGGGCATGGCTGAGCTCCCTTGGGAAACTGGGATTGACACTTTGCAGAGCCTGGTTCCTGCCAGCAGGGGTCGCCACGTGCGGCCCGGGGGCTGGAACAAGCCAACTGGGAATGCCCCAGGGGAACAGGACTTGTCCCTAAATTGCACCCAGTCTTGCGCGTTAGCCACAAGCTCACCCTTTCTGTGCTAATTCACAAGACTGGGAGCCGGGACTCCAGGGTTCTGTTCGTGCCCACGATGCTGTTTTGGGCAAGTCACCTCCTCGCTCTGTGCCTTGGTGCCTCCCAAGGCAGTTGTGAGGCTCAAGTCTTGATTTTTTGTTGTTGTTCGTGACATGCCTTGTGCTCCCTGCATACAGGTTGCCAGTGAATGACAAAGGAGGAGGAGGATGGTATTTTATTACCCTAGCTGGTATTATTGTAGATGTTGTTGTTTGTCACAGAAATAGCTAGTCTTTTGTTGGAAACTTGCTGAGCTGTTTTCCTGCAGCAGTGAGTTCCACAGGTTAGCTATGTTGCATGAAGGCGCGCTTCCTGTTATCCATTCAAAAAGTGGGATGTAGGTGCCCAGCTACCACGGTGGTGAGCGGCCATGTGAAAGCCGAGCTAGCCCTTTTAAAGGGTGTCAGAGCAAGCTCTCAGCACCGCGACCCACAGCACGGCTCCAACTCGGGAGAAGTACGAGACCTGAAGCTCGCCTTGCGCTGAGGTGAAGCAACAACCTCTCATGAGAGCGAGGGGCCTGGCCAACTGCGGGGGACCATGGTCCTCCTTTGCCTGGTACATGGTGCCCTGCTCTGCAGCAAGAGCTCTCCTTTCTCCCTGGCTTCTGAGCAGCGGAGGCGGAGGAGAAGTCTGCAGGGAGCGGGGTACCACTGTTTGGCAGGTTACACGGAGGAGCATCGAAGCCTTGGGCTGTGATGGAGGTAAGAGCCAGCCTCAAAAACCTTCTACAGGAGAGGGCTTCGGGGTGGTGAGCTTAGAGAGAGGTCGCCTGGCATTCCGGCAGAATACACTTCCCTTCTTTTTTAAATTCCCTCATCCTGTCTTTATTTGTCCTCGTTCTGCTCCCTCCCTACACCTTTCTTTCTTTCTTTCTTTCTTTCTTTCTTTCTTTCTTTCTTTCTTTCTTTCTTTCTTTCCAGGCTATTCCTCCATTTACCTGTTCTGATACCCTCCTTACCTTACCCCTCTGCTTCCCTTCCTGCCCTATTTCCCTCTCCCCTCCACATGAGCCCCCCCGGCAGAGTCGGGTGTGGGCATGCACATCCAGCGGGACCACCCTGTGTCACATTCTTCCCGGAGCCCACCAGGCCAGTGCCCGTGTTGCCTGCTTGCCCCATCAATATTTCAGGAGTTGAAGTGGCTCGTCTCTGGGGGATGGGGCATTAGCGCAGGCTGAAGTAGCACTGGACAGGCAGCAGAGGGGAAAGAGCGAAAGCTGCTACAATAAACAAGCCAAAGGCTGCCAAAAACACAAGGGCAGGCATGAAATATTCATCCCCGTCATGCTGCTGCCGCTCTGGAAGGCAAGTGTGGGGGCCCTGGTGAGGCAGCACCTCCCCGGCACAGCAGTCGAGCTCCCCTGGCCATCAAAAATGCACAGCCTGACAAAGTTGGGGCTGTAGTTAAAGATGCATGATCCTATTTTTGTAACACCCAGATCCATCTGTCGCCGCATCTCTCTCCCCGTTGAAAGCTGCAGGAGGCAATGAGGAGGGGAGCTGGGGGACGTTTCGTAGCTTGCAGGGATGCTACTGCTCAGCTGTGACCAAATTCCCCCCTCGTGTGACCTCCTTCATCGAAGTCAACGGGTTTGATGGGTGTAAGTGACAGGATCAGGGGAACGGCCGGTGGTCCAGCTCACGGGTACTACCTCCTCCAGGTGAGACGGGCTGGTTGGGAGCATCCCAATGAAACACGTTTTTGTCAGACTCATTGAAATGGGCATGTTTTGCAGAGATGATTGTGACCAAGTTCCCATAGAAGACAGGCAGGTTTCCTGCCAGGTCACAGCCCCCACCCCCACCCCGCCTCCTCGGCAGTCTGCCATGAGGACTGCCCTGGGGTCACGGCAGACCCCTGGGTCTGCGGCATCAGGTCAGCCCACTAGGCAGACTGTTCCAGAGCTGGGGCTCCATTCCCTTTCACCGAGATTTTTGAAATGTTTGGTTTTTCATTCTGAATTGGAGCAAAACCAAATTTGGAAATATCAAAATCCTCCAGGAATCAGAATGACCTTTGTCCACCTAACTCTAGTGCCAGGTGCTTCAGTGGAAGCTGCAGGCAGCCCCATCATGGACAATAATGGAGTCACCAACTCACGGGGGAACTTTCTGCCTAAACCCCATCAGTTAGTGCTTGGCTTTTGCCCTGACGCATGAGAGTTTAAATCCCTTCTCCATTGGTATCCTGTCTAAAGGTAACCCTTGACAATCTCATCATGCATATAAATGACTGCTCCTTTTTGGAATTCTGCTAAGCTCTTGGCCTTGACAATATCATGTGGCAGAGAGTTCCACTGGCCAATGATGTTTGGGTTTAAAAAAACAACAATGGATTTTCTTCATTTATCTTGAATGGTGCTGTCCTCAAATTTCACCAGGTGTTCTCTAGTTTTAGCTCCATGAGAAATAGTCAGTCGGAGCTCCTAGCTGACTTCTGGGGAATTTGGCCCATTGATTGAAAGCCGTTACGTGTTGTGCACATTTTGGGCAAAGTTATCCAGTGAAGTTGATTAGGGTTGTGCCTGGCCAGCATCCTGTTGTCTGTACAATGGTGAGTGCCGGTCGGTGGGTAGGGGCTGGGGTGGGTTATGGGGGAAGGGGGATGAGGTGGGGGGAAGAGGCGGTGGGGAAGGAAGAGGGGGAGGGGGTGATGGGGAAGAGAAGGGAACGGGGTGGGGGAGGGAAGCGGGAGCCCCACATGCAGCATCCTCTTGGCAGCAGCAGCTGGGGCTGCCCAGTTAAGCCGGCCCATTCCCTGCCAGCACTGGCAGCCCCCCTCCAGTGGCTACCCCTGCCCCTGACACAGGTAGAGCAGTGGGGGCAAAAGACATATCTGGCTTCAAGACTGAGCTGGATAAGTTTATGGAGGGGATGGTATCATGGGACAGCCTAATTTTGGCAATTAATTGATCTTTGATTATTAGCAGGTAAATAGGCCCAATGGTCTGTGATGGGATGTTAGATGGGTGGGATCTGAGTTACTACAGAGAATTCTTTCCTGGGTGCTGGCTGAATCTTGCCCACATGCTCAGGGTTTAACTGATCACCATATTTGGGGTCGGGAAGGAATTTTCCTCCAGGGCAGATCGGCAGAGGCCCTGGAGGTTTTTCGTCTTCCTCTGCAGTGTGGGGCACGGGTCACTTGCTGGAGGATTCACTGCACCTTGAGGTCTTTAAACCATGATTTGAGGACTTCAGTAGCTCAGACATAGGTCAGGGGTTTGTTCCAGGAGTGGGTGGGTGAGATTCTGTGGCCTGCGTTGTGCAGGAGGTCGGACTAGACAATCATAATGGTCCCTTCTGACCTTAAAATCTATGAGTCTATGAGGTACCCCCTCCAGTACCCCCCAAATATCACTCCCAGTACACAGACATCCCATCCAGCACCCCATTCAGCTCCCCTTTCCCGTCCCCCCAGCAGTGTCCTCTATTTGGGAACTTGAAATACGGTAACCCAAGGGCTTGCTCCGTTCTGACAGCCTTGGTTTCTGGAGCTGGCGGGAGCGAGTCTGCCCTGCCAGCAGCCTCCTGCCCCCAGGGCCTGGGCAGGGCACCAGGCTCGCATGGCAGAGCTCAGAGCTTGGGCTGTGTGACCGCGAGCCCGGCAGCCACGGGGATGGAGCAGGGCAGCCAAGCGGAGCAAGGGGCGGTTCAGCTCTGAGGGTGGGGAGTGCGACCCGCTGCAATAGCAGGTCCCCGGGCAGCGACTGGGGTGTGACCGGGCTGCTGAGAGGCAGGAGCCCAGGGAGCACCTCGGGGAGCATCTCATGGCAGCCAGGCTCCCTGGGCAGGTGCTGGCTCCCGGGGTGGGGGGTCGCCGGCTGGCACTGAGCTCCTTTGGGACAGAGGCAAGAGTGCATTGAGGCACTGCTTGGAGCTGTGCCGCCTGCCCTGCCTGGGGAGCGCCCGGCCATGCAGAGGCAGGTGGCTCGGGGAGCAGGGCAGGGGGGGCTGCCAGGCAGCCAACCAGCGCCCTGGCTCTCACCATGCCCTAGGGAGGCGCACCGCACAGTTTGAAAAGCTCTGTGTTGAATGGGAGGCAGAAATCTGGGGGGACACATGACCCAGCACGTCCCTTCCATTCGTTGCCTCTAGGGGGTGCAAAGATGATTGCTCGCCCCGGGGCACTGAAATACTTAGTTACAGCTCTGGGGAGGGGATTCGGAAAGGAGGAAATGTAAGGCAACCGGGGCAAGCTTCCTGCCAGTGAAATGTGTTAGGATGTGCAGCGGTTTCCCCAGAGGGTGTCCCGGCACACCGGAGAACGTACAGCTAGGCCCAGTCGCACTGTGGTTGTGGAAGTGGGCTGGGTGAGCTCAGATCTTTGATAGCTGTGTTCAAATCCTCTGGGTGGAAGGAACTGGGTTGTGTGTGTCCTTCCTGGTTAATGGGAATCCCACAGGACAAGCCCTCCTTCCCCAGGGACCGAGGAAGAGGAGAGGACCCCTAACTGATGGGCTTTCACAGATGGTGTATATTAAAAACCAGCTCTTCATCAAGATAATGAGCTGATGAGGCCTGCTCCTTGTATTTTCTTATGCAAATAATTTCCCTTCGTCGTGTGTATGAGCTAATTATCATTCTGAAATCAATTTACTCTAGGTCAAAAGAAAGGGAGGCAATTTTTCTTTGCCAGGCAACTTTATTTTCAGGGCTAATCGGACCAGGGTTCAGCGTGTGTGTGTTTGTGTGTGTGTGTGTATCTCTGATTTAATTAGAATGGAATAATAATAATGATGCTTGTTATTATGAGGCTGCACAATGATGGACTATTTTTAAATTGTCTCAGAATTGTGCTCTGGGATCCCGGCTTTCCTTTAAAAAAAGAAGTCTCCAGTCCTTGTGGTTACAAATAGTGGTGCCAAAACATGAACTGAATGAAAAGTGTCAAGTGCCTGAGCCTGCCACCCTCTCTGATAGGTGTGAACAGCCCCATCCAGCTCAGTGAGCTGTTAACTCTGAATCATAATGACTACACTTAAATATAGTATAAGGCAAGATGGGGCCATTGTGGTCATCTACTCTGACCTCTTGTATAACACAGGCCATGGGACTTCCATGCATTAATTCCTGTTTGTCCTACAGCAGATCTTTTAGAAAAACAGCCAAGCTTGATTTAAAAATTTCCAGTGATGGAGCCTCCAGCACGACCCTTGGTACATTGTTCAGTGGTCAGGTACCCTTACTGTTAAAAAAAGTGCACCTTATTTCCAGTCTGAATGTGTTCCGCCATTGGTTCTCATTATACTTGGCGTGCTAGACTGAAGAACTGTCATCACGTTTTTGTTCCCCAGGTAGTTACTCTTAGCCTGGGATCAGGTCACACTTTGGGAAGCCATGTGGTGCTTTGCGACAGAACTGTCGCTATCGTGGGGATGATTAACTAGGCTGAGCCCCCGTCTCTGGGGACAGTGGAAAGCAGGATGTGTTGCTGACCTTAGGCCAGTCCTTTGCCCTATTCTGTGACGTTGCTCTTCTTTTTTGTTTGTGTGATGGTAGCACTTGGGCCCTGATCCCTGACTGAGGCCCCTCATTGCACTAGCGCTGTACACAACAAACGGGTCTGCGGCAAACAGAAGCAGGGAGCCCGCAGTAGGCGTGAGCTGACTAGTGTAATACGCAGCAGTTGCGACATGCCAGCTGCCTAGCCAACTTGTGGCGGCATCTGCTTCGCCTTTGAAGTTTGATGCCCCTCCAGCTTGCTCGTGGCACCCGAGGGACTTTGCTCGTGCCCCCCCCCGCCCACATTACAGAGCCGCATGCACAGACACAAATGCACATGACGTACTTGCAGCCAAACAAATGCGATGCAAACACAAATCCAGTGAAACAAGGGGCAGGACAAGCTAGTGTAAAAACAGTATATACTGTATACATGCACACGCATGCCGACACACACACAGCATGGGTACATACACGGACGTGAACACCCACGATGGACATATATGGCTGCACCCAGCATAGTCATGGATTCCTATATACATGCACTCACACGCTATAGACACAAGAATGCAGGTGTGCACATATGCACAAAATACCTGCACACACGTGTGATAGACATGTGGGTGCACACACACTTGTCAGCCTCATGGACAGGTATGTTTGCATGCACACAGACTGTAGACATGGATGCCTGCTTACAAACTCAAACACACGTGGGCATACCCCCCCTGCCCCCCCACGGCCAGTGCAAAGATATTTTGTGGCCTAGGCGAAACTTCCACCTTGCGCCCCCTCCCCCCGTCCCCTCCCCCCGGAGCATCGCTTATTATAAACTTTCAAAAATGAATACTGCATAATGTGGCATTGTTCATTAGAATTAATACAAAGGGGTCAGAGGAGATGATCACAATGGTCCCTTCTGATCCGAGGGAACCTATTAGGTTGGAGAGTAGGAAAAACTCCTTAACTGTCAGGGTGGTTAAACGCTGGAATAAACTGCCGAGGGAGGTTGTGGAATCTCCATCTCTGGAGATATTTAAGAGTAGGTTAGATAAATGTCTATCCGGGCTGGTCTAGACAGTGTTTGGTCCTGCCATGAGGGCAGGGGACTGGACTCGATGACCTCTCGAGGTCCCTTCCAGGCCTACAATCTATGAATCTCTGAGCAAGGAGGAGGCTGGGAATGGCCCCAGCTCACACGGTCTCTAAACGTTCCCAGGCTCTGAGTACTTCGCCCTCTGGGGGGACCCAGGGGCAAGGAGGGCAGAGCCGGGCTCTCCCAGGGAGCAGGTGAGGATCTCCCTGAGGATCAGGGCCGGCTCCCTGCATTGGCACAGTGCCACCGGGGGTGGGTTGGTGTTTGGAAGTGGCACCTGCACCAGCCCTTTCCCCTCCGTCGCGCTGCGGGGTTTAGTTTCACTTTCCCTCGCCCTGGGAGGCGGCTGCGCCCGGCCCCAGGCGCGGCGCGTTGGAGGCGAAGCTCACCTGAGTTCAGGACCGCGTCCTGCCTCCCCCAACGGCTCCGTCCCTCGGCCGCGCTGGTCGCCGTGCCCGGCCGGCTGTCTCCTCCTTGCTCCGCCGCAGGCTCCCACTGACCATCCTGCATGGCGCCCCTCGCTGCAGAGGTGGGTTTGTTATGGAGGCCTCGCTCCCCGCCCTGCCCCACTCATCTGACTCCCGTGACGCCGGACACTGCTTTTTTGGCGCTCCCGAATCTTGGCACCCTAGGCAGCCGCCTAGTTCGCCTAGTGGTTACACCAGCCCTGCCCCCCGCCCCACACAGACACACATGCAGGGGCGGCTCTAGACGTTTCGCCCCCCAAGCACGGCGGCATGCCGTGGGGGGTGCTCTGCCGGTCACCGGTCCCGCGGCTCCGGTAGACCTCCCGCAGGCGTGCCTGCAGAGGGTCTGCTGGTCCCACGGCTCCACCGAAGCCATGGGATGAGCGGACCCTCCACAGGCACTCCTGTGGGAGGTCCACCGAAGCCGCGGGACCAGCGGACCCTCCGCAGGCATGTTGCCAAAGGCTGCCTGCCTGCCGCCCTCCCGGCGACCGGCAGAGTGCCCCCCGTGGCGTGCCACCCCAAGCACGCGCTTGGCGTGCTGGGGCCTGGAGCTGCCCCTGCACACATGCTAGAAAAAGGCTGTAGACTCAGAGTTACAGCTAGATTTCACATCCCTCCAACTCTGGGTGGCGTTGGGCTGTGGGGTTCTGGTCCAGGCACCTCTCTGATACACACACACACACACACACACACACAGAGGCATTGTTGGCTCGAGGTCGCCTTGCTGCGAGGAGAGGCCGGGAGTTGCAGAGTCAGCAGCCTGCACATCTGCAGCGAAGGATCCATGGTACGATGATATTAATCAGTGTTTTTCTATTGGACTTTGGCAGGCTCCCGATGCTCGCAGCTGTGGCTGCATCCTGGGAAATAAGCTCCAGCAGTGCAGTCAGCAAACTCCACCCCCTCCGTCCCTAATTGCTACACTTCCCCCCCACCCCCAAAAAAACCAAAAAAACAAAAACCCTGCAGGCGCATTGCAGACTCCCAGCTGTTCCCCGCACCCCCGATTTGCAAGCAGGCTGAATCTGTAGAGAAGAACTTTGCTTGTGTCTCTCCCCTGTGCCATGCTTTCCATCCACTCTAGCACCTCGTGGCACTGATCGCTGCTCCGGAGGACATTGGTGGCTCTACCCTGAAACCGATCCAGTGGCTTAAACTACTTAAACTACCAGTGGCTTAATCCCCAATGGCAAGACCCCGAGGGTCACCCATTGCCATTGCTGCAGCTCTGGGAGAGCCTTGCTAAGCCAGGAAACTGAGAGCTGGGCTAAGCAGTACCCTCTCCAGTGCTCAGGCTGCTGTGTCCAATCTCTGGGGCCCCCCAGCTTCAGTGCAGGGGGGATGTGGGGCACAGGTGTGCCTCAGTGAATTCCCCATTCAGGGGCTTCTGTTGACCCAGCCCTTGGCGGGTGCGGAGAAATCTCAGCGGAGCTGGACTCTGTTGAAGGTTCAGGTGGGCCCAGACCCTGACACCGATGGAGATGGCGTCCTCTGCTCTGGGGATTCACTGAGTGATGCCGGGAGAGATTCCCTGTTATTGCACGAGCTGATTGAGTGGTTGGCAGAGCCAGAGGCACAAAGCCCTTCCACAGCCTGTATTAGCAGGAGCAGGAAATCAGGCACCAAGCAGCCCTGTTTTCTCCAGCAAGCGGGCGGCGCAGGGCATGCTGCTGAACCAGGCGAGCACCGGTCGCTGCATGAGTCTGTCCTCTGGCTGCTGCCCTAATTCAGTAGCTGTGGGGCTCACAGGTGGCCTCCGGGGTGTCTGGCTGATGCTGATCTATTGTTCGTCCTGAGGGCGGCTGCCACCCTCAGCCAAGGCTGCAGCAGGCGAGTGAAGGAATTAGTTGGAAGCTGGACGTGGCCAGTGCACAGAGTAAATAATTACAGCAACCCACTGTGCTAAGACAGCACCATCCAGCTGAGGCACACCGTGCTCTTTACAAGCACTGAAGTAGTTCGCCTCACGAGAGCCCTGCCGGGTGAGGCAGGAGTCCTGGCAGAGGCAGCCGGGGGCCGGGGCCAGGACCTGTGCGTGGAAGATTTGGTTTCTAGTCCCAGCTCTGCCACTGGCTCAGCATGGGATGCTGCCTAAGTCATTTCCCCACTCTGTGCCTCAGTTTCCCTAGCTGTAACATGAGGACGATAGCACAGCCCGACCTCTGTAAAGTGCTTTGAGAGACATGGGGTAACCCCCCACCCCGAATGTATTGACAGCTGAATCTTACTAAAGGGCTTGCTGGGGCAGGGACCATTGTGTGTGTGTGTGTGTGTGTGTGTGAGGGAGCTAGCACAAGGAGCCCCCCCCGTCCCTGTTTGAGTCTCCTGGGGGGTTACAGCAATAACAATCATAACTCAGACCTTTGGCCTCCTTTCCCATGCCTTACATCCAGGGTTTCCCTGCATCCCAGTAACAGAACGACATTAACGGGAGTAAAACTGAGACTGTCCCCGAACAAGCATCCCAGTAGTGTGATTTGTGGGGCCGTGGAATAGTCTCCTGAGTGAAATAGCAGATGCCTTGGTGTGTGGGTCACTTAAAATGGGTCAGGATACAACACAGAGCGATGATGCGCAGGAAGGATGGAGCCTGCCGGGGATTGGGGGTGGCTGATACAGTGCAGGGTGATATACAGGAGGGATGGATCCTGTATTGGGGCAGTGGCTGATACAGCGCGGGGCGATACGTGGGAGGGAGGTATCCTGCATGAGGCCTGGCATTGCCTCCTAAGGCTATCTAGGCCTCTCTGTTGTTCTAATCGCTGTGCTATTGTGGCCCGGCAGGACTGTGGCGTTTTGGTTTGACGTTGTGCCTTTTCCTGTGGACACTGGCTCGTGCGGGGGGAGACGAGGAGGGGGCGAGTGCGGGGGGAGCGGTTCCTCAGAGCAGGCTGCCGCTCGCTCCCAGTCCCGCGCTGTGTTGTGGAGTAAGCAGCACTCACTTATTCTCTTTGATTTTGCTCTTTTTGTTGTTGCTATTTTTCATGTTTCCCCAGTGTCGGCAGTTTTCTCATGCCCCCCCTCCCCTTGGGTTACAATAGCAACCTGAAACCAGGAATCGTTTGGGTTGCAAAGGACCTTTAGTGGGTCGTTCCCTCCAGCCGCCTGCTCTGTGGCATCCTCCAGAGACTAACGCAGAGTTATTAACCTTCCCCTCTTCCCGCAGCGACACACACACACACACACTCTCTCTCTCTCTCTCTCTCTCTGGCCTTGCCAGCAATGGCCTGTGACATTCCTGGGCTCCATGCTGGACAATGTAGAGCCTCCCCGCGCTGCTCCTTTGCTTTTGTAAATTCGTTATTTTTAAATCCCTCTCTGTAAAGTCAAAGGATGGACAACCAACCTCCGGGGGCCCGGGGCTCGCTTCTAAATGGCAGGCAAGGGGCTAACAGAATTCTGGCATTTCTGGGGCAGACAGGGTGTGTAATTCGGAGCATTGCGGCATTCTGGCAGTGGGTTGGGGGCAGAATTCGGAGCACTGCGGCATTCTGGGAGTGGGTTGGGGGCAGAATTCGGAGCACTGCGGCATTCTGGGAGTGGGTTGGGGGCAGAATTCGGAGCACTGCGGCATTCTGGCAGTGGGTTGGGGGCAGAATTCGGAGCACTGCGGCATTCTGGCAGTGGGCTGGGGGCAGAATTCGGAGCACTGCGGCATTCTGGGAGTGGGTTGGGGGCAGAATTCGGAGCACTGCGGCATTCTGGGAGTGGGTTGGGGGCAGAATTCGGAGCACTGCGGCATTCTGGGAGTGGGTTGGGGGCAGAATTCGGAGCACTGCGGCATTCTGGCAGTGGGTTGGGGGCAGAATTCGGAGCACTGCGGCATTCTGGGAGTGGGTTGGGGGCAGAATTCGGAGCACTGCAGCATTCTGGCAGTGGGTTGGGGGCAGAATTCGGAGCACTGCGGCATTCTGGGAGTGGGTTGGGGGCAGAATTCGGAGCACTGCGGCATTCTGGGAGGTGGTTGGGGGCAGAATTCGGAGCACTGCGGCATTCTGACAGTGGGTTGGGGGCAGAATTCGGAGCACTGCGGCATTCTGGGAGGAGGTTGGGGGCAGAATTCGGAGCACTGCGGCATTCTGGGAGGAGGTTGGGGACAGAATTGCGAGCACTGATTCTGGGAGGAGTTTTGGAGGAAATCTCCACCTTGGTTCGATCACTGCAGGGGAACACTACTGTTTTCCATTCTGCTGGGGATCATGTTTAGCACAGACTCTAGTTGTGCCCTTGCCCAGCCTTGTTACTATAAAGTGTAAAACCTGTGTTGTGCCATCTCCTGATAGTGCACAGGGTGGTGCACAGGAAGGATAGATCCTGCTACATCTTCTGCTCTCGTTCCATTGCTTGTACAGCTAGATGAGAGAAGCAGCCGTCTGTCCCCTCTGGAAATGGGATACCGGCTCCTGGCAGCTCCATCTTTTTGACAGGTCAGCCCTTAGCTTTTCTGACCAGTCTCCTAATGACGACCCATTCCGTTTCTGTGGCACCTTCCAATCCAGTCATCTTGGGGAGAGGGTAGGGTGAGCAGATGTCCCAATTTTATAGGGACAGTCCTGATTTTTGGGGCTTTTTCTTATATAGGCACCTATTACCCCCCACCCCCATCCCGATTTTTTACACGTGCTGTCTGGTCACCCTGGGAGAGAGTTTCACAAGCCTTAGTGCATTAATTCCCCGCTATGAGGCAGAGCATTATTATTGTCCTCATTTTAGAGAGGAGACCTTGGGTTAGGCCCAACAGGAGTTAGGCACCTAACCTGGCCTAAGTGACGGAGACACTGGCAGAGTCTCGAAGAGAACCCAGGAGTCCTGGCTCCCAGTGTTGGGCTGGAGTCGCTCAGTCAGAGTGGGTGGGGGTGTATGGAATTGCTGGTCAGTTAGTCAAATGCAGCTATAGGCCATTGCAGAGACTGGGTTTGCTCTGTGCTTTCTTTGACTCGTACAGGGCATATGGGGCCTTTCAATGCACTTTGGATCAGGCCCGCAGAGTGTTGCCATTGACCTCAGTGGGGCCAGGCGTTCATCCCGAATACGGACACTCCACCCCTGAAGTCAATGGGGGATATGACCAGAATGTGGAGCGAGAAAAGCCTTCGATACATGTCCTCTTTTCCCTCTGTTGTCATCCCCCCTCCCTCTGCGCTTCTAGCCCCCGTCTCCTCTCTGCCCCTCCACACCAGGGGTTGGTGCGGGAGCCTTCTCCTCTGCAGTTCCTGCTGTCTGGATCAGCTTTTCCTGGCCTCATGGAGCCTCCCTCGTATTCCAGATCTCAGCAGGCACATTTCTCTGTCCTCGTCCAAAAACCCTGGGCCGGGACCCCAGTAATCACGAGACGGGCTGAAAAACTGTGAGCTATGGGAGTGGGGGGGAAGGAATCGGGTGGTTTGGGTTTATCTTCTGGTTTATGAACTTCCCTGGCATCCCCTCTGTGTGTGTGTAAATTACAACCAAAATAAACACAGGATGTGCACACACAGATGGGCCCCAGCCTCCTCTGCAGCTGCTCCCTCGCGCTGCCCAGAGCCCTCCCCAGCTCTCCACTCTTCCTAGCAGGCTCCCTCAGCCTCCAGTCCCCGGGTATATAAGGCTCCTGCAGCTGTCCCCAGCGTGCAGGGGAGGGGGCTGTCTCTGGTCTCCTGCCCGCTGCCCCAGCTGCCCGTCTCTCCGGGCCAGAGGGGAAAACTGCAGGGGGTTGAGGCAGTAGTCCCAAGATGCCTGTTTGCTTGCAAGAGCCGCCTGAAATCACAACAACGTTGCAAGTGTTGGCAGCACCGTGTTGATTTCTCTCACCCCCCTGTGATTATTCACTATTCAGCTTCAGCTCCCTGGTGTTTAACGGTGTAAGAGGCAGCGGGACGCTGCGTGGTGAGAGACACCAGGCGGGATAAAGCTGAAGGGCAGAGGAGAAAGGAATCAGGCAGAGCTCTGTTAGAAGAGCCCCTGCCCAGTTAAGCGGAGAGGCAGTGTGAGCTAGTGGGCAGGGCACTGGACTCGGAATCAAACAGTAATATTAATAAGGGCTCGGCCGTTGTGAAAGCGCTTGAATGGATATAACTCCAGTGGGATACTGAGGTGGCCTTGCAAAAGAAAAGAAATGTAGTGACTATAAAGAGAGTCTGAATGTTCTTCAAATAATTTTAAAGGTCCCTCCCTCTTTTTTGCAAAGCTTTTTGACATGCATCGGGTAATGCACAGCGCGCAAACCGCACCCATAGCGTGCACACGCTGCGCCTGTTCTGTCTTTCAGTGTGCACTGTGTGTATACACAGCAGTGCCTTGCTGCATGCTAAGCATGCGGCATTCTTGGAGGGTGTCCCATGGTCCTTTGCTTCTGTGCTGAGCAATGTGCATCCTGGGATACTTTTTTTTTTAATAGGAGTTGTGGGATGCAAAGCAGAAACCAGTCAGGTTCAAGCTTAAAAAAAATAAATCCCATGTTCCCTCTGGCTCCGCCCCTCGCTTCCTTTGTGGGTGGAGACAGAGCTATTTTCGAATTGCTATTGGCCAGCGTGGACCCAACAATGCTCTGCTCCGTACCCACCAAGATGCAAAGGCTGCTTGGGCTGTATTTCAGCACTCAGATCCGGACGAATTCAGCTTTCGACTTTGCCCATTGCACCACCGAGCAGATGCTGCAGCATCAGCAGCAGGCGGAGATTCAGCAGTGATGGAAGCAGAACGAGGACAATGAAGAAGAGGAGGGCACTGACCAGTTGATCTTAGAAACCCTATATATATATATATATATTTTATTACAAACATTTCTGTGTGGAAAATCAGCAGCGAAATCATCTTGCCCGAGCATCGTGAGATTTTCCCAGGGCCCCCACAATATGCCCGAGGCCCCTGGACATGGGCCCCCTGTGCATTAATCTGCCACTGCAATGGCTGCAGAGCTCAGGATCCCGCTTCCCAGAGTGCCCGGAATGCCGGGCGGAGACGGAACACGTGGGGAGCTACACCAAAGCCAATCAGAAGCCAGCGCTCGGAGACAAAGGGGTCGGTTTACATTCGGTTGTTGGCTGTTGGTGGAGTGGAGCGGATGGAGATGCATCACAGCTGAGAGGTGCCCATTGACACTGAGACCAAAGACCTGGTAAGAATCCCCATGCAAGGTCATGCATTTAGGGATTAATAACAAGAATTTTGGTTATAAATTGGGGACGCATCAGTTGGAAGTAACAGAGGAGGAGAAGGACCTCGGAGTATTGGTTGATCACAGGATGACTATGAGCTGCTGTCATGGGTCTACCCTCACTTGAAACTGGGGGGTTTCAAGGTGAGGACCCGCATGCCACCATGTCAAAGGTCTCACCCCCACTTGGAACTGTGGGGCTCCAATGTGGGGACCTGACTTGGTTTCCCTCTAACTAAAATCCTAGTTTAGATCTAGTAAGCTGCCACCACTCAATCAGGAAATGTGGATTGAGACACAGTCCTTCCCCAAAATCCTAGGGGATTCCAAGAGCCCCAAATCCATGGAGTTCTTACACCCAGGAGAAACAAACCATTCCCCCTGCTTCCTCCCCCCTCCCTTTTCCTAGGAGAGAGATACCTGATTCAAACTGCTTGAATCAAACCCAGGAGGAACTGTCTCTTCCCCCCTCACCTTCCCCTGAATTTCCACAGAAGAAGGAATTAACCAAGTCCAAAGAAAAGAAAAGAATTTATTAAGAGAACAAAAAGAAAATACAGAATCTCTATGAGCCCAAGCTGGACACTCATAGGGTATAACCTTATCAATCTCTGGAGAGAATCCCCTCTCCCCCTTTCTTTCTCAGTGAAAGCAAAGTAACAGCAAACAGGAATAAAGAATTTCCTTTAGCAAACACACAATTGCAAATATAGAAATTAAATCATAAAACTAATTCGCCTTTCTAATTAATACTCACTATTAATTAGTAGAAACTACTCCAATTCCCATGCAAGGTCATGCATTTAGGGATTAATAACAAGAATTTTGGTTATAAATTGGGGACGCATCAGTTGGAAGTAACAGAGGAGGAGAAGGACCTCGGAGTATTGGTTGATCACAGGATGACTATGAGCCGCCAATGTGATATGTCTGTTAAAAAAGCTAATGCGGTTTTAGGATGCATTAGGCGAGGTATTTCCAGCAAAGATAAGGAGGTGTTAGTACCGTTATACAAGACACTGGTGAGACCTCATCTGGAATACTGTGTGCAGTTCTGGTCTCCCATGTTTAAGAAGGATGAATTCAAACTGGAACAGGTTCAGAGACAGGCTTCTAGGATGATCCCAGGAATGGAAAACCTGCCTTATGAAGGGAGACTCAAAGAGCTTGGCTTGTTCAGACTAACCAAAAGAAGGTTGAGGGGGGATATGATGGCTCTTTATAAATATATCAGAGGGATAAATACCAGGGAGGGAGAGGAATTATTTAAGGTTAGTACCAATGTGGACATAAGAACAAATGGATATAAACTACAAGTTTAGACTTGAAATTAGATGAAGGTTTCTAAGCATTAGAGGAGTGAAGTTCTGGAACAGCCTTCCAAGGGGAGTAGTGGGGGCAAGAGACATACCTGGCTTTAAGACTAAGCTTGATAAGTTTATGGAGGGGATGGTATGATGGGATAGCCTAATTTTGGCAATTAATTTGGCAATTGATCTTTGATTATCAGCAGGTAAGTATGCCCAGTGGTCTGTGATGGGATGTTAGATGGGGTGGGATCTGAGTTACTACAGAGAATTCTTTCCTGGGTGCTGGCTGAGTCTTGCCCACATGCTCAGGGTTTAACTGATCGCCATATTTGGTGTTGGGAAGGAATTTTCCTCCAGGCAGATTGGCAGAGGCCCTGGAGGTTTTTCACCTTCCTCTGCAGCATGGGGCACGGGTCACTTGCTGGAGGATTCTCTGCAGCTTGAGGTCTTCAAACCATGATTTCGGGTTTGTTCCAGGAGTGGGTGGGTGGGATTCTGTGGCCTGCATTGTGCAGGAGGTCAGACTAGATGATCATAATGGTCCTTTCTGACCTTAAAGTCTATGAGTCTATGAGAGGGCCGGTTCCAGGAGCAACTTCACAGGGTGCAGCACCATTTCTGGGTTCGGCAGAGCAGTGTGGTCTGATGGGAAAGGGTCATTTTCTGGACCTGGGCCAGCAGAGAGAGAAATTTAACACGGGGGGGGGCTGCCTTTTTGGAGATATGTGCTGAACTGACCCTGGAGCTGCAGCGGCAACGTAACAACACGTGGTGCCCCATGCCCACTGGAGAAGGCGGTCCCCACACTGGCCACCCCACAGGCTACCGGTCCATAGACAACTGATTCAGCGGGGGGTGGGGGGCAACTGTTGGGGTCATTGCCATCCTGGTGTGTGATGCCATGGAGCAGGTACTATCTTACTGGCACGGGCGGTGGGTGAACCGGCCATTGAGGGAGTCTAGCCCCAGCCCCTCCCCTTCTGCTCTCCCTCCCCCGCTGCAGCCCAGAGCACCCCCCTCCACGGCTGCCTGCTGGAGTCCATGTGCCCCAGCAAGAGGCAGGATTTATAAACACAACGGGGTATTTCTCCCTGGTGCTCCGAGGGCAGACTGACCACCGGGATAAGTTCACTGGAGAGTGCTATGATCTTTCAGAGCTCAGTTGTAGACGCATTACTGGAGAAGGGACTTTCTGTCCCCAGGATGGGGTGGACACTAATGGAGTGTGAAGATTGCTCTGGTTATTCTGGGAGGACCCGGCTTGTGCCCTGCTTCCCTGGGTAATGCAGCCATTCACAGGCCACTTGGACAGAAGACAGGAATTCTTTAACTCCCGCCTCGGCTGGGGCAGAGCGGCAGCGAGGTGCGTTGGGCCATTTCAAAGGAAGGCGGTGCTGTGTGCGGACTAGGTCGGCGGCAGCAGGAGGAAGCTTCAACCATTCTCTTTGTGGGTAAAGGAGAAAACCTCGCCGCGGGGCGGAAGGCTGAGATGTACGGACTGGCTCAGTGGTTTGAGCAGCCGGGAAGGTGTCGCAGAGAAAATGGAAACAGCTGAGGGAGGAGTCTCAGGGCTGCTTCCTGTTCTGAGGGTGAGTCTCCTGCCTGCGAATGTGCATGGAGAAGGGGCCGGGAGGGCCGTGGCGATGGGACGCTGTTCTGTAAAACCCTGTGAATTATTTCCTTGGGGTTGGAGGGCTTGTCTACGCTACTGCTTACATCCATGTAACTTGAAGTGGTGTCCACACTGCGTTCTGTCGGTAGGAGACCTCTCCCGTCGGCACAGCGCCGTCTTCACCGGGGCAGCTGTGCCGAGGCAGCCCAGTAGCCTAGACTAGCCCTGCAGATCTTTTCTGCATGAAATGCCGGTTTGAGGCCTTGTCGGGGATGATTTTTAAATGGGTTTTTATTAGGAAACAGCAATCGATTCTGTAACAGACCAAAGATAAAGGTTTATGTGAGCCAACGCTAAACCAACAATAGTTTATTGGGAAATACACGGGGGAAAAAAAGCCTATTAAGTAAGAGCTGTAAAAGAAACCTTTCAGTTTTGGCTTCGCTGGTGTTTTGCTTAAAGTGCAACCGTGCAGGGCACAACGGTGTTGGGTGGGGGGCTTAAAGTCACAGGCCAGTATACAGCTCGGCTCTGTCTCTTTTTGTTTGCGGGGCTTCTGGGGCTGAGTGGCGTGGCTGGAATGTATCCGGGCTCAAATGTCTTTGCACACGGGGCGGTTCTCAGACTGTACTGGGCCACCCGCTGGAGCCCATGTGCCTGTCATCCGCCCCCACCCCAGTAAGATGCAGGATTTGAAAACACAAAGGGGAATTTCTCCATGGTGCTCCAAGGGCTGGCCAGCCACCGGGGTAAGTTCACTGCAGGGTGCTCTGACAGGGTTCACCACGCTAAGATCTTTCAGAGCTCCGTTGTATTTGCATGAATGCAGAAGGGACTTTCTGCCCTTAGGATCACGGTGGGCTCCAAAAGAGCTGGGCTCCCGGTGCAATTTTCCTTTGTGCCCAGAGGTTGGCTCTGCAAAGGGAATGGCTTCTGGGGGCACTGTTAGAGCAGGGAGGAGTCACTGGCATCCCCAGTAACCCGTATTGTCCAGGGTCTGAAGAACACGGGTGGGGCCTGGCATACGGGACTGCAGCACCTGCTGCCCAGCAGCAGCATGCGATGGAGCAGAGCATTTTGGCTTAGGATAACCTCTGCATCTCCCACCGTGTGGCACATCCTGCCAGGGCCGTGCTTTCTGTGGCAGCTTCCATACTGTCCTTGGCCCCTTCCACAATCTCCATGGAGAGCGCCGTTTCTGTTTCCTCTGGGTCCTCGGATGGTGCCTCCGCCAGAGCTCCCTTGGTTTTCCTTTGGGACCCTGTGGTGAGCTCCGAGAACATCTCATCGGGAGTCTTACGGCAGCTGCTCTGCGACTGGCAGAGCCCCTGCCCAAAATGGGCTGGCTGCTGCAGGTGTTGTGGCTGGGGGAGTGTGGGAAAAACAATCTGTTATCGTTTGTATTCCAGACAGGGCATGATAGCAGTTGTGTGCGTGTGCGTGTGCGTGTGCGTGCAGTTCTGACTTTACCTCCCTGGGACTGGGGAACTCAGAGCTGGTAAGAGGTGTGCCAGGGAAAGGCGCTGGTTGCATTGCTGTTTGGTCTTCCTGCTGTGCCGGGGGGTGGTGGTGGTGGAACTATGTTCCTGGTATTCCCTGAGGCACTTCTGTGCTGTCGGTTGGGGGATATCGGTGGGGGGGGGTGTGACGTTATTGATATAAATGGGGACCATATAGAACATGGGTTGCAACCAAGGTCCTGTAGTGGCACCAAATCCTAAGTAAAGGGGGTCATATAAGGTGTCTAAGACCAGGTTCTGGGTTGCTGGTTATGATTATGCTGTCTGTATGTCTGTGTATAATTTTGTAGTTGAAGTTATAAGTATTGGCTCTGTAATGTCTATACTTTGTTTTATGCTCTGCCTCTGGGAAGTGTCCCAGACAAGCTGATGTCAGCCCTGCATAGCTGGGTTGATGGCCCATTAAAGAGCCATCAGCTACACAATTGACCCATGGAGAGAAGGCAGACACGCCTTGTGACTCAGCAAAGTATGCAGGGACTGGCCCATGTGACTCCAGACTCCATATTTTTGCTGTAAATTTCCACAGTGAAGACAAAGGGATTCTTACACCTGGAAAAGTCTATATAAGGCTAAGGCCTCATCTCCATCTTGTCTTCAATCCTGCTTCTGACCTCTGGAGGGACTTTGCCACAAACTGAAGCTTTACACAAGGGACTGAAGGACCCATCCCAGTGGGGGATGCTCTCCAGAGACTTAATCTAAACCTGCAGTTTACTCCAGCACTGGTGCAAGCCTGAACTAAGAACTTTGCCATTACTGTATGTAATTGATTGCATTTAACCAATTCTACCTCTCATCTCTACCTTTTTCCCTTTGTAAATAAACCTTTAGATTTTAGATTCTAAAGGATTGGCAACAGCGTGATTTGTGGGTAAGATCTGATGTGTATATTGACCTGGGTCTGGGGCTTGGTCCTTTGGGATCGAGGGAACCTTTTTCTTTTATTGGGGTGTTGGTTTTCATAACCATTTATCCCCAGGACGAGTGCACTGGTGGTGATACTGGGAGACTGGAGTGTCTAAGGAAATTGCTTGTGTGACTTGTGGTTAGCCAGTGGGGTGAGACCAAAGTCCTTTTTGTCTGGCTGGTTTGGTTTGCCTTAGAGGTGAAAAAACCCCAGCCTAGGGCTGTGACTGCCCTGTTTAAGCAATTGGTCCTGATTTGGCACTCTCAGTTGGGTCCCGCCAGAATCGCTCCGTCACAGTGGCGTAGTCGTGCTTGGATCCACAGAACCAGGTCAATTAAGCTTTGGGTCAGAACCCCACGCTATCCAAATTTTAACTTTGGGATTGAGAGTTTGGTTGGTTAAAGATCAGGGACCATGAGAGAAAGAGCATCAGGAAAAGCAAGGAAACTGCAAGCCTTGAGAGACAGCCTGCAGTTTGATTATGAGCAAGAACTGGCAGAAATTCGAATGGAGAAAGAGGCTGATGAGAGAAAGAAAGAAGTTGCTAAGAGAGAAGAAAAAGCTCGTAAGAGGCGTCTGGAGCTGCTGGCTGCTGAGGAGAAAACTCGACAGATGCAACAGGAGACAGCTAGACTCCAACTCCAAGTCAAAAAAGCAATGGAAGAACAGCAGAAACTGTATCCTCTTGAAAGTCCAGTTTGTAACAATGTTGGTATGTTGTATCACTCTGAGCAGTTGTCTGGGGGTAACCACATGTACCCCAACAATGCCACCTTTTATGTCAATGCTGTTACTGTGGGTTCAGTAGGGGGTGGCCCCATAAATTGTGGCAGTGCTATGTATGAGAGTGTAAAAGTCAATGGTAAAAGCTGTTTAGGGCAAACTATGGCTTCTAACATCACTCTTGTTAGAGCAGATCTGGTCAAAGAGGAAGATTATTTACCAAATCAGAGTGTGAATGTTGTGATCCTCTGTGAGTTTACTGTCCGTGTGCCTTTAGCCAGAATCCACCTTGAGTGGAATGGGGCTCAACATGAAGTGATAGCTGGCGTCAGGAAGTTATTGCCTAAAGATCTTTTAATTGGGGAAAATGTTACAGCTTTGTTCAGTCCAGGTAGCCAGTTACAGGAGAGGAATGATCTTAAACCTGTGTCTATTGTGGGCAATGATTTGCCTGAGGAGGGTTGCTCCAAAGGTTTGTCTGTGCAAAAAAGCAGTATTTCTGGGAATGAAGTTTCTGAATGTCTGTCTGATGTCTCAGAAGTGAATCTGGAGTTAGATCAAGAGCAGAAAGATCTCATTGGTGAGGAAAATGTTTCTCAGGAGCAGATTAAAGTAGATGGTCAGGTTAAATCCTAACTGAGGAAGGAGAGGGTAAATTTGTAATGGGTAATGGATTGGTGGCTAGTGCAGCTTGTAGAAGTAAACCTGAAATGGGTAACTGTGATTTGCTAAAAGTAGCTCAGTGTAGTGAAAAGAGCAGCAGCTTATCTGTTGGGAGAGGCAATGTGCCTGGTAGGGAAAGTTTGCAGGAGACTAGGCAGCCTTGTGAGCTGATGGCTTTGTCTAATCAGCAATTTGGGAAGGGAGGGATAGTGGAAGATGAGTGTCCCTGTCCCTTACCTGTCTCCTGTGTGGAGAAATGTGACAGTGGAGGGAATGTGCCTGTGTCTGTCAGGAGTATTGACTTGCCTATAAAGGAAGCTACTCCAGTCTCCAAGCAGTTGTCTGTGAACAGCCCTGTGTGCTGGGACAAGGGAAGTAAAATCCCAAGCTGTGTGTCTGGTAAAGGAGAATGTGTCTCCGGCTCTTCTGTGTCTGTGGAGCAGGCAGAAGGTGCCTGTCAGCCTGTAATGGTTGAGGGTGATTCAGTTGTCTCGAAGTTGGTTGTAAATACAGCTAAAGCCCAGGAAGGGAATGGTCCTGAGTTTGTGTCTGCTGGGGGGAATAGCACTGTGACTAGGTTGCATCCAGTTAGTGTCATAGCAAAATCCCAGAGAACAGACAATTCTGGTGCTTGTAGTTTGCCAGTTGCTAATGTGTGGTTGGAAAAGGGTGCAGCAACTCTGTCTGATCAGGGTGATACCCAGCCAGGGCACAAGGAGAGCATAAAGGTGATTTAATTGTGTTACCGACTGACAGTTTGACAACTTGTAGCAAGAAGGAAAAGATTCCTGAACTTGTTCATGGCCAAGGAAGGAGACTACTTCTGACCTGTTATCTAGAAAGTCTGTAGCATCTGTGGTTGCTCAGGAAGTGTTCCTTTAGAGCAAGCCCTAGGTGAAGAGGAAGGGCAGAATTTCTGAGAGGGGTGAATTGCTGCTTAGAGAAGCTCCTAGGAAAGGAATCCTCATGGTAGCCTGTGCAAGCAGTTTACTGCAACTGAAGGGTGTAAAAGTGATTTAATCAAGAAAGTTTCAGTTCCTAACAGCCAGAAATTTTCTGTTGTGAATGGATCCACTGACTTTCCTTTTGAGAGATCCAGTGTGGGCAGCTTTGAAAAGGTCTCAGGTGGAGTAGAAGCTGTTAAGGAAGTTGAGCAGCCCTATAACCACCTGGCTGTGTGTGGCCAGCTTGTTGGTGGGGAGACAATGCTGTTGGGACAGGAATGTCTCCATGCTGAATCTGTAAGTGAGCAGTCCGTGCTTCAGGATCTGAGGACAGATTCAGTTACTGGTGTTTCAGGGCAGAACAGTTGTATGGCTAAATGCTTGAGGAGGCAGGGGAGAGCAAGCCAGCTCTCACCCTCAGACTCTTTGGATTTGTGTGGTATCTCTGTAAGACAAAGTCCAGCCCTGGAATCCATAGCAGCTAAGAAGTTAAGCGAGTGTCTGTGTTGATGCGAATTACTTGGCTGGCAGGGAGAAGAAAGACTTGCTAATAGCTGTTAGCACAGAGGGCCCACCCATCAGCCCGTGATCTCTGTTAAGCAAGAGAAATCAGGGTTTAGTCCGGAAGAACAAGAAGGAAAGAGAAGACTGAATTTTGCAAAGGAACCCACAGGTTAACCCTAAAATGCCCAAATTCCAATGGTATTGAGCCAAGGGTGTGGCATGACAAACATGATTGTAAATGGACACTTGCAATGAATTTGTTGTTATTGCTAATGCTAATTTTTGTAACTAATGTGTTGCTATGGCCAAGAACTGTAACAATGTACAATGTGCCTAATCTTTTGGAAAATCCCTTAAACATGTTGAAAGGAATACATGAAAACACACTTTATGTTAAAGGGCCTTGCTATACTGATGTTTCACAGTTAATGCATGTAAACAGTGTTGGAACTTTTCACAGGGAAAATACATTCCAAACCTGATGTGCTGTATGAAAGGGGAAACTGAGGCACACTACCATATTGCTTTCATGGCTAAATGCCAAGATTCCTGTACTATGAACAACCTCTATATCTACATTGGTTTAATGTTATTTGGGTTCAAAATATTGGCCAGAACTGGTATGGATAAAGTAGCTATTTTCTTTAGCTCTTGGCAAGATCACATGAAACATACAGGAACCATGCTGCAAAAGCTAACCAAGTTATACCTTAAGTTTGTAAAGAGATCCATTCATGTTATTGAACATGACTTTGATAAACCATTTCGGTTATACGCTGGTACGGCCTCTAGCCCAACACTAGCTGTAGTGAGACAGACCCAAGGAAAGGGGCTCTTGGGATGCAGTCAGCGATGTTTTGTCATCCCTTCCTGCATCAATTTTGCGTTGGGGGTGTGACGTTATTGATATAAATGGGGACCATATAGAACATGGGTTGCAACCAAGGTCCTGTAGTGGCACCAAATCCTAAGTAAAGGGGGTCATATAAGGTGTCTAAGACCAGGTTCTGGGTTGCTGGTTATGATTATGCTGTCTGTATGTCTGTGTATAATTTTGTAGTTGAAGTTATAAGTATTGGCTCTGTAATGTCTATACTTTGTTTTATGCTCTGCCTCTGGGAAGTGTCCCAGACAAGCTGATGTCAGCCCTGCATAGCTGGGTTGATGGCCCATTAAAGAGCCATCAGCTACACAATTGACCCATGGAGAGAAGGCAGACACGCCTTGTGACTCAGCAAAGTATGCAGGGACTGGCCCATGTGACTCCAGACTCCATATTTTTGCTGTAAATTTCCACAGTGAAGACAAAGGGATTCTTACACCTGGAAAAGTCTATATAAGGCTAAGGCCTCATCTCCATCTTGTCTTCAATCCTGCTTCTGACCTCTGGAGGGACTTTGCCACAAACTGAAGCTTTACACAAGGGACTGAAGGACCCATCCCAGTGGGGGATGCTCTCCAGAGACTTAATCTAAACCTGCAGTTTACTCCAGCACTGCTGCAAGCCTGAACTAAGAACTTTGCCATTACTGTATGTAATTGATTGCATTTAACCAATTCTACCTCTCATCTCTACCTTTTTCCCTTTGTAAATAAACCTTTAGATTTTAGATTCTAAAGGATTGGCAACAGCGTGATTTGTGGGTAAGATCTGATGTGTATATTGACCTGGGTCTGGGGCTTGGTCCTTTGGGATCGAGGGAACCTTTTTCTTTTATTGGGGTGTTGGTTTTCATAACCATTTATCCCCAGGACGAGTGCACTGGTGGTGATACTGGGAGACTGGAGTGTCTAAGGAAATTGCTTGTGTGACTTGTGGTTAGCCAGTGGGGTGAGACCAAAGTCCTTTTTGTCTGGCTGGTTTGGTTTGCCTTAGAGGTGAAAAAACCCCAGCCTAGGGCTGTGACTGCCCTGTTTAAGCAATTGGTCCTGATTTGGCACTCTCAGTTGGGTCCCGCCAGAATCGCTCCGTCACAGGGGGGGGGCTGGTTAGTAATCCCATCTCCACCCCCTTCAGGCTGTCCCGACTCTCGGTGACGTTACACGGAGGAGGCAGTGTGCCCAGCAGGCAGAGAACGGCCTTATTCAAAAAGGCAAAGGGCAGAGATACTCTGTGAATTGATTCACCAGGGTGGTCCCCCCGTCATGCCCTATAATGTGTGAAGCCAAATCGAGCCATTTCTTGGTCTTCAGTTCTGCTTTATCTCCCCTGAAGGCGTGGTGAAAAGGCAGAGTGACTGTCAGGCTGTGTGTTACGGGGCATTTTAACCCCAGTGGGGAGCAGTAATGGTCGTACCTCTATGGCCATGCCAGGCTGCTAACCAAACGCTTTTGCCTGCAACCGCTGTCTCGATAAACTGCTGAATTTTGCACAAACAGATGTTTTCATCAGTCAAATCTGCCGTGAGACCTGAGCTGCTGGCCACCAGTTGGAGATGGCAAACGGGTGCTGCATGGAGAGTTGTTTACTGGGTAGGACAGATTAGGGAAGAGGAAAGGAAAATAGGCGGATGGGCGTGAGCTCTCCACGGAATGGGCCATCTTGGGAATGGACAGTGTGGGCCGAGCAGACAGTGTGGGCCGAGGGAGAGATAGAGACAGGTACTTACATCCACCAGGGGATCTGCCTTTTTGGTCCCAGCAGGGGTTGATAGTTGGGACTCGGGCTTGGCTGATGCAGGGCAGGAGTCGGGCACCATATTTGCAGGCCAGGAATCAGGCTGGATTTCATCTTGGCCACTTCCGGGTCCTAAGATCCAAAGAGATCCTGGCTGTCAGGGGCCAGTTCTTCTCCAGCTTTGTCCTGCTCATCCGCTGATGGGTCTTGCCGGATATTTTGGGGGGCGGGGAGGGAAGAGAGCAGACAGCAGGTTACACAAGCTTTCTGGGTTATGTACTTGTGCAAAATGCTGTCCAGTTCCTCAAAAAACGGACAGGTCACATGTCCCCTGCTGGCTGTTTACCTTGCATCCCTCGTTTTAATATAGATCCTGCTTGCTCTTTCTCTGACTCTGCTCGCCCTCTGGGTCATGACCCCTCGCGGACATCTGCTTTGCCATGTCCACAAACAGATCTTCATGCTCGGAGCAGGCCACAAGAACTTCCTACACGGATGCACTCCCCAGATGGCAATGAGCTCCAGGGTCTCAGCACTGGCTAGCTCCAGGGGGCTGCATGAGGCATGTTATGGGGATTCGGAACTGCTACTACAGCAATATCACAAGCATGCCGGCACGCTCAAATCTGACCTTGTGCCAGGTTTTAAATAGGGGAGGGGTCTTCCTGGGAACTTGACACCAGAGTAGGGGAGGGCAGAGGGGTCCGGAACAGTCGCCTGCAACGCAGCAGGGGTAGCCACTGGAGATGTGCAAAAAGTGGCTCAGAGCACTTGTGTGCACCCCAACAATACACCGAACTATTTGAGTTCACAGCAAACTTAGTCCGCTTTGCAAGAGGGCTCCAGAGTTCGCAGCAAATGTGGAGCTAGTGCGCTGTGATGGATTGCATCGGGGTAAGTGTGCATTCTCAAACCAGATTAACTTGACTTGATCCTGTTTAAAACCCCTGGGTAGACAAGCCCTTAGACTGTCAGGAATGTCAAATCTGGCCCTTCCTGATTTTTCTGGAGAACTCATTGGAGGTCCCAGAAAAGTGAATTGACGCTGAACGGAAAGGGTGAGCATTCTTAATCTTTAACGGCGAGATTTTTTCTCCCAGCTGTGTGTTGGGTGTTTGTGTTAAATAGGGGTTGACCAAAACCAAGGACAACAAACAAGACTCTGAGATGGAGTGAATAAAAATCATTACCCCTTTCAATAAGGTTTCCATGGCTTATCAACTCAGATGCTATTACCGTGCCAGTTCTCCAGTCAACCATAGAATCGTCCAGGAAGATCTGTGCAGAGAAGGCCTGAACATTTGATGTAATAAACGAACAGAAGAAATAATCGTTTGAAAAAAAAGCCCATCAGCAACAACAACAGCAAATCTTTCAGGCCATTTTATAGATAATAAAGAAGCAACTAAAGGCAGAGACTGGTTCTTATGAGCCATTGCAGCCTGTGTTTTCAAACCCAGCCTTCCATTTCAGAGCTAGGGTCACCCCATCCCGCCCAGGAAGCGTATGGCTAAAGGGTCTCCGGGGCTGTCAATCAGGCATCTTTCGCCAGCTCTAAATTCACTTTCAGGAAAGAGCTATTTAAGCAAACAGCAAAACCTGGCCTGGGTCCATAAAGCGAAGAGCTAAGCAAATGGGGCAACTGTCAAGGGAGGTCAAATCTGTTGCCTGTCAAGATTTCTCTGAAATGAACTTGATGCAACTCCTGTTGGTGTAACATGCCCAGCGTCCAGGAGCAGGGCTAGTTTTGTTCCATGCCCCTCTTTTGTGGAGCCTGTTTTGGAAACTCAAATCAGGCCAATTTCACGTCCCGGGGAACATTTCGTAATAGCGCTCGGCTGGTTCTGTACAGTGCTTCAGCTCGGGGTTTGCCCACATCTGGCCATTTGTAATCGGGTTTTGCACTGACGGAGCTGCATGGGAACACCCCCCAGCTGGAAGGATGGTCCAGTGGTGGGGGCATTAGCATGGTGTTGGGAGATGCAGATACAATTCTCTGCTCTGCCAGAGACTTCCTGGGCGAGCTTGGGCCAGTCCTTTAGTCTCTCTGTGCCTGGATGGTGGGGCTAACAGCACAGTCCTGCCTCCAGGGGCGTTGTGAGGATGAATACGTTAAAGACTGTGATGTGCTCATGGTACTGTGCTAACGGAGGCCAGACAAGTACCTAAGCTAGACAGATGCTGCGCTGGGGTAGAAAATGACTCACGCAGCAAGTTTCCCTGTTGTTTTCTGTCCCCCTCCTAACTGCAACTTAACAGCTGAGGAAACTGACGTCCGGGAAATGCAGAGTCTGGTCCATGTGGGGTGGATGCTACTGGATGGATTTGGGGGGCAAAGTTTGGTGGGTTTTGGCCCCCCTCACCCAGCTACATGTCAGGGTCCTCTATTAGATCCACACAGGGCTGAGCTGAAGCCCTGGATCGAATGCATGCAAACCTCGGGGATGATTGGACTTGGATCCAGATCAAAACTGCCTGGCTGGGGTCTGTTTCGGGTGACTGCTTTCGGCGTCAGCTCTCGGCTGCTGGGTGATACTGGAGCCGCTTTGGGAATGGCTAGTGGAGCGCTTCTGTGGCAAAACCATGTGGATCAGTGGGCCCTATCCTGGGTGGGACTGAGTGACTCCTTCTGGGTGCCCAGCACATCTCATTCCCAGAAAAGGATCTTCTGCCTGGAGGGTGCAAGTGTGTGTGTGTGTGTGTGTGTGTGGACAAGGCTTGACTCGAGAGTGCTTGATTGGCCGCCAGCAGTGCACCGCGTAGCCCCCAGCTCCTGCAGGACTCTTGGAAGGAGGTTTCCAGGGAGCGTCTCTGGGGGTAGGGGCAACAGCGCAGCAGCATGTCAATCCCCGGCTGCAGTATTGTTCCCCACCCGCTCCTCCCTCCTCCATCAAACAATTAACATTGTTCTTGATGTTTTCTCCAAGCCCCCTTATCTGCTGCTTCACAGCCTCCCCCTTCCCTCGCCAAAATGAAGCCCTGTCAAGGCTCTCACCAGCTGTTAAGAGTGAGGCGTTTAGAAATGAAAGTGCCCGAGTCAGCGAGCTCTATTAAAATCCATCGGGAAGCTGCTTATTGTAACAGGGCTGCATCTTAATACAGGTTATTTCATGAAGCAGGCGAGAGAGACGGTATCTCCTATAGAGAGGGAGCGAGACTTGAAAACAATCTGTCTGCATTATCGTCTCCAGAAGGCTTCAGGGGTCTTTCTCTTATTTCCAGTGACACGCACACACTGGCTGACAATCTGGAGGCAAACAAACCAAACCAAACGGAAATTAAATGGAGGAGCCTGACGAGGCTTTCTGAGCCAAACTTTCTTACTTTTCCAAACCCAGCTTGCTTTCAAGGGACAAAAAACGCTGAGCTGCCGGAAGCGAAGGCCCCGGACTCTAACCTGCTTTTTCCCCCTCTCCTTAGATCTCATTGCAAAGTCTGGGCAATGTTTCTGCAGGTTCTTTCTAAAGAGAATGTAATTTTCTGATGCACTTGAAAGTTGTCACAGTCAGCAGAATAGCAGCCTCCGCAACCCTACAGTAACAATCTGGCGCATGCAGGCCTAGGCTTCACGAACAGCCAGGCAGTAACAGACCCGTGTGTTCCATGCAGCAATAAGAAAGCAGTGTGAAATGAAGGGAACCAAATTTCAGCAAGTGAACACAGCTTAATTTCAAGTATTCCAAGGGAACTGATAAGGAACAGAGGGTACGTGTACATTGCAAAAACAGACCCATGGCAGCCAGTCTCAGAGCCTGGGCTCAGATTGGGACTCATGCAGTGTAGCTATTCCCTCTTGGGCTGGAACTCTGGGGTGCTGATACCCGGTGAGAGTGGCACATCTCAGAGCCTGAGCAGGATTGTCTACATGGCTGTAGTGTGAACCCGAGTATGTAGACCTTGGTTCTGAGACCCATTGCTGCAGGTTTTTTTGTTTGTAAGCGGGGTCTGAATGAATGCTTCCCTGACAGCTAGCAGGGAGGGGAAGAGACTAGGGGTGTGTTTATGTAAATACAGTTTGCTCCTGTCTGTTTACATATTCATCAGATACAGCTGTGTCCAAGGATCAACTTTGGCTGGTGTTGGGTACAAATGACCTTAGTGCTGAATACAGGGGTCATGAAATATGGTTCCCAATGTTGTAATTATTGTAGGAATACAGGAAAGCAGGACTCTGCTTAACCTGTCCCAAATGAGGAGGGCCACCCTCAGTTTTAAAGAACCTTGTTAAGTAGGGGTTTGAATGTCAGAGCCCCCATGAAAATAAGAAGGAAAGGGTGTGGGGGTGCTGGTGCTATTGTGGCGGTTGCATGCTTTTCAGAGGTCTTCTTAGATGGGTATAAGCTGTTCCTCCCTGCTGTTCAAAGACTAAAATGAAATTGATTTTATTAAGCACCTCTTTGTTATGCTAAATGCCCAATCAGAGCTGAAATCGGGTGTGGTAGGAGTGTGTTTCTGCCCTGCTAAGAGCTGCAATCACCTGAGATGGGCCAGTGTTCCAGCCCAACCTGCAAAGAGCTGAAATTTACTAAGGGTATGTCTACACTTCCTGCCGGATCAGCAGGTAGTGATTGATCTATTGGGGATTGATTTATGGTGTCAAGTGTAGATGTGATAAAATCGATCCCTGATTGCTCTGCCGTCGACTCCGGAACTCCACTGTGGCGAGAGGTGGAAGCAAAGTCGATGGGGGACCCGTCCTCACGGCCAGGTAAATCGACCTAAAATACGCCGACTTCAGCTACTCTATTCGCATAGTTGAAGTTGCGTATCTTAGGTCGACTCCCCCCACCAGTGTAGACCTAGCTTAAGAGACTGATCTGCAGAGGTCACAGCGGAGAGGCAGGTGGCAGCAGAAGGTGAACAGGTGGCTGGAGAGGCGTGATGAGTGGCCAGTAGGGCAGCTGGCGGAGAGGTGCGGCGAGAGTGGTGAGCAGGCTGCTGGTGAGCAGCCAGCAGGGTGGCCGGCAGAGCAGGGTGGCGAGCGAGTGTCCGAGCGGCAGAACAAGTAAGGTAGCTCTTTACCCCACCCACGGGGGAGGTGAACTCTTCAGATGCACCTCTGAACTCTGGGGCTGCACTGACCAAGGACAGCAACTGAGAGTGGGGTGCAGAGAAGGGTCGAGCATGTGAAAGAGACTTGTGGGTTGATGGACTTAAGAACCTGAGTGGAAAAGGACACTGCCCAACTTACTTGGACGTGAGTCTTTTACTCGTGGTTTATGTTTACGAGCCTTGTTTGCGGTGTTTTCCCGAATTAACGCCGAGTTACTTTCCTCCTTTTATTAAAAGTTTCTTTTCTACACTCAGACTCTGTGCTTGCGAGAGGGGAAGTATTGCCTCTCCGAGGCGCTCAGGGGTGGTGTGTAAATTTCCCAGGTTATTGGGTGGGGGCTCAAGCCGGTTCTGTATTGTATTGATGGAAAGGAACCCCTAGATATTGAACCCAGCCCTGGTTGCTGCTGGCTCCACCTGCCAGAAGGGTTATATGGGGTTTTTTGTGGGTTTTTTTTTGCAGTGCAGTTGTACGCAGAGAGGACAAAATGACTGTAAACCTTATGGAAGATACCTCATCAGTGTCCTCTTAGGAAAGCTTATCCAAATGGAGATTTTCCCAGTCCTGTCTGGTCAGCCATCTACTTAGAGTTCTCTCTCTGGAAGCGGCGTGTTTATGATCACTGAACATCTCGCAGGCGGACCGGCTCCGAGCCTGTTTTAGGGGAAGAATATTTGCTCCTTTTTTTTTTAAAGTGAGAAATAAAATCTCCTCTTCCCTTCCTGAGCCTGGAGGGGTCGAATCAGAAACTGGTCCATATATCGGGGATTGGTCCCAGTTAGAAAATACTTCCCTTCTGCATGGGCTAGTTTCTGATGACGTAGCTCTCTCTAGCTGGACTGTTAACACCTTGTTGGATACAACATCTTCCCATGTAGCCCGTGTGTTTCAACCCCCAAAACACGTTATCGCCTTATGTGCTGTCTGGGGCGATGGAGGTCCCCATCTCTCATGGAATCTCAGTGGGATCTGCATATCTAAGCTCCTTTGTATTCCCTTGCAAAGCCCAGGCTATGTGTCCATAGGGTGGTAGTATACACTTCCCTATGCATCTGTCATATATGCAGATCACTGTGTTTGTCCATATGGTGGACACCCATGTGTGTCCACACAGGAGTTGCCAGACTGGATCATACCTCAGGTCCAGCTAATCCAGTATCCTGTCTCTGTCAGTGGTCGGCAACAAATGCTTCAGAGGAAGGTGTCAGAATCCCACTGTAGCTGATGCCCCCACTGCTGGGTCTCTTTCTGTTCTCTGAGAGGTAGAGATTGGCTTAAGCCCTGAAACAGGAGGTTTAATCCTTTCCAAAATGTGTGTTAGCATTGACTCCGATAACTCCAGGTATCCTTGTTGTCCCTAGAAATGTCCAGTTCCCGTTTGAATCCCGCTAAATTCTTGGCCTCAACAACATCCTGTGGCAATGAGTTCCACAGTCTAGTTACATGTTGTATGAAAAAGATTGTTTTTTATCAGTTCTGAATTTTATAGCGTACTATGGTACATCTATGGCCCAGTGTGTTAAATCAGGCATGTTTTCCTCTGAGTTGCACTCCTCCAGGGATTCATTAAAGATGGGGAGATTCGCTGATACTGGGGCAATGGGGTCATATAAATGCCTAGAATGGATGGCTGGATAGAGAGTTAAGCTCTGCTGTAGATGTTGTTGTTTGGTCAGATAGATGTGCAGAACAGGCCAGCTGAGATCTCCACAGGCGTCTTCTGCAGCTAAAGTTCCATGGTTGCCATTTTGACGATAGGTTGTTTGATGCTCCATCGATGTTAATGACGCTTGGGGTCTGCCTGCAGGTCGTATAGCCCTGTGGTTGATCACTGTTAGCAGTTCTTCAGCCATGGCATTATGGAAATGTCACAGTGTCTGGGACTACATGGCCAAGACGGGGGAGGTGTAATATCTTTTATTGGAAGGTGCAAGAGACGAGGCTTCGTGCTCTCTGGCGCACTTCCTGGGGACGTAAAGTGACAGTCAGCAAGTCAGCTGCAGTATGTCCTGCTGGGTGACATATAATCTACACGAGGAGGATACCAGAATAACTAGTGCCAGTGCTGGAGCCTGAACTGGAGGTGATCAGGCCTTCGGCAGGCGAGGACGTCAAGATCATGTGCTAAGGCAGGTAAGGAATGGGCCATTCCCAGATGGCGTCTCACCAGCCGTGACATGGGGGAGAGGGGAAAGGAAGGTTTGGGGGGGCGGGGGCTGTGTGGGAAGCATCACGAGCTGTTTGCCGTTGAAATGATGGAGCGATGTCTTTGAAAGCCCTGTGCAGGAGCACACTCAAAGGTACGACCGCTGCAGCGTGTGAGGATGAGGCATCCGTGCGAGCTGCTGCTCCATCCTGATTATTTTATCAGGCGATGCAAACGAGCAGGCGTTCAAAACGCTTCCGCAGGGTGGCTAAGGAGCTGGGAAGCAGGGATACTGCTAAGAGCTTTGTCTTTATTAATTCTTTATTATTTTGTTTCAAGCCAGCGCTGGGTTTGCAGAGGCAGCCGGGAGGGAACTTAAGTGAACTGAGCGTGGGTGAAAGGTGCCAGATTGACAGTCGCTGGAGGCAGGACCTCTCTAGCCATTTGTGCAGGAGATTCAGCCCAGGCACCGGCAGGTGCAAGCTTCCCCATAAACACACTGAGGGGTTGGAGGGAGCATATGTAGGGCCAGCTCTGTTCTCATCCAGCCCCTGGCCGCTCCGCTGGCAGTTGGTTTTGGGATGCTGGTGTTTGCTCCATGGCCTGAGCCAAACATGATGGAAAGACTCCCACGCGCTTTGTCTCGAGCCCTAGGAACTGAACGGAGACCCTGCCAATTCGTTCCACGTGGCCACTGCGCACCCGCTGATATTGGCTTTTGCTCCCTAGCACCAAACTGGGGCCGGACTTGAACCAGTGGCAAGAGCTTCTGCCTCCTCTTGACAATTCACTGACCTGTCTGGTCTCCTGTCCTTCCTTTCACATATTCCCTTGAGCCTGCTCTTGCATTCTGGTCCATTTTTCTGACCTCTTGTCTGTCCTCATGAGCGTATAGCTAGCTGCTGACCCTTGAGGCTTTGCTTATGTCAAGGTCAAATGCTTAAAAGGAAGCGAATGGGCCATGTTTGAATATCATCTCTCAACAGCAGTGGTCCCCCAACTGTGGGGCATGCACCCTGAGGAGGGAGTGGAGGAACCTTCGGGGGGGGTGCAGTGCACCTGTGCCAGCACCCCCGGGCAGTGGGGAGGGAATGCCACCCTGCCCCGCTACACCCCCAGCGCTGGTCCAGCTGCGGCCCCTGCTCCAGGCCCAGCTCCCAGCCCCGCCCTGAGCCCCGGCCCCCGGCTGGGGCTTTGCTCCCGGTCCAGCCCCCAGCCTCAGCCCCTGGCTGCAGCTCTGTTCCTGGCCCCGACCCCAGACCCAGACTCGCCCCCAGCTGAAGCCCCAGCCTTGGACCTCTGACCCCCGGGAATGTTTGGGGACCACCGCACTGCAGAGATTTCTTCAGCGAGGCCATTTGCATGCCCAGGCCAGGAATTCCAGCCTGTTCGAATGCTTTGACGGAAGTAAGGAATTAGAGGCTAGAAGAGAAAAAGCGGGTGCCGTTCCTTTAGACTTTCAAAAGGATTTGGACTGAGTCCCTCACAAGGGGCAGTGAAGGAAACGTGGTAGCGCTGGAGTGTACATGTACATTCCTGGATTAAAAGCTGGTGAAGAGAGAAGCAGCCGAGGCAGACCAAAGAACCGCTGCTCACTGTGGGATGAGTGGGATGCACCCAAGATCTGCCGGAGGGCAGGTGCCACTCTATATATTTATGAATGATGGGGAGGAAGGAGTGAATTCATAATAGGGCCTTGTACTTCTTTACAAACATTAATGATCTAGGCTCCGATTCAGCCAAACACCAAAGCGCAAGGTTAACTTCAAGCATGTGTTTAAATCCACCCCTATCCAGCACAGACACAAGTAACGTATTTCAGTCATTAGGGGACGGTCTGGAGCCAATTCTAAGGCCTGGTACTAGGGGGCACCTTACTGCTGACCTAACCAGATCAGCCACACCATCACCGGTTCATTCACCTGCACGTCCACCAATGTAATATACGCCATCATATGCCAGCAATGCCCCTCTGCTATGTACATCGGCCAAACTGGACAGTCTCTACGGAAAAGGATAAATGGACACAAACCAGATATTAGGAATGGCAATATACAAAAACCTGTAGGAGAACACTTCAATCTCCCTGGCCACACAATAGCAGAGCTAAAGGTGGCCATCCTGCAGCAAAAAAACTTCAGGACCAGACTTCAAAGAGAAACTGCTGAGCTTCAGTTCATCTGCAAATTTGACACCATCAGCTCAGGATTAAACAAAGACTGTGAATGGCTTGCCAACTACAAAAGCAGTTTCTCCTCCCTTGGTTTTCACACCTCAGCTGCTAGAAGAGGGCCTCATCCTCCCTGATTGAATTAACCTCGTTATCTCCAGCCTGATTCTTGCTTGCTTATATATACCTGCCCCTGGAGATTTCCACTACATGCATCCGACGAAGTGGGTATTCACCCACGAAAGCTCATGCTCCAAAACGTCTGTTAGTCTATAAGGTGCCACAGGACTCTTTGCTGCTTTTACTGCTGAAGTTACATTCTTTCGGATGCAAAGTGAAAACTGAGATGGCAACCTTATTAAAGAACCCATTCTGTTAAGGCAAGCACATGGCGGCTGAGTTTGAAATGCCGTCGGTGCATTGCATCCCTTGGGAGGACTGTTCCGTGACTCGATACAGCTCCCTGTCGGGAAGATTTCCTCTGTATTTAACATTTTTAATATCATCCTAAAGTTCCGAGTTCCAACAGCTCGGAACATGCTCAATAATTCCTTGACATTTACACCCCGGAGATGCTTGTAGGCTGCTCTTCCTTCCTTTCGGTCTGTCAGTCCATCCGTTCTCAAAGAAGTGTCTTAGTGACTGTCTACACTCAGCTACTGCTTAGCCAAGGCAGGTTGTGTCTTTCTCACCAGAAATTAGTCCCTCCGGCCCCAGATGATGGAAGAGGGAGAACAGGTAGAGAGGGGTGGGTGGTTAGAAAGAGAGAGAGAGAGAGGAATTGGCACCCAAAGCAGCTTTGCAGAGCAGAGGAATTCCCATGCTGGAAACGTATCATGCAGTTTCCTTTTTCCACTGCTGGGAGTTCAGCTCCTATTGGGATTTGCAGCAAGCAGCCGCCCCCAGGCTAGGAACAGGCTAAAATCTTACTCCCTTCTTCTCCCCGTAGGGATCTTTGGGGCCTTTCTTTTTGAAAAATACCTTGGCGTTGCTTCTAGGACACGAGGACCTGACTGTGGGCGAGGCGGAGATGGTAACGGACGGTCACCAGTGACAAACCGGTCACAGTCTCTGTTAACTGGACCAGGAAAGGGGGGTGGATTTGGCATTTGAGGGCACAAAGGAAAAAGGGATGCACGGGAGAGAAGAGGAAGCCTTTTGCAAGAACCCAGAAGAACCAAGCAGCCTGGGGTGAGGCCCAGGTCAGGGATGCCCTTAGCTGTGTGGGAGGTGCCGCTCCGTGCTGCAGGGCAGGGCTTTGGCAGCTGAGCAGAACAGGAAGAGTGAAGAGAAGCAGAATTATCTACACTACAATTTTCTGTTGCATGGCCTTATCCAATTAGTCCACTGACCTTATTGTGGTGTAGCTGTATTAATTAAAGGTAATAATTGGAGATATACCAATCTCCTAGAACTGGAAGGAACCTTGAAAGGTCATTGAGTCCAGCCCCCTGCCTTCACTAGTAGGACCAATTTTTGCCCCAGACCCCTAAGTGGCCCCCTCAAGGATTGAACTCACAACCCTGGGTTTAGCAGGCTAATACTCAAACCACTGAGCTATCCCTCCCCCCATTAGCTGCTCTATGTCCGAGGCTCCTTTGTGCTTTGAATACATTCACTAAGGGTCCCATCCAAAGTTTAGTGGAGTCGGTGAGAATCTTCCCATTGGCTTCCATAGGCTTTGGAGCCAAGCCTGCGATTCACCGTGGAAGAACCACCCCCACCATTACCAAATGTCTCCAGCTCGGTGAACCTTGAAATAACTTGGACTCTCATCATTTTTCAAAGAGCCCAAGAGATGGGGCTTCCATCTCTTTGCTAGGGAAACTATTCCACAGCCGGCTAGGTCAGAGATTCCAGGGCTGGAAGGGAGGGCTGTCATCATCTGGCCTGACCTCCCGGATAGCACACCCCAGAGAACTGCCCCCAAGTCATTCCTCGGGCAGCGCTTTTAGAAAAACCAGTTTTGATTTAGACATTGCCAGTGATGGAGGCTCCACCAGGACCAGTGGTTAATGAGCCTCCCTGGTAAAATGTGACACCTTCTTTCCAGTGTGAATCTGTCTGGTGTCAACTTCCAGCCGTTGGCTCGCGCTTTACCTTTCTCTGCTAGATTGAAGAGCCCGTTATCAAATGTTTGTACCAATAGACTGTAATCAAGTCACTCCTTAAGCCTTCTCTTTGCTGAGCTAAATAGATTGTGCTCCCTGAGTCTGTCACTATAAGCATAGGCGCCGACTCCGTGGGTGCTCCGGGGGTTGGAGCACCCACAGAGAAAAATTAGTGGGTGCTGAGCACCCACCGGCGGCTCCCCGTGGACCCGCCCTGCCCCCCTGCTCCAGCTCACCTCCGCCTCCTCCGCGAGCGCGCCGCCATGTCCTGCTTCTTCCCCCTCCCTCCCAGCGCTTGCCCCATGAAACAGCTGTTTTGCAGGGCAGGGAGGGAGGGGGAACGCGGCGCGCTGGGGGTAGAGGCAGGGCTGGGGCAGGGATTTGGGAAGGGATCCAATAGGGGCAGGGAGGTGGTGGAGTTGGGGCGGGGACTTTGGAGAAGGGGTTGGAATGGGGGCGGGGCCAGGGACGGGGAAAGGGTGGAGTCAGGGTGGGACTGGGGCGCGGGGGGTGCGAGCACCCTCTGGCGCTGGAGAAAGTTGGCGCCTATGACTATAAGGCAGGTTTTTTAATCCTTTAATCATCCCTGTGGCTCTTCTCTGAACCCTCTGCAATGTATCAACCTCCTTCCTTAACTGTGGACACCAGAACAGGATTCCAGCCGTGGTCACACCAGTGCCAGAAACAGAGGTAAAATAACCTCTCTGCTATACTCAAGATTCCTGTTTTTGCATCCTAGGGTTGCATTAGCTCTTTGGGGCGTAGTGTTGCAGTGGGAGCTCCTGTTCAGCTGATTATCCACCACAACCCACAAAGCTTTTTCAGTCACTGCTTCCCAGGGTAGAGCCCCCGCCCCCCCGCTGTGAGTACAGCCTCCATTCTTTGTTCCTAGCTCGATATATTTACAGTGAGCCGTATAAAAACGCATATGGTTTGTTTTTGCCAAGCTTACCAAGCGAGCCAGATTGCTCCATATCAGTGACCTGACCTCTTCCTTGTTTACCACACTCCCAATTTTTGTGTCATCTCCAATCTTTATCAGTCATGGTTTTATGGTTTCTTCAAGGACATTGATAAAAAAATTGAGTAGTACAGGGCCAAGAACTGATCCCTGCAGGACTCCACTAGAGAAACATGCACTCAGTGATCATTCCCTATTTACAATTAGATTTGGAGATCTATCAGTTAGCCAGCTTTTAATCCATTTATTGGGTGCCTTGTTGACCTTATATCCTTCTAGTTTTTTAATTACAATGTCATGCAGTGCCAAGCTGAACACCTTACAGAAATTTTAGTTTATTATGTCGCTGTTATTACCTTTATCAATCAAACTTGCAATCTCAGCAAAAAATATGTCATTAGTTTGTCAGGATCTATTTTCCATGAACCCATGGTTATTGGCATTAATTATTTTATCCTAATTTAATTCTTTTTTAATTTAGTCCTGTGTCAGATGCTCCATTATCTTGCCTAGGATCGATGTGAGACTGACAGGCCTATAATTATCCAGGTATTCCTGTTTATCCTTTTAAAATATTGGCACAGCATTAGGTTTTCTTCCATTCTTCTGGAACTTCCCCAGTGTTCCAAGATTTATTGAAAATCAACATTAACAGTCCAGTAAGCTCCTCGGACAGCTCTTTTAAAACTCTTGGATGCCAGTTATCTGGACTTTCTGATTTAAAAATGTCTAACTTCAGTAGATCTTGCTATCGAAAAGTTATTCCTGATATTCAGCCCCAAATTTCTCTTGGCTTCTTATGAATCATTGGTTAATTCACTGCTAAGACTACTTAGCATAGGTATTAATAAAGAAATCTTGCCATATCCTTTCTGTTTTCTCTATGGGTATATTCAATTTTGTGTCTATTTTATGGCATGCAAAATGGAAGTTTCCTCCTGGGTTGCAACTTGTTTCAAGGGGTAGGTTGAGGTGGGGGTTTTTTCACTGGTGTTTAGATCATACAGAAACAAGCCTTCTGGGTTCTGATCCAAGCTCTGTTATAGATGTTTGTTTTCCTCATCTATGAAATAGGGATGATACTGACCTGCCTCAAGGGCGACAGGGAAGGCTTGAGTTCAAATGCTCAAAAATTAGCCACACTGTGCACTTGCCTGCAATAGTCAACATTTGCAATTTTCCTTATTTTGATTAGTCACATAAGCTGCCCAATCAGAGAATGGAAATAAACCCATGTGATTCATCCAGCTAGGCAGTGCAGATTTCAATATCAGAGTCTGTGAGCTATTCATTATGAGTAAGGAGGGACAAGTCTTAGGTCTCTTTGGATTGTAAAGCCTGTAGATTCTACTTAGATTGTAAGCTCCAGGGGCAGGGACTGCTTCTTACTATGCATTTGTACTGCACCCAGCACAATGGGGCCTGGATTGCAGTGAAGGCCTCCCAGTGCTACTTTAGTGATGAGAAAGAAAAATTGATGAGCAATTTCGGGCAACACAGTTGCGAATGTTTTGATCTGTTCTCCAGCAGAAAAAGAAGTGAAATTCGCCACCTAACAATGGAGCCGCTGCAATCGCTTCGACTGACCCACGGGGCATAGCAGAGGCCCATGGAGCGGACGTGACTTGCCCAAGACAGCAGCAGAGCTATGAAAGTGCAACCCGAGAGATCTGGATTGCCCTCGCTTCCGAGAGGGATGGTTTAGGATAGTAGGACAGGCTGTTACTAGTGCGAGTGGGATGGAATTAAGAAAGGGGACATTTTGTCTGAATGAAGCAGACTCTCTGCTGGCATCAGTGTCACTCCATTAACTTCCATGCAGCTATGCTGATCTGAGGAGCTGACCCAATACTGGGAAAAACTTCCTGCGGGGAAGATCTCCTGGACTGGGGAGCGGGCTGCTTAGGAAAGGAACCTTTGCAACTAGACTGTCCAAAGAACAGTGGCAACGGATCTAGGAGTGGCTCCCAGGGATGGCTGATGTAGAAAGAGGAGGCCCTGAGATATAAACCTTGGTATCAGAGGCCCGGTATCAGGCCTAAGGCCTGAACTAAAGTAACGGTCAAGACTTTGCTAACATAAAGCAAAGCAGCAAAGAGTCCTGTGGCACCTTATAGACTAACAGACATTTTGGAGCATGAGCTTTTGTGGGTGAATACCCACTTCGTCGGATGACATGCATCCAACGAAGTGGGTATTCACCCACGAAAGCTCATGCTCCAATACGTCTGTTAGTCTATAAGGTGCCACAGGACTCTTTGCTGCTTTTACAGATCCACACTAACACGGCTACCCCTCTGATACATAAAGCAAAGTGAAGCTGTGAGCCAGAGGCAGGCCTTGCTCACAGAAGCTGGCAAGGGAAGGGCTGTTGCTGCAAAAAGAGACATACCTAAAAGGTACTGGGCACCAGATAGCAGAACTTGTGACACACTTGTACACTCCCCACAGATAACAAGGAACAGGCTGACCCACCCCAATGACAGGGCCAAAGGGTACTATGATGGATAGAGTTGTTTTGACAACACATCACGTCAAGGTCACCAGTGTTGTCAGATACTACCGGTGTGGTGCTCTGCTCTGTTCAATGTTGATATCAATCGGCTGCCTGCGTGTTCCCTCTGTGTGCTGCCCCGGCTCTGCGCAGATCGCTGACACAGCAGACCCCAAGAGAACCCCCCGTGACCACAGACTCTAGTAAGGTACGAAGGCACGTCGGCCAGGTTTATTGTCAAACGAAGCATAGGAATAGTTCCCTATACACTTTACTCTACAGGACACACTACGAATATGTGCCCCCTGGCAATGGACTCAGCTCAGTCGGTGGCGGGACTTTCCACTGCCCCCTAGGCTGGACAAAGACGTCCACTCAGAGGTGCATTTTTATACAGAGGTACAAACAAGTTACACATCACTCCTGATGTATTGAGGTACAACCCCTCTACGCAGCACGATACAACCCCTCTACGCAGCACGGTACAACCCCTCTACGCAGCAAGGTGCCGCCTCTCGCCTTGTACATGTTGTTTCGAACAAAACAACTCTATCCATCATATTCCCCTTTTGGCCCTGTCATCGAGATGGGTCAGCCTGTTCCTTGTTATCTGCCCTTTCCTTGCCAGCTTCTGTGAGCAGGGCCTGCCTCTGGCTCCCAGCTTAACTTTGCTTTAAGTTCGCAAAGTCTTGACCATTACTTTAGTTCAGGCCTCAGGCCTCATACTGGGCCTCTGATACCAAGGTTTATATCTCAGGGCCTCCTCTTACTACAGCTGACATCTATCATCTTCATTGCAAAGTGTGTTGCCTCCTTGCAGACTGATCGCAAGGGATGGACTAAACGACCCCGTCAATAGCTGTTTTCTATCCCTAATGTTGGTCATTCCAGCCTCCTTGGAGTGCGTGCGGGTGTGGTTAGAAAGGAGGAGGAAGGGAAAGGAAGGAAAAGGCTGAGTCAGCGTACTTTGCTGTCCAGAGTGACAGGCAAAGCTTCAGGAATTCATCTCCAGTTTTTCTGAGCTTTATTTGTCCGGAAGCCTCATGGACACTAATTTTCCTGGTGATTCCTAGCCAGGTCTTGTCTGAGGCAGGAAAGCAGCTACAATGGCCTTGCTCAAAATCTTTCAGTGCTTCGGCTCCTGTTCCTGGTGGAACATGAAATGCAGATGGGTGCCTACATTGCAGCAAGAAATAAACTAAAGGCAAGACCGACAAACTTCTTACACAGGAAATAAGGTTCTGTTTTAGCTCTGGGTAGACTTATTTCTTCCAAACTGATTTTCTCATCCATCCCTCAGGAAAATCACCCTTTTTAGCTCTGATCACTGATCCAGGACCAGTGGTTGGAAGAGTTTACTGATTGATCAAAGTTAGAACATAAGAAAGGCTGTACTGGGTCAGACCAAAGGTCCATCTAGCCCAGTATCTGTCTACTGACAGAGAGCTGGAAGGGACCTTGAATCCAGTCCCCTGCCTTCACTAGCAGGACCAAGTATTGATTTTGCCCCAGATCCCTAAATGGCCCCCTCAAGGATTGAGCTCACAAACCTGGGTTTAGCAGGCCAATGCTCAAACCACTGAGTTATCCCTCCCCCCTAGTTACCCTAGTCCTGGCAGGTCAGAAGACAGAAGACCTTAAAAAATCACGTCGTTCTGATTACCCGCTTACGTCCATTCTCACCTAACTCTAGCAGCTGATGGCTCATAACCCACTGAGGTGAAAGATTGAGGGATCAAAGGCTTGTTTCCGCTGGGGATCTTCGCATCAGGGTATTTACACCAGTGTGAAAACCCCTAGACGTGTACAACGTGCCCGGCTTTGCTACCCGAGTGCAGCATGTTGACATTAGTGGCTTGCATTGGGGCAGCAGCCTCAGTGCAAAATCCCTCACAGTATCGGCCAAAGGGCTGACGTGGTACTTAGGTCTTGTGCTGGCTCTCTGCACCGGGCTCAGTTTCACCCACTGAGAGCAAGGCAGCTAGCCCTCCTGATGGTGACTGATGCCCCCAAGAGGGTATGATCAGGCAGGCTGGGCATGTGAGTGACCTCCTGCCCACTCTTAGCACCTTAGTAGGCAGCGCTAGGAGAATTGTGGGATGCACCTTTTTTTTCTAAAGCCTGGAAGGGGGCCGGCTGTCCAAGTGTATGATGTGGTGTGATGGATTTGCAGGGTTGCCAGTTCAAAACCTCAGAGGTTCCTGGCCCTGCCTGTAGGCTAGGGGGCTCTGTAGGCAAACATGCAATCTGGGTCTTTCAGCAATCAGTCTGCAGAGAAACCGTCTAGAGTAAGATGGGTGGTGAGTTGTACCACTCTGTTTCAGGGAGCAGCCTGCTTTGTCTCTCTCTGTTTTGGGGTCGCTCTGAATTCTAACAAATCAAATAGTGTCACGTTGCAACCTTCCAGCAAGTGAATTTGATGTTTTTATCTAATGTCTATGTGTGTATGACATGGATGTAACATACAGCACCACCTGGAGGCATCTGCCCTGTATGGGTAGGACGCCTCCATCTGCTCTTTCACCCTCTTTAAGCCAACCACTCTCTGCTGTAGTCCTAAAATATTAGCCCAATGACATGCTCCTCCCTTCTTCCCGCACCCCCACCTGCTCTGCTTGTCTCTGGCAGCAGCCACAGATTCTCTTTCAGGTTAGCTCAGAGCTTAATTGAAAGCAACTGATGCTGTGCGTAAACTGCACACAAACACACAGAGACCCAGGAGCCACTTTGAAGCTTGACTAGGGCTGGGTTACCTGCCGGCACGTTGAGGGGCCGATAGATAATTAAAGTGACAATCGATCAGGCGGGAACAGAGGGGGGAAAAGAGGAGGAGGAAGAGGAGGATGAAGATGACGGTAACGCTGATGATGAAGTCAAAACAGCCCAGAAGGGGGCTGCCTGTCCAGGCTGCTGGGTGGAGTGAGAAGAGCGGAGCCCGTCATATTCCAACCTCCGGGCCCACCTCCCCGTGTCTTCTAGAGCCTTAAAGTCCCTCGGAAATTATTTATGCTGCTACAAAAAGCCACGGCTGATAGACAAAGTGTTGTGCCGTTTAGAAGAGTGAGGGGGGAGATGGACTAAAATTTCTGAACACTCATGAAAGATTCAGGGGCGTCTCTTGTTAAATTTAATTGGGAGAAACCCGACTCGGTGTCTGCCTGCCTGGCTTTCTGGCTTTTACTTAAGAAGTCAACTGACAAGCTTGTCGTGTGTGTTTTCTCGCCTTACCTCCCCCTCCTCCTCTTAACCCCCACCATGGGCCTAGTCGTGAATCATTCTGGGAGCGTTCCTGCCCGCCGTCACCCGGGCTGGTTCTGCCACCGTCTCTTGTCTTATTAGCATTAAAGAGAGGACGGGTGGGTGCATAGCCAGGGCACAGGAGCAGGACCGGGCGGATCTGGGTCCCGCTTCTTGTTCTGTCGTGGATTCCTATGCGTGATCTCGGGCATGTCGTTTAGGGTATGGCTACACACTGGAGCTGCCAGCTCAGGTAGACATACCCACTCTAGCTGACAGATGATGGGACACCTGTACAGGCGAGTCTGTATCATTATCCCCATTCACAGAAAGGGAAACTGAGGCACAGAGCGGGGCAGTGACTTGCCCAAGGTTGAACAGTGAGTCGGTGACAGACCACCGGCAACTTGCCTCTCTCCTGTGCTCCAACCACTAGATCAGTGTTCTCCTATTCCTGCACAGGTGGGGCCAGATGTTCAAAACAACTCCGCACCCGCCAGCGTGGCCAGGTTTTCTTCAGGGCTCAGCTGCCACTCGGGCACCTCGATAACTTTCCAGTGTGTCCATCAGTGCCACCACGGGGGCTGAGCGCCTCTGAAAATTTGGACACTCGGCTCCAGACGGCATGTTACATCCTTAGCTGCTGGGATCGAGATGGAGTGTTGCATGCTGGGAGTGGTCGTCTCCCTGGGCCTCACCTCTCTATTAATAGGGAGGATCTCTGCAATCTGTTCCATTTGACGCAAATCAGGAACCTGGCAATGTACCAACAGGGCCCCCTCAGGACCGCCCCGGATCTTCACCACCTCGTTCCCATCCCATGTCGGAGGGGCCACCATGTTTAACTAGGCCTGTGGGAGGGCAGCCATTCCCAAGGGCTCCCGTGTCAGATCAGCAGCCGGTCCAGCGTCACGTTCACCTTCCCCCTTCTGGGCAGTCTCCATCGTTTCAGTGGAAGTTAATGCATGAACCGAGGGCCCAAGGTAGCCAGACCCCAGGGACTCAGCTCTCCGTGGCACTGATTTCCGGGCACTGTCGCTGGCCGGTTCAGGCAGCCATGAAGAACGGCTGTTTGAATCTCATCCCCTGTTGCTGTCGGCAGTGCCGGGGGAGGCTTTCCTCCCCAGCTCCCTACGGCGGGCAGGAGACCAGGACTCATGTGGCACAACGTTCTGTGGGGACCCCTCTTTTAGATGCACAGGTGGCCATCAGCAGCGCAAACCGGAGACAGATGATGTACGTGGAAGCAGCTGGACGTGGCTGGCTAGGCAGCCAACCAAATGCTTTTCTCTTTGTTTTCCTGGGAGGGTGGATGTGAGCAGGTTTCCTCAATGGGACAAGCTACTCCTTGTTCCAAAACATTGCTCCCTCCTGCCCTTTCACCTGGGTAATTTACTATCTGGCTTCAATGAAACTATCCATGTGAGTATGATTTTGCAGGATCAAGTTGTCTGTCCATACATCCGTCCACCCATCCACCTCTCAGTCCATCCTCTCCCAGGGCCACCACTTTGGTATCTGAGCATAGTATGTCGCTTCTCGCTCCACCCTAATACGCTGGCTGGTACGTAACTTGTCTCCACTGCCCTCTACTGGATGCAGTTAAACTGCTCAGTTGTGCCTCACAAGCCCTGTATTGCTAACTGAGATTCTCCTTTAGCTGAAGCGGTAAGAGCATTTTGGATCATGAGGGTCTGAGTTCTAATCCCCCTGCCACCATGAAGTTGTGAGTAGCTGTGGCATGCAACACAGTGACAGCTGTGAGGCCCTACGGCGCTGTGGATTCTTTGCACTGTATGGCACCATACATGTAACAACCCCGAGCATTTGCTGGCCAATCCTCACAGTCCCCGGGGAAACTGAGGCACAGAGGGGTCAAGTGACTCACCCAAGATCGCAAAGCAGGGAATAGAATCCAGTTGCCTGCTCCCTCCCCATCACAAGAGAACTCAAGCATGTGTAATAATGAAACAATTTCCATTTGTGGTGAAAGTATTTCCCTTGGGCGGAGCTGACTGAGTTATTAGTTGCAGCTAATTTATCTAAGGACCTTAGCCAATCTGAACATGTTTGAGGACTTTTAAATGTCTTTTATATGAGACGGTGCCATGTGGCCATAGTCCTATGTGACGACACTGGGCAGGGATTCAGGAGATCTGGGTTCAAGTCCCAGCTCTATCATAGACTGCCTGTGTGACCTTGATCACATGGTCTCTCGATGCCTGCATGGAAGCTGAGCCTGTGCGTGGCTGTCGCTGGTTAAGAGTGCCGCACGTTGGCACTTAGAAAGCCGGGGTCAGAGTAGCAGAGGGGGCTGTGGGTCAGGATTGAGGGGCATCAGCAGAGCTGTGTGTATGGGGAGCCCAGGCCTGTGCGTTGGGACTGTATGGTGAGCCCCGGGCTGGGACCGCAGGTGAGGGAGGGCTGCAGATATAGCTCGAGGTGCATTCACAGGCAGACAGGGAAAGTCTCCCTGGCGAACACCCGCCTGTTCGTTTGGAACCCAGCACCTCCGTGCCGAATAAAGCAGCGGAAACACTGTTCTCCAAGAGGGCGGTTTCCATCTGGCTCAGATGTGACGTGGTGCTGTGGTTATGATGTATTATTTAGATAGCACCGTCGGTGAGCGTGGTACATTACAGACAGAAAAGAAGGGCCCTGCCCCAAGGAACTTCCTAGCTAAACAAGACAGCGAAACATAAACAGATGGGGGGTAGCAGGGGGCAGCGAGAGAGCAGAAAACAGCAGGAGGAGCGGCTCTGCTCTAGGCAAGCAGCACCTGGGTCTGCGTTTTCCTTCTGATGTGCACCAAGGTCTGGGTGACACCATTGTCACTGGGTCTGTGGAGTGGTGGGGTTTGCTGGCTGTTCCGATTCCCTTCCTCCCTGCCTGCAGTTCGCTGGGGGTAGGGTGACCAGATGTCCCGATTTGATAGGGACACTCCCAATATTTGGGGCTTTGTCTTATACAGATGCCTATTTCCTCCCACCCCTGTCCTGAATTTTCACACTTGCTCTCTAGTCCCCCTAACTGGGGGTCTCAGTGCGTCACTGCCGCAGGGTAGGTGGGCTCTACTGGCCCATTTATTGACAGAGCCGGGGGACGTGGCTGTAAAAGCGACAGGTGAAATCCCAATCCAATTGGCCATTGACGTCAGTGGGGCCAGGACTCCACTCCTTGCTGCTGTGGGGCTTTACACGGATGGGCGCTGGCAGTGATCCACGTTGGCGTCGGCTCTTTGTGAACATAAGTCGTGAGCCGTTCACGCTGGGGCTGTCTCGCACGATGCGTGTGTACAGCGGCCCGCACAATGAGGCCCTGATCTCAGCCAGGGCTTTGCGGTGCTACGATAATACAAATTCTGTCCCCAACCATCTCCCCACGGCTGAGTTGCCCTTGCCTGGAGGTTGGTGGAAAGTGAATTCCACAGGCCCATGCATGAGGATTCACACAGACCGAGTGTTTGATTGGTACACATGACTACAAATGCCGCAGGCTCGTCCAATCAGGGAACAGAAACAGGACCATGCCGCATAACTGACCAATCACTGCTAACCAAGGCCACTTAAATAGTGTCAACTGCAAAATCCTCTTCCCGCCCGAAATCATTTGAGGCCATGGGGGTCAATCGGCTGGTGGAGGCTCTATGAGCAGAACCAGGACATGCTTTGCCAGGTGGATTATTGACTTGAAATTATTCACTTGGCTCTGGTTCTTGGTGTGTCATGCGTATGGGTAAGAGAGGAGGCTGCACCCATGGACAGGGCACTGTCCTAGGGCTTGGAGTTGCTGCTCTGCCACAGACATCCTGTTTGAACATGGGCAAGTCACTTTGCCTCTCTGCCGCAGCTCCCCATCTGTACAATGCTGTACCTGGCCGGGGGGCTGTGAGGAGACAGACATCAAAGTAGGGCTGGTTGAAGAAACTCTGTCAAAACTCTTCTTCGATGGAAAATTGGGTTTTCAATTCAACATTTTTTTTGTGTGTGTGAGAAGTGTCTGCTCTTTGTGAAAAATTTCAGTTTTGTTGTCAATCTGGCTGAACACAGAACGTCGGTAGCTGAAATATATTGCTTTTCGGACAAAAACTCTTGGTTTTCAGTCAAAAAATTTCTGCTGAGGAAAACAAACAAACTCGGTACCAGCTCTCCGTTCAAGATGGTGAGGGGCTCCAGGGTGATGGTGAAGGGGCCAGATAAAGATCTTCGGGGAGTTGGTATTTGACTGCCCTTGTCTGTGGCGAGCATTTGCGCTTTGCTTTCTGAAATGAATAAAAAGGGTTAAAATAAAGCTTTAACGAGAGGAATGGGAACAAACGGGAACCTGAGCTTTTAAAAACAGCCTGTGATACACTGGAGGTCGGCCTAGAGCTAATTCCCCATTCTGATCTTAAACTCTATGAATCTATAAACATTCAGATTTCCCCGCCGAACACCCGAGTCTGCTCTGCACGTGCTCCCTTGTTGCCAGTCTCCCGTCTGTGACACAGAGCAGGGATGAGTTGTTCCTGGGCTAGCACCGCAGCAGGGGACGGGACTGGCAGCTGGGGTTCTAGCCGTGCCTTTGCTGCTCAACTCCTTGTGTCAGGTCATTTCCCTTCCCCTTGCTGCACTTTGCCCATCTGTAAAATGGGGCTATTCCCAGGTGGGCTGGGAAGCCTCCTAAAGCACTAGTAGTAAGGTGATTTGGGGTGTAAGTTACAATGGGTACTGCCGTCCTGGCTTGTTACAATGCCTCCTGCGGGAAGGGGGAATCTCTCTTTTAGTCTAGGAACTCGTCGCTGTTCAATGCAATTCACCCAGCTGGACCCGGAAACTGCCCACAGGAAAGGTGCAGTTTTACAGGGCCAGGTCTGTGGGCTGGGCCTGTGGAACAGCTCTTCTACACCTGATCAGCTCCGGCAGGGGGATGGTAAATTGGCTGCTTTGTGGATACTGGGGATGGTTTATACCAGGGCTCGGCAACCTTTCAGAAGTGCTGTGCCGAGTCTTCATTTATTCACTTTCATTTAAGGTGTCGCGTGCCAGTCATACGTTAACGTTTTTAGAAGGTCTCTTTCTATAAGTCTATAACATATAACTAAACTATTGTTGTATGCAAAGTAAATAAGGTTTTTAAAAGGTTTAAGAAGCTTCATTTAAAATTAAATTAAAATGCAGAGCCCCCGGACCGGTGGCCAGGACCCGGGCAGTGTGAGTGCCACTGAAAATCAGCTCGTGTGCCGCCTTCGGCACCCGTGCCATAGGTTGCCTACCCCTGGTGTATACTTTCCTATGACACAGGGGTTTTCTGAGCAGAGCAGGGCAAATACCCACGTGAACTCCACATCCAGGCAGAACAAACTGCTCTCTAATTTTGAATAGGGCACTCAGCAAGCCCCAGGCCAACATTCATTTGCAGAAGTTAGGAACATAGGAACTGCCAGACTGGATCAAACCTCGGGTCCATGCAGGGCCGCCCAAAGGATTCAGGGGGCCTGGAGCAGGGCCAGGTCTTCAGCGGCAATTCAGCGGCAGGTCCCTGTCGGAGGGAAGGACCTGCTGCCGAATTGGAGCCGAAGAATGAAGCGGCGGCGGTAGAGCAGCCTAAGTGCTGCCGATTGTGTCTTTTTTTTTTCCCCCCGCCGCTTGTGGTGCTTGTACTCACCGGGCGGCACTCCGAGGCTTCGGCAGCACTTCAGCGGCGGGTCCTTCACTTGCTCCGAGTCTTCCGCTGCACTGAAGGACCCGCTGCCAAAGACCCAGAGCGAGGGAAGGGTCTGCCTGGAACAAATTGCCCCACTTGCCCCCCTGGGCAGCCCTGGGTCCATGTAGTCCAGCGTCCTGTCTCTGACAGTGGCCGGCACCAGAGACATCAGAGGAAAGCACATAAAACCCTGCACTTATGGGATAACCTGCCCTGGGAAAGTTTCTTTGTATTACCCATCAGCTCAGGGCTCACTCAGGCTTAAGGCTAAGATTCGGTCCCGGAAGTCACAGATTCAGTGACCTCCAGTGACCTCTGTGACATTTTCCACTTCAGTCCCCGGGGCAATGGGACTGGAACTGTCAGCTGGCAGGGCCCCAGAGCTCTCAGCCATCACGGCTGGTGGGGGGACCCCACAGCTCCCAGCTGTTGGCCCCAGAGCTCCAAGCCGTGGCAGGGGGCCCCTGCAGCTCTGAGCTGCCGTGCATGGCGGGGGGGACCCCGGCACTCTCAGCCACTGTGGGCAGTGAGGGGACCTGGGATCAGTGCTGGAACCTCCCCTCTTCATTTTTGTTTATTGCCCGTGACCTGTCTGTGACTTTTACTAAAAATAACCGTGACAAAATCTTAACCTTCCTCATGCTCTCTGCCCCCATTCTGAATATTTCAGAAAGTTGCAAACTGTTAGCGGGTGATTCTCAACGTGACAAACGGGTGAAACTGGAGAATAAATGATTTGCTCTGACCTAGTTTTCTGCTTTAAATTCCTTAATATCTGCAGGTGATTTCTTAGATCCCAAGGCCAGAAGGGACCACTGTGATCAACTAGTCTGACCTCCTGCACAACACAGCCCAGAGAACTGCCCCCCAATCATTCTTAGACCATAACTTTTAGAAAAAACAGCCAGTCTTGCTTTGAGATCCTCCGCCCCAAGGGGGAAGGATGAGGATTAATAACACTACTTTTCTGTGGGGCCGCCAAATATATATACAGCAGAGCTGGTCAGCTTTTTTTTGACATGTTTTTCTCTCTCTCTCTCACAAAAAGGCAGATTTTTCTAAATGGAAACTTTTTGTGGCAAAGGTCAGTTCTGATGCCTTTGGCTGCAATGTCCCAGTTGGACATTTTCAAAATGAAAAAAATTCAGGGGGTATTTTGTTCAAAATAGTCTTTGATTTAAAAATGGAAGTAATTTTTAGTAAAAAAATATTAAAACAGGTTTAAAGGGTCAAAACCGAAATAAGTGGTTTGCAGTGTTGGTGTAGCCGGGTCGGTCCCAAGATATTAGAGAGACAAGGTGGGTGAGGTCAGATCTTTATCTAGTGGTGACAGAGACAAGCTTCCGAGTCTCACAGAGCTCTTCAGATCCGGGAAACGTGCTCAGAGCGTCACAGCTAATGGAAGAGATTGTTTAGCATAAGGGTTAACATATTTCAAGGGAGCATTGAAGGTGAAACGGCCCATTAACACCCGTCCAGTCACAGAGAGGAAAGGAAGGGGAAGAAAAGGAAGGAAGGGAAGGAAAAGAAGGAGAGAGGGGAAAAAAAAGAGGCAGCTGGGGGTGGCTATGAGTGGGTTATAGAGAAATAAATCCAGTGTCTCTGGTCAGTCTATGATTTCTAGTGTCTGGCAAAGTTGTGAATTGAAGCTCCCAGGCTCCTCTTTTGAAAGTGTTGTGCAGGTTTCCTTTGAGGATGAGGACTGAGCGGTCAGATATAGAGTGATCGCTTTGGAAAAAGTGCTCACCGACAGGTGATGTCATGTGGTGTTTTTTCTTTTATCATTTGCCTGCAGGCGTTCACTCGAGAGACTAGTGATTGTCTGGTTCCACCCACATTGGGGCATTTAGTGCAGTGGATGAAGTACACTGCATGTCGTGATAGGCATGTGTGATAGGCATGTGTGGGACCGCATGTTGTGATAGGCATGTGTGGGACCCTGGATCCTGCAAAATGTGTTGAGGGGGGGCATGTTGATCATTGCAGCCGTGGAGGTATATCTGCAGGTTTTGCATCTGTTGCTCTGGCAGGATCTGGTGCTGCTTTGAGTTGGTGGGTCCTGGTCCTTGAATGGTCCCTTGAAATGTGTGTTAACATCTTATGCTAAACAACCTTGTATTTAGCTGTGACACTCTGAGTGCATTTCCCACACCTGAGGAAGAGCTCGGTGTAAGCTCGTCTCTCTCACCAACAGAAGCTGGTCCAATAAAAGATCTCACCTCACCCACCTTGATTCTGTCTAAAATAGAAACAGAACGTTTCAACTGACCTGGCCCAAAATTTTGTTTGGATTTTCAATTTGCAAAAATTTGGGGTTTCCACTTTTTGTCTCAGTGCAGGATGGGGATTTTTTTTTTAATTTCACATTTTCAGCTTAGAAAACCATTGCCTGCTCAGCTCTAATATTCAGCTCCACCAATCCCCCAAAGGCAGCTGTTTCTGGGGTGGAAGGCAGCAGCTGTCGAACGGTGCACAGCAACACCAGGTCGCAGTTTAGGATGGGGAGTGAGGAAGAAGCCGGTATCCAACCAAACCTGCAGTGGGCAGTGTAAGATGGTGGAATATACTTCCGGTGCCTCCGATGTAATGCAGTCAAGACACCGGGGCTGTTGGGAAAGCCGTGCGGTCTCTTTAATGGCCACACCCAGGTGGGAGGGACCTCAGCTTTAAGATTGACAGGGTAATGGTCACTGAATTGTTTCAATGTTGTTTTATTGCGGGGGTGGGTGGGTTTACTTGGAGAAGGAAGGGAAAGTTCAGGGGAGCTCCCATTTCTCTGCCGCTTGTAGTCCTGTGGCTCTGGCCTGAGCCATCCCCTCTGTAGGGCATGAGCCCATGGCCTCCTCACTGCCCCAGCTAGGGCTGCAGTGATCTGCCCTGGGACCGTAGCAGCTCCTGCCTGCATGGTGATGCTGTATGCACAGCTGCCAGGTGACGGGGCTGAGTCTTATTGCAGGAACTGACTCCAGCCTCCTTAGTGAAATTCCAGCTTTGTGCCAGCCCGATGTACCATACTGCACTGTGGCTTTCCTCCCTGACCCAGTGCAGCCCCAGCTCAGACCCGCCACCCCTCTGCCCCCGGCCATAACTGACTTTTCCTTTTCAGAATGTAGGAACTGGGGAAAGATCAATGGTCCGTGAGTTTGGGGATCCGTCTCCAACAGTGGCGAGCGCTGGGTGCATCAGAGAGTGGGGTACCCATCCCGTCGCCTGCTGCCAAGTGTTCCTTGTTGTGCTGGGTTATGTCATGGAGGGTCTTCCTGACCCCAGTTTCCAATTGGTGCCCTGGAGCCTACAGGTTGACGGGTCTTTTTCTCTGGAATCACAGCCGATGCTCCTCTCATTCCTCCAAGTGCCGTTGGAACTGCATGTATTACCAATCGCTGGTTTCTGTTGCTCCGTAGCGGCAGTACCTATGGGAACAGTTGCCTTCCCCACCCCAAGGAAAAGCAGTGATGGAGGAGAAATCTCAGACTTCTCCCCCTGCTCCCTCTCCCAAGGTACAGGCTGCCTGGTTGCCTCCCCTGCCTGCACCTGCACCCAGCACCTACCCCCGCGCCAGCTCTGTTTCTGACACCCATTCCCTGGCTGGCACTGATGCGGCGGATCTGTCCTGACTGGGGCTCCCGTGGCCAGTAGCTGCCATGTGCCCCACCCTTAGAGTCAGCGTTTAAGGTCGGAAGGAACCAGCAGATCCAGTCTGTTCCCTGTAGCTCACAGGCCATCAACACCACCCAGCGCCTGCACACCAAGCCCAACCACCAGAATTAGACCGAAGTATCACGGTCCTCAGGAGACTGAGCTGTTGTGTGTCACAGGCAGCGACCAGAAGGGCAGGTCCTTCCCCACCACAGAGAGGAGAGCTCTAGGGGTGACATCTCTGAGCAGCTGCTGTGGGGTGATACCTGGTTTTCGTATGGCCTGCCTGGCGCCCACCTGCTTACGCTATGTTCACACAGTCCAAGAAAGGGAGCAGAGTTGCCACAGGGCCATAAACCACTCTCTTCTTCAGACGGGCTGTCCCCTCCATGCTCGATCTCAGGGGGCTCAGCAAGGCCTGAGGTCTTTTCCTATGCAGTGGCGGTGAGTTCTGCAGGTTAATTTATACATTGCATTAATGAAACCAACCAATCTCCCCGCCTCCCCCCCCCCCAACAGCTCCTACCCCTTCTTCTTCGCCATGGCTGGGACGCTTCTGAGTCGCTTTCATTGTTTCCTCGCGTCCCCGTTGTTTTCTCCGGGCTCGGCAGAGGCAGCTGTACCATTAAACCAGCCTCTTGAATTTCCCCCCTTCCCTCAAAGTAATTTTTTCTCACTTCCGCACAGCGTGTGGAGTGAATTTTAGCACCCGTAAACAGTTTGCGCTGCTGGCTCCCGGCTAATTGACTCTGACAGTTAGTGCAGTCAGCAGCCGAATGGTGTCACTGGGAATTAGACAGCCGTGATAGACTGCCAAGAGCAAATTACTTTGTCACTTCTCAGCTGACTCTGAAATGTGGGGCTTTTTCCCCCCCTTCTTCTTTTTACTTTTGATTTTTTTTGTTTTTTTGTTTTTAGGATTTTTTTTTTTTGGCGTATGCGTTTGAAGCCCAGATAAACTGCACTTGATTTGTTTAAGGATCATTTTCTGTTGAAGACAGCCTGGCACGCTGGGAATGAACCCCCTCAGTTCTGTTTATGAAGCAGGTTCTGGAAGTGCTCTTTTAAAGAGGACCCTGGGGTACCACAGGCAAGTGAATCTGAAAGTGAAGTGCACACGGGAAAGGCGATTACACACCCCAACCTGCGGTTGACACACATTTCCATCTAGGTACAGTATCCCTCTACCTACAGGATCTCTCATTCGCCTGTCTACAGCATGTATCTATCACTCCTCTATCCACCTACAACATGTATCTATTTGTCTGTTCATCTGACGTTTCTTTTGCTGTAGACTCTCTCTCTATTGCATCCATTTGCCGGCTGTATGTAGCTAGCTATCAATCATCCAACGATGGTATCTCTCTTTGCCCAGCCTTCTTGCTATCTACCGACCTATCCCCCAGCCCACACTTCTGTCTACAACCTCGTCTGTCTGTCTGACCATCTGTTTTTCAGTCCGTTTGCCCACCCATGAGTCAGTCAGCCTGTCCAGGGCTCCACCGCGTGACTGGTGAGTGGTTGGTCCAGCTGAGGAAGGGGCTCAGATCCTTCTTGGATCTTCAAAGGTAGTTAGACATCAACCTCCAGCTGATTTCAATGGAAATTAAGTGCCAAATACTTTTGAGGATGTGGGCTAGGGTTCACAGCTCTGCTTTTTATGTGCCTGGATCCCACATGGCCGGCCGGCATGTAGGGAATGGGGAGTCCCGTAGTCCAAGTCACATATTCGCCCTAAGTAAACACAGGGGACAGATCTATTCAGAGATTCTAAAGCCAGAAGGCTCCATGGTGATTATCTCATCCCATCTCCTTCCCAAAGCAGGCCACAGGACGTCTCTGAATTCATTCCTGCAGGCAGTAGAGCAGAGCTTTCAGAAAAACATCCCACCTTGATTTAAACATGGCCAGTCATTAGGGTGACCAGATCTCCCGATTTTATAGGGACAGTCCTGATTTTGGGGTCTTTTTTCTTATATAGGCTCCTATTACCCTCCACCCCCGTCCCGATTTTTCACATTTGCTGTCTGGTCACACTACCAGTGATGGAGAATCCACCCTGACCTTGTTCCAATGGTTAATGACCCTCACTGTTAAAAACGTTAAAACCATATCCCTTATTTCTAGTCTGAGCTGGTCTAGCTTCAACTTCCAGCCATTGGCTCTTGTTAAGCCTTTGTCAAAAGACTGAGGAGCCCTTTTATTGAATGTCTCCATGTAGGTGCTTATAGACTGTGGTCAAATCACCCCTTAACCTTCTCTTCGTTAAGTTAAACAGCTTGAGCGCCTTATCCTGCCCCTAGAAGGCACTGAGTTCCCAGGAGCTGGTTTTTGCCCTAGAGCAGAGGTTCTCAAGCTGAGGGTCGGGACCCCAAAGTGGGTCGTGACCCCGTTTCGATGGAGTGGCCAGGGCTGGTGTTAGACTGGCTGCAGCCCAGGACCAAAGGCCAAGCCCGACCCCCACCACTTGGGGCTCAGCCTTTGGTTTCAGCCGGGGGTGGTGGGGCTCAGGTTACAGGCCCCACCCCCAGGGATGAAGCCCTTGGGCAGGCTGAGACTTTGGTCTCCCCTCCTGGGGTCGTGTAGTAATTTTTGTTGTCAGAAGGGGTCCTAACCCTCTCGGTGTGTGCAGGAGCTCATGTGTGTGTGTGTGTGTGTATGTGTGTGTGTGTGCGTGTGTGTGCAAATGCGGGTTGTGCATGCACAGCTTGGAGCACCTTCCTTTGAACACTTGTCCCTAAAACAGCTGCCTGCCCAGGGGGACTGATATTGAATGCAGCAGCTGCCAGGTTAGGAGTGTGGTCTAATGGTTAGAGGAGGGAACTGGGAGTCAGTAACGGCACAACTGGTGTGACTGGTGAATTGTGGGCTAGTAGCATTTAGCACCCGCTTGACACGGGCAGGAGAGAGAGGCGAACTAGCCAAGTGTTTCTGTGTAAGTCCTAAATAAACAGTCGCCCTTGTTGCTGAGAGTTATATTTTCTGGCAGGTGGAGTAGGATGTTTATTGTTGTCTTGTTTCTAAACTAGCTCTCTAGGTTCTGATCATTTTAAAGGCGTCGCAGGGAAAATTTCCTCCCCAAGGCATTGTCTAGACTAGGATTTAAAGGTTCCTTTGGGGATTGCGTTAGCCAGCTCGATCTAACGCTCTCCAGAGTTCTAGACAAGGCAAGTTGTACCAGGAGCAATGCTGGTTGAGTTAGCGGGGGCCCCTATGCTTTCTAACGGCTCAGCTTCGCAGGTGCTGAAGTACAACTTACCTCCTTCAGCGTTCGGGAAAGCGGCCGCTCGCTCGAGCTAGCTAACGCAATCTGAGTCGTGTTGCCACCGTGCAGGTTTTTGCATCAGCCTCGTAAAGTTTGGTGTCTTTCTACAAGCCCCAGTAGCTGGAGTCATGTTATATGGGGAGAATGTCATTTAAACAGAGCAAGTTTCTACTGTTCCATGGATTTTTAGGCCAGGTCATCTAGCTTGACTTCCTGTATATCACAGGCCACCAACCCCACCCGGCACCCACTCACCAAACCCAACGACCAGAATTAGCCCAAAGTATTACAGCCCTCGGGAGAGCACAAGATGCACCAATGCATGAGGCCCCTGCAGTGACCGGGAACTGAGTAAGTGAGATATGTTGCAGAGAGAAGCTTGAAAATGGGACCCGAATGGCCCCTTAAAGGCTCCGAAACCAGAAGAAAAATAAAAAGAACCCAAGATTGAGCGTTATTTATTATCATGTGTATTGCAGTCGCACCTGGGAACCCAGTCACGGACCAGGGCCCTGTGGCGCTAGGTGCTGGACAAACACATTTTAAAAAAAAATCCCTCAGGATTTCTAAGCCAGTCCCATGATTTTTGTGGCCATGGTTTGAGAGCTTTTTGACCGCTTTGGGTTGGGAAAGCTGCTCCCATCCCCTCTGTGAATAATACCACGTTCAACGAAGTCTAACCCTCCAGAGGCTTCCTGTCCCTGTAGGAAATGCTGCCCATTTCCAGGCACCCTGAGGCCAGGACCCATTCTGGCACGTGACCAGAACGTGAAGTGTCAAGAGCCAAGAGACGTATTACAGTAGGGCCACCCCCATTCCCAGGGCGCAGAGGCAGAAACACCACCTGGAGACAGCGCTGATATGCAGGAAGTCAGTGGCCCTCTCTCTGCCTCTCCTTCCCCTCCTCCAAGCAATAAACCTGAGTGTATTTAATCCTCAAAGTGCCTGGGCCCTTCTCCTGCCAGCCTCTGGCTCAGACACAAGCCGTGCATCAGCCGTAAGTAGCAATTCCTTTCAGAGACGCAAATAAATAGATTGAACTGCGGGGCCTTCCCATCTCCTGGGGAGGGAGAGTGTGTGTGTGTGTGTGTGGGGGGGGAGTGGGGGCAGATGTGAGCAGGGCCTGGGGCGCTGCTGAATTGTGTCAGGCCCTATTGATGCTCCAATGAAGGGTAGCTCCAGAGGGAAGGGTCTGTCGGAGTCAGGAGATTCCCCCTCCCTGCTCCTTCTGCTCAGCTTCCACTTTGTTCCTTCACGGTATCTCGCCCTGTGGGTGAAGAGGTTTCTTCTCCAGAGCTGGTGCTGCTCCCCTAATGTAACAGTCCCAGCCTGCCTGTGCGTCGCACCTTTTCTATGGGGACCATTGATTTCCTGGGGATTTTTTCCCCAGGTTGCTTGTTGGGAAAAATTGTTGCAGTTCATGGGCACAGCGCATCTAACCCAGGAAATCCAGCAGGGTAGGTTGTCTACGAACAAGCAGCATAATTACCTGGAATGGCAACGTGGCCTGAAAACCACAGCAACTCATTACAAGAGAGATGGTTAAAATGCTTCCATCGGCTCTTATGGCACAGCCACTATCATGAGGTTTGATATGGAGGTGGCGGTGTCTGCAGAGACTACAGGTCCCAGCGTGCAATGCTCCAGCCAGTTCTGTTTGGAGGCCACTCCAGGTCAGATCAAGGTGGAGCATTGCCTGCTGGGAGCTGTAGTCCTGGAGGACTGCACCTTCTTATGATATGATATGATATGATAGAGCTCTATAAAATCATGACTGGTATAGAGAAAGTAGATAAGGAAGTGTTGTTTACTACTTTTCATAACACAAGAACTAGGGGTCACCAAATGAAATTAATAGACAGCAGGTTTAAAACAAACAAAAGGAAGTATTTCTTCACACAACTCACTGTCAACCTGTGGAACTCCTTGCCAGAGGATGTTGTGAAGGCCAAGACCATAACAAGGTTCAAAAATAGGGTTAGATAAATTCATGGAGGATAGATCCATCAATGGCTATTAGGCAGGATGGGCAGGGATAGTGTCCCTAGCCTCTGTTTGCCAGAAGCTGGGAATGGGCGACAGGGGATGGATCACTTGATGATTCCCTGTTCTGTTCATTCCCTCTGGGGCACCTGGCATTGGCCATTGTCGGAAGACAGGACACTGGGCTAGATGGACCTTTACTCTGACCCAGTAGGGCTGTTCTTATGTTCTTATCCAAAAGGAGAGTGGCTGCAATTTGTGCTTTTTAAAAAAAATGCAAATTAGCACTGACACTTGGGCTCCTAGCAACCACTCTGGTCACTGTTTGGGTGCCCCTAGATCAGGATAAGTGTCCAGCACAGGATGGAGGGTCTAAGATGCACTAATGCCTCCCTAGTGGAAACCCCAGTAGACTCCATTGGAATCGTTTAGCAGGCCCGTCATGTCCACAGCAGCTCTGATTTCACTGGCGGTCTAGTAGGCTCAGGAACCGATAGATGACTGCACCATTGCTCTGCCCAAACCGGTGGACGTCTGCTGTCTAGAATCTAGCTGGCTCACTGGAACCCATTGCAATTTTTCACTTGGAGTGTCTGGCTGGGACTCAGAGCATCTCTGCAATGAAACCACCCCGTTCTCCTGCCATGTCACCCTCTCTTCCTCCTCTCTGCTGGCCTCCAAAGGTGCATCTGACAGGTGTCCGGGTGGGCGGGAGTGCTGAGTAGCAGAGATGCTGGCACAGGTCTCTCTTTGTTGCTACTAGAGCTGTCGCCTCCTCCTGAAGGAGGAGAATTTGACAGGCCGATCGGGAGTCTGCTAGTGATGGTGGGAAGGAAAGGAAACCCTGGGGTATCCTCACAAGGCACCCCTGTCCATGCTCCTCACCCCCCCTCCCCAGACTTGGAGTGGGGCTGCGGCTCCGGACAGAGGTAAGGGGGCTGAGGCTGGGGCCACAGCTGGGGGTGGAGGTAGGAGCTGAGCGGAGGCCGGGGGCCAAGGCCAGCAGCCAGGACCCTGGGTGCAGAGTCAGCAGCTGCGGCCAAGAGCGGAGCTCTGGGCATGGGGCCAGCAGCACTAGTCTTTGAAGAGATCAGATGCAAAATCCCAGTCCGCTCTGGTGAGTGGGCCAAAAAGGGCCCAGTTAAGGACAAAGAGTGACTTGTCAAACGCAGCCTCCGGTGTGGGGTGCCTTGTGTTTGCAGGTGTCCAGTTGGGAGACGCTTTGGGCCTGATCCTCAGGGGCCTTGCACGTCTATAACTGTAGTGACAGTTAATGGGAGGTGTGGGTACTCGGCACTTCAGAGTGTCGGGCTCAAGGGGTCTTAAAGGTGGCCCTCCAAAACCTGAGGCACCCGGAACTGATGGGGAAAAGATGGCCCTGAGCCCCTAACCAGGACAGACTCTGATGTCAGTCCCAGAACACGAAGGCAGGCCAAGCTGCGACTACCAAGGGCTGTCATCTTTCCCTCAGTTCCACGGCGACAGCTCAGACTGGGGTTATTTGGCTATAGGTTGGTTCTAGCCGTTCAGACAAGGACTCTCTTCTGGAAGGGAAGGAAAAAGAGGCCCGAGGGTGACAGAGGCTGATCAAGCCAGGTCTGGAGAAGAAAGAGAGAGACCCTGTGTGAGACCCGCTCAAGGGGAAACGTGGCCATAAGCGCAAAGTCCATCTAGCTGCAGTAGCTGCTCTTTCTATGCTGGCTGCTGCATCAGCTGAGCATTTACTGTGTCCCGTTGGAGGCTCTTGTGTTGACTCTCCCGCCTTTGCTGGAGTCTTACAGAGGGGGTGCTGACTCCTGCTGATTGGCTGTGGTAGGCACTGGGCGGGGCCTGTTAACGCCACCATGTGTATATAAGGGAGTTGGGCCTGGCTGTTCCGTCACTCAGAAGCAGGGTTTGGCACAGGGAGGTCTCTGCAGGGATAGCCTGCTTAGTTTGAGGTTAGTATTTTAATTGAGTTACCCTTAGCCAGCCTGTGGGAAAGGGGGTGAATTGGAACTGAAGACAGCGTGTGCTGATTCTGTTCAGGGCAGGGTGGGAAAGGCACCTGCTAACACGAGGCATTTACAATATGCTCATTACCAGGGGGTTTAGGAACCTAGAAGACGTCAGTAAGAGCATCATTTTGGTCCGCAAATTTAAGCCACCTCCCTGCTTGTTTGTCCTTTTTCTTTTATTCCATTTCCCCTCTGTTTTCTGTGTCCTTTTTAAATGGTGAAATGCTCTAAATGCAAGTGCATTAGAAAGGTTTGCAAGAATTTAGGTGGTCAGAAATTCATGTATTTGCATTGGGAAATCTTGATTCTAAGAGTTATATTCATCCAGTCATGGAACTGAAAAAGTCCCTTATGCCGTAGAAGTCCAAACAAAGCTGACAAACCTTCTTGCGAGAGTCAGCTGCGCTCTGAGGTTTCTCCAAAGAAATCAGGGAAGAATTTTGATTCGTGAGTAAATCTGAAAAAATCGCACTTGCTCATGGATGATCAGCCAATAAAAAAAGAGGCTTGTAGCATGGTGGTCACCCTGCTCCTGCCCTGAAGGCCATAAAACAGCCCTGGGAGAGGGCTTCAGTGGGGAAAAGCCAGGCTGATTGGGGGAAGCAGTCACAGGTGGGGCCATGCCCCAATCAGGCCACAGATGGCTCTATAAGAGGGCTGAGGGCCAGAGGCTAAGAAACACACTCTCCCTAGCTCCTAGAGAGAGAAGGACCTGGCGGCCTGGGAAGCTGAGGAGGGTCCTAGGGTGGAGCAGTGCTGGGGAAGGGCAGAGGTTGCTGGGGAGCTCCAGCCTAGAAAAGCCCCAGGTTGTAGGCCGGGTTAAGGGCCCACAAAGGGTACTAGGGCTGCAGAGCGGCAGCCCAGGAATAGGCAGAGGCAGCAGGTCCCAACCCCCCTTGCCGATGATGAGTGGCCATTACAGACTGTGAACAGGGGCTAGATGGGGACTGGCAGTAGCCCCTGAGGCAAGGTGGGGATAGAGGGTTGGGGGCTCTCCTGGGTGGGGAGACCCAGATTGTGGGTTACTGCTGGGGGCAGAACCCTGATGTAAACGGCACTGGGGTCTGGGAGGGACATGGGGGCCAGTGGCAGGCAAGACACTGGCCTGCAGAGAGCGCTCCGGGCTGGAAGAGCTAATTCCCAAGACAGCCAGCAGGAGGCGCCGCGCTGGTGAGTCATCGCCCCGCTACCAGGCCACATTTACTGAATAACCAATATCTCCGCTCGTCTCTGTGCACTCCACATTTCTGGCTGGGTCTTTGTTCTCTTTGGACTCACGGGTGCAATTTAGAATCTGGGTGGTGAATTTCTCACCTTTAACTGTTTGCGGTAAGCCTTCTTATGGAACCAGGGATTAGCACAATTTAGACGCATTAAAAATATTTGTGATGAGCGATTTTAATTTTCTCGGCCTTTGGAATGCAAGAAATTGCACCAAAAAGCAACTATTATTAAACATATTCCTGAGTTCGGATATCCCCAGACTCCCCCTTTTTAAGAAGTCTGCAGAATTCAAAGACTGAGGACCGGATTCTGCACTATAAATTTGGGATGACTCCACTAAAGAGATTCCAGATTTACACCCATGGAAGTGAAATCAGAATTTGGCCCAGAGATCACACCGTGCACCCCCACAGAATGTTTGGAAATGACAGCCCAGCCCTGCCCAGATGCTGACCGTTCCGCCAGACACTCCAGCTGTTCAGCTGCCCAGATTTGACTCGCGTTGGGTAACCGGGTACTGTGGGCAGACTGAATTCCCTGGACCAATATACCAGTCTGATGAGTTCCTAATGTTATGGATAGAGCCCTCCCAAATTCATGGTCAATTTCAGTCAATTTCACGGTCATAAAATTTAAAAAATCATCAAAAATCTGAAATTTCACAGTGTTGTAATTATAGGGGTTCTGACCCAAAAAGGAGTTGTGTCTGGGGATCGCAAGGGTATTGTAGGGGGTGGGGGTTGCGGTACTGCTACCCTTACTTCTATGCTGCTGCTGCTGGTGACGCTGCCTTCAGAGCCGGGCAGCTGGAGAGCAGCAGCTGCTGGCTGGGATCCCAGCTCTGAAGGCAGAGCCGCCGCCAGCAGCAGCGCAGACGTTAGGATGGCCCGATATGGTATTGCCACCCTTACTTCTGTGCAGCTGCCTGCAGAGCTGGGCACCCAGTCAACAGCTGCTGCTCTCCAGCCGCCTGGCTCTGAAGGCAGCGCAGAAGTGAGGGTGGCAATATCACGACCCCCCTAAAATAACCTTGTGACCCCCCTGCAGCTCCCTTTTGGGCCAGGACCCCCAGTTTGAGGAATGCTGGTTTCCCCAGTAAAACCTGGTCTTTTGTGGGCTTTTACCCTACCAGACAGGGGGAGACCAGATTTCCTGGTCCGTGATGTGTTTTTCATGGCCGTGAATTTGATAGGGTCCTTGTTATGGATGATGCCAGCAAGCTTTGCCCCACCTTCATTCTTTCCCAGTGTGTTGAGCTGCATTTCAAGTGTGTAAAAGTCAGTGAACCCCCTGGGGTAGAGGCCTGTCAGATGGGGGGGGGGGGTTCTATTCCCAGCTCTGCCGCTGACTTGCTGTGTGACTTTGGCCAAGTCACTTCCCTCGTTCTGCGACTCAGTTTCCCCTCATTAAAGTGGGGATAGTGATTCCTGAAAGGAGTGTGGTGAGGCTTAATTCATTAGTGTTTGTAAAGTGCTTTGATAGTCTCAGATGGAAAAGGTCGGGGAAGGGAAAAGTATTAGCATTTGACTAGGGTGCACCGGTGTGGGTGTTCTACATGGAATGGCTCCCTGCGATAGGAGTAGTATGGATGCTGTGATATTGTTGGGCTGAAACCGTGTGTGGCTGGTAAATAATCACACTCTGCTTTAGCGCTTCATGTTAGAGTATTTTTGACACAGGGCCAAATTTTGCTCTTGCTCCCCTAATCCAATCCGCTCTGTATCGATGGTGTCACTCGGAGCAGCACGCGGCGCTAATAATCTTACATTTATGTACAGTAGTTACTGCCTTTCACCTCATTTGTGGGTGTGAGACTGTGGGTGAGGGAGTCTGTGAGATGGTGTGTTTGTATTTTTGGGTGGGAGGCAGTGGGGTGGATTTGGGGTGATGCTGTGCTTGGTTGTGTCAGGCTGCGTGGGAGAGCGTTTGTGAGCTGGGTGTGTGCAGATGTTTGTGTGAGAACGTGTGCTGCTCTGTGTGTGTGTGTGTGAGAATGTGCACTGCTGTGTGCGTGAGTGTAGACTGTGTGAGAGAACGTGTGCTGCTGTGTGTGTGTAAATGTTTGTGAGAATGTGTGCTGCTCTGTGTGTGTGTGTGTGTGTGTGTGAGAACGTGCGCAGCTGTCTGTGTGTGTAGATGTTTGTGTGAGAATGTGTGCTGCTGTGTGTGTGTGTGTGTCCCAAACCCAGGTGGGAGGGTGGTCTCTCAGGAAGGTGCTGGAAGTCAGTGTCTTTGATGACAACACCATGTCTCGTTGAAGCGCCGTTGTTTGCAACCAGTGCTGGCTGTGAGTGCTGCACCCTGTGCACGGGGAAGTGCCTTTTGCCAAAAGGGTGTGCGGGGTGAGAAGCAGCAGAGACCCAGGCAGGGTTCGCTCCCTTCCCCTGCCCTGCTCCCCCAGGCAACTCTGGGTGGTGGGTCTGGGCAGTGGGGAAGCAATGGGAGGGGAAGCCAAGGCAGAGAGAGGGCGACGGGGGAGGCTGACAGCTCGACACACGTTTGCACAGCACAGCGCAGAGGCCTGTACGGTAATTACGAAGCCCTGTCAAGAGCGAGCTGGTGACAGGGACCTCGTTATGTGGCAGCTTCGCAGCGTCACACGCCTCTGCCATGCTGCCTGCAAAACAAAACACCCGCACAACTCATTAGGCAGAAGAATCCTGTTCAGCAATGGGCTGGGGGGGACTGGTGCCAGCTGCCCTGCACAGGCAAAGCACAGCGTATACACAGCCCCTAAACACCCACCCAGAACACTGTGCAGTACCACCCACCCAGAGGCAGTATGCATCACCCAGACACTGTACAGTACAACCCCCAGCTGGATGTTGTACAGTGCACCCCCATCCAGACACTGTACTGTATACACATCCGCACCCAAACACTGGAAAGTACTCCCCAGCATCCCATCCAGACATCATACAATACACTCCCATCCAGACACTGTACAGTATACATCCCCCAAACCCAGACACTGTACAGTACAATCCTCAGCTGGACGTTGTGCAGTAAACACCCTCACCCCCCACACTGTACAGTACACCCCAACGTCCCCATCCAGACACTGTACTGTATACACACCCACACCCAAACACTGTACAGTACCACCCACCCAGATACAGTATACATCACCCAGACACTGTACAGTACAATCGCCAGCTGGATGTTGTACAGTGCACCCCCATCCAGACACTGTACTGTATACACACCCACACCCAAACACTGTATAGTACTACCCACCCAGATACAGTATACATCAACCAGACACTGTACAGGACAATCGCAAGCTGGATGTTGTACAGTGCACCCCCATCCAGACACTGTACTGTATACACACCCACACCCAAACACTGTACAGTACAATCCTCAGCTGGACGTTGTGCAGTAAACACCCTCGCGCACACACACTGTACAGTACACCCCAACGTCCCCATCCAGACATTGTGCAGTATGCTCCCATCAGACACTGTACAGCATATACCTCCTCACGCAAACACTGTCCATCCCCCAATGCCCCCTTTCAGACATTGTACAGTGTACACCCCCACATTCTAATGCTGTACTCAACATCCCCCACAAACACTGGTCAGTACACCCACCCCCAAACACCCCCGTTGTACAGTATAGACACTCCAACACTCCCCCAGCCCTATACAGTGCACACCCACCCAACTCCTGTATGGTACGTCCACTCACCCCACACAAGCACTGTACAGCACGCGTGCCCACGTGCACACACGTGCACACACACAAACCTGATTCCCAAACCAGCAGAAGCCTCCCTGCACAGGCAAATTCTCAGTGTATACGCGGTCCCACAACAACCACCCAGACACTCTCCAGAACACGCACACTGACTCCCAGCCTCTGACAGGTGTGTACCTGAACCTCTCACACACCACTACCCCCATATGCGGTATGGTATCACCCCATCCCCAAACACACACACAAGCTCAGATAGGCATATGCTTCGTTCACGTAGGCACATTCTGAACTCTGATAGACATTAAAGAGTGCCAGTGTCGCCACCCACAAGCATTCAAAAATCATGAGTCGGGCGTTGAAAAATTATGAATGGCGTCAAAATCATGGCACATCATTGGCTTCAGTTCTCATGTCATCACCTGACTCCTGGCACAGGGGCTTTAAGAAAACCACCCACAATCAGGAGACTTGTGATAAAATCACCAGTGAGTGCCACATGAGGGCTTAATAATGTATTGTACGCTAACAACCAGGTCCTAATGATCTTTCCAATCTGTCTGATCCAGAAGTATTTCCAAGCTGCTGACCATTATCCATTAAGAACATGAGAACAGCCAAATTTGGGTCAGACCAAAGGTCCATCTAGCCCAGTATCTTGTCTTCTGACAGTGGCCAATGCCAGGTGCCCCAGAGGGAATGAACAGAACAGGTAATCGTCAAGTGATCCATCCCCTGTCGGCCATTCCCAGCTTCTGGCAAACAGAAGCTAGGGACACCATTTCTCCCCATCCTGGCTCATAGCCATTGATGGACCTATCCTCCATGAATTTATCTAGCTCTTTTTTGAAACCTGTTATGGTCTTGGCCTTCACAACATCCTCTGGCAAGGAGTTCCACAGGTTGACTGTGCGTTGTATGAAGAAATACTGCCTTTTGTTTGTTTTAAACCTGCTGCCTATTAATTTCATTTGGTGATCCCTAGTTCTTGTGTTATGAGAAAGAGTAAATAACAATTCCTTATTTACTTTCTCCAAACCCAGGGCCATCGCTTCCACTAGGCGACCCTAGGTGGTCACTTAGGGTGGCAGGATTTGCAGGGTGGCATTTTGCTGCCCTCGGCAGAAATTCGGCGGCGGGGGGTGCTTCCGCTCCGAATCTTCGGTGGAAATTCGGTGGTGGGTCCTTCACTCCCTCTGGAACCCGCCGCCGAAGTGCCCCGAAGATGTGGAGTGGAAGGACCCTCGCCGCCGAATGCTCAGAGGAGGAGCACTGCCGCCTAGGGCAAAAAAAACCCTGACGCCGCTCCTGTCCACACCTCTATCATATAGACCCCGCTTAGTCATCTGTTTTCCAAACTGAAAATTCCCAGTCTTATTAATCTCTCCTCATACCGAAGCTGTTCCATACCCCTAATAATTTTTGTTGCCCTTTTTTGAACCTTTTCCAATTCCAATAAATCTTTTTTGAGATGAGGAGAACACATCTGCACACAGTATTCAAGATGTGGGTGTACTATGGATTTATATAGAGGCAATAGGATATTTTCTGTCTTCTTATCTATCCCTTTCTTAATGATTCCCAACATTCTGTTCCCTTTTTTCACTGCCGCTGCACATTGACTGGATGTTTTCAGAGAACTATCCACAATGATGCCAAGATCTCTCTCTGGAGTGGTAACAGCTAACTTAGACCCCATAATTTTATATGTATAGTTGGGATTATGTTTTCCAATGTGCATTACTTTGCATTCATCCATATTAAATTTCATTTGCCATTTTGTTGCCCCGTCACTTAGTTTTGTGAGATCTTTTTGAAGTTCTTCACAGTCTGCTTTGGTCTTAACTATCGTGAGCAGTTCAGTATCATCTGCAAACTTTGGTTTGCAGTTTAGTTTGGTTTGCAGTTAGCAGAACTCTCTGCGGAAATTACTGCCAGAAGGAGGGAACCCCAGGAGGCCTCACAGGCCACACGCAGATTCCCCGCACCGAGCCATAACAACACCGCCAGAGAAGGCAGGAGAGGGCACGTCGGCCGCCGCTACGATCCGGCGGCTGTATCCCGTATACAGAAACTATACAGGTTGAACTGGCCAAAAGCCATGAGGGAGATCCTTGACGGGACCTCCTCATGCTGTGCCATCCAGCCCGAGAGACTCCACTCATACTTCAAGGATGTGTTTGACAACGAGGCCCAGACCGACTTGCGACGCCCAGAGTGCCTTCTCCCGCTACCCCGGATTGACCTCACGGAAGATCTGGAGCGAGATTTTCCCCCCAGGAGGTGCAGGCAAGGTTGATGAGGACCAAAAGCACTGCCCCTGGAAAAGATGGCATCCGCTACCACCTGCTAAAGAAGCGAGACCCTGGCTGCTTGGTGCTTGCTGCCATCTTCACCAAATGCAAGCAGTTCCATCGCATTCCTCGCTCCTGGAAAAAGTCCATGACCGTCCTCATTCACAAAAAAGGGGAACAAGTGGGGTAGGGATAGCTCAGTGGTTTGAGCATTGGCCTGCTAAACACAGGGGTTGTGAGTTCAATCCTTGAGGGGGCCACTTAGGGAACTGGGGTAAAAATCTGGAGATTGGTCCCCCTTTGAGCAGGGGGTTGGACTAGATACCTCCTGAGGTCCCTTCCAACCCTGATATTCTATGATTCTAAGACAACCCTGGCAACTGGAGGCCCATCTCCCTCTGCTCCACCATCTACAAGCTGTATGCCAGCTGCCTTGTGGCAAGGATCACAGAGTGGTCAGTTTTGCAGGGGCGCCGTCAGCTCAGTCCAGAAGGGTTTCGTGTCCTCTGAGGGATGCTACGAGCATAACTTCCTCCTTCAGGCGGCCATCCTGGAGGCCAGGAGGTCCAAGAGGCAGTGTGTCGTAGCATGGCTCAACCTGACCAATGCCTTCGGTCCCTGCCCCACCACCACATCTTCGCCACCCTGGGAGAGTTCGGGATGCCGGCTACCTTCATCCAGATCCTCCGGGACCTCTGCAAGGACTGCACCACCACCATCTGTGCCACGGACGGAGAGACGGACACCATCCCCATCCGCCGCGGTGTGAAACAAGGATGCCTCCTCAGACCCATCATTTTCAACCTGGCCATGGAACCGCTCATCCGAGCCATCTCCAGTGGCCCAACTGGCTTCGACCTGCATGGCAAGAAAATCAGCATTCTGCCCTACGCGGACGATCTGGCCCTGGTTGCCGACAGCTCGGAAAGCCTCCAGCAAATGCTCGACGTCACCAGCCAAGCCGCCGAGTGGATGGGCCTGCGTTTCAACCCCAAAAAGTGCGCCTCCCTCCACGTCAACGGTGGAACCAGGGCGCTGGTCCGGCTGTCACAGCTCCTTATCCAGGGTGAGTCCATGACCTCCCTCGAAGAGGGAGAGATATACCAACACCTTGGCACACCCACAGGAGTCTGTGTCTGGCAGACCCCCGAAGACACCATCGCGGAGATCCTGCGAGATGCAGCCCAAATTGACTTCTCCCTGCTCGACCCCTGGCAAAAGATCAATGCCCTCAACACCTTCCTGATCCCCCGCATCTCCTTTGTCCTCAGGGGATCGGCCATGGCCAAGGTGCCCCTGAACAAGGCCGACAGCACCATCAGACAGCTGGTGAAGAAGTGGCTCCACCTTCCCCAGAGGGCATAAACGGACATCATCTACATTTCCCACAGGCAGGGTGGCGCCAACGTACCTCAGATGGGTGACCTGTGCGACATGGCGGTGATGACCCACGCCTTCCGCCTCCTGACGTGCCCGGACCCGACGGTGAGGAGCATCGTGCAGGAGGCCGTACGAGGCGCAGTCAGGAAACGCATTGCCAGGGCCCCCTCCGAGCGGGACATCGCCACTTACCTCAGCGGCTCCCTGGAGGCTGAGTTCGGGAGAGGTGGGGGGAGACCTGTCCTCTCTCTGGTCCCGTGCCCGCAATGCCTCGAGACATCTGGGTAAGAGGATCGGCTGCTGCTGGAAGTGGTGTGAGGAGCGCCGGGAGCTGGGAATACTGGTGCCACGCGTAAAGACCCCGGACCACACCATCATCACTCCGACCGCCAGAGCCATGCTAGAAAGGTCCCTGAAAGACGCCATCCGCTGCCACTACGCTGAGAACCTCAAGCAGAAGCCGGACCAGGGCAAGGTGTTCGAGGTGTCCAGCAAGTGGGACGCCAGTAACCACTTCCTTCCCGGGGGCAGCTTCGCCAGGTTCGCCGACTGGCGGTTCGTCCACAGGGCCCGACTCAACTGCGTTCCCCTCAACGAAGCCATCCGCCATGGCAACCGGGACAAGCGCTGCAGGAAGTGCGGCTACGTGAACGAGACCCTGCCGCACGTCCTGTGTGGATGCAAGCAGCACTCCGGAGCCTGGCGGCACCGCCACGATGCCACCCAGAACCGGCTAGTGAAAGCCATCCCGCCGTCCCTGGGGAAGATCACCCTCAACTCCGCCATCCCTGGGACAGACAGCCGACTGCGACCTGACATTGTGGTGATGGACGCAGAAAAGAAGAAGGTCCACTTGGTAGATGTCACGGTGTCTTTTGAAAACCGGTCACTGGCCTTCCACGAGGCCTGAGCACGGAAGGAGTCAAAGTACGCCCCGCTGGCCGAGACCCTGAGAGCCCAGGGCTACGAAGTCCAGGTACACGCCCTGATTGTGGGAGCCTTGGGCTCATGGAACCCCCACAACGAGCTGGTTCTGAGACCATGTGGGGTCAGTCGACACTACGCCCGGCTCATGAGACAGCTCATGGTGTCCAACACCATCAGGTGGTCCAGAGACATTTATACCGAACACATCACCCGACACCGCCAATACCACACTGAGTAATCGAGACAGCCGACCAGGAAAATAACCTACTTCCTTCCCTGACCAACCAAGGGACGCACCCCACCCATGTACCTAGCCTCTCCACTGATACTGACTTGGACTCCTTATTCATTCCGTGGGTGGCGTACCTGAGCCCACTTATCCACTGACCCTTTAAAAACCCTTGCACCCCAATCTGGGTCTATGCCGGTTATGCGATATGTATGTATCTTTTCATCCTTGCAAACGATATCTGTAACCCCCCATAACCCAAGCCTGACCTCAGATGTACAGTACCTTCCTCTCAACCTGTGTAGATTTCATTTCAAACATTTACTTTAATACAATTTTTAAATCTGTTCTCATCTGCAAGCTCTGCTCCCAGCTGTGCTCGGGCCCTGCACCCAGCCTTGGCTCCTGACTGTGGTCTGGCTGCAGCTCTGCACCCGGTCCTGGCCCCAGAACTGCCCCCATCTGCGGCCCCAGCCTTGGCCCCCTTACCCCTGTCTGTATTCCCAGCTCCGAAAGGGGGGCGGGGCGCAGACAGAGGTGAGCGGGGGCGTGACCCTGAAAAGTTTGGGGACCACTGCTCTAGTCCTTTCTTAACAGCGCTTCCCATCCTGTCCTCGCCCACACTGTGCCCATAGCCTGTGTCCCCTTGGGACCAGCTAGGCCTCTTCACGTCTCCCCTAAAGCACCACCTGGACTTCAGCAGGGCTAACTCAGGCCTTCCCGTGCAGACTAGCCACGGCCGTTCAGCTAGCTCTACCACAACGCCCCGTGGCCCTGTCGCCAGCAGCTGTCACTGTGACCACAGGGCTGGTCCCTTTGCCCTCACTCACCTATCCAGGTCTGGGGGGGGGTCGGCCGCTGAGCCCCCCCCTCAGTGGGCACTGCCTGGGGTTCTCTGCTCAGTGCCCCCATTCCACCCGTGGCCCCATCTGTTTGTCCCCCACATTGGGCTGACCTTGGTTTCTTTTTTGTGAGGGCGGCTATTGTCGTTCCTGGGGGTGGAGGAGGGGGGAAGCCATTTTGGGACAGGTCCTCCCATCACCAGAGGTCAGCTAGGCCAGTGAGCGTCGGCAGCAGGGTGTGGTGGGGGATGTGGGCGGCAGAGCCTCATGCCCAGTGTAGAGGTGGTTTAAGCCTACCCCACTGAGTGAGGATGAATCTCGGATGCAGCGGGATGGGGCAGCAGGGGTTGTCCCAGCTGGAGTCAGCTCTTCCCACCCACTGCATCCCACTGCTGCTCTCCAGCCAGTGCAATCTGGGCACTTCCCCTCCTTGCTGGAGCTGCGGCTGGTTCTGGGGAAGGCCTGGTCTGCCAGGCAGCGCCCAGCCTGTGTCATACGGGGGGCAGAAAAGGCACTTGAGTCATTATGTTAGTAGGGACAGGAATGATAATACAAGCCTTTGTCTCAGGAGCCCATTACGAGCCGCACGCCTCTCTCTCTCGCTCGCTTCCCTTTGAGAACTCTATTGATTTAATTTCCTGGATGAGCCAAAAATCCCAATAAAGGAAATTGTTCAATAATGAAAAATAGACAATTGGACTCCATTAAGTGGCAGAGCCGGCGGTGGATCTGAGCACATTAACGGTAGCCACCTCCGTTTGCAGCTGTGGGGAAAACTAGGCTGGGGAGGGGCTAGTTCCAGGACATTCGGTCCCAGCTGTGGGGTTGCTCTCTGTTTTCACGGGCCAGTCCTGATTCCGGCAAGGCCAGTCCATGTCCCGGCGTGAGGGAAAGGCATCCCGAAATATCGTCAGGGCTGGTGCCGCAGCACCTTGGTGGCTGCATCATAGCAGGATTGCAGTGTGTTGCGGTGGGACGGTGGAGCATCACGTCACAGTAGGACCGTGCAGTGCTGCAGTGCACTGGGACCATGCAACACTGCAGTTCAGCTGGGACAGTGCAGCGCGATGGGACTGTGCTGCAGGGCAGTGCATTGCGATGGCTTGCGACCAGGGCTGGTGCAAGGAGATTTTGTGCTCTAGGCGAAACGTCCACCTTGTGCCCCCCTGCCCCCACCCCCCTGCCCCGCTCAGCTGACTCCCATGACGCCAGACACCACTCTCTGGTGCCCCCAAATCTTGGCGCCCTAGGCGGCCGCCTAGTTGACCTAGTGGTTACACCGGCCATGCTCTTGTTGTGAATCCGCATTGCAGCAGGACCAGGGATGCTGCATTCCGGGAAGCCCATACACCACCACTTTGCGATGTCATGTCACGGCAGGGCCATGCAACGTGGCATCCCGGCAGGGCCATGCAGCGCTGCATGCACTCCAACTGGCCTGTGCGACGTCTCACTGGGGCAGGGTAAAGGAACAGCACATTGCAGTGGGGACATACAGCGTTGCAGTGCAGCAAGATCAGCCATTGTGGCACTGCAACAGGCTAGCTAGATCGATCAACCTCCTGATTCCCAAAAGACTGCCCATGGGCCCGCTCCTCAGTTGTTAGTATATTGCTGATCTCCCTCCCACAACGACTGGGCTAGCCGACGCGCCAGCACCTGATCCACCTGTTACTTTAACCTTTGGTTCTTTGGCACATGCTCCCCCTCTGGTGGGGCAGGCCCCTTCATACCAAGTTGGAGCCTGATACCCTTTGTCCCCTAATGAACCTGTACCTGCTGCAGCTGTCCCCGGCTCCCTGCTGTGAGTTCCCCACTCTGGGCAGTGTAAACGGATCTCTCTGCTCCCTGTTACTTTTGACCTTTCCTAGCACAGTCTGTGCTGTACCTCCAGGAATTCGGAGATGGATACAGCCCATCAGGGCGGGGGGAGCTCTCGGGAGCAAAAGGAATGGTGTTTTCCCTGTGTATTGTATAGAAGCCCGTTCAGATAGACAGGACGCAGCCAAGGCATTTTACGTAGCGCTCAGCTGATCAAACCTACAGCAAAAGCCCTGTGGAGATGCGACACTGGAATGGTTTTCCTGCCTGCGGCGTGCACGGAAGACACCGGTTTGTTATTGCAGGGCTGCTCCTGAGGCCAGGGCCGCACACGCTTGGCAGGTCGTCCGTGAGCACTGAGCTGTATGCCCTGATTTATGACTGTGGGGCTGGCTTGTGAGAAGCGGGCTCCCCCTAGGCGCTTGTTGCTGAAGGCTGCCCTTGATCACCGTCTGGGTTGTTCTGGCCGGGCTGCTGCTGGATGCTGGTGGCTTTGTGTTGGCCAGGTGGCTGGCTCCTGGTGCTGGCTGCTTTGCTGTGGAAGGGTGTTATAGGGGGAAGAAGGTTTGTTGGGGGAGGGTTGCTCTGAGAACCAGTCGGGTGGTTGTGGCGGGGTCGCTCACAGGTGCTAGGCTTGTTTTCTTACCCGCACCACAGCGGTTGTTTTTGAGGAATAAAGGACTTGCCCACCATTGCCAAAGAGAAACAGAAGTGAGGAGCAGAACCATATTGGGTCCAGTTGTGATGGGGGGGTTGGCAGAGCATCTATCTTCTCCTGCCCCCTACTGGGCACTTCTCCAACCCAACCTTTCCCTGAGCATCCTAAGGGCTTTGCGAAGGTCCTTATCCCTCTTGCATAGATGGGGAAACTGAGGCACAGAGCCAGGAAGTGACGCCCAAAGATCCTAAAGTGAGCTAGTGTCAGTGTCCAGAACAGAGCCCAGGTCTCTCAACTCCCAGTTGGCTGCTCTAACCAGTAAACCACACTGCCTTTCTATTATTCTAGCTGTTCATGCGGGGCCCAATCCTGCCCTCTGCTCGCTCACAAGCAGTCCTGCCTCCTGTGACTGGTCCCATTGATTTTCGAAGGGGCTATTCCCAGGAATAGGGAGATTTACTTGCATGAGTAAGGTTTGCAAAATTAGCCCCTTTGTTCCTAGAATGAGCGTGCTTTGCCCTGGGCTGCAAATACTCTAACGCGGGGTTAGGGGAACTTGCCAAAGTCTGGCAACCTTCCAGATGAACTCTTGCATTCGCAAAAGTGGTTTGAGGTGGTGACCCTTTCCCCGGTGATTTCAGTTCCAGAGCAGAGGGGAGTCCCTTAAAGTGACAGAGCAAAGGAGAAATGCATGATGGGGTCAAACATCCATACCAGCGAAAGGGGACATGGCTGAGCGTTGGTCTGGGAGAGCAACACCTGGGAGTTTTCTAAGGGAGAGAACGTAGAAGTCTCACAGCTTATCTGCTAGGAGGCTCTTCCTGTGTGTGTGTGAGGTGTTGTGTCTGGTGTTTATGGTGTGTGTATCTGTGGTGTACGTGAGTGCTCGGTGTGTACCTGTGGGGTGGGTGTGTGTGTGTGTGTGTGTGTGTGCGTGTGTGCACGTGCACGCATGTGCTGGAGGCCTGTAGCCGCAGGGCTAGGGTTACCATATTTGAACTTTCAAAAAAGAGGACACTCATGGGGGGAGGGGTAGCCCTGCCCCCTATCCACTCCCTCCCACTTCCCGCCCCCTGACTGCCCCCCACAGAACGCCCAACCCATCCAACCCCCTGCTTCTTGTTCCCTGATTGCCCCCTCCGGGACCCCTGCCCCTAACCACCCCCTGGGACCCCACCCCCTATCTAAGCCTCCCTTCTCCTTGTCCCTGACTGCCCACTCCTGAGACCCCCATCCTAACTTCCCCTAGAACCCCACCCCTACCTGTCCCCTGACTGCCCTGACTCCTATCCAGACCCCTGCCCCTGACAGCCCCCAGGGAACCCCGACTCATCCAACCTCCTGCTCCCTATCCCTGACTGCCCCAACCCCTCTCCACACCCCTGCTCCTGACAGCCTCCCCAGAACTCCCGACCTATCCAACCCCCAGTCCCTGTCCCCTGACTGCCCCGACCCCTCTCCACACCCCTGCCCCCGCCCCTGACAGCCCCCAGAACCTCCAACCCATCCAACCCCTGCTCCCTGTCCCCTGACTGCCCCAACCCCTCTCCACACCCCGCCCCTGACAGCCCCAGGAACCCCGACCCATCCAACCCCCGCTCCTGTCCCCTGACTGCCCCGACCCCTCCACACCCCGCCCCTGACAGCCCCCAGGAACCCCGACCCATCCAACCCCCGCTCCTGTGCCCTGACTGCCCCCACCCCTCTCCACACCCCCACCCCTGACAACCCCTCCGAACCCCTGATCCATCCAACCCCCCTGCTTCCTGTCCCCTGGCTGCTCCCTGGGACCCCCGGCCCCATCTCCAACCCCCCCAGCCCCCTGACCATCCCACTCAGACCAGCGTGTCGGGCTCCACGCGGAGCGCACAGACCCGCTCCCCCAGAGCGCTGCCGGCGCGGCGCGCTGAGCCTGCGGGCGAGGGAGGAGCAGGGGACGGGCTCTGGCTGCTGGAGATCCGATGCGAGCGGCTCAATCCGGCCTGGCCGCTCTGTCAGCCGCGCCGCGCTCTGCATTGGGAGGGAAATCCCGGACCTACTGAGATTTTTACAAAGTCCTCCCGCACAGCTATGTAACCCCCCCAAATCCGGACATGTCCAGGGTAATCCGGACGTATGGTGACCCTCCGCAGGGCCAAGGCTGGTGCTCTATGACCAGCGTGTGTGTGGTGGGGGAGGGTCGCCGCCCTGGGGAACCGGAGCAGGTGGCCTGGCACTGAGAAATGTCAAAGAGCCACCAAGGACGAGATCCTTTTCACCCAGCCTGGTGGGGCTGCAGGGAGCTTCTCCCTGTGAGGGAAGCCGGGGCGTCCCACACAGAGACAGGCCTGTCCCCTGGAGTGACACCTCCTCGCCCCCCACCCCACATCAAGCCTGGCCGTGGCCTCTCCAGCCCGGCGCCCCGAAGGGGTTGGTCTCTGCCTTGCCGAGAAGCAGCCGAGCGATGGGGAAATGAGGTTCCCTAGGCCCGTACCAGACAGTGGGCCTGATTCAGTGCAGTCAGGGGGCATTGACAGGGCTCAGCAACTTACAGGGGTGGGGCCCGTTAACATGAAAGGGGCTGGGTGTGTTGGCAGACTTGGCCTTGGTCTAGGTCACAGCTGATCCAGCTTCCCAGATCCAGCCCCTGCTCCCTGCTTCCCATTCAATTGGACACCCTCTGGTCCACAACAGAGGTTCTTCTTCGAGTGATTGCTCCTATCCATTCCATGTAGGTGTGCGCGCCGCGCGTGCACGGCTCTTCGGAACATTTTTAGCCTAGCAACTCCGGCGGGCCGGCTGGCGCCCCCTGGAGTGGCGCCGCCATGGCGGCGTATATATACCCCAGCCGGCCCGTCCGCTCCTCAGTTCCTTCTTTCCGCCCGTGACGGCTAGTAGGAACAGTGGAGTGCTCTCCCGTCCTCCACAGCTTAGCGTTCTCCGTTAGTTACTGTATATAGTTATCATAGTTGTTAAATTTTGTTACTAGTTCTATAGTTAGGGGTATATTACTCATTAGGGAGTTAGAGGGGTTAGCCCTCTTCTTCCGCCCCGGTGCGGGCTTATGCCCGGACCGGCGGGTTTCAAGCCCTGCGCGGCTTGCCAGCGGTCTATGCCGGTGAGTGACCCGCACGACGCCTGCCTCCGCTGTCTTGGAGAGGCTCACCGGTCGGACAAGTGCCCCATCTGCGTCGCTTTTAAGCCTCGCACGAGGAAGGAGCGGGACTCGCGGTTGAAGCAACTCCTCATGGAGTCGGCCCTCCAACCTCCGGCACCAGCACCGGCGGCGCCAAAGACTGCCTTGACTAGCGGCGCGCCGACCGCACCCAGCCGCCCCGGTGCCGAGGATGCAGTTCGGCACCCGGCACCGAAGACCCGGCACCGCTCCGTCTCCCCGGGAAAGAAGCGCAAAGTGCCGAAGACGGTCTCGGACAAGCAGAAGAGACCGTTAGCCCAGCCGCCTCCGACTGTAACGGTGCAGGCTGAGGCTGTGCACAAAACGTGCACCGTGCCGTCGACTCCGGCGCCGCAAGGCCCGTCGAGTCCGGCACCGCCCAGCTCCCCGGTGCCCACCGACGAGGAGCTGAGGCTGCCGTCCACGCCCGAAGCGTTCGCGACGGCAAGACATTTAATCGAACTTACCGCTGATCCAAGCGCTCAGCGGCCGGTGCTACCGGTGCGGACTCTCAAGTCCATTGGGAAGCCACTTCCAATGCGACCCCCGTCCCCGGGCGCCCGAGCCGATCGCAGCACCGTCGCCAGGTCGCGGTCCCGTTCTCGCTCACGGCACCGCTCTCCGCAGCACCGGGCACGACGATCCACGTCACGACGACGCTCCCCGTCTCCTCGCCGGTCGCAGTCCCGGTACCGCTCCCAGTCGCGGTACCGGTCGCACTCCCGGCGGCGTTCCAAGTCCCGGTCGCAGAGTCGCCGGCACCGTAACAGGTCCGGCTCCAGGCACCGCGAGAGGCGTCGAGAGTCGCGTAGTCGCTCCAGGCGCCACCACACGCGGTCCAGATCTGCATCCCGGCACCGTCGGTCGAGCTCCCGGCACCGTCGGTCACGATCCCGACGCCGCCAGTCGAGCTCCCGGGGCCGCCGGTCGAGCTCCCGGGGCCGCCGGTCGAGCTCCCGGGGCCGAAGGTCGAGCTCTCGGCACCGCCGGTCGAGCTCCCAGCGTCGCGACGACCGGCACCGTCCGCCGGCACCGCGGGGGCCCTTTACTCCGGCACCGGAGGTCCGCCCGGCCACCATTTCGGCTCCTCCCTGGCCATCAAGAGAGCCCTCCGTCGCCTCCCCTGGGGGCAGCGCAGTTGACTTCCGGGCGGGGTCCCTCCCACCAGAACATGGACCGCAGCAATGGGGATTCTGGGTCCCTTGGGCCGAACATGAACAGGGGCCCCCCCTCCCGCCACGACAACCAGGCTCGGTGCGGTCGGTACCGGTAGCCACTGTAAGCAGGCCACCTCCGTCCCCCACTCCTCAGCCCGCCGATCACGGCACGCACTTGGGGCATGATGCAGTTCCCGCAGACACGGCGCAGGCACCGGAGGAAGTGCTACCGGGTCCTTCCTCATCCTCCTCCCCCGATGAGGCGGTGGCAGGGGCGGCACCGTCGGAGCCCCCGCCGATCGACCTCAAGACTCACCAGGACCTTCTTAGAAGGGTAGCTAAGGCCATCAACCTACCCGTGGAAGAAGTCCAGGAGGTTGAGGACCCCATCACGGACGTGGTGGGGGAGGACGCCCCCGTCAGGGTAGCGCTCCCCTTCATTCGAACAATACAGAAAAACAATGCCGCTATCTGGCAGTCCCCCTCCTCCGTCCCGCCTACGGCGCGCGGAGTTGAGAGAAAGTACTCGGTCCCCCCGAGGGGCTACGAATACCTGTATGTTCACCCAGCTCCGGACTCTCTAGTTGTCCAATCTGTCAATGACCGGGAGCGACACGGCCAGCCCGCCGCGGCGCCAAAGGCGAAGGAGTCCAAGCGCATGGACCTGTTAGGCCGAAAAATTTACTCAGCGGGCGGCCTCCAACTTCGTATCGCCAACCAAATGGCTTTGCTCTCCAGATATACATTCAACATCTTGGGCTGCCTAGCCAAATTTGCAGAGCTCACCCCGCAGGATTCCCGCAGGGAGTTCTCGGCACTGCTGGAGGAAGGAAAGCTAGCTTCCCGTACCTTAATTAAGGCAGCGGTAGACGCAGCGGACTCGGGGGCCAGGACCATAGCGTCAGGGGTAACCATGCGACGCATTGCATGGCTTCAGTCCTCTACTCTGCCGCCGGAGGTCCAGTACACGCTCCAGGACCTTCCTTTTGAGACGCAGGGTCTATTCTCAGAAAAGACTGATACCCGCATTCAAACCCTGAAGGACGGCAGAGTGGCGATCCGCACATTAGGGATGCACACACCGGCCACCCAAAGGCGTCCTTTCCGACAGCAACCTTATCGCCCCTTCCAATACAACAGACCTCGCCCGCCTAACAATCGGCGCTCGGCCCCCTTCCGCCGCAGACCATCGGGCGGCCGGCGGAACCAAAGCCAGGGATCGTCCAAGGCCCCTCAGGGCCCAAAGTCGGCCTTTTGACGGGACGCCCGAGGGCCGCTCACCTCTCTCCAATCCGGATCCACCCCTTCTGTTTTCCCATCGCCTTTCCCGCTTCCTCCAGGCGTGGTCATCTGTAACATCAGACAGCTGGGTCCTCAGCACGGTCCAATATGGCTACCGCCTACAGTTCATTTCGCCCCCTCCCTCCCACCCACCCTCCCTGTCCCTCCTCAGGGACCCCTCTCACGAGCAAGTCCTCTTGCAGGAGGTCCAGTCTCTGTTGAGCGTGGGTGCCATCGAGGAGGTGCCTCCCAGCAGGCGAGGCAGGGGATTCTATTCCAGATACTTTCTTATCCCCAAGGCGAAAGGAGGCCTTCGTCCCATCTTAGACCTCCGGGAGCTCAACAGATACCTGTGCAAGCTCAAGTTTCGGATGGTGACCTTGGGCTCCATTATCCCTTCCCTGGATCCTGGAGATTGGTTTGCTGCCCTCGACATGAGGGATGCCTACTTTCATGTGGCAATCTACCCCCCCCACAGACGCTTCCTGCGCTTCCTGGTCAACGGAGCTCATTACCAGTTCGCAGTGCTCCCCTTCGGCCTCTCCACCGCGCCGAGGGTATTCACCAAGTGCATGGCGGTCGTCGCCGCAGCCCTCCGCCGTCGTCGCATCCACGTCTACCCATATCTCGACGACTGGCTGATTCGGGGCCGCTCCCAAGCACTGGTAGCGAATCAAGTAACCGAGATTCTACATCTGTTCCGGTCTCTCGGCCTCCTTGTCAACACCGAGAAGTCCCTCCTAGTTCCAGCGCAAAGAGTGGAGTTCATAGGAGCGGTCCTAGACTCCAATCTGGCCAGAGCGTGCCTACCTCGCACTCGGCACGACACGTTGGCCTCCCTCATTCAGGCACTGCAGGCCTTTCCGACGACAACGGTGAGATCCTGCCTCCGCCTCCTCGGTCACATGGCAGCGTCCACGTTTGTGACCGCGCACGCCAGGCTCCGACTTCGCCCATTCCAAATGTGGCTGGCGTCGGTGTACCGTCCTCATCGCGATCCCCTAGACATGGTGGTGACGGTGGCAAAGCCCGCTCTCCAGACGCTCACCTGGTGGCTGGACCCAGAAACGGTCTGCGAGGGAGTTCCGTTCCGCCCGCCTCGCCCGTCAATCACCCTGACGACGGACGCCTCGGCGCTGGGCTGGGGGGCTCACGTAGGAGACCAACACACCCAGGGTCTCTGGTCGCCCCAGGAGCTCTCCCTCCATATCAACGTCCGAGAGCTGAGAGCGATCCGCTTAGCTTGTCTCGCCTTTCGGGCTCACCTGCAGAACCGCTGTGTAGCGGTCTACACGGACAACACCACAGCCATGTTTTATGTCAACAGGCAGGGCGGGGCGCGGTCCTCCCCACTTTGCAACGAGGCATTGCTCCTCTGGGATTTCTGCGTAGCCCACTCGATTCGCCTCGAAGCGTTTTTTCTGCCGGGAGCGCAGAACACGTTGGCCGACCGCCTCAGCAGGTCCTTCGCCTCTCACGAGTGGTCCCTTCGCCCAGATGTGGCTTATTCCATCTTCCAGAGGTGGGGCTTTCCCCAGATAGACCTCTTTGCTTCCCGGACCAACCGCAAATGCCACAGGTTCTGCTCCTTCCAAGGCCAAGCTCCAGGCTCCCTCTCAGATGCGTTTCTCCTGTCATGGACAGAGCCTCTTCTCTATGCGTTCCCTCCGTTTCCGCTCGTCCACCGAGTATTGCTCAAGATCCGGAGAGACAGAGCCCGCATCATCCTCGTCGCTCCGGCCTGGCCGAGACAGCACTGGTATACCCTGCTGCTCGAGCTGTCGGTTCGGGAACCCATTCCCCTCCCGCTGTGGCCGGACCTCATAACCCAGGACCTCGGCAGGCTTCGTCACCCGAACCTGCAACCGTTGCATCTTACAGCTTGGTTCCTGAGTGGTTGACCGACGCAGAGAGGGATTGCTCCGCAGCGGTGCAGCAAGTGCTGCTCGAAAGCAGGAAACCTTCAACGCGAACTACTTACCTCACCAAGTGGAAGCGCTTTGCCCTCTGGTGCGACCAGAGAGGTATCAACCCTTTCTCGGCCCCCATCCAGACTGTCCTCGACTACCTTTGGTACCTCAAGGGTCAAGGTCTTGCAATCTCGTCCCTCAGAGTGCACCTGGCAGCGCTGTCAGCATTTCGACCAGCTATAGGAGGTCGCTCGATCTTTTCCAACCCGATGGTGTCACGATTCCTTAAAGGGTTAGACCGTCTCTACCCGCAGGTGCGGCCTCCTGCTCCGACATGGGATCTTAACCTGGTCCTCGCCCAGCTCATGGGCCCACCCTTCGAGCCCCTTGCTACTTGCTCTCTCCTCCATCTTACCTGTAAGACGGCCTTCCTCGTGGCAATCACATCCGCCAGACGGGTCTCAGAGCTCCGCGCCCTGACGGCGGGTCCCCCATATACCGTCTTTCACGGGGACAAGGTGCAGCTTCGACCTCACCCGGCCTTCCTCCCCAAGGTGGTGTCGCCCTTCCATCTCAACCAGGAGATCTTCCTCCCGGTCTTCTTCCCGAAGCCGCATGCCTCGCCTCGGGAGCAGCAGCTGCATACCCTCGACGTCCGCCGAGCGCTCGCGTTCTACATCGACCGCACGAAGCCCTTTCGGCGTTCGTCCCAGCTGTTTGTGGCAATAGCTGACCGCATGAAAGGCGAGCCAGTCTCCTCGCAGCGGATTTCTTCCTGGGTGACGTCCTGCATCAGAACGTGTTACGAGCTTGCTCGCGTTCCCCCGTGTCGACTCACCGCCCACTCCACAAGGGCACACGCCTCGTCGGCCGCTTTCCTGGCCCATGTCCCCATCCAGGACATCTGTAGAGCGGCCACCTGGTCTTCAGTCCATACCTTCGCTTCCCACTACGCGTTGGTGCAGCAGTCTAGAGACGACGCAGCCTTCGGCTCTGCGGTATTACACTCCGCCACGTCTCATTCCGACCCCACCGCCTAGGTAAGGCTTGGGAATCACCTACATGGAATGGATAGGAGCAATCACTCGAAGAAGAAAAGACGGTTACTCACCTGTAGTAACTGGTGTTCTTCGAGATGTGTTGCTCCTATCCATTCCAATCCCGCCCTCCTTCCCCACTGTCGGAATAGCCGGCAAGAAGGAACTGAGGAGCGGACGGGCCGGCTGGGGTATATATACGCCGCCATGGCGGCGCCACTCCAGGGGGCGCCAGCCGGCCCGCCGGAGTTGCTAGGCTAAAAATGTTCCGAAGAGCCGTGCACGCGCGGCGCGCACACCTACATGGAATGGATAGGAGCAACACATCTCGAAGAACACCAGTTACTACAGGTGAGTAACCGTCTTTTATAGGTTCGTTGATTATAGAGCCAGTAGGGCCCACTGGGATCATCAGCGATTTTTAAATCCAAATGGGATGTTTTCCTAAAAGCTCTGGGAAGTTTTGGTTCAGTTTTGCTGAGGGGATGGGGAGCGGCTCCGGGAACCCAGGCGGCTGGTCTGCACGTCCCTTCTCTGCAGGTGCCGTTCAATTCCTGACCATCCCCACCTGGTGCCTGGGAGTGCAGCTGAGAGACTTGGCTCAGGGCCGGAGGGGGCGGAGCTAATTGTGTTGCTCTAAGGCCAGTCCCTCCCCCTTTCCGAGCCTCAGTTTCCCCTTTTGTGAAATGTGGGTGATAAGAGTTATGCAGCTCCCCGGGAGTTTGTGAGGCAGAATTTGCTCAAGCACAGCTTGCCAGTTCCATGGCTCAGGGACCCGGGGCATGGCACTATGAGTGTAGCCACCCCAACCCCCTGACTCTCATGGGCAGGTTGGGAGATATGGCCTGCGATGCCCTGGAGGAACCTGTGCTTTGCCTTGACTGGGCCAGGTCACTGAGCATGAGCTGCCATGAGGAGTCACTGTCTCCCTCTCTGCTTGGCATACAGGAGGGGAAAGGCTGCAGACATCACTGTGGAGCTACCTGGAGGTGGGGCTTTGACAGAGATTTCGGAGTTGGTCCCTTGGTCTCTCTCAGCACCTTCTGCTGCTTCTGAGAAGTGGAAACTCCATATCACTCACTTTCCTCACTTTCAGCGTGGAGCTGGTGGCTTTGCCGGTGCTGTGGGGCTTTTCAGAGATTCCAAGGCCAGAAGGGCTCATTGTATTCATCCAGTCTGACCTCCTGTATGGCACAGGCCAGAGAACTGCCCCCAAATAATTCCTTTTAGAAAAACATCCAATCTGGATTTAAAAGTTGCCAGTGACAGAGAATCGATCTTTGGTAAATTGTTCCAATCGTTAACTAGTCACTGATAACAATTTATACCTTATTTCCAGTCTGAATGTATTTAGCTTAAACTTCTGGCCATTGGATCATGTTAGACCTTCGTCTGCTAGACTGAAAAGGCCATTATTAAAATGTTGTTCCTCGTGTAGATACTTCTAGAGTGTAATCAAGTCACCCCGTAACCTTCCCTTTGTTAAGCAAAATAAATGGAGCTCCTTGAGTCTATCACTATAAGGCAGGTTTTCTAATCCTTTCATTATTCTCATAGCTCTTCTCTGAACCTTCTCCAGTTTATCAACATGAACCATGTTAATTTTATATCATTCTAGTTTTTTAATCAAAATGTTGTCAAATGCCTGTAAATTGAAAGCCTTATTATATCAACACTATCACTTTTATCAACCAAATTTGTATTCTTATCAAAAAAGAGACTGTTAGTTTGACAGGATCTGTTTTCCATAAACCCATGTTGAGTGGAATTAATTATATTACCCTCCTTTAATTCTTTATTAATCGAGTCCCATATCAGCTGGTCCATTGTCTTGCCCCGGATCAGTGACAGGCTGACAGGTCTAAAATTACCCAGGTCACCCCATTTAGCCCTTTTAAATATTGGCACAACATTCACTTTCTTCCGGTCTTCTAGAACTTTCCTAGTGTTCCAAGACTTATTGAAAATCAACATTAACAGTCCAGCGAACTCCTCAGTCAGCTCTTCTAAAATTCTTGGATATAAATTATCTGGAGCTGCTGATTTAAAAATGTCTAACTTTAGAAGCTGCTGTTTAACATCCTCTTGAGATACTAATGGAATGGAAAGAGTCTTGTTATGATAAGACTACCTCATCTGGTTTTTCTCCAAATACAGAACAGAAATATTTATTGAACATGTTTGCCTTTTCTGCATTATTATTGATAATTCTACCATTTCCATCTAGTAATGGACCAATACCATTGTTAGGATTCCCTTTTTTCTTAATATATTTAAAGAACTCCTCCTCATTGCCCTAAATTCTGCTAGCCATAGATTTGTCTTTGTGTCCCTTTACTTCCCTTATCAATTTTCTACAATTCCTAGCTTCTGATTTATATCCATTGCTGTCAACTTCCCCTTTCTTACATATTTTTATTTTTTATAGCTGTCTTTGCTTCATCTCTAAATCAGGTTAGTTTTTTTTAACCAATACGGCTTTCTTGTTCAATTCTTGGATTGTGGCTTTTTGGGCATCTAGTAAAATGTTCTTAAACAATTCCCAATTATCACTCTCCTTTTTCTGATTAAATTCTTAATTGTTTTCAGCTTTGTGACACTGGCTCTTTTAAAGCACCAGCTATATATATATTACTGGTCTGGATTTTATTCTGTTTTCACATTAGAAATGCGATCAAGTCGTGATCACTTGTACCTAAGCTACCATTAATTGTTGGTTCTGTGATCAGTTCCTCTTTATCTGTGAAGACAAAGTCTGATATTGAATTACCCCATGTTGGATGCAACAGTTTGTGAGTTAGGAAATTGTCTTCGCTAATACTGAGAAATTCCAAGAATGTTGGGTGCAGGGGGAAAAGCCAGGGATTGAGGGGGTTGATAGGTGTGGGGCGGGCGGGTGTGGATGGAAGGAGGTGGATAGGAGCTGGAGGGATAGGACAGGAGTGGGTGGATAGGAGCAGAGGGGGACAGGAAGACCCTGGGGACACAGGTGCAGGAGAGTCTGTAACCACTAGAGAACATCCCATGTCTCCTCCTCCTCCAATAGCTGATCCACACTGCAACAGCCTTCTACTGCTACTAGCTCAAGTGGTAAAGGTCTGTGCTATGGATCTAAAGGTCCAGACGCTGCTAATGGCCCAGGCTGACGGTCAATATGGTTCCACATGATGGAATTTCTTGTTTTCCAGTTTGTATTTTAAAAAATTAAGAAATTACATACAAATCCCTATGTTAAAAGAACACTGGGGTATAGGGTTGCCAACAAGTGTTCCATCCATAAAATAATACCGCTTGATTTCCCAGGTGTGTTGTGAGACTAAATTCATTACTGGTCAGGAAACCCTCCGATCCCAGGAGGAGAGCACCACAGACATGCCCAGGCGGCAGGGGCGCTGGAACAGGGGAGGGTAAGGAGGCCACGCTAGCCCCCTGCCCCTCCTCTTCCTGCCAAACCCCACCCCCGGCCAGGCTGGAAGCTGGAGTCCAGCCCAGGGATCCCAGGCAGCTGTGGGGAGCCACAGACACTCCACCTGCCCGGGGGGGGGGCGGGGGACTTGAGAGCAGCCCCAGACCTGTGTCCCTGGGCAGCTGCCCACGGTAGGTGGAGGGTCTGTGGCTCCCCACAGCTGCCTGCATGGCTCTTACCCGACCCGGCTCTAGCTTCCAGGGGGCGGGGCCTCAGGGATGAGGCAGGGCTGGGGCGGGGCCACAGAGGGGGTGGGGCCTTGTGCCCCTCCCCACCATTAGAACATCTCCATTGCCCCTACCGGGAGGAAATGAATAATTCTGGAGCCAGTGCAAGGTTTGCACGGTGTGGGGTAAACGAAGCCACGGCTCCATGTCGAATGAGGAGGAGGAGAAGTATTGAACCCATCTGCAGAATGAGGCAGGAGTCCTGCAGGAAAGAAAATATAGGCTGTGAGCATGGAATTAACAACTGGATCATAGTGTATCAGGGGCTGCTGGGGCCACCTGAATCCTGGCATTTCCTTACCAGCACAAGCCTGGCTTAGAAACCCGACGGCTCTTTCCACGTAGCAATTTGGATGTAATCGAATATGAGCTGTCAGGGCAAATCCACAGGCTCCTGGAGCTTCAGAGGAGATGAGCTCCATCAGGTGAGCATATGGCCTGGGGGAGGAGGAGAAAGGAGGGGAATCCAGCAGCTTTTAGTCTTTCATCTGTGGATAAATCACCCAGTGTCTTGTTGGCTCCCATGCCCCCCCCCACGGCTCACACCCCCACACGTACTGTGTGCTGCTCGCTATCAGTCGGAGAGACAGTGAAGTGAGTGCAGGCCGGGGTCAAGTGTAATCATTTTTATAGAGCTGGGGATCAATAACCGTTTGAGATAAATGCTGCATGTCAGAGTCCCCCCTCGGATCCCGGAAAGCCGGAGAAACACAACATGAAACAGCACTTACGATATTACAGCCACGGGCGGATGCCGGGGACGGAGCCCAGCACCAGCTGCTCGGCAGTGCTGTCCAGGTACGCTGGATGCGAACGCTGATAGCACCTGCGTCCTGGGGATCTCAAAGTGCTTCCCAGCTGTTTGCGACTTGTGTTGCAGCAGCGCCTAGAGGCTCCGACTGAGATCAGACCCCCCTTGGGCCGGGCGCTTGACAGACACATAGTGAGAGATTGTCCCTGTCCCAAAGAGGTTTTGATTGCAATAGGCAAGGCCGACAAAGAGCATGTTATTAACCCCATTGTACAGATGGGGAACTGAGAGGATGTGACTCCCCCAAGGTCATGTAGGGATGTCTGAATCCAGATCCCCAGCATCTCAGTTTAATGCCTTACCCACAAGACCATGCTTCTACTCTATCCCTCTGCATAGTACATAGATCACATTTATCTTCATTTTACAATTGGGGAAACTGAGTCACACTGATTAAGTGACTTGCCCAAGGTCACCCAGCGAGTCAGTGGCAGGAAATGAACTGAGTCTCCAGACACTGATCAAATCACTAGATCCTTCTCTCTCTTAGCCAAGTTAAATATCTCAAGAACAGCTTCAGAGATTCCAAGGCCATATGGGACCATTGTGATTAACCTAACCTCCTGTATAACACAGTCCATCAAACTTCCCCCAAATAATTCCTAGAGCACAGGGCTGTAAATGCTGGTATTTTCCTCCAAATGCCAGTTTTGTATGGCTCCCCTACAGGATGCAGTGTTTGCATCCTGCTCTTAGGTGCTGGGTGGCGTTACTGTGTGCTGTTAAACAGCTGCTGTGATCTACCCCAGAGATGGCTGCATTTCAGAGGGAGGGAAAGTGATTCCTGTATCACATTGCATGTAAAGTGCTTTGGGATGAGATGCATTGTAAGTGTAAGATGACACCTCCATGGAAGATGTACAAGCTTGTTACTAGCTTCAGTTGATGCCAAGGTGAGCTGTACTGCAAGGGGACGAATAGCTAACTGATCCCAGCTGCGCGTCTTCCCCTGATTGACAGCGGCTGAGTGAAATGGACAGTTCAGGCTCTTTACAGCCGAGAAATCCTTTATTTAATAATCACTTCTCCCTATTCTTCGTATGGCGGGAGTGCCCAGAAGCCCCCGGCAGGATCAGGCTCTGTTGTGGCAGGAGCCAGTGCCTGTCTCAGAGAGTTTGCAATCTAACTAGACAGTGAGTGGATGTCTGTAAGTGCTGCGGGTGTCTGCTCTGCTCAGCGATCAGAGCTCTCGACTGACGCTTCACTTAGGCAGTGGCTGCTTAAGGCACAGTACTAATGTATCTTAATGGCTCCTTACAATGCTGGCTACACGTGTGTCCCCAAGGAGAACTGGAGGAGTTGTGTCCTTTAGAGACATCTGACATCATCTTATGGGAGCCTCTAGAGTTCCGGTTCGAAGCCAGCCTGGGTGTAGTAAGCTGGAAAGGTGAGAGGGCAGGCGGGTAGCACTGGACTCAGGCTCTCTCTCCATTTACCCAGCCATCCATTGCTGGATGCCTCTCCGCTGCTACAGGGGCCGGCTGGAGAAGTCGAGTCGCACAGTTTTGTATCATTACTAATGACTCGCTGGTTGTAGGATCCACCGCTGACCATCCACTAAGGGAAGACATTTCAATCAGAGACATGAAACGGCCCCATAAGCCCCTCAAGACTGTTAAAATCACAACAAGCACGACACATACAAACCAAAACGTTCTGCTCCCTACACCTTCACCTCATCTCCTGAGGACAACACTTCCACCCTGAGTCTTCTGGCATCTCCCCACTTCCCCCCACTTTCTGCCCCCTCACACCCCCCCCGTCCCCGCCCATCCACCATCATAAGGTAGCTCTCTGGGCATTTTTAGACTGCAAATGCCTTGAGGGAGGCACCATAATATGTTACGTGTCTGCAAGGTACCAGGCACACACATGACTGCATGCACACGTAATGCTCTTGTGAAGCTTGTATCCTGTCCCTTCCGGGGGCTAGTCCATATTGAGCAGTGGTCCCCAAACTTTTGACATTGCTGTTTCCCCTTACCCCTGTCCTCCCCCGACCCCAGGGCCGCGGTTCAGAGCCAGGGCCAAGAGTGGGGCCGTGGCTGGGGCTGCAGCTGGAAGCAGAGCTGCAGTCAGGGCCAGAGGCTGAGGCAGGGTTGCCAACTTTCTAATCATACAAAACCGAACACCCCTGCCCCGCCCCTTCTCTGAGGCCATGCCCCCACCTGCTTCATCCCCCCTCCCTCTGTCACTCACTCTTCCCCATCCTCACTCACTGTCACCGGGCTGGGGCAGAGGGTTGGGGGTGCAGGAGGGGGTATGGGCTTTGGGCTGGGGGTGCAGGCTCTGGGGTGGGGCTGGGGATGAGGGGTTTGGTGTGCAGAAGGGGGCTGCAGGCTGGGCCAGGGGGTTGGGGCGTGTGTGTGGGGGGGTGAGGGCTCTGGATGGGTGTGGGGCCATGGATGAGGCGTTTGGGGTGCAGGAGGGGGTGAGGGCTCTGGCTGGGGGTGTGGACTCTGGGGTGGGGCAGAGGATGAGGGATTTGGCATGCAGGAGGGGACTAAGGTTCCTGGCCAATGGGAGCTGCAGAGCCGGTACTTGGGGCAGGGGCAGCGCACAGAACCTCCCAGTCCCTGGGAGCCTGCCTTAGCCCCAGAACCTCCCAGTCCCTGGGAGCCTGCCTTAGCCCCTAACCCTAACCCTAACCCTAACCCCGCTGTGCCACCAACTGGACTTTTAACGGCCCGGTTGGCAGTGCCAACCAGAGCTGCCTGGGTCCCTTTTCGACTGAGTATTCTGGACGCCTGGCAACCCTGGACTGAAGCTAGAGCCGGAGCTGCGGCTAGGCTGGGAGCCAGTGGCCGCAGCTGGGGGTGGGGCTGGGGCTGGGAGTGGGGCCGTGGCTGGGGGTCATGGCTGGGCCAGGGTTAGGGCTGGTAGCTGGGGCTGCAGCCAGGCCAGAAACCAGGTGCCAAGGCCAGGGCCACAGCTGGGGGTGGAGCCGGGAGCAGAGCTGCGGCCAGGAACTGGGGCTGTGTCTGGGGGTGGGGCCGGAGCAGAGCTGGGGACAGAGTGGGGATGGGTGGGGTTCCCTCCCTGTGGAGGCTGGCCCCGGCCCTGCCACATACCCCTGAACATTCCTCCGCACCCCCCACCCCCAGGGGAGCACATCCCACACTTTGGGGACCACTGATATAGAGGTTACTAGTCTACTACGACTGGAGTCATTCCTTTAGCTCAAGCGGTAGAGAGCTGGGTTTTGGGAGCCTGGATGCACAACCTGGTGTCAACCCATAGAGGGTGCTGTTACACACAGACTTCAAAGCCTGCTGGCTAGATCCATCATTTATGGCCAGCTGTCCATCCCGGCAGGACAAAGGGACTTTAGTTAATGCTAAATTTTAGTTAACCGTTCTCTGTAAAACTGCCCCATCTTAACCCCTCTGAAATGGTTTCATGCTCCAAGCACTACAGTACGAGCGACCTGACCTTATTTTGAATACCAGGGAGGTTTGGGGTAAGTTTTGCACCACCCAAGCTGTGCTATTGCTCTGTCTCAGGTGCCTGTGTAATTAACTTGGGGTCACATCCAGACAGACACCGTCGTTGTTAGTGGGGATTGAATCTTCAGCACCAAAATTACAAGCCCTTCATAGCTGAGATAAAGGAACCCCTCCCTTAGCTGGCAGCAGGAGGCCGTTGTACTCAGTTAGCTGTTGGTAAGTAACAGGATCGTAGCCTCTCTGGGTCTGACCACTGGAGGGTGACGTGATCCCATGCACTGTCAATGTATTACAACAGGTGTTACTATTTGTGATTACAGCCCTGGCAAAGCAGGCATAGAGCCCAGGAGTCCTGACAGCCAGTTCCCTGTTGTAACCAGTAGGCCACACTCCCCTCTTGGCGCTTTTCACCCTGAAGGGATCTCAAAGGCTTTGCCGACTGTGTGTCTGGGAGTCCAGTGGGAATGCAGCCGCCTCTGGGGTAGGAAGCAGCTACTCTTTAAACAGGCCACAGCAGCACTGAGATCTTTAACACCCGCAAGCCTTCAGCGGCACGACTCTGCTGGCAGCCAGGAGGCAGGGGATGGCAGGCATCGGGTGGCAGGGGGCTGCTTGCGGGCGGAGCCCCGTTGGATGCAATCGGAGGGGACATTTTGCCCCCTCCCCTGGCAGGGGGAGGACGAAAGAGCCAGTAAGTTTAGCTGCATCTGTTTTAATCCTGGGCTCAGGGAGGATCCTGAGGCTCTAATGCTGCCTCGGATCCTGTTTTCTGACTCTTGTTTAAACACAGCTGCTCCCTTTCTGCTGCACACCCACGGCCTCTGCACCAGCCCCGCTTCTTAGCTCTCCCCAGCCTGGGTGGGGGAAGAGAGTCCAGTCAGAGCTCTGTGGCTGAGTCTCTTGTAGCTTGGCCCAGTCACTTGCCTGCTCTATGCCTCAGTTTCCCCCTCTGTATAATGGGAAAATGATCCTGTCTTATGTCCATTAAAGAGCTTTGAGATGGAAGATGCACCCAGGACCTGGGCTGGAAGGTAGGGAAGTTCTCATGCAGGTTTAACTGTGTCCCTCTGCCCCCATTTATTACCAGCAGCTGTGAATAGCCAGGAGGTGATTATTACAAGCTCCCTCATGTCTGCAGCAATGCCCCCGTCCCCAATCACCCAATCCGGTGTGTATCCCAGATGGCTGGCCCTGGGCACAGGTCACAGAACAAGGTTTGCAAGTACCTGAAAACTTTCTCCTTTGCTCAGAGAACAGCTTTTGGCCTTGGTCACCTTCGTCACCAGGGGAGCAGCTGGAGAGACTAATCCCCCTCCTAATACCTGGCTTTTGTCCTGTGGCACCATCACAAACCTTAATGACATGAGCCTCTTCCTCCCCCGCTTTGGAAGTGGGTATTGCCAGCTCCAGCTTTCCAGGTGAAGGAACTGAGTTCCAGAGCAGGTCCCACAGCAGGTTAGTGATGGAGCCTGGAACTGGCCCTGGATAATTTGACTCTAGACCATCACTTTGCCAATGAGACCGTCGGGCTAGTGGCAGCCTTGGGGCCTGAAGCAAATGACTGGGTACAAGATGAGGTGTTCCAAACCTAGTATGAATAGAAGTTATTGCCAAACTGATCAGACCAAGGGTCCAGCGATGCCAGTGTCCCGTCTCTGACAGCAACCTGTACTGTCTACTTCAGAGGAAGGTGTAAAAAGACCTTTTTATGAATCCCATTCAATTCTTAGCCTTGGAGATATCCAGTGGCAATGAGTTCCACAGGCTCATTGTGCTGTGAAAAAAAAATTTCCTTTGATCATTTTTGAATGTGCTGCTTTTCGATTTCAATGACCATCCCCTTGTTCTTGTGTGCCGAGCCCTCGGTGAAAGCATTCTTCAAGCATGAAACTGATCAGATACGTAGGGTGAAATTGAACAGTTCAGTCTGAGAATCTTTATGTTGCTCTTAATATTCGTGCGTGTTATTTGTATTGGATCAGTGCCTAGAAGCCCCCTGGCCTGTTGTGCTAGGGGCTGTACAAATACAGGATGAAAAACTGATCCCTGCTTCAAAGTGCAAGACATGAGGCAATACCCACCATGCCTAGCTCTCACCAGTGGCTCGCCAACCACTTTACAAAGGAGATCAGTTTCATTGTCCCTACTTACAGTTGGGGAAATTGAAGCACAAGGAGGGGACATGTCTTGCCCAAGGTCACCTAGCAGGCCAGGAGGAGGACCAGGAACAGAACCCAGGTCTTTGGAGTCCCAATCTAGGGCTCTGTCCCTAGGCCGCACTGCTGGAGAGATCATAGTGTAGCAACAAAAAGAATGTGATCAGCCAGCAATGCTGCCTGAGACATGCATCATCACAGCAGGGCAGGATAGAGTTAAATACAGTCGATGGATTTTTTTTTTTAAGGGATGGATAATTTTATGAGCAATGATACAGGACCACAGGAATCACCCCAGTGTCTCAGACCAACAGCATCTTGTCCAATATCTTGTCTCCGAGAGAAGTATAAAACCCCTGTAATGGACACTTAGCCGATAACATACTGGTGGGGGAGGCAGTTTCTTCCTAACCCCAGAAGGTTAGTGCTTTGCTTGTATCCTGAAGCAGAAGGGCTGAGATCCCTTATAAATATTTATCCAGCTAGTGGACCTGCTGATGATATTTTTATTGCCATCCCACTAAACTCTTGGCCTAGTGATATCTAGTGGCGGTGAGTCTCCCAGGCTAACCATGCATTGTAGATAAGCGTTTCTCTTTTATCAGTTCTAAAATCTGTCACTATAACATCCCCCGTGTCACTTCATTCAGGAGTGGCAATGCGCATGGGAACCTGAGCTGGCAAGTCACACATGGGGTTCTGCCATGGACCCAGCGGTCGGCTGTGGGTCGGTCTTTCTGTGCATCAGTTTCCCTGCCTGCAAAATGGGAGTAATAAGCCTACCCCACGAGATGCTGTGAGGATTGATTCATTAATGACAGTGCTGCTCATTGAAGCAACACAAAGTGCTGCTGTACAAGGACCAGAATCTACTCTTGGTTACAGCAGTGTAAATCTGGACTAATGCTCTTGGCTTTCATGCTGTTACCTGGGTGTAACCGAGAGCAGAATTTAGCCCGAGGTGTTCTTGCTGTTACGCAGACCAAGACAAGGGTCATCGAATATGAGGCTTCAGGGCACCCTGCTTCCCTGCAAAGGTCAGGAAGGAATTTAGCCCCATGTACAGGACGAGAGGAAGGCTGGCCTGGAGGTTAAGGCACTTGGGACATCTGGCTTCTAGTCTCAGTGCAGCCACCGTCTCCCTACATGAATTTAGGTAAGTTTCGTGCCCACTCTGTATCCCCATTCCCCCTCTGTACCATGGGGATGCTAACAGTTGTCTTAGCTAGGTCTCTCTGTGGCAGGGACTGTGTGTTGTTTGTCTGGACGGTGCCTAGGCCATTGGGGGCCGGCTCACTGGATGGGGCCCTCCCACGTCCATCCTCTAAAGCTGCAGGTAAGGGTAGAACACGAGGACTCGAGGGGCAACGTGCTGATCCGGCAAGGCACGTCCTCTGCTCTTAAAGAGGGACCCCAGAGACTCTACCCGATGGCTACTGAGGCTACAAATCTCCCCTGCCCAGTTCCCCTGGGCTCCGTCCCTCTCTGCAATGAGCTGAGTGGGCTCTGTGCGGGCTGGGGGTGAAAGGGTTAAGTGCTGGCCAGGTTGCCCTTGCCCTCTGGGAGTAATGAATTAATAGAATCGCTACTCCCCCGGGAGCAGAGCCCAGCCCTCCTCTGGCTCGGCTCCGCGGGGCACCCAAGCCTGACGCTCCCTTGGTTCCCACTGGCATGAACAATGTTATTCTCCACGGATGCAATTACCTCCATCTAATTAAAACCGAGGCGGGCGCCATCCCTCAATGACAAGGGGGGAGGGAAGGTTCGCTGGCTGCCCGGCCCCACCAGCAGGGCTCCCCCGCCCTGCAAGCAGCAGCCCCCCCAGTTCTTGCTGGAGGATCCTCCCTTGCCTTGGTTTGATTAGGGGGATGGTGCCACCCAAAGGGGCAGGCTGGAGGGTGGGGGGCGGCGTGGGGCTTGGGGAATAGCCTCGTGCCAACGTGGTGGTGATGCTGCAGGGGGCACCGTGGAAGGGAAATGGACGTGGGGCTGGGGCTGCTGAATGGATGGGGGGGCCGTCATGCTGTGGATTTATCATCAGGGCAGACCCCATTGTCCCCTTCCCCTCCCCTCCCTGCATCCCAGGCAGGTAGGAGACAAAGGCCAGGGACTGGTTTAGTGAACCCAGCAAGGCAGCTAATAGGGCCTTTTCCATCCCCTCCGCTGCCCACCCCCTTAATAGCATCTCTCAGCTCCAGGAGCTCCTGATTGACTTTAAATGTAATTAAATTGTAAGAGTGCCGAGTGGCATAATTCAGAGAGATTTCATTGCCCATCAGAGAGCGCGAGGGAGCAGGAGACAGAGGGGTATTAATAATGCACTTTTTATTGGTGTGCAATTGAAGTCGTTTCAGGGGATTTGAGGGAAAGAAAACACCGCCGGAAACGGGCTTCCACCAGGCCCCCGGGGTGCCAGGCACCCCGGCCCCAGCCCATAATGCTCTCGATGGCAAAGCCGCGGGCTCCTGGGGGAGGGGAGGCGCCCATTGGGGATAGACAGAGACAGCAGGCATGTGTTAGACTGGGTGTGACAGGTCACCAGGTCAGTGTTGTTTGCATGCGGCGGGGGTACTCTGAGTGTGTATGTGTGTGTGTGTGTGTGTCTGCATGGGTTTGTTCGGGGTGCATGCTGGGTGTGTGTTTATCCATGCCAGAGAGAGCCTGATCCCATCCAGTGTGGGGTGAGGATGGGGATCTGCAAGCAAAGCATCATTGGGCAGATCGGGAGAAGAAGAGAGTTTCTCAGCTCGGTGGAGTACAAGCCATGCCTCCAAGCAGTGGCGGATTATACAAGGGGCCTGTGCCCAGGGCCCCCCAGCCAATTGGGGCCCTCTGGAAAAATGGGCATCTCAGCAGAATCCGCTGTGGGGTGGTGGAAGCCTGGACTCTGGCAGAAGCCAGGAGTGGGGGAAGCCCCAGTGCCCTGTCCCCGTCAGAAGGCGTGGGGTGGCAGGGGAAGTCCCCATGCCCCGACCCCAGTCCCTGGCAGAAGCACCAGGCGGGGTGGACCGGGGAAGCCCCAGCACCCAGACCCCTGCTGTTGATTTCTACTGCAGAAATGCCAGTGGGTAAGATAGCAGTTGATGGTGCTGTCACGGCCGAGGAGGAAGCGTTTCCTCCTTAGCCCCTGTCTTGAAGCGTTTATAAGGTTTTTTTGTGGGTGAGGAGAATCAAATGCTTGGGGTTGAAATTTCTCATGCTTGTTCTCAGCCTCCCTTTTATATTGAAGGGAGAGAAGTGCGATAGAATTCCACTTGGCCTTGTGTGTGAGGCGGCTGAGTGCACAGGTGCCGACTCTGTGGGTGCTCCGGGGCTGAAGCTCCCACAGGGGAAAAATGATGGGTGCTGAGCCCCACTGGCAGCCCCCCATCAGCTCCTCCCCTGCCCCTTAGTGTTTGCCAGCACCTCCCCCTCCCTCCTCGCACCTCCGGCCCAGCAATCAGCTGAATAGATCTATCCTCTAAGAACTTATCTAGCTCTTTTTTTGAGCCATGTTATAGTCTTGGCCTTCACAACATCATCTGGCAAGGAGTTCCACAGGTTAACTGGTTATGTGTCTGCTGCTGATCCCCCAGCACCAAGAGCCACCTTTTGGCTCTCATGCCAGGCAGCCCAGGTAGCAATGTCCTAGTTAAGGTTTTGCAGCACTTTCCATTTATAAGACCTTCTTTTCTGTTGTGTATAACTTTGCCAAGCTTAAACCACTGAGACTGAAATTTCCCCTGCTGGGTGTCTGCCACAGGCTGAATTGCTCTGGAAAGTTTCCTCAAAAGCGATTCAGAACGAGGGCAGGGAAAAAAGAGATTGTTCTGCTCCTGTTAAAAACTCTTACAACGTTTTGGTGAGATGCTCTGGCGCCTCCGTGCTTGGAAGCGGGGATCTGAAATGTGGCAGGCGGGTGCCTTAGTGGCAGGCAGGTGCATTTTGCGGTTCCCGAAAAAAAATGCCCAAATGTATCCAAGTTAGGAGCCTCTGAAAATCTTAGTTTGCACTCGCTCAGTAGAGAGTTGTTAGAGTTTGGCCGCTAAAGTCCCACACTGAGCATGCTGCGTCCCAGGGATGCAGAGCCTGAGGCGGACTTCCCCTCCGATTGCTGCCTGCAGCCGCGTCTGGCCAGGGTGGTGTCCGGCACAGGAACTGAGAGCAAGGAGATTCCCCATTGCGCTCTCAATGTTTCACCTGCATGGAAGAAGTGAAGGAATCCCGACCAAAATGCAGACAGGTGAGGAGCTGGGCCTGGGGCTGGGGGCAGAGCCAGGGACAGAGTGGGCAGGAGACTGGGATGAAGAGCCGGGGTGGAGGGAAGCTGGGATGAGTAACCAAAGGGAGTGTGTGTTTAGGGCTGGGGGGACTGGGAGAGGGAGCCACGGGTGGAGACCGGGACTGGGGTATGATGTCGACGGGGGCTGGAGACTGGGACTGGGGTGTGACGCCGACGGGGGCTGGAGACTGGGACTGGAACTCCCCACCTCTCTCCAACCCCTGCCCCACTGGCTTGCAGTGGGGAGTGTCCTGAGATGTGGGCTCACTTGGCTGAGCAGGGAGGGTCCAGCTGCCTCCCACTCCCCTTCTTGATTGAGTAACATAAGGGCCCAGTCTTGTCCGAGGCTATTGGTTCGTTTAGGAGCGTGCGCACTCAAGCAAGGCTGCATGGCGCCCTAGGGAAACGTCTTAGTGGTGCTGCAGAGGATCCTGGAGACGCACTGCAGGCTTTCGCTTGGAGAGCCATGCAGAACTCCCCCCCTGCGGGCACAACTTGGGAGGTGAAACACACCACGGCTCTCAGCAGGTAGGACCATGCCGGGGAACAATGGTGAACGGAGCGGTACGGCTGGCAGCTGGAATGCACAGCTCCAGGAATCACACTGCATCTGTGCCACACGCAAGATGTTGCCACCTAGCACCTGTGTTCAAGATGGAGGCGACCAGCTGGTCCATGTGTGTCACACGTCCCGCTCCGTGATTGATCCTACAGGCACATGCTGCGTGAAAATGTGGATCGGGGTCCTGACCACACTGGTGTTGCCTGCATTGGCGTAGTGCAGGCCTCCAGGGTGGAGGTGTAGCCGTAGCGTAAGACAGGGCCTGCTCTGGTAAATTGCACGGTCCCCATTTTGTATGGGTGCAATGTGTCTACATTTGGGCTTGGGTTACATGGATGCACTCAACACCAGGTCAAATTTCCCTAGTCTAGACAAACCCTAGGCCACTGTATTTTGTGCCCATTTCACAGTAGCTCCCATCTCTCCCGAAGAGGCAATAATCCAGTCCAAACTTTAATGCTCAGAAGATCTGACATAATTTCCCACATCTGTCTGAACGAATTAACTCACGGGCGTGCGGCAAGAGGCTTTGCTGCCTCAGCACCGGATTAGGCATGGGCGCTGTCGGGTGAGAGACGCCAACCAGAGGACGTGCAATAAGGTCTTGATGTGAAACGGCGATCCTGGGGATGGGCAGCGTCACAAGCCACTGAGCGGGCGACCTTGGGAGAAGTGACAACACACTCACCCAACGCTTTTCCCAAGGAAGAGGCTGGAAGTGACTCATGTAAACTTACCCTAGAAACGAACCAGTGACTTTAGAGTGAAACATGGTCCTGTTGTGTGTCAGGAAAGTGAGGTGAATAATGAAGATGAATTAATCTGCCCATCTTGGAAGCTCATATGGAAAAGCCCTGTAGAATTACCAAGGATTAAACCAATAGCATTCTACAGATGTTTAATAAAACTGTATCAACCTTGCTTTAGAAGCCTATAGACTTTAACAGAGAACAAGGATCCTTTCCATAGGCTTCTAGAAACAACCATATAATTTTGTAATGGGGAGAGAATTTTCTATTTATCAATAAGGAATGGTCCATAAAATCTATACAAAGTGATCATTTTCTGTTAAATTTTATAGAAGATAATATAAAAAACCTATTATCTAGTAATTTTTATCAGTAGCTCTCTAAGAAATTCACAAAGGAGGCAAATATACCCATTTCACAGATGGAGAAGCAGAAGCGCATGGAAAGATGACTTGCTCAAGGTCACCCAGCAGGCCAATGGCAGAACCAGAATCCTGGTTTGTGCTTAAAGCCGCAGCTGTCAGAATCCTCTGATTACGTAAGAATCTCAGCGTTCATTAAGAAAATGAAAAGTATGTTTCCAGCCTTCCTGCTGGCATAGACAATGTGATGCGATCGCACTCTGAAGGCTCCAAAACTGAAAGGTAAATAAAAGATCTCCAAATATACGATGTTAAAAAAAATCCTGTGATTTTCAAGCCATCCTCAAGATCTTTGTGGGCCTGACCTGTGACGTTTGAGTGCTCGGGGTTGGCAGTGTGTTTACATTTACTGTTACCTCTGAATTGGGCCATGGGGATCAGTGGAGCATGTTGTACAGGTCACACATTGGTAGGTGGGTGGCACCTAATCTAACTTATTTACGGTCAGATTTTTTAAAGGTATTTAGGCACCCAACACCCACAGATGGATTAGGGGTTTGTGGGGCCCTGGGCCAGAGCAAGTGAGGGGCCCCTCACCCCTTCCGCCTGCAGCCTCCTGTACCCCCCCCCCCCCATGCTCCTGCCAGGCAAATGGGCTCAGGGCACTGAGGCTTGGCCCACCCCCTCCCCCAGCATTCCTACCGGGGAGCAGGGTCGGGGTGCAGGGGCTCCCCCCGCTCCCTGGCAGGAGCGCTGGGCGGGTGAGGTGGTTTGGGGCACGGGGGCGCCCATTTTTCCAGGCATCCCTCAATTGGCCAGGGTCCCTGGCACAGGCCCCATTGGGCCAATGGCTGATCCGCCACTGCCAACACCCACTGCCGTCAATGGGAATTAGACACTGGCCTACCCTTAGGCTTGCAGCAGCTTCTCCGCAGGCCTGTTTCTGACCGATAGCTGCTCCTGCTGATAGCAGCAAAGGGTCCTTCTTATGATGATATCCCCACCTCACTAGCCCCGGCTGGACTCAGGCTTTGAGAGACTGGTCACGTTTTATTGCGCTGCGTGTACAGCTCTCACTTGTGGGGGGCGTCACACCCAGGGAAGCAGTCATTGCAAGAACGTGGATATGTCTATATTTTAGTTTGGAGCCATGGTTTAATCACAGGTTAATTAACACATGCCGACACCAGTGTAGCAAAGCCACATTTGCTTCCAGCTGAATTCCTGCTGTTTAGGGTTAAACACAAGTAGGAACAAACATTTGTCTCCTGGAGCAAATGTTTGCGTAGGGTCTACAGTAGAATTTACAAATCATGTTTGAGTAGACGTACGCCATAGGACTGAGAATCAGGACACCTGGGTTCTATCTTGTCCTTGGGTTTTATACCACTCCCAGCTCTGCCAGGGACTCAACTCTGTGACCTTGGGCAAGTCCTGTCCCTGCTTTGTGTCTCAGTTTACTCACCTGTAAAATGAGGATACTTAACCTTCTTTTGTACAGTGTTTTGAGATCCACAGATGAAAAGACAATAGAAAGGCTAAGGGGAAACCATTATTTTGGGAACCTGCCATGAATGCAAGTGGGCCTTTTAAAGACCTCATTTTAAGAGGCGACCTCTGAGTTTCCACCTTCATTTTTGCACCCACAAAAAATTGTGATTGCAAATTATTGAGGGTCCATTTTGCAGTACTTGGGCAGCCAGTCATCCGACTGGGTGCGCCGTGTGTACACACAGGTATGTACATACGTTTGTGTTTGGTGTATTGTCTGCTGCGAGTCCAGGCTGGGCGCGGCAGGGACGAGCCCTTGCTCTGAGTTAGAGGTCAGGTTACAATGGACACGGTGATCCCGTTAGTGTCTGAATACGCGCTGGGCACAAGGAAGTGCGTGCCGGGTTGAAGGATGCGCGGGACCTTCTGAGAATCAGGGGCTAAGTGCGCGTTGTGCAATCCTTGCTAGAGGATAGGTCAGGCCAGTGCTTAATTTGTAATGAAGGAGGTGCCAGGGTTCAAGCAATTAGGTGCTGGGGCTCAAGCAGTCTTTTTACATTCATAACGGATGCAGCAAGCTGGGGCTAGGAACTGCCAGGCCCAGAGGCGCTGGGGCTCTGAACTGCCAGGCCCAGAGGCGCTGGGGCTCTGAACTGCCAGGCCCAGAGGTGCTGGGGGCTAGGAACTGCCAGGCCCAGAGGTGCTGGGGCTAGGAACTGCCAGGCCCAGAGGCGCTGGGGCTCTGAACTGCCAGGCCCAGAGGCGCTGGGGCTCTGAACTGCCAGGCCCAGAGGCGCTGGGGCTCTGAACTGCCAGGCCCAGAGGCGCTGGGGCTCTGAACTGCCAGGCCCAGAGGTGCTGGGGCTCTGAACTGCCAGGCCCAGAGGGGCTGGGGCTCTGAACTGCCAGGCCCAGAGGTGCTGGGGCTAGGAGCTGCCAGGCCCAGAGGTGCCGGGGCCCTGAACTGCCAGGCCCAGAGGTGCCGGGGCCCTGAACTGCCAGGCCCAGAAGTGCCGGGGCCCTGAACTGCCAGGCCCAGACATGCCGGGGCTAGGAACTGCCAGGCCCAGAGGTGCCGGGGCTCTGAACTGCCAGGCCCAGACATGCCGGGGCTAGGAATTGCCAGGCCCAGAGGTGCCGGGCTCTGAACTGCCAGGCCCAGAGGTGCTGGGGCTAGGAATTGCCAGGCCCAGAGGTGCCGGGGCTCTGAACTGCCAGGCCCAGAGGTGCCGGGGCTAGGAATTGCCAGGCCCAGAGGTGCCGGGCTCTGAACTGCCAGGCCCAGAGGTGCTGGGGCTCTGAACTGCCAAGTCAGGCTTATTAACCTTAGTATCAAAATGTAGCTAGAACACATCCACAGGGAGCCATGAGACCTGCAGGGTGTCATGGCGACTCCTAGATGCCCCTTTCAAATTCTCCTCCCCTCTCTTATCTGCTTCCTTCAATGGCTCATAAATCCACCCAGAGGAGTCAGTTCCTATTTGGTCCCTGCTGTGGTCACCACGGCAGGACGGTTCCCCACTGCTTTGTCCTGTCCCGTTTAAAATCACGGAAGAGCCCCACCGATCTCAGACGTTTGCTGAGGCTGGGCCAGATTCCCAGCTGCCGTAAATCAGCAAAGCTTTATTGCCATCAGTAAAGCTTTCACTAGTTTCCACCAGCTGAGGCTGTGTCCCGTTGAGCCTCGTGCTGACGGGATCAGATGGGACAAAGCAAAGACCCATTCGAGGCACTGGGCAGAGACAAGAGGAGTTGGTCTTTTCCTCTCCTGGCTACTGAAGGTCCCGCAAGCGGAGGGACTGGGCGAGGCAGTGCCCGGTGTGCTGGGGTCCCTCTGCATGGTTAGGCCAGGAGGAGCCCTGCTGGAGCAGCTGATTGGGCGGGGGGGGGGGGGGAGTGGATTAAAATTCTCGTTTCTTCACGCTGGGTGAGAATGACACAGCCATTAGGCTGGGAGCCGCTCCTGGCCGCGGTGCTCTGCTGAATTAGCAGCATGTTTGAATGAGATAAAAGGGGCAGCTTACCCCCGTGCGCTCGCTCCACTAATCCCACTACAGCTGTGAAATGAATAGCAGCAGATCCTCTTTACTCCCCTAACTGCCTATTTTACACTTGAGACCGATGCCAAACCTGGCCCACCGGGGCTTATTCCTCCTGAATGCCGAAGCTCATTCTTCGCAGAAGACTTCATATCCCAGGCCTCCCTAAGAAACGAGGCTCTCAGAGGAGACCGGGGATCTGGAGAGGAATGCTGGATCCCATCGGAACTGGGATATTTAGTTGCAGTCTTACATGGGTGCCCATCACCACGGCATCTGGCCACTGACAGGTCAGAGAAAGAGCTATTACTGGAGGTCCCTTTTACCATGGAGCTTCCACCTCCTCTCTTTGAGAGACTGGGCCATGGTAGAACTGATCACGCCAAGAGGAAGTTGCTCCTGGGGATTCCCTCTGCATTTGCCTTGGCTCGGTTTCATCGGCTCCTTGCTCCTTGCACACTTGTAGCATCTCAGTGAAAGGAGCATCACCCCTCTGGGAACCCGGGCAGGAGGTATGGCAACGACTGCACATGAGGTTGTCACACCCCCTCCCTTATACAGGACTGGCCTAGCCCAAGTCTATAGCATTGTTGCCTTCAGAGAGTGGTTGTATCTCAGTCCGGTTCCTCAAGGACAGGAGGCTGGATCTGCTAGATGCAGCCCTTCCAGCGCGGGTTTGAGGCACAAAGGCTGGGAATGGTGGAGGAAACTTTCTCTGCTCCTCATCATGCTTGGTGGATGTAACAGCCCTTTACTCACCCACTTTCTTTCTCTCTCTCTTTCTCCATCCATCTATCCCCAATGCACCCATCCGTATCTACCTAGGTTTTCATATGGTCCTCCTGTCCTCATCATACTATTTGAACACCTTGGAAGCTACCCTCCAGCTTAGGCCAAATTGTGCCACAAGCGGGCTGGGTTGCATCAGAGCCCAGGTTTGCACACAAAGCTGGCGACCTTGCGCCCAGTCGGCGCCGGGCTTGTCATGCGAAGCCACGACTGCAGCTAGGCGAGAACCGGGCATGATGAAAGAGTCACCCCCGGGCCTGGTGAGTGCGTCGCGGTGTGAGAGCCCAGCGCGCTGCAGAAGGGGGAGGTTGGCGTGATGCGCAAGGCTTCAGTTCACAGGAACCGACTCCCAGGGTGCTCCGGGGATGGAGCACCCATGGGGAAAAAAAATAGTGAGTGCTCAGCTCCCACAAGCCGCAGCTGTTTGGCGGCTGGGACTGAGGGGTTTGGGGGAGGGTGGAAAGCAGGGGTGGGAAGCGGCGGAGCGAGGGCGGGGCCTTGGGGGAGGGGCAGAGCAGGGGCGGGAAGCGGCGGAGCGAGGGCAGGGCCTTGGGGGAAGGAGTGGAGTGGGGGCAGGGCTGCAGGGCAGAGCGGGGCTGCAGTGGGTACATAGGATGCACCTTTGCACCCTCCGTCACATGCACGACTGTGCACATAGCCCCCCCCCCACTTCCCCAGAAGAGCCCCCTTAGGTGCCGTCACCCCGGCTGCCCTGCATGTCAGCGCTGACCCCGGCGATAGCAGCACGCTTCACTTTATCAATCTCAGACGTCTCTATTAACAGGACAATGGAAGACTAAGCACTTTCCTTTATTCATTTACCCGCTGTCTGATAATATCATAGTGATGATAATTTTCCTTTAATGGGCCATTTGCTGTAATTATGATGCAGCGGGTGAGTAATTGTATCGGACACCCAATGCCGCCGCCGCAACTCTGCAAACGTAATGCGCTCCATTGTCTGGGGGGGGGGGGGGGCGGGAGCGAGAGGAAGCGTGACAAAGAGAGAGACAGACAGTGAGACAATGTCCCAGCTCCCTCTCCCTTCTCCAACATTCAGTAGATCAAATTCTTTCTTCTCACACTTACGCAGCTCCCAGGCCTCGGTGGAATTTGGCTCAATGTCTCTTCCTCTCTAAGCCTGTTCGTTCTACCCTAGCCATCTAATGCCCCCCTGCCCGTAGCCTCCTCTCTGTCTTACACACGGCCAAATTCTGCCCTCCTGTACGTGCAAATGATTCCTTACTGGGCACAATGCTCCATTGTCATTTACACTAGTGAAAACCTGGTGCAAACTGGGTTAGAAGGGACCACAAGAGCCAGCCAGTCTAACCTCCAGCACGGGAACAGTTGAGCCTCCCTTTGCGATGGTGAACATCACTGCACAAGGGGCAGGCCCATGGAGCAGCCAGCCCATTGAATTCAGTGAGAGCTGCGTGCCCACAAGCGGCAGACTGATGATTGCTCTTGTATTGTTTGTACGACAATAGCCCCCCGGGGCACCAATCGGGGCACCGGACGCTGTACAGTCATGCAGGAGAATTCCACTCCCTGCCCTAGATGGCTCATAATCTGGGTTGTGCTAAAACACAATGGGCCCAATAATTCATTGCAGCCATTCGCTGCGCTGCGTCAAACCGGGTTCAAACTGCTACCCAGCAGTGGGGCTTTAACCCTCTTGCTGCAGCAACGGAGACTCATGCTCCAGGAGCGGACGAGATATGTGGCGAGGGAGATGAGATAACAGCAAAGCAAGCAAATGACCTCGCAATAAGCAGGTGCCTGAGCTCGCGCAGCTGTCTGGAATTGTGCTTACCGGTGGGCATTGAGGCTGGGTGTGCAGAGCATTCAGTGGGCGTTCCGAAATAGGGCCCTCTCCCTTCCTCTGTGTCTCTCCCCTGCCTTCGCCCAGCCTCTCCCCGGAGCTGGGCTTTATTCCTTCTAGCTTCAGTAGCCTGAAAGAAAGAAGTAAGAAGGCAGCTGGGTGGGTGGCTAACGCTGCAGCACTTGTGGCTGCTTCAGACTCCTGCCAATGCACCTGTGCATAGGCGCCGACTCCGTGGGTGCTCTATTGGTTGGCTTCTCTCACCCTCCTCTCTGCTTGTTTTTGCAGGAGAGAGACACAGGAAAGCAAACATTGAGAATTTCCCCCCCCTCCCGCCCCCTATGGGTGCCGGGCTGAGCTCCTCGGGGATGCCTTTGGTGGGGAGGGATTCAATTTTTGACTGTCCCAGACAAAACCTGGAGGTTGGGAAACTCCCCATTTTGTTTAAATAACCAGAGAAAAAGCGGGATTGAGAGAGGGCACTAGAGAGAGGAAGCAGACACGGAAAGAAGGGGTGAGCAAAGCGGGGTGCAGTATCTGAGCTATGGGGAGGCAGGGGACTCTTTGGCTTCCTTCTCAGCCCTACCGGGCACCCTGGGTCAAGTTGCGTCACCTCTGATTCTCCTCTTTAGGGCGTAAGCTCTTGAAGGGGCAGGTCTCTTAGCATGTGATGTACAGGGCCTAGCACATGGGGCCTTGATCTCAGCTGCGGCCTCGAGGCACTCCTGGAATGTACGTACTAGTGATAAAAGACCTGACCAAAAAGCCACTTTTCTGCTAGTTATGCAGGGAAAAGACAGAACCAAATCTCGCCCCTTTCGATAGTTTTGGGCATGTTGTGGCTGCTTCTCACTCAGTGGCCCTGCTATTCAGAGCGGGTGCGTCTCTCTTCGGGGACCCGTTCAGTGTCACCTGGTTTTACTGCTCTCCAGGAGCTCCGGGGAAGGGAGTTATAGTGGACCACAAGCTAAATATGAGTCAACAGTGTGATGCTGTTGCAAAAAAAGCAAACATGATTCTGGGCTGCATTAACAGGTGTGTTGTGAGCAAGACACGAGAAGTCATTCTTCCGCTCTACTCTGCGCTGGTCAGGCCTCAACTGGAGTATTGTGTCCAGTTCTGGGCACTGTGTTTCAAGAAAGATGTGGAGATATTGGAGAGGGTCCAGAGAAGAGCAATAAGAATGATTAAAGGTCTTGAGGACATGACCTATGAACGAAGGCTGAAAGAATTGGGTTTGTTTAGTTTGGAAAAGAGAAGACTGAGAGGGGACATGATAGCAGTTTTCAGGTATCTAAAAAGGTATCATAAGGAGGTGGGAGAAAACTTGTTCACCTTAGCCTCTAAGGATAGAACAAGAAGCAATGGGCTTAAACTGCAGCAAGGGAGGTTTAGGTTGGACATTAGGAAAAAGTTCCTAACTGTCAGGGTGGTTAAACACTGGAATAAACTGCCTAGGGAGGCTGTGGAATCTCCATCTCTGGAGATATTTAAGAGTAGGTTAGATAAATGTCTATCCGGGATGGTCTAGACAGTATTTGGTCCTGCCATGAGGGCAGGGGACTGGACTCGATGACCTCTCGAGGTCCCTTCCAGTCCTAGAGTCTATGAATCTATGAATCTATGGACGGGTCATGGGCCATGAATTTTTGTTTACTGCCAGTGACCTGTCCATGACATTTATTAAAAATACCCCTGACTAAAGCGTAGCCTTATTGATGAATACAGTGCCTGGAATGCTGTATCTTGCAAAATGGCCTTCAGTTTGCCAATCACTCACTTGCTTCTTGATTCATGCAGGGCATAAACCTCCCAAAAATTTGAATAGTCGTCCACTGTGATCAACTACTGCTTTTCCTTGAAGGTAAATAAGTCCACTCCGACCTTGTTGTATGGTTGGGTAGGCAGCTCATGTGAAAACAGTGTCTCTTTTTGCCGGTGGTTTTCACACAGCTGGCAGGTGTCAGATAGCTGTCAATGCCCAGGTGTGAGGCAAGTCTTTTATGCATGACATCGTTACGTAACGAGGTGGGGACAACAGCTCCCTGGCCTGGAAATATGATTCCATTCTTGCACACTCGGTTCATCTTTTTGGTCCTTGGCTTTTGTCTTCTGTCTTCTGGCCACCCTGGGTAAGATTGATCTCTTGACAGCCTAGAGCTGGATGTCCTTTTCCCCAGCCTCTTTGATATCCATCAGCTTCGCTGTTGAAACGAGGAGACAGTGCAACATGTTAATGGATTCCGTGTCCTGATCCCCTTCCTGCAATTTGCTGATGCTGGATATATATGTCCAGCTTAGGTGTCAGCTAACACTAGCAATCATCCAGGAGAATATCTGATCTCTGTCTGATAGTGCGGGAGGGGGATCAACATGCCCTGCAATCTCTTTGGAGAACTAGGGGCTTGTCTACCTGAACAATTGGTTCACGCCAAGCTGGGGTGTGACGAGGAAACAGAAGAAGTTCCGAGAAGACTAGATCAAAACACATTAATGGAAGGTTAATAGGTGTCAGCAGGTGCACAGGGACAGTTGGGCTAGTGCAGGGTAGTTTCACAACCCAGCTGCGAGCTAAATGTTTGTGTAGACAGTGCCTACGAAGGGGCTTTGCCATGACTGTGGGCAGGTCTACACTTAAAACGCTGCTTCGGCATGGAGCTGCGACGCCGTGGTGCTTTAATGAAGATGCTCTAAGCTGATGGGAGAGAGCTCCCCCATCAGTGTAGTTAATCCACCTTCCTGAGAGGCGGAGCTATGTTGATGGGAGAAGCTCTCCTGCTGACACAGCGCTGTCTATATGGGGGGTTAGTCAGTATAACTACATTGCTCAGGGGGGTGGATTTTTCACACCCCGGAGTGATGCAGTTATACCGATATAGGTCTGTAGCGTAGACCAGACCTTAGTGGGTGAGCCTAGTTTCACTGATGAATCCCTCCACTCCAAATCCCACAGCCAAAAGCTCCTTTTCTGTTTGGGCGTACTCCTGTTCAGGCTCTGACAGGGGTCTCCTGGCAGAAGCCACTAGCTGCTGCTGCAGAAGAGCAATGCCCAGTCGTCCCTCTGCTGCATCACACTGGCTCTGCTGGCTGCTGATGCTCCAGGCCAGGGCATCCATTATGATTTGTGTCTGTATGTCCAATGGTTGCTGTTGGGAACCTGCCCAGTTCCACCCAACGTCCTACCTTGTGAGCTGCCATTTGGGTTCCCCAGCTGCAGACAGGTGTGGACAGACAATGTATCATTCCTTTGAAGCGCCGTACCCCTTTCACATCCCGTGGAGCAGGCACGTCTCTGATTGCCTTGGTCTTAGTGCTTTCTGTCCCTCTATTGCAAGCAGATGTCCAATGTTTGTCAATTTGTGCTCTTTGAGTCATATTTTTTTTCTGGGTTGAGTTTTATGTACGTTTCCCTACATCACTGTAGACTAGCTTGTAGTTTTCTGTCGTAGTCTCATTCAGCTTCTGTATCATCGCTCCCTTCACCTACTCTGAGGATATCATCTGCAGTTATTTTCATCCCAGGCTGCCAGCCAACAGGGATGAGAGCAGCAGGCCTAGTGGTGAGAGCAGGCCGCAGGCCTAGTAGCCAGAGTCAGAGCTGTGGTCAGTCACCAGAGCCAGGGGTCAAAACCGGGGGTCAGGAACTAGAGCGAGCAGGGTAGCAGGCAAGGAGGGGCTCAAGGCAGGGGCAGGACAGAGGCAAGGCTGGGTGCAAGGCAGGTGCAGCAGGACAAGGTAGTGCTGGAGCAAGCACAGTGAAGGTTGAGAAGCCAGCAAGATGCTGCTGCTACTGGCTTAAGAGCCAGCCTGCTGGCCTTGGCAGCTACTCAGGTTGCATAGCTAATCAGGCAGCTGCTGCAGGCCAGCTGTAGTGATGAGGCTACCTGGAAACTAGCTCTGCTGAAGGCCCTGATTCCTGACCCAGACAGTCCTCCTAATGCTTGGGTAAGTTTTCTCTGGAACAGCTCTGGTGCTGGTCTTATGCCCACTGGCATGCAAGGTTGTCAGCATGCTGGACTCTTTATCCAGGCTTATGCGCCAAAACCCGTTCCTCTCATCACAGCCCGTAACGATTCTGGCTTTGGAAAGTTCTGTCATGAGTTGTGGGAAGTGGATAGTGGCATCTTTTAAATGCCTTTGCCAGTTACTTTGGGTCTATGCAGATGCATAATTTGCCTAAAGGTTCTTTACCATCATCATGATGCTTGCCCAGGCTGTACTGGTTTCTTCAGATGTTGTGATATCCCTGCTCTGCAGACTTTTGAGCTCCTGGCATACTGGATTACATAGTGCCACTGGAATTTTCCTTCATGGTAAGCACACAACTTCCACTGTGGGGTCATCTTCCAATTGCAGCTTTCCTTTGAGGCCTTTGAGAAAACATCTCCATATGCTTTTAAAATTGTCTCCACTGTCTGTGGGCCGCCCTGGAATGGAATTATAGAATCATAGAAATGTATGACTGGAAGGGACCTCGATAGGTCATCTAGTCTAGTGTCCTGCACAGAGGCAGGATTAAGTATTATCTAGACCATCCCTGACAGATGTTTCTCTAACCTGTTCTTAAAAACCTCCAATGATGGAGATTCCACAACCTCCCTTGGTAATTTGTTCCATTTTTCAGCTATCGTTTGTGATAGACCCAGGCCAGTTGGGAACAGCAGAGTAGTAGAAGGGAGATATACTGGCCACTGGATAAGCAGTTTTCTGTTCCCTGGGTGACCAGAGCAGGGGCTGCTCCAGGCTAATGAGAACACCTGACTCCAATTAACCTGCTAAGAGTGAGGGGAGGCAGTTAAGCACCTGATTCTAGTTAAGACCCCTCTGATTCTATAAAAGGGCTCACTCCAGTCAGGCCAGAGGGAGCCAGGGAGCCAGAGGAGAGGAAGTGCGTGCGAGGAACTGGGAGCAAGAGGCGTGTAAGAAGCTGAGAGTGAGTAGGCATCCTGCTGGAGGACTGAGAAGTACAAGCGTTATCAGACATCAGGAGGAAGGTCCAGTGGTGAAGATAAAGACGGTGTTTGGAGGAGGCCATGGGGAAGTAGCCCAGGGAGTTGTAGCTGTTGTGCAACTGTACCAGGAGGCACTCTAGACAGCTGCAGTCCACAGGGACCTGGGCTGGAACCTGGAACCAGGGCGGGCCCGGGTTCCCCCCAAAACCTCCCAATTCCTGATCAAACACAGGAGGAATTGACCTGGACTGTGGCTTCTACCAGAGGGGAAGGTCTCTGGGCAGTTTCTTGACCCACAGGGTGAATCTGAGAGGCGAGCAAATCCGCCAATAAGTGCAGGACCCACCAAGGTAGAGGAGGAACTTTGTCACACCTTACAGTTAGGAAGTGTTTCCTAATGTCTAACCTACATCTCCCTTGCTGCAATTTAAGACCATTACTACTTATCTTGTCCTCAGGGGATAAGAAGAATAGTGTATCACATTCCTCTTTATAACAACCTTCTACATATTTGAAAACTGTTCTCATGTCTCCTCTCACTCTTCTCTTTTACGGCCTAAACAAACCCAGTTTTTTTCAATCTTTCCTCATAGGTCGTGTTTTCTAGACCTTCAGTCATTTTTGTTGCTCTCCTCTGGACTTTCTCAAATTTGTCCACATCCTTCCCAAAGCATGGTGGCCAGAACTGGACACAATACTCCAGCTGAGGCCTTATCAGTGCTGAGTAGGGGAAAGTGCTTACAACGCTCCCGCTAATACAGCCCAGAATGATGTTTGCTTCTTTTGCAATAGATTGGGACTCACCCTCCACCTATTGGTCCTAGCTGTATTCTGCTGGGTCAGATCACTCTCTGGGGGTAACCCCTGGTTGTGCCTCTCAGGGAATCCAGGGAAACTGTTTTTAGCTGAGGGTAGTTTCTTTAATTGAGCCTCCTTAACAAATACAATCTTGGGCTTCCCCAAGAGTCTCCCATCTCTTGCATCAGCTACGTTCTACAGCCACTCCAGTGGCAGTCCATTGGGAGCACCGCCCGGGCACTTCCGCTTCCTGGAGGATGTTGCTCTCTCCTCACCCTCATCCCTGCTGCCCTCTTTTGTACAGCTCAGCTAATTAACTTCCACCTCTTTCCTCTGGTGCAGGGGGTGGGCTAATCAGGCAACCAGGCCAGCTCCAGCCCTCGGAGCCCGGGGGAATGTTATCCCTTATTCCTTCACACTTCCCCTTTTACTTATCATAGAATCATAGAATCATAGAACTTAAGATCAGAAGGGACCTTATGATCATCTAGTCTGACCTCCCGCAAGATGCAGGCCACAAAAGCTGACCCACCCACTCCTGAAATAATTCTCTCCCTTGACTCAGCTGTTGACGTCCCCAAATCCTGATTTAAAGACTTCAAGTAGCAGATAATCCTCCAGCAAGCGACCCCTGCCCCATGCTGCGGAGGAAGGCGAAAAACCTCCAGGGCCACTGCCAATCTACCCTGGAGGAAAATTCCTTCCCGACCCCAAATATGGCGATCAGCTGAACCCCGAGCATGCGGGCAAGACTCTCCGGCCAGACACTCAGGAAAAAGACTTTCAATATCCCAACATTGACCCTCGGTACTAATTACCAGTGGTCGCACGTTATTGACCTATTGACTAAATCACGTTATCCTATCAAACCATTCCCTCCATAAACTTATCAAGCTTAATCTTAAAGCCAGAGAGGTCCTTCGCCCCCACTGTTTCCCTCGGTAGGCTGTTCCAGAATTTCACTCCCCTGATGGTTAGAAACCTTCGTCTAATTTCAAGCGTAAACTTCCCGACTGCCAATTTATATCCATTTGTTCTCGTGTCCACATTAGTACTGAGCTGAAATAATTCCTCTCCCTCCCTGGTATTTATCCCTCTGATATATTTAAAGAGAGCAATCATATCTCCTCTCAACCTTCTTTTGGTTAAGGAAAACAAACCGAGCTCCTCAAGTCTCCTTTCATACAACAGGCTTTCCATTCCTCGGATCATTCTAGTGGCCCTTCTTTGTACCCGTTCCAGTTTGAATTCATCCTTCATAAACATGGGAGACCAAAACTGCACACAGTACTCCAAATGAGGTCTCACCAACGCCTTGTATAACGGGACTAGCACCTCCTTATCTCTACTAGAAATACCTCGCCTAATGCATCCCAAGACCGCATTAGCTTTTTTAATGGCCACATCACATTGCCGACTCATAGTCATCCTGCGATCAACCAGGACTCCGAGGTCCTTCTCCTCTTCCGTTACTTCCAACTGGTGCGTCCCCAGCTTATAACTAAAATTCCTGTTAGTCATCCCTAAATGCATAACCTTACACTTCTCACTATTGAATTTCATCCTATTACTAATACTCCAGTTTACAAGGTCATCCAAATCTCCCTGGAGGATATCCCGATCCTTCTCCGAATTGGCAATACCTCCCAACTTCGTGTCATCCCACTCCTACTTTTGGTTCCGAGGTCAGTGATAAATAGATTGAATAAGATCGGACCCAAAACCAAACCTTGAGGAACTCCACTGGTAACCTCCCTCCAACCCGACAGATCACCTTTCAATACGACCCTCTGCAGTCTCCCCTTTAACCAGTTCCTTATCCACCTCTGGATTTTCATTTCGATCCCCATCTTTTCCAATTTAACCAGTAATTCTTCATGCGGTACCGTATCAAACGCCTTACTGAAATCAAGATATATTAGATCCACCGCATTTCCCTTGTCTAAAAAATCTGTTACTTTCTCAAAGAAGGAGATCAGGTTGGTTTGGCACGATCTACCTTTCGTAAAACCATGTTGTAATTTGTCCCAATTGCCATTGACCTCAAGGTCTGTAACTACTCTCTCCTTTAATATTTTTTCCATGACTTTACATACTACAGATGTTAAACTAACAGGCCTGTAGTTACCCAGGTCACTTTTTTTCCCCTTCTTGAAAATAGGAACTATATTAGCTAATCTCCAGTTCCTACTTCTTGCACTGCAGCTATAAAATTCCGACACTGCTCCCCGATCAGCTCCCTGGCTTGTCTGGCTGCATTCTCCATCAGGGTTCTGTGACGCTTGCCATCCATCACCACAGACTTGGGGCCGCCAGTTATGTTTTGGGTTAGTTACTCTGATGTCCCATTTTCATCTGAGCTGCATTGTGCGCCCATTGTGTATTGTTAGATTGCGCCTGCTTTTGGTTTCAGGTGGGCTCAAGACCCGTTCATCCCGAGGAATCACATTGCAGGAGGCTCCGCGATCCAGCTGGAATTTCAGCCAAATTTCCCTATTAACATTGTTGCCTGCACAGAGGTTGATATTGTCCCTTGCTTCCATCCTGTCCCAACAACCTGATGTGCACTTGCTGTCAGGGCGAGTGTCGTGATGTCACACCGCTGTCTGATGGGCCCTCCTCCATTAGTGTAAGTCTGATTGAATTGTTCTGGGACGTTCCTCCACTCTGGCACCCACACACTGTTAAATTGGTTCAACTGGCCACATTCCTTGCAGTGCTGTCCCAGTGGGGCCGCTCATGCTCTGTCCCACAGTAAATGCCTCTCACTAAGGTCATGTCTACACTGCAGTTAAAAACCTGCGGCTGGCCCGTGCAGCTGATTTGGGCTTGTGGGGCTCAGGCTAAGGGACTGTTTAACTGCAGGGTAGATGAACCCTGGGCACCTGCTCTCCTTTGCCGGTGTCTCACTGCATGTACTTTTGGGGTTGTTGCGCCTCCTTGGGCTTTCCTCCTTTCTCCTGAGGCTACCACTGCACGCACCACATCTAAGCAGCTGTCTGGTGTGAGATTGCCTTCCTGGAGCAGTCGCTCCCACCGGGGTGAGCCCATGTGTCAGAGACTATCCCAGCCTGGATTAGGGAGTCTGTCAAATCCCTTAGATTGCACATAGCAGCCAGTGTGCATAAGGCTGTAACTCCTCCCCTCTGCCCCCTCCCCACTCAACAAATCTCAGTTTGCACATGCTCAGTAAGGCTTGTTAGAGTTTGGCAGCTAAATTCTCCAAATACTGTGTCTTCACTGAGCATGCTCCAGCCCCTCAGAGCTCGTACCTGTCACATGTGCCACCCCCCACAGAGTGTCTGAGCATGCTCAATCCCAAGGCTAATCAGGCTCAGAAGGGCTTTCTCTGCTGTTGCTCCGCTGGGACCCAGATACAACAATCAAGATCAGGGAGCCTGTCTCTGGTGCCGAGTGCTCCCCCTACTGGCACCCAGGCAGCATGGAGGAGGAAGTAGCAGAAGGGAGAAGACCCAGACCTAGGGCAGGAGGGAATAGATTGGGACTGGGAGCCTGTGGGAAGGCAGGGGAACTGGGTCTGGAAGCAGGTGGAGGCAGGAACTGGGACTGGCTGGGCAAATAGACTGGGAGCCATTGGGGGTTGGAGAATGTATGTGTGTGTGTGGGGGGACCGGGAGCCAGTGGGAAAGAGATCAGATGTGGGGGAACTTGGACTCACTGAGCACGAGAACTGGGACAAGGAGCCTGGGATTCACAGGGCCTGGGAGCTAGTGAGCACTAGTTACTCCACAATACACTTTGGAAGTGTACAGGCGAGTTGCATCATACGCACATTTAACTTACGCACATTCAACTATACGCGCTCGGCAAAAAAAAAAAAAAAAATTAAAAGAAAGAAAAATAACGATTCCACCCACCATTCCACTCAATGAGCGTAAGTTACAAGCAAGTGGAAACAGGGTCATTGCATGGGACGTGTTGGCAACCTTAATAATGAGGGGGGGGCACTCGTGGTCAATACACCATGCTGTAGATATGCAGTCCAGTCCTCTCACTGACTTATATGGGTGCAGGATCTGCCCTGTGGTACATTCGGTGTGTATCTTTAAGGCTCATGCTGACAATCTTGGGAGCGGTGGGTGAGCATCGAATGCAGGACTGGTTCGTTAGGTGCGCAGATAGTACGTTACGCATAAGCAGCCTAGCGCCTAGCTACATATGGGATTTTACACCTGGGGCATGGATACAACATGCAGGATCCGTGTGCATTTGAGTAAAGCGATGTATTGTCTGTGGGGAACCATGCTACAGACTGGGTGCATGGCAGGCAGACTGTGCCCTCGAGGAGTGTGAGACACCGGGCCCTCTTTCCACAGACTTTGCCTTCCACTTAACCCACTTCCCATATGGAAGGATTCCATTTGATTTTCTTCCATTATTATTTGTGTTTTGGGAGCAGCTCGAGGCCCTCACGTGCCAGGGGCTGTTCAGATGCGTGGTAAGAGACAGTCGCAGCCCCCAGAGACTTTACAGGCTCAATAGACGGATGAGAGGAAGTGTCCTTAGCCCCATTTTATAAATGGGGACCAGAGAGGTTAAGTGACTTGCCCAAGATCACGCAGGAAACCTATGGCAGAGCCAGGAATCAAACCCAGCTCTCCTAAGTTTCCACCTGGTGCTTTAAGCACAAGACCATTCTTCCTCCTCGGCTAGGTTATAACCTCCTGAAAGTCCTGCCGTCTCACAGTCACTGGGTAGTGTCAGGGGAACAGCTCCCAGAGATGCTGGAACTAGGGGTGCTGCGGGTGCTGTAGTGGTAATAACAACCCAAATATATGGTTTCCGCCTTCAGCACCCCCACTCTAAAAAGTGTTCCAGCATCACTGACATCTCCCTGCATCTAGGGCAATATTGAAATTTGTGGGTCACTGTCACTGAAGGAGCCTGAAGCAGATGACAGGATAAGAGGGGTCCTGGCCTTCCTCTGACACTGGTTTTCTAACATAGTAGCAGGGTCCTTCTGGAATGCGCCCAATAGTCCATTGCACTGATTCCCTTGGCAACTTGTGCAAAGCAGTGTGAGAACTGTTCCAAAGGATTCTGGGATATATATGAGGAGGACAGTCACTGAGCGTGGGAGTTGTGTTTTGACCTGGCCTGAGAATCCCTGATTTAGAAGAAGTGCAGTGGGGCATCATTCAGCCTTCCCCACGGACCCAGCAGTTCCACATGGTCATGGACCAAACATCGTCCAGGTGCTGGCTTCGGGATTCGGGAAGCCCACGGCCAAAGGGTGGCCAATTTGGGAGGGCCCCAGTTTGTGAGACAACCCTGAGCAATGCATGGCACTGCGAGGTCTGCTTCAGTGTGTGCCCATTAACAGCCAATGGGCTAGCTCTGCCTATGGCTTAGCAGAGCAAACATCAGGGCCTGCTCTTGGAATAAGACCCTGTTGCTGCAGTGGGAGAGAAGACGCTGACCCACTGTAGAACTGTCCATCAATGTGCTTTACAGACAGTGAGGGAAACTGAGGCACAGAGTGGCAGCTCTTTGCCCAAGGTCACACACACGGTGAGCCAGGTGCGCAGAGTCAAGAATACAACCCAGGAGCCCCAGTGCTCACTCCTGTCTCTAACGGCAAGACCATCCTCCGAGGCCTGGTAGTGATGGAGTATGAAGAACAGCTACTCCCTGCACCCCTGGGCCATGCCTGGAGGCAAGCAGCTGTGGATGTGGGGGAAAAGATGGAGGGAATCTTGGTGGGTGTGGGGAGAAGAGGGAGGGAGATTAAGCAGAGGTGATGCCTGCAGCATCCATGTTGGTGGCTCCACCACATCCTAGAAGTGGCCCGTCTCCACCCTACAGCTCAGCATATCGGAGAATTTTCATTCCTTGGTGCCAGAGAGGCAGACGGGTCCGTAGGGGGATAGATAATAGCCAGAGTTACGTGTAAGGATGGATAGCTAGAGGGGTACATATGAGAGTAAATCGATTATTAGATGGAAAGATACATACAAGGTAAATTAAATAGAGGGGTAAACACAGGAACAGGTAGATAATTAGAGGTATTGGATAGCTAGAGGGGTATGTATGTGGGTAGATAGATCATTAGAGAGGTATGTATAGGAATGGGTAAACAGAAGGGTGCCTATGGCAATAGATGTTAGATAGTAGAGATAGGGATAGATAAGTCCATAGGTGGGTACCTGTGGGGGTGGCTAGATAAACAGAGAGACAGACAGTGGGGATAGGGAGATCTGGCGTGTTACACTGCCGCCCATCACCATAGCGTCCGGGCGAGGGCAGCAAGTACAGAACCTGTGTCTACACTTTCTGGGGGGATCCCTCCTCCGTTAGCCCCCAGCGGGGGAACATCACCTCTCGGTTTCTTTGCCCGATCGCAGGCCAAGAGAGGGAAATAATCATAATAAAAAACAAACCCAGCCCACCTGCCTGCATCTTATTTGAAACCCCCGTTATTGCTTGGCTGCCTCTCCCTGCCCACGCTGCCAATATCTCTCCGTTTATGCAGTGGCTCTTAATGAGAATGAAGCGACTAATTTGATCATCCTCTATCTCTTTATAACCCACGCCCACGGCTACGCCAAGCCAGTAGAACTGAGCTAGTTCTACTGATTATTTTAATCTCATCATATGTCTTTTCTGGTCAATAAACTCCCTCTCAAATCAAATTGTTACTGAACATAACCTGACGCTAATGTCCATTGGACTCTGGGCTATAGCGGATAATGTAGTTTGTCATAATTAAGTGTACTGCCTAATTAATTGAGTGGTCAGGATGCTAATTAGCCAGGTTTATTGAGACTGGAGGAGTATGAAGGGCAATACTGCAGCTCATCAAAAGCACTGGGGTTGGATATAAAGTACGTTTCCCCTTCCTCTCCCATGTCAGGCAGCTGAATCTGTGGCCATGCAGCTTCATGGACGCTGGACGGCACCTGGAGGCGACTTGTTGTGATTGCTTTTAAACATGTCTAAGGTTCTTTTGTCTTTGTTTCCAGTTATGGTCCAGCCCTCGGGTTCACCTGTCATTGCAAACCAGAGCAAGGCTCCTTCCTCTCTTCAAACCAAGGTTAGTCCTGGCATCTCAGTCCCTGCATGAAGCGAGGGTGCTGAGACAAGCGATTGCACTGGGTGAAGAAGAATGGGTTTGTGGGTAAAATATTAGCTCGGGAGTTTGAAGAGCTGGGTTCTATTCCTAGCTCTGCTACAGACTCCCCGGGTGACCGTGGCACATCAGTTGATCTTTCTGTGTCTCCGTTCTCCATCTGTAAAATGCGAATAATATTTCTACTGTTCCTATTTATAGAGTCAGGTTTTTAGAACAGGGACTGGTTCTTACCATGTGCACATACAGTGCTGCTAGCGTAATGGTGTAATGTTAGGGTGGGAGAGGCTATGCTAATGAGATAATGTAATGTAACGATGGGTGAGGCACTGCTGAAGTTTGTAATATAAGCCTCTGAGCATGCCCAGTGTGATCTAGGAGATTCCAGAAGCCTAGACAGATATAGGCTGAGGTGCGTGCTTATGTGGTAGTGGAAGTTCTGTGCTTTTTCTCCAACCCTCCTGAGTGCTTAGTAAACAGGATAGATCTTGGAGACCGGAGCCCCAGCAACAGAGCTGGATTCAGTAGAGGGCCTTGTGCTTTTTGAAGCGGTCAGATAGTTAACAGGAATCGTGGAATCACAGACTAGTGAGGATGCAGTTGTGCATGGAAATAAGATCCTCAGCTGGACGGAGACGGAGTTATCCGTTAACGTTAGAAGAGAATTGACAGTTCTCAGGGATTACTTGAGCTATGAATTATGCGCCGTGTCTCAAAACCCAGGTGTAATCCTGCCATGAGGTTAGGATGACCAGACAGCAAATGTGAAAAATCGGGATGGAGGTGGGGGCTAATAGGAGCCTATATAAGAAAAAGACCCAAAAATCGGGACTGTCCCTATAAAATTGAGCCATCTGGTCACCCTACATGAGGTGCAACTGCAGAGAAGAATACCCTTTGCAATCAGTATTGTGCACTTGATTCAGCTTTCACTTACACCTCTCACTTCCATTGCATGCACTATCTGAACATATACAACCCTTGTGGTTTTTTCCCCAAAAAGGGTTTCACATTGTTTTTATGTTTGGAGGTTACTGGTGAAACAGTCGCATTCATTTTGGGGCAGAGTAAAGGTTGCTGGGATGAAATGTGCATTATTTGCAATTGAGTAAGACTGTATTTATTCTGAGGCCGGCATAAACTGAACAACGTCCTCCGCTATTTATTTCAGGGCTTGGGTTGTGTAGATTGTTGTCTCTAAGGCTGTGCCTATGCTGCACAGTTAACCCGGGTGATTGGCACCCAGGTCTGGGCACCTGGGTTAGCCTGGCCCACATGTGAGCATCCCCATTGCAAAGCCCGACCTGCATTACCGTGTTCGTACTGTCGCTGCACTTGCAGGGTGTATTGGGGGCGTGACCCATGGCTCTGTGTGCTGAGATGCACTAGGAGTCTTTCCCTGTCAATTGCGGGAGGGAATTGTGGGAAGGCAGGTTTAAAACAAATAAAAGGAAGTTCTTCTTCACACAGCGCACAGACAACCTGTGGAACTCCTTGCCTGAGGAGGTTGTGAAGGCTAGGACTATAACAGGGTTTAAAAGAGAACAAGATAAATTCATGGAGGTTAAGTCCATTAATGGCTATTAGCCAGGATGGGTAAGGAATGGTGTCCCTAGCCTCTGTTTGTCAGAGGGTGGAGATGGACGGGAGGAGAGAGATCACTTGATCATTGCCTGTTAGGTTCACTCCCTCTGGGGCACCTGGCATTGGCCACTGTCGGTAGACAGGATGCTGGGCTAGATAGACCCTTGGTCTGACCCAGTACGGCCGTTCTTATGTTCTTAAGGCAATGGAGGACTATCAACACTTGAGTGATTTAGCCTGTGTCCTCACTGCCAAGTGGGCGCATAACGGCCCAAGTTAAAGCAGAGCCTGTGCTCTAACCCAGGTTTCTTAGCCTGTGGTCACACCCCAGAATTGGGTCACTGGAATGTGTCAAAGGGTTGCATGGGAAGCTGCAGGGAGGGTGGCAGAACCCACACTCACCTTGCAGTGGGTGCTCCTGCAGCTCTGGTCCCACAGCACCACCCCGGCTTGGCCCAGCTGTTCCTCCATCATGCTGATGTGGGTCCAGCTGGACCACATGTGTGTGAGTGGCATTGCAACCCTGTGCACCAGGTCACATCACCCGGAGCAGGGTGCCTGGCCCAGTCAGCCCCGCAGGACTGGAGCTGCAGGCTAAAACCCTGCTAAGAATCCAGATTAACTGTGCAGTGTAACCATACCCTTAGAAATCCACCATAGGGGGCTGAGACGCCTGCTCCAATAACCGATGATTGTTTCTTCTGGTCTGAGGCCAGATAGCTTATTTTTTTCCCTAAGTGCTTCTTGGTTGGCTCCAGGAAAGCTTAGACCACACTCCAACATCTTACCACATCATTCATTTTATTTGACCACAAACTAATAGCTAAGACAGCTACGAATACAAGAGTCAGGTGTCCAAATTCCTCTTTGTTATACCTGTGCAACGTCCTCTGCGTTAACTGTGTCATGATGATAGGGCCTAGCGGCCAGGACCCCTTGGTGCCAGGCACTGCACAGATGACAACGGAGACAGTCCCTGCCATGACGAGCTTCCTTGACATCACTGGAGTACAGAGAGAATTTGACCCCCTGCCTCTAGATTTTTGCACGATGCCACTGGGCAAGAAGCATAGAATTTGGCCAAGTGTGACTTAAATCTGTTGCACAACAAGATTATTAATACAATTGGGCAACTAATGCAAATCTTCTGCAAACGAATTGGCTTCACATATGAGCATGCATGGCTTGTGTTTGCTTTTGTGCACATTGTAGCGAATGAATTTATGGACAGCCGTACCTATGCCAACAGTGACGTATTGCAGAACAGTCACAGGAAACAAATTTTGAGTTCAGAATTGTGGATAGTCTCACTGGAAATCTGATTGTCCGATAAAGGAGCAGAGACATAGCCCATGCCTGCTACGTCCAGTCAGAACACCTCACATACCAAATCCCATCAACCGATTTTTTGTCAGTGAGCTACAGCTGAAGAATTCTTCACAGACAAGAACTGGTGAAGGCTCTTGGAATAACAAGTAAATCTAAGAAAACCGCAGTCTGTATGGTGGACAATTTGCAAAACCAAAAAATGAGGAAGAATTAAACAAGTCAATTATCAGGTTATGAACTTTTTGCCCAGCTCTACTAATTAGTAGCCTTGATGCTAATTACGTAAGGAAAATGGAAGAGACTAAGTCCTGCATTTAGGTACACTCGTGTAAGCCCATTGATCTCTGTTGGGTGGGATGGAGGCTAACTGATGGCAGAATTTGGACAATGCCTTTGACATCAGTCTGTGCAGGGAAGACACCTCAACGCTAGCCATTTGACAGCCCCCAAGCCTCAGCCCCCAGTTTTCCTCTCTAAAAGACTACTGTTGGACCAAATGATAGGTCACCATTGAGAATATGCTTCAACTATTCAAAATGGCCACCCTTTTACACAAGTTCCTTATACTGAATGCAGCCAGGCAAACATTTTCGGAAGAAGCAGTTTTCTGCTGGAAAATGCCGACTCAACAAAATTGAAACATTTTTAGAGGAAACATCAGGTTCATAGAAATTTTTCTGGGCAGTTATCAGAATGTTTGGATAAGGTCAAAGCATTTAATTTTGACATTATCATTCTAAATATTATACGATATCATTAATATAACAAATGTCAACACAATAAAGTCAAAACAAAATGTTTGAGCCTTACCAAAATGAAATATTTTGCTAAGGGCAAAAGGAAATATTTTCGGAATATTTTGTTTTTGCAAAAAATCTGAACTTCTCGTCCCAACTGGGACAAAAGTGAACTTTGAAATCCCAGAATTTTGTGACACACACACACACATATATTATCAACTTGTTGGTAATAGGTAAAATAGAAAAAATACACTGCATATATATGAATGTGGGCGTGGATGTGTGTGTGTACAATACAGGGTTTCTTGCACTTTCTTCTAAAGCCTTTGGTACCTGCGCTCTGTTGGAAATAGGATACTAGACTAAGTGGACCTGTGATCCAGATAGCAATTCCTGTGTTCTTAAGATCTTATGCCAGCTGGTGGACTGGCACCTCTTTGCCACACTCCTGGCTGGAGACTGGAACATGGGGCTGGTCACCATGCATCAGACTGGAGCTCAGGCAGCTCCTTTGTGCTGGAAACAACAGGTGACAAACAGCTGATGGGAGCGCCACACGCCCAATAGGACGCTCCCTCTGATTGGCCCTTGACAACATACAGATTAAAAATATCTGAGGGGGCTGAATGACTTAATTAAGAAAGTGCCAACAAAGAATTTTGAAAATAGCCTCCTGAAAGGGTTAATCATACCGACGCTGTGGATCTTTTATTCCCAGCACAGCTCCGGTTCCACACAAGCCAGAGGGGGAGAGGACAAGAGGGAATCAATTTACAGTCGGAATGTCCCATAAGAATCCATCCTCTTTCGGGGAGAGGGGGAAGGGGGCGAGCAGGGGGGGGGAGGGGCATGGCTATTGTGTCAGGCCCGAGTAGGCCCTTAAAAACGGGAAGACATTTTTCAAACTCCACGCGTTCCCCTCCGTCAATACCCCAAGCCAAAACACATTAAAAGGCAGTGTGGGACCTGCCATCTTTCTCAAATCCATCTTCTCTCAAATCGCTGTATTACAACCAAACAGGATTTGTTCCACTGCAGTTTGTCAAGATTGGACAAGGCCTCAAACTTGGCAGGGACATATATTAAAGGTTTCTCAGGGACTGGAGCCAAGGAGGCAATTACCTTCCTGCACTCGGAGAGGAGGGAACGCAGCTGCCATCTCAGCTCCTGTTACCGTTATGTAACGTGGGAGGGCTGGGGTTCCCCCCCCCAACTCCCAATAAATAAAAATAAAATAGACGTGCCCCTCCCCGCGCTGCAGCCTGAAACTGGTGCAATCTGGCTCTGCAGGAAGGACAGCTGCAGCGTCCTGTCAGTTGCCGGCAATGCAGCTGACTAGATCGGGCAGAAGCAACATGCTAACATGTCCTGTGCACAGAGAAGCCGTGGGATAAGAGGCACCTGGAGCCGGATCCAAAGAATCATAGGGTTGGAAGATTAGGGTTGGAAGATACCTCAGGAGGTATCTAGTCCACCCCCCTGCTCAAAGCAGGACCAACCCCAACTAAATCACCCCAGCCAGGGCTTTGCCAAGGTGGGCCTTAAAAAACCTCTAAGGATGGAGATTCCACCACCTCCCTAGGTGTAACCCATTCCAGTGCTTCACCACCCTCCTAGTGAAATAGTGTTTACTAACATCCAACCTAAACCTCCCCCACTGCAACTTGAGACCATTGCTCCTTGTTCTGTCATCTGCCACCACTGAGAACAGCCGAGCTCCATCCTCTTTGGAACCCCCCTTCAGGTAGTTGAAGGCTGCTATCAAATCCCCCCTCACTCTTCTCTTCTGCAGACTAAACAATCCCAGTTCCCTCAGCCTCTCCTCATAAGTCATGTGCCCCAGCCCCCTGATCATTTTTGTTGCCCTCCTCTGGACTGTCTCCAATTTGTCCACATTCTTTCTGTAGTGGGGGGCCCAGAGCTGGTTGCAATACTCCAGGTGTGGCCTCACCAGTGCCGAATAGAGGGGAATGATCACGTCCCTCGATCTGCTGGCAATGCTCCTACTAATACAGCCCAATATGCCATTAGCCTTCTTGGCAACAAGAACAACAAAGGCTGTGGAAGCCTTTCTGTTGATTTCAATGGGCTTTGGATCAGGACTCTAAGGTGACCACCATTAACAAGTCAACATTGGCCAATAGTCACCCCCCTAGCTACTGCAATTCCTTCCTGTGGTGCCCCTGAGCCGACACTGCTAGATGGTAGCTGTTGACACATGTGGTGATTGCTCTGACACTGGCTTTTCTAGGAGTTAATATCCCGACCGAAATGTGGAGGAGATGAAAACCCTGCAGTACATTCTGGCTTGTTCTTGTTACCTTGTTACCTGCCTGCCCACAATGGGGATTGGACAAGGCTGACTGGTTGATGGTTCATTCGGACCGTGCTGGTGCCCTGGGGGGTTGGGTTGCTTGAGGAATGCAGAGTTTTCTCTTCAGGAGACATGCATCCGAGGCCCCCAGAGTTCATAAAGCCCTAGTATAAGCAGGGGCCACTCCAGCGACTTCTGCTCAGATGGGCCATTAAAGATCCCATAGAGCCCCAGATAGCTGGGACCCCGTCTACTGGCGAGCGTGTGCATGTCTGTGAGATGCCAAGCTCACAGCCCCCTAGTTTCAATGAGAGGGAGTGGTTCGCAGGCAGGGGCAGATTAAAACAGAGTCCAGAATCTGATCCCTGAGCTGGGTTGGATCCAAGGGGCAATGAGGGCGCTGGCCCAGAAAGGAGGGAAGACAGTAGGGACACAAGCCCTCAGCAGCTCTGGGGGTTCACTTCCAGGGTATGTCTGATGTTCCTAACAGGAGTTCTGAAGGAACTTGCAGAACTACTAACTATGGGGTGTAACTTATTGCTGAAATCAGCCTCTGCGCCAGATGACTGGTTGATCGCTAATGTGATGCCAATTTTTAAACAGGGGTCCAGAAGTGTTCCTGACAATTACACGCCGGCAAGCCCAATTTCAGTACCCGGCAAATGGGTTGAAACTATAGCAATGAGCAGAATTGTCAGACACATAGATGAACACGATTTGCTGGGGAGGAGGCAACATGACTTTTGTAAAGGGCAGTCATGGCTCAGCAATCTATAAGAATTCTCTGAAGGTGTCAACAAACACGTGGACCAGAGTGATCCAGTCAAAAATAGTGTACTTAGACTTTCAGAAAGCCATTGGCAAAGTCCCTCACCAAAGGCTCGTAAGGAAAGTAAGCTGTCATGGGATAAGAGGGAGGGACCTCTTATGGATCAGTAACTGGTTAAAAGATGGGAAACTGGGTAGGAATAGATGGTCGGTTTTCACAGTGGAAAGCAGTAAATAGCAGGGTCCCCAAGGATCTGTATTGTGACCAGTGCTGTTCAACATATTCATAAATGATCTGGAAAAAGGGGTAAAGAGTGAGGTGGCAAAGTTTGCAGATGATACAAAACTACTCAAGATAGTTAAGTCCATAACTCATTGCGAAGAGTTACAAAGTTTTCTCACAAAAACTGGGTGATTGGGCAACAAAATGGCAGATGAAATTCAATGTTTGTAAATGCAAAGTAATGCACATTGGAAAACATAATCCCAACAATTCATACAATTTGATGGGGTCTAAATTAGCTGTTACCACCCGAGAAAGAGATCTGGGAATCATTGTGGATAGTTCTCTGAAATCATCCACTCAATGTGCAGTGGCAGTCAAAAAAGCGAACAGAATGTGAGGAACCATTGGAAAAAGGATAGATAATAAGACAGAAAATATCATAATGCCACTATATAAATTCATGGCATGCCCACATCTTGAATACTGCAGGCAGTTCTGGTTGCCCCATCTCAAAAAAGATGTATTAGAAATGGAAAAGTTACAGAAAAGGGCAGCAAAAATGATTAGGGGTATGGAACAGCTTCCACATGAGGGGAGATTAAAAAGACTGGGACTTTTCAGCTTGGAAAAGAGACGACTGAGGGGCATATGACAGAGGTCTATAAAATCATAAATGGTGTGGAGAAAGTGAATAAGGAAGTGTTATCTACCCCTTCACAGAACACAGGAACCAGGTGCTACTCAATGAAAGTAGTAGGCAGCAGGTTTAAAACAGACAAAAGGAAGTACTACTTCTCACAACGCACAGTCAACCTGTGGGACTCATTGCCAGGGGATGTTGTGAAGGCCAAAAATATAGCTGGGTTCAAAAAGGAATGATATCAGTGTATGGAGGATAGGTCCATCAATGCTTATTAGCCAAGCTGGTCAAGGACTCAGCACCATGTTCTGGGTGTCCCTAAACCGCCAGCTGGCAGAAGCTGGGACTGGGCAACAGGGGATGGATCACTCGATAATTATCCTGTTCTGTTCATTCCCTCTGAAGCATCTGGCACTGGTCTCTGCCAGAAGTCAGGATACTGGGTTGAATGGACCATTGGTCTGACCCAGGTCAGGCCGTTCTTACCCTGATATTAGTGGTCTGAAAGGGATTCCCCCACCCACAATGTATTCTGGGTAGGGTGTTTTTTTTATCTCCTTCCTCTGAAGCATCAGAGATGACCATGGCTGGAAATAGGACATTGGAGCGGGGGGTGAGGAGGGCCGGTGCTCTGAGGTGGCACCAAGCATTCCCTCTCTCAGGGGCTTGGCTGGCTGGGTCTTGCTCACATGCTCAGGGTCTAACTGACTGACATTGTGAGGGTCAGGAAAGAATTTTACTCTAGGTCAGATTAGCAATGACCTTTCTGGTGTGTGTGTGTATGGGGGAGGGGTTCACCTTCCTCTGCAGTGTGTGGATGCGGGTCACTCGCTAGGATTATCTGGGTATATCTCCCTGAGTTATTGCCCTGCCATTGCAGAGGCCTTGGTGCACCTTAGTCCCTCTTGCTCTCTGCCTGTGGCACGTCATAGTCTCGTCTCCTGTGGGCTGCAATTCTTTGGTCTCATTTCAGTTGTTGAGTTTAGTGTGTGGGTGCCGGGTGCTGTCGGTGGCCTGTGATATACAGAAGGTCAGACTGGATGATTGGGTGGGCCCTTCTGGCCTTAAACTCTATGACGATTTTGGTTGGATCTAGGCCAATCCACCCCTGCTGGTAGGGCACTCTCTGTGAGGGGCCTGGGAATTATTCCATTGACTTTAGTGGGTTTTGGATTGAGCTCCTAGAGAATATGATGGGTCCCCCTGGAAATCTGTCCCAACTAATAAAGCAAATCTTCTGTGGTTGCCTTCCATAATTTGAAATAGATCTGGTAGAATTCTACATACTGCTCCCAACCCCCAGCCTATTACCTTATAGTGCTTCGATTATTCCTATATTATTATTTATGTGTTGTAGTCATGCCTCGGGACCGTTGGATGTAAATTACTGTGTGACATGAAATTATTACAGCCAAAAGCTGCCATAACCTTGCTGGTTTATAATCAGTATTGGAAAGACTTAATCTTTATATGGTCATGATGAATTTCTGCTGGTAATAGTGAGGCTCATTTCCAAATCTTTTTGTTTTTCTATTTTTGTACCAAAGGGAAACTTAAGAAATAACCATCCCTCTTGTCAGCAATTCTTATTCTTTTAATATATGACTGTAGAAACTGAGTTTTCGAATGAGACTCCTTACTACAGCTGGTATGAGAAAAGGGATGAAGAGAACTACATTCCTTTATTTTTGTTGGAAAAAATCTGATTTGAAATGTTATGACTAGCTCTAGCGAATAACACTGAGAACCTGTTAATGAAAGGCTCTCTCTTCATAGAATCATAGAATATCAGGGCTGGAAGGGACCTCAGGAGGTCATCTAGTCCAACCCTGCTCAAAGTAGGACCAATCCCCAACTAAATCATCCCAGCCAGGGCTGTGTCAAGCCTGACCTTAAAAACCTCTAAGGAAGTAGATTCCACCACCTCCCTAGGAACCCATTCCAGTGCTTCACCACCCTCCTAGTGAAAAAGTTTTTCCTAATATCCAACCTAGACCTCTCACACTGCAACTTGAGACCATTGCTCCTTGTTCTGACAGCAGGTACCACTGAGAACAGTCTAGATCCGTCCTCTTTGGAACCCGCTTCAGGTAGCTGAAAGCAGCTTCAAATCCCCCCTCATTCTTCTCTTCTGCAGACTAAACAATCCCAGTTTCCTCAGCCTCTCCTTGTAAGTCATGTGCTCCAGCCCCCTAATCATTTTTGTTGCCCTCTGCTGGACTCTTTCCAATTTTTCCACATCCTTCTTGCTGCAGGACAGGAGAGATCAAAAGGTACCAGGACATTATTGCCTGTTTTTGTTTTAATAACCTCACCTTTTACAGAACCTGCTGAGTGACATCATAACAGAGGAAGTTTGGGCTTATGCTTAAGGCACTGCTCTGGGACACAGGAGATCTGGGTTTATTTGCTAGCTGTACCACAGGCTTCCATATGACCTTGAGAAAGTCACTTAAGTGCTCTGTTGCTCAGTTTCCCTAATGAAAGATGGGCTAATAATGCTCCTTTTGTCTGTCTTGGCTATTTAGATTGCAAGCTCATCAGGGCAGGGACTGTCTTTCTCTGCGTGTATGTACATCCCCTTGCACGATGCAGCTTTAATCTCTATTAGGGCCTCTAGGTGCTCTTGTGTTTATTAACAATAATTAGCAGTGGTATGTCCCACACGGTGCCTGTCCCATTACGTTTTTTTCGGCGGTGCTCCAAGGACCTTTGTGGCTTTTGTGCCTAGACTTGTCTCTAAAAGGTGAAATCAAAGGAGAGAATGAAGAGCTCTCTCTCTCTCTCTATTTATAGTGACTCTTCCTGTAATTAACAGTCCCACTTTAGTAACCGCAGGAGCGGTGTGACTACACTCCCAACACACATGCCCCCAAACAAAGCCAGGCGGCTTAAATAAAGTTCAAGCTGTGACACTTCTCCTGACAACAGCCAGGAAGCTGGGAGCTACGGGTGATGCTGGATGATCAGCCCCGCGTCACTGACGCGGGGATGCAGGGTCACGCTTAACTCTTCCTTCCTTGGATGCGGCTGGAGTAGATCATTTGCAGCCGTTAGAGGTGACCTGAGAAGAAATCGTTATCAATGATGGTCTGAATCCGAGGCTAAAGTCCCACTGATGCAGTAGAAACTCATGAAGGCCTCAAGGTCTGGCCTAATAACAGATTTTATTTAGTAAACCTTAATTAATTCAGCCTCCCAACACCTTTGAGTGAGAAGAGGTCATGGATTTATTATAATACTCAGGCCATCGTAGTTGTAACTATGCCACACATCACCGCGATGCAGGTCTTTGTGCTTCCACTTGAGTTCAAGGCAAACCTCCATACGCTGTTAGCAGTATAGGGCTTATGACATGCAGCTGAGCAGTTCTGATTTTGTGCAGTAGAGGGCAGTGGTCCATGTAGCCTCTGGACAATTCATTGCTAGGGCTGGCTGGGAAACAAGAATTTGGTTCTGCAAAAAATGTTGAGGTTTCAACATTTGTTTTCATTCCCATGTGGAACAAAACAGAGACCTGTCGCCATTTGTCATGGGAGACCTACTCACTGCCGAATAGCCAAGAGCCCAGTGGTTTGAGAACTCACCTGGGTTGTTGGAGATGTAGGCTTGGGTTTCTGCTACAGATCAGGAACTTTAACCTGGGTCTCCCACATAGGTGAGTACCCTAGGCATCAGGCTATTGACTTTTCTGGGATAACTTGAGCTCTCCCACCTGGCAATTTCATTCTGCACCTGAGAAATCTTCCGGACGAATCAGCATTTTCCAATAAAATAACGTGTCACTGAAAAATTCTTGACCAGCTCTATTTATGACAGTGTTGTTATCCCGATCTGACAGATAGGGAAACTGAGGCATGATACAGCAAAATGACTTACCCATGGTTGTAAAGAGAGTTAGTGACCGAACAGGGAATAGAACCCAGGAGTTCTGACGCCCATGCCACTGCTCTAACCAATAGACTGCTCCAGTCCCATGGTGCCTTGGTAACTTCTGATGACATCACAGGCCAACTGGTAATAAAACAAAGTCCTGAATGGAACCTTTGCCCCAAACTGGGTCTGAACCTTTGTTTTCCATCCCTGTGTTGTGTCTCTGAACTCCGCGAAAGCAGAGGTGCTGAAATAGTCAAGGAAGTTGGCAGTGGTGGGGCAGGACGCTGGAGTGGAGCTCTGCTCTCCTGTTCCTCCCTGGAGAGTCCAAATTGTATCGGCAACGACCGAGACTCCCGGGTTAGGGATCCTTGTGGGATAGAAGGGTGGAGGTTGGTCAGTGGCCGCTGGGCTGACTGGTACAGCGTATACATGGGGAGCTGTGTCTCGGGCGGGGGGGACAGCAGCTGAAGTAGGGGTTATTAGGTGGTGACCCTATTTCCTCTTGCACCATAGGAAAATCAGTGGCAGTTCCTTGTACGCTGTGGGGGGAGAATAGGGCTAGTGAGCAGATCTGAGGGCAGCTACCCACCCTCCTCCTAGTTACTCTTGCTGCACTCCTGGTGTGTGCGTACACCAGCTCCTGCTCCCTCCAGCTCTGCAGAGGAGATGGGTGTAGATTTCACCCTGACAAGTGGGCACGCCTAGGTGACACTAGGATTATGTCTGCACTCTGTCTGGGAGGCGTCATTCCCAGCTTGGGGAGATGTAAACACATGGCCTGTACCAGCTAAAAATGGCAGCGCGGCCCTGGCAGCATGGGCTTGGCTGGTTGCCCAGGTACCACCCTGTCCAGATCCGACGGACGTATGAGGGCTGCCGCGGCCACACGGCTATTTTAGTGCGCTAGCTCGAGCAGATCTAGTGCATGTCAGTCTACCCATGCTGGGAATTACACCTCCTAGCTGCTGTGTAGACGTGTCCCCTGCCGTGGTGTAACGTGCCCACGGAGGGGACCATGAAAAGATGCCAGTCACACCCTCTGGCTGCCTTCACTTGTTCTTTTTCTTGTTCTTTGTCTCAGTTGCCTTCTTTCTTTTTCCCTCTCTTGGTCTGTTTAGCTCCTCGCCTCAAAGCCCCTTCACTTTGCATTTCCTTGCTGATGGCTGGCCCTGGATGGAAAAGGTCAGAGGGCCGGATAGACAGAGCCATAATAATTTGCCCCACCACTCGCTGGCTCCCTATCTGCCCTCCCCAGTCCAGATCCACGTGCCCTCCTGAAACGAGATCACCGCTGATGATAAGGCTGCAATGACCAGCAACCCACAATGCACCTTTCAGGATTCTACAGAAGCCTATCGCAACATGTGGATTATCTCATCCAGTGCACTAAATGTCCCAACAACTATATGAATGAAACTAGACAATCACTACGCTCGCTAATGAACTCACCCAGGACAAGGGATAAAAGACAAAACCACCTCATCACCTGTGGGGAACACTCTTCACACAGTGATCATTCCATAGCTGACCTCTCAGTCCTCATCCTCAAAGGAAACCTGCACAACACCTTCCAAAGATGAGCCCGGGAGCTTAAATTCATAACTTTGCTAGATACTAAAACGCGTAGACTGAAGAGAGACACTGGATTTATGGCTTATTACAATGATCTATAACTCACATTAACCCCCTCAGCTTTTTTGTTTCTTCCCCCATGATTGGAGAGGTGTTAACGGGCCACTCACCTTGGATAGTCCCTTGAAATATGTGTTACCTACATATGCTAAATGATCACCCTTGTATTTAGCTGTGACACTCTGAGTACCTTCCCCAGACCTGAGAAGAGCTCGGTGTGAGCTGCTCTCTCTCACAAACTGAAGTTGGGCCAGTAAAAGCTATCACCTCACCCACCTTGTCTCCGTAAGGCTTCTGTCACTCTTGCTGCCAAAATCAAACCCCTTCCCTCATCAAATCCCTAATCAGCCGGAACGGCACTGTAAGCCGTGCTAAATTGACTCCTCTCCGCTCCTCTGGCTGACCGCTGCCCTTCAATGATCTGGCCCCGTCTCTGACTCCGAGGGCAACAGCCTCTCTAATTATATTTCTCCTACCTTCCAAATCCTCTCAGGCGCCTGGACAGGAGCTGGTATTGAGAGGGTGGGAGGATTAGAGGGACCCAATCTTGCATTGTAGCACCAAATGGGAAATGCATTGGGAGGAGGAGATGAGAGAGCGTGCGCAGGTGTGTGGGGTTGGGGGTGCAAGGATTGTGGGGGTGTCTGTGTGAGGCACGGGGGTCTATGCCGAGTGTGTGGGAGCACAAGTGGATGGGGTCATCCCTGTGAGTCGCAGGTGGGTGCGTGTCTGGGACCACACCTGTGCGGCTGCATGTATGTAGTGGGGCGAGTGCAGGGTGTGACATGGGTAGATGCGTGAGGTAGGGACATGTGTGTACGTGGGTGGCAATGTGTGTGTGTGTGTGCGTGTTTCAGATAGCTGTGGTGCATGTATGTGGGTGACATGGGGGTTACACACATGCACACAGATGTATGAATGGGCCCCAGAGCCAGAATTCCCTTGGCCCCAGGGAAGGGATCTCCCCCTGGCCAGGGCCGAGGTCTGCAGGCCGCAGGGGCTTGCAGCACCTGTGGCCCATACACTTCCAGTTCCGCTCCAGGACTGTCATTCAGCATCTTTCATCCGAGGAAGGAAACGGATGGACTTGTAGCCAAGGCAATGGACTGGGACCCAGGAGAACTTGGCTTCTGCCTCGGCTTCCAGTGCGAAGTTGGACAAGTCACGTCAAACAGGGCCTTGCACCCGCAAAGTCACTCACAACTCAGCCAGAGCAGATGGGGAGATGGGCTCACGCTAGTCCACTAAGAATAGCCGTGTGGACGTTGCAGCTCTGGCAGAGGCAGCATGAATCTGTCTAGCCGGGCTGGGGGGCTGGCTCCCAGCTGCAGTGTGGGCAAACTCTCAGCATCTGGCTTGATTAACCTGTGCCCTCACTGCAGAGTGGGTGGGTTGCCAGCCGGGACTGAGGCAAAACCCGGTGTCAAGCCAACATCCTCAGGTGTGTCCGCTAGCGGGAGTTTAAAGCCCCTTCGAAGCCCAGGGCAGAGGTTTTTCTGTGTGGATGGGAAGGGGGCTGGGACACCACTGAGGTTCTCGTCCGGGTGAACTCTGCTCTGAAGAAATACCCAGAGGGGACGACTGCACTGCAAGAAAACACCCGTAGCTGGCCCGTGTCAGCTGAGGCAGGGTTGCGGGGTTCAGGCTCCGGGGCTAAGAAATTGCAGTGTGGCCATTCAGGCTTGGGCCCTTGCAGGGTCCTAGATCCCAATCCCAGATGTCTGCCCTGCAATTTTATAATCCTGCCGTGGGAGCCTGTCAGCTGTCCCGGGCCAGCTGCAATCTACTGTTTCAACGTAGATACACCCAGAGAGGCTAACTCAGACCCCTTGTTACAAAGGTGCCTGCGAGTTGGCTAATCTTGGGCCGGCTGGCACGAGGTCACTGAGACAGGACCTTCCGGCAGCCACGTCTTGTGGGTCAGACGCCTCGGCTGGGTTGTCGTGCAGGAGACACAAATGGATTAAGGAGCGAGGGACTACAATTAATTGGATTATGTGTAAATAAACGCAGGGCTTTGGAATGGACCTAGCGCGGGGGATGTTTTAATCGAAGGAGGAGGACGAAGAGATGGGCTGATAATACCCTGGCACCGGTCACCATAACTGTGATTTATTGCCCGTGTTGCCACAGAATCAATTTGGGCATAATTTCACTCTGCTGCTCGGGTCGCACTTGTAGTGCTTCTGTCTCTAACGCAAATTGGATACCAGGAGGCGCCTGCTGGCTTGGCATTAAGAGGCTAAAGGTCATCCCCAGCTGCCACTTGGAGCCCAGGAGAGAGCAAGGCCCAGCGCCTCATAGTATTTAGGCACCTAACTCCATGACAGTTAGGCCCCAAAATGACTTTGAAGATTTGGGCCCAAGAGCTTTCTCTGGTGTTGCCGCTGCAGTGGGCTTGCTCGGTCCACAGTTAAATGTCTCTCCCCTTTTCTTACAGACTCTAATAATACGCTCCTTAGCGCGTTCCCTCCAGCCATCTCTAAACAGTGGGGAAACTGAGGCACAACTGGTACTCCTCTGAGCACCTCCTTGTGATTGCGATTGTTCTTTTAAATGTTGACACCTGTCCCGCAGCATCTAGACTGGGACCCAGCAGCTCACTGCATCTCAGGTAATGGGTAGAGATGTCAGGTGGTAAGCATCTAATGGTGCCAGCAAACACAGGCTGAGCCCAAAGCCACGGCCTTGAGACCAGACGTCATAGTGATTGCCACTGCTCACCAGAGCAGCATGGCCTAGTGGCTAGAGCACTGGACTGGGACTCAGGAGATGTGAGCTCGGTTTCCAGCTCTGCTTCTAGCCTGCTTGGTGAACTTCGACAAGTCCTTTCCCGCCTCTTTGTGCCTCAGTTTCCTCATCTGTAAAGTAGGGTGAATGATAGTTACCTCCTTTGAAAAGCACTTCGAGATCTGGTGGTGAGAAGAGGTAGGTGGTATTACCGGTAATGCTTCGCTCTAACGTGAGGTACATCTCCCCACCCCTGTCTGAGGTCAGGTGGGTCGCCACGTCTCTGGCCGGGCTCAGGATCTGGGTGTGCAGCTCAGGCTGGTGGAGGTGACTCATTGCTGCAGCAGGTTGTGTGGAAGCAAATGGCACTAAGGGTGCTAAAAATACAGCGGCTGTGCGTCATAGCCAGGCGTGCTGGGCGGGGGGCTGGACTGATTCATGAGCCAGGAGTGTACCTCTAATGCCAGCATGCAGCTGATAACACCCGCCATGACACCTACACCCCGGCACACACACGTACACCCTCTTCTCTCCCATGCATCCCCATGTACGAACCTCTACCCATGGGATCTCGCACACACATCTCCCATGCACACACCTACATATAGTACACAGTCACCCACATACCGCACCCAGGTTCCCTGCCCCGGCCTGCCACCCTCACACACAAACACCACCCCCTGCTAACACTCTGCCTCCATCCCATCTAGACAGCTATGTCAACACAGTCTCACAAGCACAGTTAAATTCAATCAGACTGCTCCTTACCAAGCTAAAGGAGACAGAGCCACAGGTGTAAATCTACACTCCCCAGCTCTCCTTCTGGCCTCCGCTTCCAAGCTCTCGACTTGCTGGAGACACTTTCGTTTGTGAATTGTTTTATTAGTGGCCCCAACCCCATAACATCCCAAACGGCTTCCTTTTTAGTCTTTAGAACACAGCTAGTAAGTTCCAATCCATATCATTTTATGAACAAGAATAAAATAAAAATGCTGTCCCCTTTGCAGGCTTGTTTCAGAGGCTGTTAGGGGAGCCGCCAGCCTCGTTACTCATTCCACAAACGGGACCCGGTTTATTTTAAAAGCGTGAAATTTGCACGCCCACACACGTAGGCCAGTGGAAGGGCAATTGATTAATACAGTCTAAGGGCAGAAGGAAGCCACTGTGATGATCTAGGCTGACCTCCTGTCTGACACAGACCAGAGAACTGCCCCCAAATAATTCCTCTTTGAGCTAGAGCAGATCATTTATAAAAAACATCCAATCTTGATTTTAAAAATGGCCAGTGGCGGAGAATCCATGGTGACCACTGCTATTTGTTTCAATGGTTAGTTACTCTCACTGTTAACATTTTGCTCCTTATTTTCAATCTGAATTTCTCTGGCTTCAACTTCCAGCCATTGGATCACGTTACACCTCTCTCTGCTAGAGCAAAAAGCCCCTTATTACATGTTTGTTCCCCCTGTAGGTACTTCTACACTGTAATCAAGTCACCCCATAACCTTCTCTTTGATAAGGTAAGTAGATTGAGCTCCTTGAGTCTATCACTATAAGGCAGGTTTTCCAATCCTTTAATCATTCTCGTGGCTCTTCTTTGAACCCTCCAATTTATCAACATCCATCTTGAACTGTGGATACTTTTAGAAGCAGGAGCATGAAGGCACACTGTGGAGTGAGCCTTGCTGGCTTGTGCCTAAGAAGTAGACTTAAAAATACCCTGAGATCTTAATAAAAATGTAACACAGCATTAATCTAGCAGGAGCGGCAGCATCTGATCCAGCTATGCTTGTATATCAGTCTCCATTCGACCCCCCTCTATTTTTAATAACTCATACCCACCTGAAATGTCCCTCTTTCAGGCTGAAATTTCCAGTCCTGGTCTCTGTTCAAAGATGGGAGACCATTTAAGAAAAAATGACGGATATTTTTGAGCCCAAGGAGAGTGCAAACAAATCTACTTTCTCCTCGTGATTAAGAAATTTCTTGCAAACGTTTTCTCGAGCAGCTCCGGAGCTGAAACAACCAGATTCGGAAAGTTGAGGTACAGCATAGAACGAGCCCTCCTGGCGTCTTCCAAAAAAAACCTGGGCTTAATTTGAATGCGTTCTGAGCATGTGGTGTAAGGGCTGTATGTCTTGCACTGTATTTTCCCTAAAGCTCTGATCCTTCAGACTTGCTTGTGAGTAACTTTGTGACTGTGGGTAGCATGTACCTCAATGGAGCTGGTTACATGCTTAAAGCGAACACTGGTATAAGTTCTGGCAGGACTGAAGTGTGTGAAATGCATGCATGAGCGGCTCATTTGCTTAGGTACCCAGTGTGTGATGCATGAGGAGCAGTGCTTTGCATTTTGTAACATGCACAGGAGGGGTTGATACATCCTAGGTATTCATGAAGAGACCTGAACCAGGAGTGGCAGCCAGGTCATTTCAGATTGCAGAATTTTCCTGCCCTATTGCCAGTTTTTCTGGCAAGCCAACGGAACTTCTGAGGCTCAACGCGTGGAACATCTCCCTTTCTACCTTGTTTTCGCTTTGCCCCATCTTGGTTGCTTTAAGGAAAACTGAAACACCTAGGAAATTCCACACAAAAACCTTTGTTAAGAAACCATTAAAATTGCACGGCTAAGGTGCTCAAAAATCAGGAGATAGCAGCAGGAAGATGGCATGCACAAACCCCAAAGCTGACCTGCAAAGATAAAATAACTAAGGGGCTGATTCCGCCCAGTGCTGAAATTTGTGTTGTCACTTACAGCTGTGCAAAGGAGGAGTAAGTTGACATTCTGACTGGTGGAGTACACAGACGCTAAGAATGTGTGCTCTACTTTGCTTTATATGATGTATTAAGAAGGCTTGAATATTTTTTTAAAAGTTTTTCACCTTGAAAATATAGGGATGACGAAGTCTTGTCTGCCCTGCTTTTGCTGAAGGTCTCCTTGGAGGAGCAGGGAACTGGAGTAGGAAATCTCTCAGCCTTTAGTTTCAGGGGTGGGGGATATTGAGTCTTTACCAGAGAGAGCTTTTCCCCCATGTGTTTTGAGTTAAATGAGAGTTAATAAAAAAAAGAGCTTTAAAAAATCTGAATAAAAACTTCTCACCTTGCCATTTGTTCAGGTTTCAGGCTCTTGTGGTTAACTCTTGCGGTTAACTCAGGCTCTTGTGGGCTCCGGGCTGGGGCAGCGGCTTGGGATGCCGGGGTGGAATGAGGGCTCCGTTTGGAGGTGAGGGCTCTGGGGTGGGGCTGGGGATGAGGGATTGGGGGTGCAGGAGGGGGCTCTGGTCTGGGACCGAGGGGTTTGGAGGGTTGGAGGAGGCAGGGGATTGGGGGGTCAGGAGTGCAGGCTCTGGGCGGCATTTACCTCAAGCAGCTTCCAGAAGCAGTGGCATGTCTCTTCTCTGGCTCCTATGCGGAGGTGTGGCCAGGCGACTCTGCCTGCTGCCATGTCCACAGGCTCCGCCCCTGCAGCTCCCATTGGCCGTGTTTCCCAGCCCATGGGAGCTGCGGGGACAGCGCTTGGGGTGGGAGCAGTGTGTGGAGCCCCCTGGCTGCCCCCACGTGTAGGAGCCAGAGGGGCGACATGCTGCTGCTTCCGGGAGCCATGCGGACTGGGGCAAATCCCTGACCCCACTCCCTGGCTGGAACTCGAGGGCCGGATTAAAACATCTGGAGGGCAGGATGTGGCCCCCAGGCCGTACTTTGCCCATCCCTGTGATAAATCAAATTCCCCTCCCAGAGCGAGGAATAGAACCCAGGCGTCCTGAGTCCCAATCCCCAGTGCTAATCGCTGCTAGACTCAGCCAATACTTCCTCTCCAGCAGCACACGTCCGCAGCCGCTGCATTCTCACCAGGCTAAACCCTTTTGGAACTAATGGGAGCAGTTGGCAGATTTCGTGTGCCTAATGGGCCACGGACGGCAGGGTAGTTAACCGTTCGAAAACTGCCTGGCGCTACCAATCGCGTTATTATATCAGGCAAGAGATTAAGGCTCCAATTAAAGAGAGACAGGGAATTCGCACAGTGACCAGCCATGAGGAGCTTGAATTTCCAGAAGGCCATTTAGCGACTGATTGAAACAGTAACGAGGTGGGAGCCAGCCAGCAGCGGGCTTGCCCGGAGCCTGGGTGGCAGCAGGTGGCCCAATGGTCGGGTCAGGGAGGTTTTCTGTACTAGGCTGAATTATTCCCCTGCTACTGCTGTCCACTGACAGAGGAGGCCATTTTCTAGCAACCTGCGAAGCCTGGGGGATTCACCCCTCAGCTCATCTGCCCTGGCACTGCCCGGGAGCAGGCGGGGGTGTCGGCAAGCCCCTGCAGGCTGGAGTTGGAGGTGGGGAAGGTGTGGGGTGGATATCGTGGCAGCTGGATGGGGGCTGGGGAGGAGCGTGGGGATAACTGGGGGTGTTGAGGATTGGAAGGGCGGGTGAGTCTCTGGGAAGCTTGGTGGGGGGGGGTTGGTGGAGTGCCTGGGCAGGGGTTTGCGTGGGGGGAAGCTTGACCTGCTGCCACCAGGACTAAGCTGCCCTGGGGATAAACCGTGGGTCCCAGTCCCCCTTGCAGCAGTGGATGGCAATGCAGAGCCACCAGGAGAGGATCTGAGATGAGCAGAGAACTCCCACCTGCCTGGGGTGAGGCCTGGGGTGGTGGGTGGGTGGGCCTCTCCCTTCCCCCTGACTCCGCTCCCCAGGGTGTGTGCCCGTGGCAGGGGGGTGCAGAAAGGGGCACCTCCATGGCATCTCAGCGTTGGGCACAGCATGAGGGAGTAAGAGGTGCTGGTGTCGCTCTCGCCCCTGGGCCTGAGAGTTTGGGGTTTGACTCGGTCGCCGTGCCTTGGGCTCAGCCCCGTACCGACCCAGCAGGGCCGTGTGTCAGCAAGAGTGCAAAACGGGACACGTGCCGGAGCCCCACCCCGCTGCGTGGCACCACCCCTGCTCCTCTTCCCTCGAGGTCTTGCCCCCGGCCAGGCTGGAAGCCAGGGCCTGGCACTGGTAAGAGGCATCCAGAGAGCCGGGGTTGCTGTGGAGAGCCCTGGACCCTCGACCTGCCCTGGGGGGGGGTGCCCAACAGCAGCCCCCAGCCTGTGTCCCCATCCCCTGGGGCACACCGCCAGGGCAAGTGGAGGGTCTGGGACTCAGAGCGCCCCACAGCTGCCCGGGCTCCCTGGGTGGCTCTTACTACTGCCCAACTATGGTTTCTGGCCTGGCCAGGGGATGGGGCCTTGTGGTGGTGATGGTGGGGCTCAGGACAATCTCAGGCCCCCGCTCCCCCCCCCCACAGACCAGGAAGAGGCTGGCGCTGCCCCTGAGCCTCAGGCAGGCACGGAGCGACACCGCAGGGAATCTGGGGCAAATGCTGTCCCAAAGTCATTCAGTCCAGGAGTGGGACTGGACATGTGTATCTCAGGACTGTCCTGCCCAATTAGGGACGGGTGGTCACCCTAGGTGCAAGGGACATGCACGGAACATGCAGATATGTCCTTCGCTTCCCCTAGATCCTTGAGCATTCCCGGCACTGACCCCTACATAACTGATATTTGTCTCAGCCACGGGTGACCCTTGTCCTCTCGCTAGTAAGGGGTGGGGAAGGCATCAGAGTGGAGCTGCCAGGCCTGCCTGGCTGTCTGTAACCCCCATCAAAATCCAAAGGGTCCAGGTTCAGTCTTTGCTGATGAGCCAACCAGGGACATTGTGAATATTTCTTGGTCCATCCAGTCACCTCCACCTCTCACCATGGTATTGATGCATCCGATGGATGAGATGAGATGGTAAAGCAGGGGCTCTGGACGACCATCTAGGAGAAAGGTGAAGCTCTGCAACCCAGGATCTGGAAACTGGGGGGGTTTGTTTGTTTGAAATGAAAGTGTGAATTATGGAGGGGGGCATCGGAAAAGTATGTATCTGGCCTTCTAGCTAGTACGGTCTCCCAGCTGACTGGAATTCCTCTCAGCTGAGCCCATCCTGTTTGATCCCTTCCAAAGGGGATCACTCAACATATTTCATTGACAAAGCTCTCCAAGTGTGTATTTGTTTAGTCTAAAGGTGAGCACGCTGAACTCTTAAATAGAAGGACATTTTAAAGCTGCAGCCTGTCTTGTCCAGGGTCTGTCTCTTTTCACGGGCTCTTCGCTCTAGCAGACCCAGGTAGAACAAGATCCAGTGGCCGGAAGTTGAAGCGACAAGTTCAGACGAGGAATAAGATGTACATTTTTACCAGTGAGGGTAACTAACCATTGACAGCATTTTAACAAGAGGGGTGTGTGTGTGGGGGGGTGGAATTCTCTAGCACTAGATGAGTGTTTTTTCTAAACGATCTGCTCTCTTCAAACAGGAATTAATTCAGGAAATGCAGTGGCCTGTGCTGTGCAGGAAGTCAGACGAGATGAGAGGATCACAACGGCCCCTTTTGGCTTTATAATCTATGACTTTACTATATGTCTGTACAGCACTACCATAACACACCTAACAATAGCACTCACTTTTGCAGAGCACTTTGAGATCTTTGACACAGGGCACTGTGTAAGTGGGAGACGTTATTACCATAAATTACGATATTAACGTGTAGGCCTCTGCATGACAAGGAAACACAAAGGAGCGGAAATTCGGCTGTTCCTGCCCTTAGCTGCCAAGTCCTGAGTTCTGGCTTTTTTATTTTCTCTGCAAGCATTGGTGACACCTACCTGGCCCGGGGGTGGAGAATGACTTAGTTTTGCTGTCGCATCGAAATACCGAGTGCGTTCCATTTTCACACAAACGCGCACACAAAACTACGTTAGGGGAACGTTATTAAGGTTGCAAGGTCAAGCGCTCAGAAGTGAGGAAATGCCAGAATTAAAGCTGCCTGGTGCAACCTTCATTTGGCCCCTTTGTGCATATGTAGATGATGCCGGCAGACGCCACCGGTGTGGTGCTCTGCTCTATTCAATGCTGATAACAGTCGGCTGCATGCGTGTGTTTCCTCTGGGTGCTGCCCCAGCTCTGCAGATCGCTGACACAGCAGACCCCGAGAGAACCCCCAATGACCACAGACTCCAATAAGGTACAAAGGCACCGGGCTAGGTTTATTGCCAAACGAAACACATTCTCCAGCTCCCCGGATCAGATGTCTACAGTTCTGCCAGTACATATGTGCTCCCTGACAATGGACTCAGCTCAGTCAGTGGCGGGACACTCCACTGCCCCCTAGGCGGGACAAAGACACCGCCCCAGGGATGTATTTTTATACACAGGTACAAACAGGTTACACATCACTCCTGATGTACTGAGGTGCAACCCCGCTACGCAGCACGGTACAACCCCTCTACGCAGTAAGGTGCCGCCTCTCACCTTGTACATGTTGGTTCGAACAAAACAACTCTATCCATCATAGTACCCCTTTGGCCCTGTCATTGGGATGGGTCAGCCTGTTCCTTGTTACCTGTGTGGAATGTGCAAGTATCTGAGTGTCTGGTACCTTTTAGTGTGTGTATCACCCCTTTCCTTGCCAGCTTCTGTGAGCAGGGCCTGCCTCTGGCTCACAGCTTCACTTTGCTTTATGTTAGCAAAGTCTTGACCATTACTTTAGTTCAGGGCTTACGCCTCATACCAGGCCTCTGATACAAGGGTTTATGTTTCAGCTTCTCATCTCACTACAGATGATACAGTCTTTAGACAAAAAGAACAGGAGTACTTGTGGCACCTTAGAGACTAACACATTTATTTGAGCATAAGCTGTTCTTTTTGCGGTCTTTAGACACATACATGCTATTTTTTTCATGGGACCCCGCCTCTTTCCATGCACAGGTCTGCTCAGGGCTGCGCAGTGAAAGAGGCTGTTGTCTGTAAGACCCTGCTTCATTTGTTGCAGAAGTTGGAAGGTGGGTACGATTTGAAGCACTGGAAAAAGGCAGGTCTAGGCTCAAAACTAAAGGCCCTCCCCACCAATTGAGGGGAGAAACCACAAAGTCCAGGCTCCAGTCAGTTAGGTAAGGTGACCATTTTTTTAAACCAGGACATTTAAAATTGGTCGATTTTGGCGGGCTCTGTGTGATGATGTCGTCATCGAGTTCCCACGGTCGGGCTGTATGTAGTGCGCAGGAGTATTATCGAAGAGTCGCCATGGCCACAATATAGTGAGAGTGCGTGTGCTGAATGCTGAGTATTGCCGAGATCCAACGACGAGAACCGTTGTGTAAAATAAAACTAAAACTAGGAGAAATTAATAAAATTGATTTAGGCTGGTTTATCAAGGATTGATTTGATGTACTCAATCTTTTGATAAATTAATAATTTTTGATTTTGTAGTCCTAAACTGTACTGGTTACATCTCACGACTAACCAGACCAATGTTCAGAAAACCAGTACTGTACTGGTAAAACCAGTACGTATGGTCACTTTACAGTTAGGGGATCAAGGAACCAGAAGGGGACATCAAGCAGAGAACCCTGAACAAGGCCCACCGGTCTTCAAATGCATCCAAGGAGTCAGTGGACACAGCCCAGAACCCTGCCTGGAGACATGACCAAACAAGGGACCAAACACGTCCTCCTGGTGTAATGGACGGCCATCTTGGCCAGCACCAGGAAGAGGTTGACGAGGAGGTCCCATGACTTTGTGAGGCCATGGATAGGGGTGTGAATAGATCAGGAGACGTGGGGTAAAGTGCAGCCAGAACTGTTGGAGGAGGAAAAGGGCCAGGTGTCAGGGAGTTTGTGAACTGTACCAGGTACACGCCATGGAGGAGCTGCCAACTAATACCCCTGGCAGGCTGTGGTACCCGCCTGGAGCACAGGATGCCCCACCTGGGTTCCTCACCCTCCTCAGGTGGCAGTAGGTCCTGCCACGTGGTGTCAGGGCGGGACATGAGGATGAGAAAGTGCATGGTGTGAAGCATGGTCTCTGGGCGTGGTTCGGAGGCTGACTGGCTGGATGTGCAGCTGGCTCAGGTGATGTGTCAGGGGTGGCCAGGGAAGCTTGTGGGGCAGGGCATGATGACATGCTCTGGAGGGCCAGGAGTGAGGGGTGAGCGGGGAGCACCCTCCTGAAGGACCCGCTCCAGGAAAGCAAGAGAAGCAGGAGGCAAAGCTGCCTTTACATCATGGAGAACACGACAGGGGACATGCAGGGCAGGCAGCCCCATGCCGTGGCCAAGCGCTGTGGGATCCGGTTGTGACGTTATTGACATGAACTGTGACCGTATAGATCATTGTTGCAGCCAGGGTCCTGCGGTTGCACCAGGTCTTGTACAGAGGAGGTCAATGGGGTGTCTATGGAAAGGTTGTAGTTTGCTGGTTATGATGCTGCTGTCTGTCTGTATGTATCATTTTTGTATTTGAAGTTATGAATATTGGCCCTGTACTTCTGTCTCAATGTGTTTGATTCTAAGTAGCCTCAGTGAAGCATTTGGTCAGCTTCTTGAGACGGAACTATTCTCAGCAAGTGCCCAATCAAGAAACACTTAACTGACAATGGATTTTGGGAGACACCAATCCATATTTGAGCTTTCCTGGGAATGTTCAAACTAACATGTAAACAATGGTGTCGGTCTGCAAAAAGCTGAATCATTCATGGACATGTGACTTGCCCAGGTGGCTACAAACTCCACCTTGTTGCTGTGATTTTGCACAGGAGAACAAAGGACTTTCCACCCACAAGAGAAAGACTATAAAAGGCCCTGGAAACCCCTCCATTTTGTCTTCAGCTGGCTCAAAAGATAGACTCTGCACTCCAAAGAGAAGCCTGAAAGAAACTGGAACAAAGGACAGTAACTATGGGGGTGTGAGTGATTGCTGGACCCAGACTAGGAAGGAGTCTAGTCTGTGAAAGAAGCTTATTGGAACATCTCTGAGGGTGAGATTTACCTGCATTTAGTTTCCTACTGTATTAGGCTTAGACTTGCGTGTTTTTGTTTTATTTTGCTTGGTAATTTACTTTGTTCTGGCTGTTATTACTTGGAACCACTTAAATTCTACTTTTAATACTTAATAAAATCACCTCTGCTTACTAATTAACCCGGAGTAAGTAATTAATACCTGGGGGAGCAAACAACTATGCATATCTCTCTATCAGTGTTATAGAGGGCGGACAATTTATGAGTTTACCCTGTATAAGGTTTATACAGGGTTAAACAGATTTATTTGGGGTTTGGATCCCATTGGGAATTGGGTATCTGAGTGCTAGAGATAGGAGCACTTCTTAAGCTGTTTTCAGTTAAGTCTGCCGCTTTGGGGCACGTGGTTCAGACCCTGGGTCTGTGTTGGAGCAGAGTGGCATGTCTGGCTCAACAGGGCAGGGTTCTGGAGGCCCAAACTGGCAGAGAAAACGGGCTCAGAGGTAGTATCAGCACATCAGGTGACAGTCCCAAGGGGGTCTCTGTGACCCAACCCATCAGACCGGTCTTTCCGATCATAGTCCAGGAGGTCTCTGAGTCTGGTGGCACCAGCTGGCACATGAAGGGGGAAGACAAAGAGTTGAAGAAAGGCAGGATGATTCCCCCAAATTGAGGCACAAAGAGGTTAAGTGGCTTGCCAAAGGCCATACAGCCTGTCTGTGGCAGTGCCAGGCTTGGAACCCAGGAGTTTCTAGCTGCCTGTTTCATGCTTAGCCCATCCAGTCCATGATGAGCCACTGCAATGCTGTTTTGTGACTCCCCAGTAAGTCACAGGAGAGCTCTTTACCCTTTCTACATCAACAGGAAGTATGAAATGGAGAGGGGACTATTTTTCCTGTGGTAGCCACAGTGGAAGCACACAAAGCCAAGTGACACGGCTTCATGGTTTGGGCATGGGACTCCCGCCAGGGTGCAGAACGATCCCCAAGATGATCTCGATCAATAAACCAATGATGCATTCCTTTGCCCGCCTGTCGATTGGCTGGATTCATTGATCCATCCTTCTTAATACAGAGGGAGGGCTGTCGGAGCCCAGATTTACAGGGGGTGGGAGGGACAGGAGAGCCACACAGTTGCTTCAGAAATCAGCCACAGATTTGACTACTCAGCTCTTTCCTCCTGGGACTGGGCCGGTGGCTTTGTTAATTACGTGAGTGAATCAGGAGAAGTGGATGGGGTTCAGAGTACACCCCAGACTGAAGCCTGGCTCCTGGGACTGCAAGCTCGGGGGCTGGGGAAGGTGACCTCCCATCTCCCCCTTCTAGCTGGCTGGTGACAAGAGCTGGGTGAACCAAATTAGCTGATTCCCCAGAGAGCAGCAGCAGTGGGTGTATTCGGCCATCTGGTCTCCGACTGTATTTGGGCACCTATTTCCCCTGGCAGTTAGGCATCTGGCTGATACTCTGCAGCCAGCTGGGCACTCCCCTTGGGCACCTAGCAAAGGCACCACCCCCTCCTGGCATCACTGGGGTGTGGGTGTCCAGGCCTACTGGTCAGAGTCAGGAACCGAGCAGGGCCGGAACAATCATAGCTGCAGTTGATAGTATTGAGCAGACACTGGCCTGCTGCTAAGGTTAGATCAGGCCTGGTGAGGCCGCTCAGACAGGCAGGGAGACTGGCCGACCAGGGTGGTCAGCTGTAGGTTCAACTGGCTGGTCCCCAACTCGGCTGCAGGCCCTGATTCCTGACAGTCTGAAAGGTTCTCTGCCCCCTGGAGTCCTCTGTGGAGTTGCGGGTGGGATGGCCTCTGGGGTCATATCTCCTGACCCTAGTGAGGAGGCGGAGGGGAAGATCCCCACTGTGGCCAGCTCCTGCTATTATTGATGTTTGCCTTCAAGCCCCGGCTCCTGGAGTCATGTGTTCATGGGAGAATCTCAGCTTTCATGGAAACAAACAAGCAAAGTTTCTAGCCCTGGTGGTTGCAGAGAGAAGCTGGGCGATGCCCCCAGAAGGCTTAGAAAGCAAATGAAAAGAACCCACATTTCATTTTTAAGCCAGTTTCATGATCTTTTTGAGTGACTGACTCTTGGTTTTTGATGCTGGGGTGCTGACAACACTGCTGCCCCAACCTCACCCAAGTAGAAGCCGGTTGTCACCAGCTCCCCTGACCACCAGCACCGCTGAGGGAGAAATCAGCTGGTACTGGAACTGCTGAGAGACGATGCTGGCTGAGGAGGACCAGGATCCAGAGCCCTTGGAAGGGCTGTGGAGAGAAGATCCTAACTGGCACCTGGGTCCCTGACTCTTGGAGCGGATGGAGGAGAGGATTTGGGTGGTGGGTTGGCTGCTGGGGGTGGGTGGCTCTACTGAGGAGCAGAGAATCCAGATAGGCTCCAAATTTGATTCTCTAAGCCAGCTGGTGAGTTGACCCTATCAGTAGGCCAGCTGAGGAGACCACAGTCAGCCTGTGTGGCCTTCCTGCAGGCTGTTGGGTTCAGATGGAAGGACCCTGTTCCAGGAAGAGTTCCACTCTCCACCCTGTGTGAAGATTTGAGGTCTCACATCCCCCCACTGCACCTACCAGATTTTATGAACTCAGGCTCCTGGTGCCTGATTGACCACAATGTGACATCTGGCTTCTGCAGGATGGTTTGTACATGAGTCCTAGCTTGCCCTGGTCACACACTTGTAGCTTCCTGTTCCCCGCTCGGTGCCTCCGCCTCCCGATATGTGAAATGGGCATAATAAACTTTCGACCGTCTTAAGGGATTGGGAGGTAAAATTCACAAGCTTTTCTAAAGGGCTTTGAGATCCTCTTGTGAAAGAGGCCACAGAAGCACAAATGTGTAACCCAGAGGTTCTCAAACTTTTTTTGCTGGGACACTCTTTGAAACTATTTCAGGTTGTAAGCCCCCCCCCCCGGTGACCCCCCCATACCATGCCACCCTTACTTCTGTGCTGCTGATGGCAGTGCTGCCTTCAGAGCTGGGCGCCCAGCCAGCAGCCGCTGCTCTTGCAACCCCCCTACAATAGTCTTGCAACACCCTTTTGGATCAGGACGCCCGGTCTGAGAAATGCTGGTGGCCTTTAAGGCTCTGATCCTCTTTCTAGGCATTGCTGTAATTCCCATGCTACCAAGCATCTCATAGACATGTTTAGCCTGTCAACACTGCAGTGCGCTAGGGAAGTGTTATTATTATTCCCATGCCACAGATGAGGAACTGTGAGACTAAGGGCTTGTCTACACAGGGACAATCAGGAAAATTAATCCGAATTAACTAAAGGAGTGAATTGAAACTGAATTAGTTAAACCACATGAAACCCATGTGGATGCTCTCATTCCAAATTAAAGTGGTCTTAATTCACTTTGGAAGTGAATTAAGTTCTCTGCAGCTCCAAGGAGGATAAAGCAACAGCGAATGAAGGGCTTGTTTGCCCGGGGCAGCAGAGCACACTAAAGGCCTGTGAAGACCCTGCTGGTGTGCGCTAAAAGTTCTCTAGTGTGTGTTAACATCATTAACCTGTAGCGGGGAACTTTTAGTGTGCACCAGCAGGGTCTGTCTGCACCAGTTTGTGCATGGCATGTTGGTGCCCTTTAGAATTCACATCCCTTGAGTGCGCATTGCTGCACTGGGTAGACAAGCCCTCAGACCACTTTGCTTCTGACTGAGAGCATCTTCGGGGGGTGGGAATGTGCTTTAATTTATGCACATTGACTTCACACCCTCCGTTAATGTGTCTTAACTTTCCTGAGTGTCCCTACATGCACAAGCCCTACGTGACTTGCCCAGGGTCACACAGGTAGCCTGTGGCAGAGCTGGGTGTTCCCATAAAGAGCCTCTCCCACCAGACCATCCTTCTTCTCCTCTTTTCCTCCACTGGAGGCTCTGGTTGATCACCTGACTGCTTCTGGCATGAGCAGAAACCCGGATTCAGCACAGCCTGGGCACCTCTGCAGAGCCCTGGTGAAGTGTGGTAGCATTTAGTCTGCTGCTGGCTTTCATCCACATCTGGATTTCTAGAGGACCAGGAGCTGGACAAGGATCCCATATTTCAATGGCGCCTTTTGCAGAGAAGGATCACAAATGGATCCTAGCAACTGTGCGTGTGTGAGAGAGTCATCTAGCCCAGCACAAAAATGGAGCCGTCTCTGAGGAGGAACGTGATGTTTCTTTAACAGCACACAGCAATGCGACACACAACTTTAGGCCAGGAGGTGGAAAAGACTATGTTCAATTGGAACTACGGGGGGAATTTTAAGAATGAAATGGCCCAAGATTGGAATTGGGTCAGGGCACACCCCCTATTTTTTTTTGAAAAATGTCATGGGATCTTTAATGACCACAAGGGGGCAGGAGTTCAGGTTTAGGGTTCACGTGAGGACCATGTCTTCCGCATGGTTGTTGAACATGTAGCTTAGCTCTGAGTTACCTACATTCTCCTACAGGAGGGGATATCCATGCCCAGAGGCTGAGATCAGACGCTCCTCCCTGGGAGCTTGGATTCTGTTAGGATAATGGCGTAATTAATTGACGTGTATATACATGTACCACTGCCCTCTACTGGAAAGAACAAAAATTTCTCAAGTGGGTATGTGTGATTTGATTGTGCCCATGTAGCAGCTGAACCCTGTCAGGGTGGGAAGTCTGAGTAGTGCTGCTTCAGTGGAGTGGAGAAAAAGGAGGCCCAGAGAGATTCAGAGATTTCAGTAAAGTCACACAGGAAGCCAGGAATTAAACCCATTTTCTTGAATGCCTGTTTAGTGCCTTAACCACAAGGCCAACCTTCCCCGCGAAAGACAAATGTGTCACATGCTCTGTACTGCTTCTCCTTAATGGGGATTCTCCTCTAGTCCCTGGAGCAGGGCATGGGCTTTTGGAGTAGCGCTGCTCAGGAATTTTTTGACAACATTGTTTTTTTGGTGGAAAATGCTGATTCATCCAAACTGGTCAGTTTGGGTGAATCTCCTGGTTGGTCAAAATAAGTTGTGGGGAAAAAAGAGGATTGAAATGTTGGAAATATCCTGTTTTTTTTAACATTTCCAAAGAAAAGTTTCATTTCTTGGTTCAAAATAACTTTTTAAAAAAAATTAGTTTATACTCAGAAAATTTAAACAGATCAAAATCTAAATGAAATGTTTGATTGACCTTGTCATGGCTGATTCCCCACTCTGGCACTTCAAGTGCAGAAGGTGGGGGCCTGCAAGGATTCCAAAACTTAATAAATGCCACTCCAGGCTTGTATTAAACTCCCAAGGTTACAGCTTTTCTCTGACCTTGGCTTGGTAAACGCTTCCACCCCCAAATGCAAAAAACCCCCTTGGACCCAGGAAGGAGTATTTGGGAATTCCTCCCTGTGGGGTACCCTCAAGCCCTTTCACCCCCCTCCCCGCGAGAAGAGCTGAGACAGAAAACAAAGGAAATCAGCTATTGTCACCAGCTAACAAAACAGCATGTGCACAAATCTCTTAGGACACCAAAAACCCAATCCTGTTCTTAAAAAAGGTAAATTTTATTTAAAAACAAAAAGGAAGAAAATACATCTGGAACTTAGGCTTTTGCTGGATTTTAAAAGAGCAATTCCAAAAATTGAGCCCCCAAAATAGCTTTCTTGGGGGTTCAGCTTAAAGGTTACAAGCAAACAAAAGCATCTGGGGTTAGCACAGAGGAGATCCACAAGCCAAAATATAGAAATAAACCTGATCACAGCTATCTAAAAATTCCCTGTCCCAGTGATTCCCCTAGGTATGGTAGATAACTGTTCATACCTGGTTCAAAACTTACACAGCATTCCTGCTTATAGAATTGCTGCTCCTTGTCCCTGCAGCCCAGAGAGCGCAACAGACAAAGGGAAAGTTTCTTTCCCAATTTTAAAAGTTCTAGTCTTCCCATTGGCTCTTTTGGTCAGGTGCCCACTTTTTTTTTCTTTACCTGGAGGACTTTTTAACCCTTTACAGGTAAAGCAAGTAGAGAACAGGTACCAAGAGGGATTTTACAGGCTGGCTAACAGGCTGGGTGTCCATCAAAGGGAGCTACTCCCCCTCTTCATTTATCACAGACCTGGTCGGATATTTTTGTGGGTTTCCAAAAATGGGCAGGATATTCATAGAATCATAGAATCTCAGGGTTGGAAGGGACCTCCTCACCAACACCAAGTCAAACCTGCTCAAAAAATCCCAAACCCCCCCCAGCAGCATCTGCCCCAAAACTAAAAAAAAGGAACCTCTCCCAAACCTTCCCTAGGTAACCATTTCCATTTCTTCACCACCCTACTAGTGAAAGTTTTTTTCTTTCCTAAGCCCTAACCCTCTCCTCCCACTTGAGACCCATTACCACTGTTGTGTCTGTCATCTCTACCACTGAGAACAGTCTAGATCCATCCTCTTCCCCCCCCCCCAGGTAGTTGAGCTTGAATCAAAATCCCAAATTTTCTCTCTTCTCTTCTTTAAACAATCCTTCCTTCCCCTCTCCTCTCTCCTCCTCAGCTGCTCCAGCCCCCTCATCTTTTTGTTCCCTCCACTTGACTCTCCACCTCACTCCATCTCCTTCTTGTCTTGTAGTGTAGGTAAACTGGAAAACTGGACACAGTACTCCAGATGCACCAGTGCTGAATGCTGAAGGGAATGATCACATCCATCCTCTATCTACTATGCCCCCCCTATACATACCAAAAATGCCATTAGCCTTCTTGGCACAGCACACAACTGTTGACTCATATTCAGCTTTTCGTCCACCGTAACCCCTAGGTCCCTTTCTGCAGAACTGCTGCCCAGCCATTCGGTCCCTAGTCTGTAGCAGTGCCTTCCTGTCCTGATTTGGGAAGAGAATTTTTTCCCCCAAATCTCCAAAATACTCACAGGATGGCAAAACTGTTTCCCGCCCGGCTCTGGATTTGAGTTCCAGCCCCGTGGCAGCTGTGAAGTTCTGCAAACCCAGCAGAGTGACAATCATGCAGCCCTCGCGGGCCACGGGCATGCTCGGGTACCTTTCACTTGTGCGGTAGAATACCTTGCGCCTGACGATGCCACAACGCTTGAGAAACGGATGAATTTAAGCCTGCAGACCCCCTGGGGGCGGGGGGGGGGCGGGGGCAGGCGACTCTCTCTGATTTCAGACATAGAAAGTGGAACATGTCTTCACCCAGGGAGCGACCCCAGCTATTCCAGATCCCTGGCCTGTGCTTTTAGCCACAAGGATGGATTTTCCTCTTTCAGCACCTGCACTGCACCCGGCACCACTGATGGTGATGTGAGGCAGAACTGATGTGGAGCCTGGGACGCAGAAAGGATGTGGGACAGATGGAGGGGGGATGGACAGACAGATGTGATGTCACTTTCATTGCTGTAGGAAATGATAGGCTTCCCCCCTGCCGCCCTTTAAGCAGCCCTGCCTAGACTTCTCCCAGCCCTACCTTGTGCTCGTGCGTGGTGTGGTACCACTTGTGTTTGAATTCCATTCACTTCCTGATCCTCCCTCCAGTCAGACAGCTTCAGCCCTGGGCTAGCCAAGCGGATGAACCCAGGGAGTGGGAGAATCCAAGCCCTGCCATATTTTTCCCTCCTGCCCCACTGCTGGGGATGAAAGCGAAGGTATCAGGTTCCTGTCCCACAGCCTTCTGGGAGGTGGGAGCCTTCAAATCATATCCTGGTTCATACAGCGTACATGCCACGCCATGCTGCCTGACCGAGATGGGCACTCAGTGCACCGTCGGAACTGGCGTGGTCCCCTCTGCGTCCTGGACCCCGGCACTGGAGCTTGATGGCTGCCTAAGTGAATCGTAAGCCTTTTAAAGTCACGGAGGATTAGCGCTGCCAGAAAACCCTGCCACATGTGTTTGACATTTCAATTTGATTGCCATTCTTCTGGTGGACACACTACGATTTCCGGTCCAAGCCCCATGCCCAGTCAATCACATCAGTGGCTGGGCTGTCATGGAGACTTCCATTCAGGAACAATCATCCTTAACAAGAATGATTTGCCTTCCCCACTTTTCAGTCTGCCCGTAAACCCTCTCTTTCGATCACTGCAACACAGGAACAGTTTTGTAGCCAGATCTAGTCTGGTACCTTGTCTCTGATATGGACTGGGACCAGCTGCTACAGAGGAAGGTGCAAGAAACCCTGTAGCAGGCAAATATGGAATAACCTGCCCATTAGGTGAAGTTTCATAGGTTCACAGGGCCAGATTCATAGCATAGACTCACTGAGGTCACCTAAGCCACACTGATTTATACCAGCTGAGGATCTGGCCCATTGATTTTAAGGTCAGAAGGGGCCATTATGATTATGTGGCCTGGTGACTTGCATAACAGAGGCCACAGAATCTCATCCAGGTACTCCTGCATCTAGCCGGTAACTTGTAGCTGAACTGGCAGGTAACTTTGGCAAAGACGGTGAGCCATAATTTTCAGACTTCCAAGAACCCAACACATCTCTTGGGGGCTCTGTTCCTCTGTTCCCATGGTTAATTACCTTCCCCGTTAAAAATGTGCCTCTTCTAACCCATTAACATTTCTTTGACTTCTGCTTCCAGCCACAGAAGCTTGTTATGGCTTTGTTCATTTCTTCTGGACCCCTGGCCAGTTAGTGACTGGCTTATGTCCTGAAGCTTGGGGATTTACAGCCTGTCTTCACATTTATCCTATGCAATGTAACAGCGGATGTCTTGTTTCAGTGAGTTCCACAGGGTAATTAAGTATTGCTTTGACACAAAAAGTCTTAGCATAAAGGGTACTCCCACCTACTGGACCAAATTTAGCCTCGGTATAAGCAGATGAAATTCCTACTGATTGCAACAGGAAATTGTACCTGCTTCGGCTTGAGCTGAATGTGGTCACTGAGTTCCATAGACACGCATTTGGCTCCGTGGTTCCCTGGGCTGGGAGCGTCTCTCAGTAGGAGAGGGTCATGAAGAAGGTTTGTCTGCACTACAGAACCTTGGCCGGCAGAGCCCCAGCCACCAGAGCCCCCTAGTATGGTTTTTCTGCTGGCATAGCTACACCAATTCCCCAAGCAACATTTGCTATGCGGCCAGAAGCATTCTGCTCTTGGCATAGCTGCGTCTACACCGGGTGTGGGCTGGCACAGTGTTGTCGGCTAGGCAGTGTGATTTATGGCTTTCACACTGGCTGCTGGCTGACAAAGCTTTGGGGAGCAGGCTCAGCCCTCTGCCTTCCCAGCTGCAGGGCAAGCATAGGTGTAATGTCCTATAAAGAGCCCCTCTGGGCTCTGGAACAGCTGTACCAGAGCTAGTGCCTTGCAAATCCCCACTGATACAACCCCCAGCCATAGTGTGGCTGAGCCCAGGGTATCTGGATTACCTAGCTCCTCCTAGTTTCACCACAGCTGAGTGGGGGAAAGCCATGGTTGGTAGGCAGGCTGCAGCAGGGTGGGGGCATTATCATCTAGGTCCTTCTGGGTCAGGATGGAGGCCCAGCGTGGGTGAAAAACCTGCCTGTTCACCGGCCACCGGCTCGAAATCCACACCGTAACTCTGAGCATAAAAGGAAGGCAATAATTAACTCCTGATCAGTGTAGCAAAGCAGAGTCCCTAGACCTGTCGTGACTATGAGCCAAGCAGCCCCTCGCTTCCTTATTCACCCAAACTCCAGCTTTGCTGTTACAGCAAGCGTCCCTGTCACAGAAGTGCTTGGGGGTCTGTCCTTAAAGCATTTATTATTCATTAGATTTTGGCTTGTTTCGTGCTGGCTATGCCCAGTGCTCTACAATTCATGACCGGAAACAGAGTCCACGTCCCAGTCGGGTGAGTAGCGAAAGGCAGACGTGAGGCTGCCTGGATGAACCCAGAAAAGTGGGGGGAAATGGAGCGGTTGCCGTTGTTGTGGGTTGTTCTCCATTGGCAAGAGCGTAAGATGTGGATCTCACGTCGGGGGTGGGCTACAAAGATAGCTGCTTCTCCTAGCTCTCAGCTTTGGGGATGGGATCCCGAGATGGGCCGTGATATTGTCGCCTCTCATTTGGGTGGTGGGGGAAAGTTTCTGGCTCTTCGGTTTACAACGGAAACCTTCCAAATAACTGCAGTCATTAGGGTTACAGAATACATAGCACTGGAGGATGTGCAGTTCTGGGGGATTTTGTAAGAGCATAAGAATGGCCAGGCTGGGTCAGACCAAAGGTCCATCTAGCCCAGTATCCTGTCTTCCGACAGGAGCCGATGCCAGGTGCCCCAGAGGGAATGAACAGAACAGGGAATCATCAAGTGATTGAATAAGGAAGAAACTGTTCCATCTAATCCACTCTTTAAAGATGAAATTATCCAACGTATGATCTAACAGAGCACCCAGCTCCAGACAGCTCTATAGTGCTAGCCAGTCCATCAGTAGAGCATAGATGCCAATGGGCTGACTCTTTAGACAGGCTTTTTTGAAAGGTTTCTTTATTGCACTTAACAGAGTCTCCCCACCTAGTGACCCAGCCAGGAATCGCAACTCAGCATTTATGAACTATCTGGAGTTTAGAATCGTTATTCTGGTAATGCCCACAATGTGCCAGGTGCTGTACTAAACATAAAGGAAGGCATGGTCTATGCTCCAAAGGGCTGACATCTGTCCCACTACTTCACCACGAGTAGCTGACATCATGGAAGAAACGGGTCTCAGGAGGGATTTGAATGCAGATAGGGAACCAGCTCAGCTCAGCGGGGTGATCCATCTATAAGGGATGGTATGCAAGAAGCCCGGAAGGGAGCTGTGGGAGAAACGTACCAATGGCTTGTCAAAGCAGTAGGCACTGTGAATAGCTGGCAGGTGAGGCCGTGCCATTGAGCGCTTGCTCAGATCTTACAAAATAGGCTTCCATTTCAAGAACGAATGGGCAGAACGAAGGATGTTGAAAGGACAAGGGGTGCGGAAGCTCACGTATTTATTCCTTGCTGCCCTGCTGGGTGGAGAGTGTCAGACCAGCTCAAAGACTAAAGAGTTCTCTCTTCCAGCTGAGCTGCTGGGGTCTGTCCTTTGGGTGACCGATCAGAGAGCTGTGTTTGAAGAGGAAGGTCACAAGTTCCTCCATGTGGACGTGATGAGCCGGCCATGCAGCCACAGATCTTGCCTGGGATCTGGCCGAGACACCTCCATTTGCATCCCAGGGATGTGGCCATCCTAGAAAGTGTCCATCCGCCATCAGCTGTTCCCCCCACACCCTAGGAGGTGAAGGCGGCTGGGTCTGCACAGGCCGTGCCAAGACAGGCAGGTTCTGGGATTCTGTTACAGCATGGAACTGTTTCAGTGAATCATAGAATCATAGAATCTCAGGGTTGGAAGGGACCTCAGGAGGTATCTAGTCCAACCCCCTGCTCAAAGCAGGACCAACCCCAACTAAATCATCCCAGCCAGGGCTTTGTCAAGCCTGACCTTAAAAACCTCTAAGGAAGGAGATTCCACCACCTCCCTAGGTAACCCATTCCAGTTCTTCACCACCCTACTAGTGAAAAAGTTTTTCCTAATATCCAACCTAAACCTCCCCCTCTGCAACTTGAGACCATTACTCCTTGTTCTGTCATCTTCTACCACTGAGAACAGTCTAGATCCATCCTCTTTGGAACCCCCTTTCAGGTAGTTGAAAGCAGCTATCAAATCCCCCCTCATTCTTCTCTTCTGCAGGCTAAACAATCCCAGTTCCCTCAGCCTCTCCTCATAAGTCATGTGTTCCAGCCCCCTAATCATTTTTGTTGCCCTCCGCAGGAGTCTCTCCAATTTATCCGCATCCTTCTTGTAGTGTGGGGCCCAAAACTGGACACAGTACTCCAGATGAGGCCTCACCAGTGCTGAATAGAGGGGAATGATCACATCCCTCGATCTGCTGGAAATGCCCCTACTTATACAACCCAAAATGCCATTAGCCTTCTTGGCAACAAGGGCACACTGTTGACTCATATTCAGCTTTTCGTCCACGGTAACCCCTAGGTCCTTTTCTGCAGAACTGCTGCCCAGCCATTCGGTCCCTAGTCTGTAGCAGTGCCTGGGATTCTTCCGTCCTAAGTGCAGGACTCTGCACTTGTCCTTGTTGAACCTCATCATATTTCTTTTGGCCCAATCCTCTAATTTGTCTAGGTCCCTCTGTATCCTATCCCTACCCTCCAGTGTATCAACCACTCCTCCCAGTTTAGTGTCATCTGCAAACTTGCTAAGGGTGCAGTCCACACCATCCTCCAGATCGTTAATGGTTCTCCCCCGTGCTGGATCTCAGTTTGAGAGAGGCCTTTAGGGGATGATGGGAAGAACAAAGGGGCTTTGGGCTGGCGCACGGTTGTGGGAGGAAGGCTGAGGTAACTTGGAAGAGTCCTTCCTCTGCAGGGCTGCTCTCTCGGGGCAGCTCCTCCTGCCAATAGACAGCTCCTCACTTCAGAGGCTCTACCTGTTCCCGCAGGAGCAGCAGTCAATCCCGCTTTCCTCAATTACAGCCCTTTCAGGACCAAGTCACCTTGTGGGCATTGACACCTGCTAACGTTGCGTGCTCATTGGCCAGGAACAATATGGCAAAATGGCCAAGACATTGATGGCCTCAAGAGTGGGATCACTCCTGCTTTTCTTATGCCAAGTGCCATCCATTCGTGGATGAAACCCTGTCTGTCCCCACTGCGGTATCTGGAGGAGCAAACTCAGCAGAAGGTCTGGAGGGCCGAGGGCCTCAGAAGATACCAGCTCTTGCCAAACTCACCCATCATCATTCTTTCTACCAATGCTGATGATGGGTAATGGGGGTGGGAGGTCACCAACATTCCTCTCAACCCTCAAGTCCTTATCCAAGGCAATATTATGGCACAATGTGTTGGGTCCTTCCTTTTCAAGAGTCTGGCTTTTATTTTGTAATGAAGGAAGTGTGAGCCGATGAGACCTGGTGGGTCGGTTCAGCATAGCGCTGTTCAGTGTCCAGTGCAAGCTACTAGAGACTTGGGATCCTATTAGTCAGATATGGGAAAACTCCACTAAATCTCTGAGTCTGTCATCTGCCTTGCTGGGGCAGGAGACCAGTCCCATCCTATTTTTATAGTCCCGGCCCTTTAAGAGTCTGCTTGTCCTGCAGGAAAGGGCGTGTCTTTTCAACAGGAACTCAGCGTTAGTCAATGGAACGCACCCTGCAGGACTCCTGGAATTTAAAGGCCCAGGACTATAATTTTAGCCAAGAAGCTGATTTTCCCTGTGTGTTTTTTAAAAGGCAGACAAAGATGCTGCAGTTTCTCACCGTCAAAGTTAGGAGCAGGAGGAAGGGCCTTTGTTTCTTTCTTTACTTTTGTGCTTAACAGCCGTAGAGTGGTTTTTAGGGCTCGTAGTTGAATGAATGTGGTCTTTTCCCTCCCTCTCTCTCTTTAAATTGAAAAAAAAAATAGAGAGAGATGAGAGTCTGTCAAGATACTAGATCTAACATCCACAAGCCATGTTCGCCTTGGCAGATGGCAGGGGAGATGATTGCTTAGCACTGCATGTTTGACATCTCACAGAAATAGCAAGGCTGATGTGGTAGGCCTGTAGCCATTGTCAGCTGCTGTGGTACCTGTGCTGGAAGTGGGAGTCACATGCTCCGGTTCACACCTCCCGATGCAAAAACGCTCTCGGGAGTGACTCCTGGTGCATCTGTTTGCCCTCGCCACCCCCTCCCCATCCCTCTTTCCCTTCGGCCTCTGGTGGCGGTTGGTGGGTTATGCTGTTGCTTTCTTGTCACCAGCTTGTGTGACAGGTGAGGTGACACGGAGTCTGCAGAGTTGTAAAGGAAGTTGCTCCGGGGCTTTGCCACACTGGGGAGGTGAGCTCGCTGTAGCGGAGGGGGGGGAGCAAGGTGGGAAAGCGTACAACATCTGTTCGCTTCTCCACTTCTTAAAGGAAGAGGAGAGCAAGAGGAAGAATGGAAAAGGGGAAGGATGGTATCTGGCCATCAAACTAGGTAAATTACCCCAGTCTGGGCTCCCAGGGGTTAATCTTCACCCGAGCAGGAGGATTGCCACTTATCTCCTCCAGATATTCTAATTAATTAATTAATCCAAGGGCCTGCTTTGTTCAGTAAGTTTAGGCACCCAATTTCTGCGGTTGCATGCCCAACTGCAAGAGCTGTGCATTCAAATGACCAATTGGACGCACAGCTCTCCATTTGCACGTGCAATGGCTGCGGTTGCACGTGCAAATTCCCCCCCTAAGCCTCTGCTAACACCGGCTCTTCGTTTTTGATCTGGTTCATTTAATTTTCCATTTTGTAGGATGTGCCTATCATGGGCTTCAAGCACGCTTGCAAGAAATAAATAAAAGAAAGTGATGATCCTGATCTGCTATCTGTCAATAACAGAAGAACCACTCCCTTTACTTTGCAAAAGCCAAAATGACCTTCAGGTGGCAATGCCCACAAAGTGACTTGGTTCTGACAGGGCCGGAATTGAGGAGAGCAGGATAGAGCTTGACTTTCCAGTCTCTGAGGTGAGGAGATATCTGACCACATAACTTGTTGCTGGAGGGAACGGTTAGGTAAAGAGGCAGGGAGAAATTCAGAGGTGAGTCTGAGTCTAGAAAGAGTTTGTGTTTGCATAACCTTCTTCTGGCTCCGAAGCTTGTAAGTTACACCTAATATGTTTGAGCATAAGGGAGTGGAACTTATTCCAGCTTGCTCATTGCCTCTACATCTGGCCTATAGTCTTTTCAAGGTCATAGCCTTAAAGATTATAAATCTCTGGCTCAGGGAGACCAAGAGTGGAGGAAGCAAGTGGCCGAGTCACAAGTGGCCCCAATGAGAACACCCCACTGCCAACCAACAGACGTGCCAATTCAGTGACACTTGGTGTGAGAGCCTCTGCTATGGAGCAAGTGTTTGAGGACAGAGAGAACCTAAGCCATGAAGGGTCGTACGAACCAACACCTTGGACTGCGTCCAGGAGTCAACTGGAAGCTCAGAGAGTATGTAGAGAAACCATGCAATTCGCTCCCTGTGAGAAATGGCCCTAAGCAATGGGTAGCCACAGTCTTCACCAACTGAAGCCTGAATATGGTCTTCAAGCGCCAGCCAAGTAGTGCTTGTAGGATTCATCCACACGGGATGACTGTGACATCCCAGAAGAAGAGTAAAAAGGTCTCTTCTAACCAAATCCAGTGAGGGGCTTGGCTGGAAGTCAGAGGGTATGGAGGAGCTTTCATTGGCTCAGATCCAGCCCCAGGTTGGCAGTGGCACCATCTGATGGCTGTTCAATGGCCCCATGTGAAATCAGCGGGTGGGGCTCAGTGCAGTTCCTGGTGGATGGGTGTCCATGCTGCACAGTCCTCCACTACAGTGGGCACTACTCAGCCCTTCACTAGGCTGACCGGGCCCGTGGAGACTG